>NC_047572.1:11146138-11797047 GCF_011004845.1 Esox lucius
GTCAGAACTAGACCAGTTAAATGAACGACAACAAAGAATTCCCCACAGATGTTGCATTCAGTATGTTCTATATCTTACACCCTTCCTTAAACTGAGCTTATTGACCTTGGGCAGACACTCTAATCCAGAGCGACCTGTAGTAGTGAGCGCTGAACTTCACGCCCTGCTGCATCCAGGACGTGTCTCAGAATAGAAGTCTTTCATTTTATGTTATATTGATTTTATTCAATTGAATGAAATTGGCGTCCTATCCACTCATTTATTAGGATTTAAAAGGCAACATGTTATCTGGGATCGGCGCTGGTATAAGACAGAGGCCTAGGCTTTTGGTTCTCAACCTGTGCTTTGTTCCACACAGAGCTAGCTCTAGGCTATGGGGCAATCTGATATGGCTAGTAACAAAATTGTTGTTCATGTTGCATGTGAGTAAGGCCTCAAAGAAAGGCACTTCCCAATGTTTACAGTTCAGTAACCATAGTCTGTGTTTGTGCTAACTGACCCCATCTAGAAAAGCACTGAAACCAGACAGAACTGTTCCTGTTTTGACTGCATCCAATACTGAGTCCTAAGTGGCCGTCTTCTAGCCTACATAGCACACTACGTTTGACCTAGCTCTAGCAAGCAGTGCACTAATAGAAGTAGGTTGCCGTGACAAAACACGCAGACTAAAGTGTTTCAGATGTGACTGCAGCTTCGGCGTACTCCGAGCCATGATGCCGGAATCTGTTCACCATAGTGTCTCATTAATAATGAACTGTTTGTTATCTCAGAAACCATCTCTGTCTGTGTGTCTTATTAATGGTGTGTGTGTGTGTGTTATGTAGAGTAAAAGGGGAGTGCAGCTTCCAGAGAGAAGTGAGGCTTCACAGCATGACCCCTTCTGCAGTATGTGTGTGTGTGTGTGTGTGTGTTTATGTGTGTGTATGGAAAGTGCAGGGCCAGGACTGACCCCCACCACCACCACCAAACACGCACACACACACACATATATCTGTGTGGTGCCTGACTCCCACAGCGCCAATCCCCGGCTCATAAATATATCATGAATATCCCATAATGCCCAGGAGGACAACGCTCTATGAATCACTGTGCTGGTCCCCCGCCCGGAACCCCCCACCCACCCCGACGCCTCTCAAGTTGTTTCTCTGTCAAGCAGCGGAAGAGAGCTCCATCGAGCACCGCCCCCCTCCCGTACATCTCGCCGTCCCAGCGAAAACTTGTCTCCGTCGACTCAGAAGCGTCTCCGCCCTTCAGGCCGAAACGCGAAAGACGAGACACTGAGACCGGGACCTGAAAATCCCAGCTGGACCTACGTGACGTCATGGGCGTTGGTGAAACCTGACAGATTCGGCCGAGGTTCGTTTTTATTCTCAGCATCAAAGGTTTAGGCTATTTGATGTAACAAAGTTGTGCTGTAGGAGCTTGTGGTGGGGGTGGGGGGAGTTGTTTGGGAGCTGACAGGAACAGGAACCAGCCTTTCCTGAGTTCAAAGCCCCCCCCCCCCACCTCTGAGCCACGCCTAAGGCCACAGACACAGTGGGGGGTGAGGGGGGGGGTTGTGTACCTCCACTTACTATTGTGTACGTGCAGAAGTAGATTTGATAGATCAGATTCCACATTGTGCCCTCAGTCAGGCTACATTGAAGATGAGGTGGATGTATTCTGTTGTTCTTTGGTCAGTGGATAGAAATGAAACCAGCGATACTTAACAGACTGGAACAGAGGCACCCGTCACTGAGGCTGATTGATGTGACTGGCAGCGTCACCCAGTACAACAATCACAGTTACATACCGTACATTTCCCTCTGTTGTTCTGATGGTAAACCAGATGAGAGAATGCCATGGCTTAATGAGAGTCTATTGGCTGCTGTGTAGCACATTGCCCTGTATTCTCTTTGTAGTACAGTGCTTTGGACTGTGGCTCATTTGGGACTCAATGCACATCTTCTGACAACAAGACCAACTGCATATTTGATTGAAGCATCTTTGAAATCAATATGACTGTATTCAAACAGGATTGTTCTCTTACTCCTGTGCGTATTTTTGACTGAATTCCTGATTAATGAACTGCCACCACCGTCACAATAGTGAAATAGAGATAGAAACGACTGAAGTTACGCTTTTGGCATACTTTCTCCTTGAATATTCTAAAAGAACAGAAATGACAGATTGCTGCGTCAAGATGATAGCTCCGTGTTTCATGTTGACGTTGTCAGACTTCAGACAAAAATAATGCTTAGTTGATGTTTGCCATCAACCTCTTGATTAATTGTAGTCCCAGAAAAAGCTAGATGAATGACCACTCTGCCATATGAACATATAATCAATGGTGCAGACTGAGTAAATAAAATGGTAGTTAAACTCTAAACTCCATAGACTTTACATACATTTCCTTTCGCAACAGCTGGGTAAACTGTCAAAAACATATCTTAACTGCGTTCATTTCTTTTATACTACACCACAGCATACTGTATAATCCTTTCTCTTTAAACCCAAGGTTGGACAAAAGACATTAAAATCAATGGTCCTTGAGGACCTCTGTTAAATATCAGAACAGGGCAGCAAGTTAACCTCACGCCTCTTAGCTGTTCCTGTGAGGAGCATCTGTGGCACAACAGGATGTAAATTGCTTTCCTTACCACTCTGCTGCTGTAGAGAGTGGGGATAAAGTCCAACTATACGACCGATTTGTCTGTTCTCTGTAGCACCATGGTTGGACAAACAAGCGAACTAACTTCTTATGGCCTTGTCGCTTTCTGTCAACAACGTTCATTTATAACGATTCGGGCAATAAAACAGACAGGCACACTTTTCAGCTGAGTGGAGATGCTTCTTTCAAGAGGAGTAGATTTCCACTATATTACCTGGCAAGCACTACCTTTATTTGTTCAAAAAAAATCCAACCAGACATCTAAGACTTAACTCTGCTACCGGTAGGATTAGGTTTAGGGAGGACAGTGTAGTCAAAGGAAAATGACTACCCAAGTTTGAATCTTCTCACATCAATCTTTCCGTGTGTTTGTTCTTCAGTTTTCTTCATGAGATAAAATTGTAAAACACGATTCTCCAACGTGCAGTGACAGTTGATAATGCTGCGGGAATGAAAAATTAATGACGTAAAAAGTCAGCCAACCAGGAGAGGACATGTACCAGGCAGGCGCAAGCGAACCGTTTTGAGCCGTTTCAGAAACATTTGCCCACGTAGTCAGAGCTGAGAGCCAGCTAGGTGTCACGATCAATGCGTACCAAACGACAGCCAGTTCCCTATTGCGCCGTACTTTTCCCCCAAGACACGGCCCAAAGTAGAACACCAGGTAGGGACTGAGCTGCCATTTGGGATGCAGGCCTTATCTTTTCTGCAGCATCGAAGAACGTTCTGTCATACTTGAGGTGATTCCCACAAACATGTCAGGAGACTGGCGAGATGCCAGAGAGCAAGAGATCTGTTAACAATGTGATACAAAGGCCGTCAAGAGAAGAACTGGCTAAATACCAAAACACTGTGAGTCGGTAACAATGCACACTGCAGCTATGTCCTGGTTTAGCGTGAGTATGGAAATACACTTTGTGGAACGTTTCAAGGCAGCAGTAAAACACACAATCCTGCACAAGTGATGCAGCACCTTCCATTGGGCCATGTGGGATATTGCATGCGACTGACAATGTTTTTGTTGATCGCTATAGTGCCACCCCTCTGGGCAATGAGTGTAGTTTTATAGATGTGAGGTTTCATTGGGAAGATACATCCTTTACCCAAGACATTGTTACTATTGAAGGACAGTTGAATGCTGTATTACCCCCTCAAGGGTTAAATCAGTGTAATCTTATAAACGCATGAGAAGATGAAGTGTGTCTAGTACCTGGTTACTTGGGCCAGTGGTCTCTGAGATGTTGCACTCTGCTAATTCCAGTCGATGACTACATTAAGGTAAGGACTACCTTTTCGGCTAATCATTCACCAGTTTCATCAAAATCAGGCCAGTGATGACTGATTGCATTGTTTCAACACATCCCTGAAATATTGCAACTTGTCACACAGAAATCTTGTGTGACAATGCCCCCCACCCACACACACACATACTCTGGCCCGTTGGTTCTTCTGCATGACAAGAAAGACATTTGCAGACACTCTTACATAGTGCTGATAAGCCTAATGTTTAAGCCTAGTGCTGAGGTTTCTGCGTTATATCCAGAGACTGGAGGGTCAGGACAACATCTGAACAGAACACGGATCATACAGAGTGTATCTGAATCATGTCGCAAGGTGAAGGCTTTAAAGCTTTGCATAATCCTGTTACTGCAGGAAGCCAATATATTTATAGAACATGACACGGATCGTTCTTTGGCTGTGTCTCATCTAAATCACTATAATAATTCTGTTTACTACCAAGAAGAAGTCAGTGTGATATGTCAGTAGATGTAGTAAAAGGTGATGGGAGACAGGGCATGCTTCTTGAATGAACAGTATGTTGTGTGTCCTCGATGAATTGCTTCTGATTTTTCGTCTAGCCTGGTGAAAACAGAAACACAACCACATCAGCTAAAGCGTAATTAGTGGATTAACTGTTCTTTTTCCACAATAAAGAAAGCCAGGTTGGGATATAAATCACCCATGCGCCACACCCCTTTCCTACTCAATGACCGTACTCGCTCAAAACATAATCATAATCTCTAAGGAATGTATGATTTCAATACTGTACATGCAAGATCCAAATTTCGCCCTGTCTCCTGTTAAGTGCACTGCTTTTGAACCGAACGCTTGTGAAGACAGAGGAGGAATCGAGGCATGCATTCTTCTCTGATATTTATCTCAGACTCTCCGAACGACAATGCTGTCTGGAGGCTGCTAGCAGGCATCACGCCCTTCACTGAGCCTGGTGGTAATCTGCCTGACCAGACTGTTATTACAGAACGGTTCCGCCGCGCAGGGAAATCACACCGCTGAGCTTCCCCGTCACCTCGGACCCAAAGAACAGAGGCCACCGGGAGGACAGCAAGACCGCCTTGGAGCTTTGGCTGACTGCTCCCATTTAGAAACACAGAAACCTAAGACAATGGAACCACGTACTGAGTCTGATTTGTGTCAATAGGAAGCGGCCTAAGCCATGTATCCTGACTGAAACCTCCCCATGACTTTCTTTACACCTGCTTTAAAACTTTTAGTTTTCACGTCTTTACGAATAGTCAGAGCGCCGGCTAAAACTCATCGGCTGCAAGATAAGCTGTCTATAATCGCACAGCCTGTCCTGTCTGCGGTTGGTAATTAACATGCCTTGGACTTGTCTTTGTGTTCTCTGTGGAGTCCGGTTCAGGTTTATTTGTGGCAGGGTGTTTTTTTGTGTTCGGAGTGTTGACAATCCAAATGCCTACGGCAGGGGTGAAACAAGGTGAGCCTGTCAGGCTTGCAGAATCTTCACCGCTCCGTGACACCGATACCACTATTTACACGGCAGGCAGACGCATTTAGGCGAGCTGCTCTCCAACACGCCTCCCTCCGCAAGGACTTAAACATACTAGTTGTTTTGTGCCCTGCACAGACACAACTCCCAGGCTCAGGCACACACTCCTGGAGAGAAAAAAGGCCCCAGTGGCATTTGTGGGGCAGATGTCTAAAAACACAGCCATCATCTGCGCATATCCATTGTTCTTTTTTTCTTCCTTTCTCTCAGAAGATGAACACTATCGGGTTAATAGAACACAGGAAGTAACTTTCCGTGACCCAGTCTGTCATAAGGACCACCAGGAAGTTGAGCTACGCACAGACAGGCACTATTATTAGGTAGACTCTGGATGGCTCAACGGCCATGAAAGTGGCATATTGTTCACTTGTTGTTAACACATTTTTTTTTTTTTACCCCTTATTTTGTCTTTACTTTTGTCTTCACACTTCCAAATGTTGATTGGTGCATTCTATCATCCGTTTGTGTTGTGTTTGTGGCTTTCGTAGAACTGATGAGGCGAACTCAATAACATTGTTTTTGTTTGTACTGAACAGGTGAATTAGGGCTCTTCAGTGTACAGACATGAAGAAAAACCTGAGAATTATACCAAGAAAATAACATTTGATAGTGACCTACTGTAGTTCCTTATTATAATGCAGCAGAGACTTTAAAGGGCTATTGAGGAGAACCCTGGCCCTGTATGTCGAGGTGCCTGACAGAGCTGCAATATAACACCAAAATAGGGAGGTGAAAACAAGGAGGCGGGGGAAAAGAAAGACGGGTGGGGGAGTTGGGGAGGGAGAGACGGCTCGTCTCACACAGCTGTTATTCTGCTGTGCTTCCTCTGATAGCAGCCTTGGCTGTACTCCCAGTTCTTTAGGTAAATTTACTGAGAGACTCAATGACTGACTGCACAAAACACAATTACCTTGTTATGTGGTGGCCTCTCTGTGATGAGAAAGGTGCCAGTGTGTTTCTTTTTTAATTAGTTTTTTTCAATTTAGTCAGGGGTTAAAAAAAAAAACATTTTCTTTTGTAAATAAGTATACATAAATAAATTGTAGAGTATGGACAGCACAAAAACCAGGCACATTTCTCCTCAAAACTCGTAATGTCCAGCCAAATTGCATTAACACTAGGTTCAAGCCTGGGTTTGTTTTGCAGCTTACTCTTCATCTGTGTGAAGGCAGTTTTACCACATTCAGAAGCTATCAAGTACTATCTAATCCTTTGGAAAGTATTGTTTTATTGTTTTACGTATATTGTTTCATCCTTGGTGAAGTCAGACACGCTCCAAGCTTTTCGCAAGAGCGCTTCGCAAATAAACCGAATAGAACTCTGTTTTCCTCTTACATAAAGATACAATGATTAATTCTAAAGCTGTCGCCAGAGATAAATCACCAGGGAGAGGGATATATAGCATCCAAGTGTAGAAGCTACTGTGTGCATATAAATGATATCCCCATAATCTAATAACCAGCTTGGACTATTTAGTTTCTACCATTTCTAGGCTGCTTACATGTTTTGTTTGACATAATAATAAAACGAAGACAGCCATAGAAAGCCACAGAACAGACATAGAATGAAAAAAACCTATGTCCAGATGCCATAAAAAGAATGTTGGTCAGTATCGTCCATTCCGAGTGCAAATGGCGTGTTTCTCTGTACATACAGCACTCCTTAATAACGCTGATGTGTTTAAAACATCATTAGCTTCTTGTCACAGAACGGGCTTATCGGGCAGACAATAATTCTGTAATCTGTCTGAAAGGCATATCCCAAGTCAAAAAGGCTGCACTGTCAAACTGACCTGGACATTGAGTCGGAACAGCAGGCCCCACCTGAATTAGCCCGGTCCCGGATCTGATTGGGCTATTTTGCCAACTCATTTGGATTGTTTTCGTATGACCGACAATAGGAGTTGGCAAGATGGAACAAGTAGATCTGGGGCATGGCTTTATTGCTGAATGGCCTGTTGCTTCAGGGAGGAATAAAAGACCCACAATAATCTTCCTTTGCCCATCTATCACAGACTGTTTCTATAGCAACACCTGTAAAGAGAGATTGTGTTGGCTGGAACAGCAGATGATTTGTTAATGGATTGGAGGGATGTGTGCATTTTCTCCGTCCACGGCTAGGTAGGACTTGGTCGAAGCTTTGTGCTCACCTTCTAAGACCCAGACAGTTACTCATATTTCCAAAACAAATAGGACAAGACAGACATGGTATATCTTGTTGGTAATATATGTCATAGCTCCAGGGTTATTATGCATATAAATGGCCAGGAACTACATGAGCTGTTTGACTACAGGATAAAAGCATGACCCATATCCACAAAGCGTTGCAGATGAGAAAAGTTATGAGAAAAGTGCTATTAAAAGAGCCATTTTACTCCTAGTGTTTGGGTTAGAGCAAAAGCAAGACATAAAACCTCTTTGGTCAGAAACTTTTTACCAGGTCAACAGATATTTAGGGCAACTGATGAGTTACTTGCAGGTGTCTTTGTTATAGAAAAGGCTGCAAGTCAGTGGATCCTGCAACATATCTTTAGAGTTGAAAGAAGACCTACAATACAGTAACTGCCACAGGATCTTGTCCTTAAGATCATTATTTCACATTAGGCAACCACTTATAAGCATTAGGCTAATACAATTTCAAAAATACGAGAACCTTTCTTTTGATTGTTTCATTTAAATATTGGAATTTGTATGAAAAGGATAAGTATGCCAACATGTTAGGCCACAGAGTAATCAAAGAGATGACAAAATAATGTCTGACAAAAATGAAACTACTATCTTTTTATCTAACAGAGGACAAGGCCTCACCCAATCCAGATCCTCCTTTTTGTTTAGGCGTGCTATATTTTGGGCGTAGGGATCCACAGATGCTAAGGTACCAAGAAACTCAGTCGGGATGTCACCATCGCAATCAGTTACTCATCACAGGACACAACCCATGTACACCCCCCCCCCCACCAACATCCAGTCTCGATCCTATCGATTCACAGCGAGCAAGCCAACCATCAAAAGTAAAACAGATACCTTACACTTGAGTCCCAGCCCACACCTTTGCCCCGAGCTAAATTCAGTACAATTCAACCCGTAGTTTTTACTCCACTGTTTTGTTAATGTCTTCCATACTAAAAGGACTGGTGCACATGATCATTAGTGTAAATTACAAGTAAACTGACTGGTCTACTCAAGCCACACCTTTAATGACAGCACTCATCTAGTAAAAATCTTGATAAAAAAAGACCCTTGCTAATGTATCTATTGCATTCAGAGCAATGCAAACTTGGTTCAATTACTTCTCTTTCCAAAAAAGGTATGGAAACTCTTTCATTATTTCATTTAAATGAGCCGTGCATTTTCACCACAACAGTTACCATCACGTCAACAGTCATTAGGAACACTACCCGACGAGTTTCACCTTGGTCCACCCTGAAGCGGCACCCTATCTCTTACACAGTCCATTACTTCTGACCAGGGCCCAAAGGGGGGCACAGAGATTAGGTTGCTAGAACACAACCACAGGTTCCTCTTATACCATAACTGTCACATAAACACTGTAGGAGTGTGTCGGGAAAACAAAGCCCAAGGCCAAAACTCTTTCGAGGGCAAATCGGTTGCATCTAGCGAAGTGTTGAAATGTTGCAGTGTTAGGAGAGAAGAGCTGAAATGTATGTTTACTGCATCTTACCTTATATACTGTATATATTTTTATTAGTGCTACTTTATATGTGGTCCTTTGTGTTGTCTTGTCATCTTGCAACAGAACGACCATGGCCAAGTCGTGATTGAAAATAAAAATGGATAATTATTTGACTTGATTGAATAGAATAAATGCGGGTTTATAATCGATAAACCAAAGGACCAAGTACCACCACTATCACTACACAATGCTCTACTTTTGACCAGACTCCCGGAGACACTGGTCAAAGGTAGCACACAACATAGCGCATAGGGGTCCATTTAGAATGCAGGCTGGTAATTGGACCAGAGACCTTCATTGACCCAGGTGAGGCATTCCTGTTACCGCAGGGTCATCCACTGCCTTGTCAGAGAACATTCGGCAGCCAAAACAAAAGGCAGACAACCTCTAGAGACACTCAAGAGGAGGCGGACATCCCCCGGCAGGTGCAACCAAGTCAAGAGGTGGTAGACGGCTTGAGGAGGCCCCCGGTCCTGCCAGTCGTGGGTCGAGGAGGCCCCCGGTCCTGCCAGTCGTGGGTCGAGGAGGCCCCCGGTCCTGCCAGTCGTGGGTCGAGGAGGCCCCCGGTCCTGCCAGTCGTGGGTCGAGGAGGCCCCCGGTCCTGCCAGTCGTGGGTCGAGGAGGCCCCGGTCCTGCCAGTCGTGGGTCGAGGAGGCCCCCGGTCCTGCCAGTCGTGGGTCGAGGAGGCCCCGGTCCTGCCAGTCGTGGGTCGAGGAGGCCCCCGGTCCTGCCAGTCGTGGGTCGAGGAGGCCCCCGGTCCTGCCAGTCGTGGGTCGAGGAGGCCCCGGTCCTGCCAGTCGTGGGTCGAGGAGGCCCCCGGTCCTGCCAGTCGTGGGTCGAGGAGGCCCCCGGTCCTGCCAGTCGTGGGTCGAAGAGGCCCCGGTCCTGCCAGTCGGGGGTTGCGTGCGGCGTGAAGACTGCCACCACAGGGGTAACTTATGCGTCACATAGTAATAGTTCGTTTGAAGGAGATGACCCAGGGGATAACTTATATCTCAGAAGAAGGTGACACCACGAGGTGTGGTTCCCTCCGTCATTCTCCGGCAGAAAAGGAATAACAAAAATAATCAACTCAGGCGACTGCTGAACCTGTAGTCTAACCTACCCTTTCATAGCAACTTGGATTAATGTGTGCGTACATTTTTTGCATTGTGAGCTAAATGTTCCACAAGGGTTATTTACTGCTATGCTGTGTTATGGGTGACGTCCACTAAACGTCTTTGATACGTATCAGTGGGAATTAAAAAGTGTGTATATGTTGCGTCTACTGCAAAAAAGTGTGTATAATCCATATATACCCCACCATACCAGTGGGTCCCAGGAATTGAACCCTCTGCTCCTCTATGCAACTCCCAAAGCCCACATTCACCTCTCCGTGTTTCAGCTGTCCCATCAACCTTTAATATACTGCATGACACCTTGCACTAGATTTCGTTACGTGATGTAAAGGTATGCCTATGTGCTGCACAGTTATTAACTGTGAAACCCTGTCCCTGTTTCACCCCAGCCTTAGCAATGCAAGCCATTCCAGAGCTATGCGAACAGAGAGGGAGAGAGACAGAGAGTGAGCGGCGTGTTTCACATTCCTGCTTCGGTGTCCTGCAATTGGCTTTCTTGGCAGTGGAATCTCTACCTCCAAACTAAGCCTGCGTTGGCCAGCTCCTCTCTGTGTCCCCATGTTCCACAGCTCAGCCCCTCTGCTTACTCCTCATTCAATCTGTTTAACCCCTGTAATGTGTTAACAACCAAATTCACAGTCCAAATCCGTCGCTACAGCGGCAAAATCGCGGCCGTGACATCTTAGCGGAAGGAATGCGCCAAGCAGTCCAGCAAGCCAGTACAGGCAAAATACTATAGTTTTCCCAATTACTATCCATACTTGTTCCATGAAGTCAAAAGTCACCATATTCCCTACGTAGCGGACTACTTTTCCCTGGAATCAGTGGGAAGAACTTAATTGGAACCCAGCTATGGTAACGGACACACAGCAACACTCCCAGAAGCCTAATGTTGTCCCCATGTACCCAGCGTCCGTGGCACAACCAGCTCTTGTTAACAATGCACACAAGAGAAGGCCTACACAGGATGCATCTTGTTATTTTTCGCTCATCTAGCCCTGCCAAGGTTTTTTCTTCTGTTACTGGGGGATCGCCAGAAACAATCAGAGGCCCGCGAGAAAAAAACAAAACACTTGGCAAAAAAACAACTCCCCGCTCTTTAGTGCTCCCTGGTCTGCACGGAAAGGCACGGAAAGGTCTGGGATAAACGCAGGAGGAGCATGACTGAACAAATAGCCTGTTTTATTCGCGGGGACAGTCTAACGGTTTAAGCGGAGCCATGCCTAATCTGCTTTGTCCTCGCTGTGAATCGATAGGATCGAGACTGGATGTTGGTGGGGGGGGGGGGGGGTACATGGGTTTGGTGGTGTCCTGTGATGAGTAACTGATTGCGATGGTGACATCCCGACTGAGTTCCTTGGTACCTTAGCATCTGTGGATCCCTACGCCCAAAATATAGCACGCCTAAACAAAAAGGAGGATCTGGATTGGGTGAGGCCTTGTCCTCTGTGCTGTGATGAATGACACATTAAACCAGCTCATTAGTATTAAGTACAGTCACTGATCTTGAGCCAAATCAAGACAGGACTTGGTGTGGGTTTAATGGGTGGTGTCGAAGTACTCAGTGAAGGATGATTGGTTTGGTGATGTACTGTCCGCAATGATGACTGACATTTTTAACCAGCTTATTGCAATTACCCACACTTAACTGAATGGGATGAAGCATTCTGATAAACCCCAATGGCAGTTCCCTACATGGGATTGGACTCAACAGCTGAGAAGGAGGGAGGAATTCTTGGTGTATCTATATGTCCTGACTGCTTTTAATTTGATTCATTTTAAAGTTTTTTTGTCAGGTTTTGTTTTGTGTCACTTTTACTGACTATTTACTGACATTTTCCTCTGCGGAGAGACTGGAAATTATGAGTTGCCTATATCTGGTTGTACAATGCATCTTTTCTGAAGTGTACTGAGATGTTAGTTTATACCTTAAACCTACTTCACGCAGGTCCTATGAAGTTCACTTGGTAACAGTGTGGTGCTTCCAAAGGCAGGGTGGTGGTTTTGATTCCACTCGGGGGCTGTACAGAAAAATATATACACTTTCTACTCTGGAGACACTTTCTAAGTTGCTCTGGAGAAGTGTCTGCTAAATTACGTAAATGTATACTCGATCAAATAAATCTATTGAACCAAGCTCTTCGGCATGAAAAGTTGACGGTCATGAACGGTTTCCCAGTCATCCAGCAAAAATATCTATTTAAAAAAGATCAGCTTTACCCAGGGGTTGGTGTCCAGCAAAGGACACATGATTTAAATGTTGAACTAGCTTATTGACAATGAGTCCAAGACAAACCATTTCCAATAAATCCCAGGAGAGTTTTCATAACCATCCGCTTTCCAAAAGTTCCCACAGATAAAAGCACTCTCCTAAAACAAGTATCCAAAATAAATTAAAACTATACTGTACATAGGCTGTGAGCCAAATTATACCCTGCACTACATTTTGTCAGAGGTCGAAAGTATGTGTCCAAGAGTTGTGAGAATAAGTTGTGATTTGGGACATACAATGGAAAAATATGGGTTAGTAGTGTTTGAAGCTGTGGAACTGCAGAGGAAAATAAGGGATGTGGATTCCGTATTAGACTTCAGTCCAGTCAGATGCAATAATTCAACATGAACGTTTCTAGCAATGTCCCAGATCATTTAGGGCTACTGTATCTTGTCAAAGTTGAAAAGGCAGCACAACCCAGGACGGAAACGTTCAACCTTTATTGTGAATAATTTTATTAGCAACAAGTTCCAGCGCCCACAAGAACAGCAAATTTGTGAACGCCTATTGCCCCCAGATACAAAGTGACATGTTTTGAGAGAGGTGTGAAGTCTTTTGATGATTCTAGAACAAGATGTTTCACACCAGTCTGATGAAACGATTGCCAAAGTCTTGTGAAGTAGTTAATTTCCCAACTGTTTTCCAAAAAACACAGCATTCAAATTCAAAGGGCCTTCTGTAAAGTTCTCTTAGTTTCTGCAATAAATGTTGCAACAACTTTAAGCAATTGTCACTTTCTAATGAAGTGGGCGTTGATAGAGGCAAATGCATTAACCTGTTATTTTAATTCAAGACACTATGAATGTCCCTTAGAAATTATACACACAAAGAAAAACGTTCTCTTATGATTTCGCCTTTCCCGTTCCATGACAAAAGACTTTGGCATGAATATATCTAATATAAAAACAAATTAGTAACTTTCTAAAAAAGTACCCCATGATGTTGATATTATTTTTCCAGTAAGGGTAATGATTACTTCATAAACATGTAGAACAAAACAGAGAAGTAATGTTTTTTCTTCCAGGTACTGCAGCTTTTCCCAGTAGAGGACAGTGACAACACCAAAATGACTGATGCCACAAGCCTGGGAACCTGTTTCATTGTTCCTGAGCAGAACAAAATGCTTCGGGGCATGTTATCAAAAAGTTAGACTAGCAAAGCTAATCTGTGATCGAGTACGCCCTGTCTAAATGATCTCATTGATTATAATCAAAAATAAATAAATGCTGTATCAGCACTGATGATTTATGAATGTGGGCCCTGGCCCAGTTCTGATACAGGCCCTGGCCCGGTTCTGATACAGGCCCTGGCCCGGTTCTGATACAGGCCCTGGCCCGGTTCTGATACAGGCCCTGGCCCGGTTCTGTTGGGCCCGGAGTAAAACAGCTGACCTCCAGGAGGTGAATCCCAGCAGGGGAAGCTGAGCACCGATGGCAAGATAGAAAGACGGGCCCAAACCTGTTTTTCAGCTCTACACAGGGAACAGTTGTCTGGGTGTATTGTATGACCATTAAGGAAGAGAACAAATAGACCTCCAAATGAACTCTGCACATTGTGTAATTGGTCGACATTTCAGTCAGAGACTCAGCTTCATATCGCTGAGGGAAAGTCAGTGGTTAGACTGGAACCGTGCTGGTGTTAGATCTATTCACGGCTCAACCCTAATACGATTCAAGTCTCAAATTTTCATTACTTTTTAGCCCTAAATATCCAGGTACTAAAGCATGACTGGATATTGCTGATAAAAGGCAGACAGCGTTGACAAACTGTTCCATTATCTGCACTGGCAGCCAGACCCAGGCTGAGTCCAAGTAGATAAAAGTGGCTCGCGTGGCCAGCACCTCTGCCAGCTATTATGGACCACTCCACCTCTTCACCCTCAGGCACACTCATACACAAATCAGTCTATTTATCATCACTTAACATTTTACATCTACATTTTAGTCATTTAGCAGACTGAGTCTTGCATAACACACTTCAAATCCACCCCTGACTAAATGACAGGAGCTGCAGCAATAGGCAGACGTATCATGATAAGTAATGGATTTTAATGGTTGGCTGGCAACATTGGGCAAATACATGTTTTATTGTCTTTTTATACTACTTCTGTTTGGCTAATTCATATGATTTTGATGTTTTAACACTGGCAGCCAATGTCAATTAATATTGAATTTGGGGGTGTTAGCTTTGTACTTGTGCTTCTTGGGAACAGGTAATTAACAATGGGTAGGACCATTTTAGTAAAATTGCCGAATAGTCATACTACAGTAGTCTGAGTATATATGTAATTATACTCAATTCAGGTTAACTGCCTTGTTCCTGAACAGAACATTTTTTAGTTACTAGTTAGAAAATAACTGCTAGTAAATAAGCTAAGATGGGTCAAGTCTTTCAAGACTTGCTGTCAAGAAAAAATATATGCGCTTTCGGCAGCAAGTTTGTCATTGTTAGATTAAAACGAAAGCTTATTCACCAGGTGGACATGGTAAGATCAATTTTCTGGATTACAAGTAAATATAGACCGATTATTTATTCAAAATTGTCAGTAGGCAATTTATAACAGTGACCCTTGGAGCTTTAGCTGTCTTAAATGATTAGGCTTATCTCCTTGTGGACAGTAGACTGATTAGGTCAGCAAATCAGTCATTTCCATCAGCAGGATCTGCTCGTTCCAGTACTTGTTATCCAACGGTCGAACAAGCCCAGGGTGTTTGCTAGGAGAAACACACGCCAAGGAAGACACTTGTTTTTAGATGGACCGTTGACTGCAGGAACATGCACAACTTGAATTAGTTTCCACACGTTTGCGTGTGAGTCTTTATCCATCCCTGTCCATCTGCCTGTGAGTTCATGAGTGGATCTCTGCATAAGTGGATAAATAATGAATCGTATCTTTGTTGTTAGTGCCTCTGGTGATGGCGCCACTGACTCAGTGTGTTAGGGGTTTTGAACAGGTCCTGGCTGTGCCATGGTAGAAAAGCAGGGGGTTGAAACCAGTCCAAGGAACAAAACTGGAACAGAACAGAAAATGTTCAAGGAACTAAAACAGAACCAGTAAAAATAAGTGATGTATAGTTTGTCAGTACTGATGGTTTATTCCAAAAGCATGGGGACTGGTTAATAACGTTCTTTCATGTTTGGGTTTTTCTTCCCCCTTGTCTCACAATGTGTGGTCTCCCACACAATGGCCTTGACAAAAAGAAAACTGTAGGGGTTTAACATGCGAAAATAAATGTCACCGTGCTCCAAATCCCAATTTAAATGATGAAAATCTAGAGTCATGGGGCAGCAGAACATCGACCAAAGTTGCAGAGCTGAGACACTGTCCAAAATGGAGTATCTGACATAATAGGACTTTTTTTTTAAAGCAGGACCTGGATGTATCATGGAAAGGGAGACCAAGGGAGACTCCCCCACTGAGAGACGCAGCGTTCAGGTTGGACAATAACCATTTACAGGTGATAACCTGGTGATGCCCTGAACTCACACAGAGTCTCACAAACAAAGCCACCAGCACTCACGCACAGCGCGATCCCTTCTAGAACAGCGACACTGCTAGCCAGACGGGAGCCCATTCACACAGTCACAACAACTCTGTGAATCAGCGAGTCAATTAAATTGCCATGAGTGTGAAGTTTTATCAAGTCTCCGCTCAGCCCATCAGTGTCATTCCTATGATGGACTCAACCCATTCACCTATTAAACGCCCGTGTCCCAAATCACAATCTCTCAAATCTCACTCAGTTGCATAGTGTGCTGCACTTCTTTATGCATCCTGGGGTTTATTATTTCTTAGGGAATAGGGCTTATAGTGTGTCTGAATAGTAAGCCTGTTCTGAGCAGCGCTATCTCCATGTTGTCTTTGATTGTTCACTAAATGTTTTTTTGTTCTCAGCTGTATTCTTTTGACTGATTCAAAACATGATCCTGCTGTAGCCTGGGGCATCCCTTTTTTCTCTCTTTTTTTTTCTCTCTTTCTTTCTCGTAATCCTTCCTTTTCTTTGAGTTGGGACCCCTGACTTGGCATATGACTTCCTTCCCCCTCGCTTTCTCCTTCCTAATCCCTCTCCTTGTTTCTCCTCACTCTTTTCTTTTGGTCCCTTTGTCCTCCATCCCCACTGGCCCCACCCCCACCCCCTGACAACCCAGGGCCCAGTGTTATATAACTGTCCACGTCTCCGTTGTTGGAAATGAGACTGTTTTGATGCTGCCTGCCTTCAGCCATACACTGAAGTTCTTTTCTTTCAAGGAAAACTCCTGCACGTCATCACTTCGGCCTCTTCAGTTGGTCCTCTGTCTGTGGCGAGGTTTCTTGGCTCACGCTGATCTTTTGTCTACATCAAGTGATGTCGACTGTTTATTGTCGACAAGAACGAGGCCAGTTGGGCAGGCCTACGCTACGTACACTATGTACAGTTTTACCGTTTGTACATTGCATTGGTTATACATTTTCAGAAGTTTTAGTCGTATTTAACCTTGTTAGCCGATTGAGAACTAATTCCATCTTAGAACCAATTCCCTTTTACAATGATGACAATGGTGCAAAGTCGCTCACTGTTTGAGGTGACATAAATACAGTTGGGTTTGGTGCCTAGGAGGTGCAGGGATCAGAATGCAGCTCATACAGTTTGATTTGGAACAAGTAAAGGGTCATGAAAGTCTTTTGCAAATAATTCCAGACATTGGGAGGTGTTGACTTTAGGGATGAGCAGTGTGAGGTTTCTACCAGAGCCCATTGTTCTATTAATGAGTCTGCCCTTGTGTCAGAGAGGGCTAGTTTACGAGAGTGTAAAGATCACAATGACTGTTGTAGGATGCTTTGTTAGCTAAATAATTTAGAGGTGGCTGATATGGTCCTGGACCGAGAGAGAACGATCCAACCAAACATAGTTTCACATACATGGATTAAGCATGGTCTAGGATGAAAAAATGAAGCCCAGTGGAGAACTTGTCCTGCCCTACGGTTCTTAAAATGATGCGTTGTGTTTAGTTCCTTAGGGCATATTTGATATCAGCCTTTCACCTTTAATATTAAATATTTCCAAAAGGCTGCACATTAAGATATTTATTTCTCCAGGCCATAGATCCAGAATGTTCTATTCATTTGCATGGTTTTGTGATGTAGCTCCAGCAGTCCCTGGTGATGATCGGACGTTTTTCTGCTGTAGTCTAGGACTTTACGCACTTCACACGTTGTACAAAGACAGAGTTTGTTTTACTTATCTATTCGGGCATCATGTCCAAAACACGCGAGAACTCCAGCACATTTCAGTCATGTGCTGTCTATCAAATCCTTTAATAGCCCACGTGCGTGATCGTGCAGACAAGCAGTCACAATTGTGTTTCTTTTTCCACAAATCAGGCTACAAGATGGTTAAAGATTAGGTTACGCAACAAATGGAGCTCTGTGGGCGGTTAGAAAGCAACTTGTTTTGCCCAGATGCAATGTCTGTGGACCAGCTCTTGACTACTGAGATGTCTTAAGTCAAAACAGAGAGAGAACGTTGTAGCCTATAAAAAGCTGCAGGAGTTTCATGACTGCTGTTCAGACACACTATGAGGAGGAGACTTAAGGCACACTATCTTGCTCTAATGGTGAGCAGAGGAAGGGATGTGACGGGGAGGCTTCAGCAGCAGACACATAAGAAATGTCAGGGGAGGACAAGGATGCGAGAAGCCACTTAGAACGTATAAATGAACAAATGAATGCACAGAAGAGCAAAGAAGAGGTGGATCTCCAACCATGGCCTAAATATATTGGTTGTCCTTCAGAGAGCATGATGTCTTCCTGTACATCTGCGACAGTTTTAGATCACATACTACAATTTGTTTTAGAAGCCCTGTGCTACAATTATACCATACCTAATACATTTTGTCAGGCTACCATGTTTGAGTTGACAGTTTTTTCTGCATAAAATCTGACACAGCTATGCAAATGATCTGTCCTCATGGATGTACTGTACCTGGAACTGCTGGCTGTGTTCTACTCTAAGGCAGGGGTTCAATCTAATCATCGGTAGGCATTGCAACTGTTACAAAGACAATGTTTCTGCATTCCCACAGATCGATCATGGCAAACGCATCAATCATGGTGAACGTAAATTGTCTTTAAAAGCTGTGATGCCCATAACCAGCCGCAGGATTGAATCCTGCCCTTAGTGAAAGGAGGAGCACATTATTAACTGTTTGAAGAGCATGTAGATGTAACCCACTGACTAGACTGTTGTGGGTGTGAGTTCCCCAAGAGGTTTCTTGCTAATGTGACAATTTTATTTATTTTAATTAGAGTAAAGACTGCCCCTCAAACTTCACTTCCAGCAGCATCTGGTCTCCAATGTAGAGACTGACCAGGACCAACTCGACTTAGCTCCAGAGGCAGGACAGCAGTGAAATGCAGGGTGCTATGCTATATCTATTTAGTCTTTCTTTCAAGTAGCTAACAGCTGATACCAGTTCTGTATTGGCAGACACTCTCCTTAACATCTTTGATATGATGGGCTGGCTAGGCTAATAGTGATATCTTAGTAACACTCTCTAGGCATTGGAAGCTAGTTTCAATGAGCTAAGGATTAGCCCCCAGTGCCACATACATAGAATGACAATAACAGTCAAAAGGACACCATTTGCCATTCTGGAAATGGATGTGTTTCAAAAGTTGAGGGGTACTGCATGTCTAAGTATAAAGTCCTGGGCCTAATAGATGGTCAACGTTTAATGGAGCCATGTCAAATGGGTACCAGCGAGTGCTAGCCCTGTAACAATGTGAGAGGTGGAACTGGTGTCCCTTCCTCTAAAGCCAAGTGCTTTCAGAGGCTGCTGTCAGAGCTCCTCGAAGCCAACTATTTCCTCGCATTCATCCTGTTGAATCACAGATCTGTTTTGTCAAAACCACGTTCAAAGGAAAGCAAAGTAAAGCCTCTGATCCAGAAAGCCCGCAGCCTCCCATGACTCTCCCAAGTGTTTACGTAACCGGGCAGCCACTGCCCATTGCCCCTTCACACACATTGAGGCTGCAGCACAAATGGCACACTATTTCCTATACCATGCACTCTTATTCTTATTGGTGCCAGTAGGGCTGTAGTTCAAAAGTAGCACAACGCACTGTGATTAGGGTTTACGCAATTGCGTTTCTTATTTTTAACACATTCTGCATCAGTGTCAATCTGTCTGTGTGCGTGCAACCAAAATGCTTGTGCAGTTGAAACCTAACCCGTCTTAAGGCGTGTTTAATCTCTAGGTAAGAAACTAGATCACAGATAAAAGGTGAAAAAAGTATTAATGCAAAGGGGAGGGAAGGAGTTTGAGAACAAAACGTTTTCTGTCATTTAAACAGTTGAGTTGGCATCAAGAGGAGATCTGGTCAATGTGCGCAAAGGCAAAGGTGTCCCCGTTCCAAAGCATAGATTGTTATCTAACTGTCTGTGATTGGTCTGTTGTTGTCTGTGATTGGTCTATAGATAAGGAGCTAGGTAGTGGGCCAACTGAAGTGTTCTGTCTGCAGACAGATGTTCTGCATAGAGCATCATTAACAAATAGAACTATGAAAGTATAGACATGAGGGTTTTTATTGTTTTAATGTTCACAATATGATAAAATATTCATTGTCTGTATCAATGAAAGTAAGGAACCCATTTGAGGGATCACATTGTCTTAACTTTAGCATGGCTGTATTTGGCCGATAGTTTTCTGACCCCCTGTTACGCTGTTTTCCGATTTTCTGGACACACCCTCCCTATCATAAATAAACAGAGCACAGTTTGTTCCATTTGGAAATAGCACAAACGCACTTGCATGCATACACACACAGACACACACTCTGGCTATTTCTTTATGCTCCAGATTCACATTGATTGAAATCAACATTGCTGAGTGATTTTATGTTAAACATGGGTCAATAGGTCAATAGGATATTCCACATTATTCAATATCCTCTTATCCATATCTGTGAGTCTATCTGACTCAAGAGATAAATATAGGCAATACAGTCAATGCCACAGTGATGTGGCATCCAAGATGATAATATGCAAGTTAAACTTTAACTCAGTTTCTAGAAAACTCTTAATTTCTTTGCAACCATAAAGCTACTTTTGACTTCACACAAATTGTCTGTTGTCTGGCAAGATAACAATTCTAATGTTTTTAATGACCCTTCGTTGACCAATTTTTTTATTTTTAAAGAGGATCCAAAATGTGCTCCCACCTTGTGAAAGTTAGCTGAATTACAGCAAAAACAGTTTGCATTCAAACTAAGTGTTAGTAAGGTTCACATGCATGTGTGAGAAACCAGCTCCCAAAAGATGCAAAAACTATATTTTGGGGTTATTTTAGAATTATAAAAAGTGATTAAGAGGGCAGAATGATTACCTACTCTATTCAGTGCTTGCTTTCTCACTTGTACAGACATTACGTGTACTGTGTAGAACTTTAGCAACCAGGAAATACAGCTCCGGAAAATATTAAGAAACCACTGCACCTTTTTCTTTCCTTTCCAAAAAAGTTGAAAAGGAAAATTTTGAGTGAGGAATAGAAGCAATCAATTTGCAGTGGTCTCTTAATTTTAAGAGACCACTGCTTCTCACTGAAAACCTTCCTTTTCGACTTTTTTGGAAAGGAAGGAAAAAGGTACAGTGGTCTATATAATTTTCCGGAGCTGTTTGTTTCACTTGGCCACTTTCTGCCAGTGTTCATCTATGAGCTTGAGAAGAGAAAGAGAGAGAGGGTACAACTTTTCCTTTTCACAAGAGAAGCAGACCTGGTTTGTGGTGACCAATGGATGTTTTGCATTGTGCTTTTGTATACAGCCCTATCAATGAATCACTATCAATTTAGTATTACTGCAGCTATAATAAGTACAGCTATAAGTGTTTCTTATTACGATATTTTTTTTTTAGATATGGCTCAGTTAAATATTACTACATTGGGGCATAACAATTTCACGCAGGTCTTTGCTGTAAATGAGAATGAGTTTGCAACTAACCTTGTATATTAATGGCAAAATTATGTAAATGCATAAACAAAGAATTATTTACATTGAAGGGTGTACCTGCTCAGGCAAAATGGAACACTCTGCATTGGTCTCATCTTTGTCTATAGGCCTTAGCAACAAAAACAAGGCCTTTTATTACTCGTTAATCTGTTAAATATAATATGACTCTTACTTTTATCTGATTTTGTTCAAGCCATATCTCTCCTTTGCTGATATACTAAATGCTTCCAGTTCTATAGAAGTAAAAAAAAAAAACATTGCTGATAGCAGGCAACATAATGTCTACCTCACAATCTTAGCTAACATTTTACTGCTCTGAAAACAAATACGTCACTTGGAATTCGTACATTTCACGTACCAATAGTAGTTATTCCTTTCCTAATGAGAAGCACAAGAATGATGGTTGTTGAAGCTATGGAGTTTTAATGTATTTAAATAATAATTATTATTATTATTTGAACTGTGCTATTGATGTTTACAATTTTGTGACTGGAGAGTTCTAGGAGTGGTACATTTAAGCAATAAAGTGGGGGTGTGGTATATGGCCAATTCACCACCCCTAATGGCTGTTCTTAGGCACAGTTTACAATTACTGTAGATTGTAATAATTCTTCTAACCCCCCTATCCCGAAGTAATTAGGAATCATCCAGTATGACAATATGTCTTCAATTATGACAACAAATCCGTCCGTAAGAAGTTTTTTTTATATATATAACCTTCTTCTGCACACATAATGAAATAACCATAACCATATACCATATGTTTTCAAGACATATCTATATTACTTATACATTGCAAAAAGGGATGATTTTCCTATTTTTTTATGACCACCCCTAAGCCACTTTCAATGCAGTTCCACTTTGTTTCCATATTTCATCAAATGCATTTGATACATTTCCCAATAAATTTGGTAAATGTAATTAAATGTTCATAACTTTTGCATCGCACTTTCAGAAAATATCCATAATGTAACTGCAGTTATTGCTGAATGATGGTCTTTCACAGTTCGTGCTAATCTGCCAGTCTCTACCTTTTTTTAAATGTTGCTCAAAAATGTATTCGTAAGGTCCTGCTTAATCACAGCAAGTCACAGCGGACTTGGGACAGTCGATGTCAAGATATGCTTATCATGCTGCGAGCTTGACCAGGATGTCTAAAAATGAATCCTTATGCGCTGGAAGAATCTCCGGCCTTCTACCTTGTTTGAGCTTACAGGCAGCCAACTGCACTGCACACTTTGATAACCCTGGGCTAGTCCAAGAGACAAGTTTAAACCCCGGTCTCCCAATTATCATTTAATTGTCTAAATATATTTTCACTACCACAAAAATCTTTCGCTTTCTGTTTGTCAACAAAACCGAAAGATTAAGAAAGTATCATTATCCATGGAGCAGGGAAGGAGGAGAGTTGTTTTGATTGAAATATAATGTTCTTGTAATTATCTTTTCTTCCACATTAGGGACATATTCAAAGTGTAGAGCTTTAAACTAACCCAATATCATGTTGGGATTGATTACTGAAGGAAAATATAAATGATTATTATTATGCCAACTTGTTTGAGGGGCATTTCCTTGCTTTCCCTTAAACAGCTACAGTATTTGTCCATATCCATACATAGCCACCAACGGTAAGCGCATGAAGTCATGTGACTTCCACTCAGTGGGAACACTTGGCAGTACAGTTAAGGGTTCATTTTTATTGAAGCTGTGTTTTCATTGATTGTAAATACGTTCTTCTTTCTTTAACAGCGTAGAAACCGCGGGTATTGGACGTCTACTTTTTAGTAGATTCTTCAGAGAAGAACTCAGAGCATGTTCATTTTTAAAGGACCAAATTGGCGTTTTGTGGTGTTTATCTATGGCATATTTGTGATGATGTCAGGCATTGCATTAATTCCTGACAAACATTGGAAAAGGACATCAGAAAGTTATACTGTTCAAGTACAGCAGAAAGGAGGAAACGCAAGCTAAGGATGACATAACTGATTTATTTTGAGTAGGAGGAACACTGACAACTGCTCGGTTACAGTGTCCCATTACTGCATGTTCAGCCTAACAAGTATTGTAATTACTCATAATTACACCTGACTTACACAGTAGTCTGTGTGGTGTCAGGGCAACGCGTGGTTGTATAACTACTCTAAGTACAATATAACAAGAAGTCAAAACAACGATTCAATGGTACAGTACTGCACAATAATAATCACACCAAAATGTTGAGCAAGCTAATGTGAAGAGAAAGTTTTTTCAGGTGGAATTATGTTACATTTCAGCAACTTAATCTCCAAAGAATGACATATCATTAGGTTATATTTACCCTACTAAGAACTATATAAAACATTAAGTTCAACGTAACTTACCTAAGAATAATGTAAAACACGAGGTTCAACTTAACCTCCTAAGAATTGAATCATCATTTTTGGTTTAATTTAACCTCCTAATAATGACATAACAACATTAAGTTGATATGAGGTCTGACCACCTGCTCACCTAGGCACGCATACACTCACCCACGCAAACAAGACGTCCAAACACGCACACGCATGTTTGTGTCAATACTCTAATTAGTACTGCAGCACTTCATATTCATACTGATACTATGTTCTATTTAAAAAAAACACATAATGCTGACATTTTTTTTATTGGTATCTAACGTTCTTTCATTTTTTTTTTGCATTACCGGGCAGGAACTCGGGAAAAAACAACTCTGTGTAGTGGTGTCACGCATTGGCCATCCGTACGACTGCTAAAACTCACAACATCCTATGAATGACATGACGATCTTCGGTTGGCCCCCGACCCCCTAAGACAGACTTTGTTCACAACGTTAGCTTGACGTGCGACATCGCGACGTGGATACTACAGCAGGCGTAGCCGCTATGCACACTGTGTACCTGTGGAAGAACAGCAGTATGGACAGCATGGTCTGGTCGATGTTGCTGTTGCAGATGCCCTCGTTGAGCAGGTAGCAGGGGTCCCTGACAACCGACTCCAGGGAGTCCTGCCTCATCATGTTGCTCAGCTTGTCCGTGTTCAGGTTCTGGTTCTGGAACGTCAGCTGCTCCCGGAACTGGCGGAAGTTGTTGACGGACGTGGGGCTGGGGCTTCCTATCAGTGGGGCGCCGTGGCCTTGTCGGCCCCGGGACTGGACCCCACCGGCGGCCAGGTCGTCGCAGTTGGCCAGGTCCAGGCAGCAGGAGCAGCAGTCCAGGCCGATGGGAGAGCGGCACTCCTCCCCCTCTGACATGACTGCAGCGGTACACCTTTGCGAGACCGGAGCTGAGGGATGGACAGATGCGAGTGGACCTCCACCGCTGCCGACACAGAGATGGAGAGAGAGGGAGGGAGAGGTGGGGTGAAGCTCCCCTCGTCCCGTCAGGCCTCTCCTTGTTGTTGTGTGTGAGCTGTCAGGAGCGAGGGTGTGTTTCCCAGCGGACGTGAGCGGAGGTGGGACCCCCTCCAGGTGCTCTGGGTTCTGGATTGCCGGCCGGTCAAGTGTCCCTCCTCTTCGCTTATAGCGGAGCGTCTGTTGCGCGCTACACCGAGTTTTTACCCTTCAACCACGTAGGAACGGCTTTGTTTGGTTCTGCGGCGAGTCGCACGCCGGCGTCTGTGTGCTATGCAGGGGAGAGAGAGAGAGAGAGATCGAGTGAATGCTGTGCCGTGTCTGCTCAGCGCGACACACACCCTGATTCAGCAGGAATGTGTTTAGAAGCTAAACCAGAAGCTGCTTATCACTTTTTTTTCTTCTTCTGCCCTATACTTTCTCCCTCCCCTCTGTATGCATGCTGGGAGACAGAGCGAGGTACAGAGGGAGGGAGGTAAGGCGGGAGGGAGGTGGGGAAACCCTTTTCATTGGTAAATGACTCTCCCCCTCTCCGTTCTGTTTTCCGTCTTCCAAGGCTCGGCATCACAATTCGTAGGGGTGAGGAGGCAGCGTCGGAAGCATGCTGCAGTACAGCGCATGTATTTGGCAATGTTCGCTGTTCTATGGGGGAGGGGGGGCTAGGGGGTTGAACACAGAGCTGCTGTTGCCCACTGAAATAAAGGAAGGGGTTGACTCCCTCTGTTTCCTCTGTCTCCATGGTCAGTACACATGATAGGGTTGAAGCATGTACCATTCTCACAACCTTCTACAAGCTACTGATCCTGCATTTAAATTCGAAGCACAATTAAATACGTTTTTGAATGTATATATATATATATATACTGCCTTTTTACAACATGATATCAAATTATATAAAAATCACACTGATGGAAAAAAAGGTTATCTTTTTATTTGTACATGTCAATTTCCCTACTTTTCTAAAATTATGGAACAGGGCACTCATTTTTTTTACTCAATCCATTTCTTGTCTGTTCAAGTCCAGACTGCAAACATTACTGTTTGCAATCATATCAGTTTGTCCACTGTGTGTTTATTGTTCATCCCTATATCTGGCTTCACAGGGTGGGTTGTGTAAGATGTTCTCACAGATTGAGAGTGTTCTTTTCTCAAGAAAGAGTTTCACAACAGCTAAAAAAAACTCAATGCAACTATATTTGTACGATTTGAAATTAACTCACAATGTACAACTCAAGTTGGTTTTAGTAAGGAAATAGATAGACATTGACTAAATGTAATTAAGGAAATGTTTCCAGTCAGAGTGTGATTAAGTTACATTAAATTATTTCTTCTGAGTCATTCAATTATTTCCTGATTCTGATTATGTAAGGACACACGTCAGCTTTTACACTGAGAACTGAATGGAACAAAGAGAAGTTATCCCGACTTAATGAAGGCAGTAATGTCATATTGCATTGTGCTCAGTGGGATCAATTTAGCAGAGAAAATGAGTGCTTATTGCTTGATTGAGTGTGTGATGATGACCTTGGGCATTGTGGAACCAATGGAGGCCTCCCAAAGCTCACCTATTTCCCTATATAGGGCACCACATATGTGGCTCCTGGTCAAAAGTAGTGTTCTATGTAGTGACATTTGGGACATTCTGCTATTGTTTCATATTTCGATAAAAGCTGATGAGTGAAATTAAAGAGACACTGCCCTCTACTGGTGCAAAGACATTGAAGCATGTGCTTCATAGTGTGTTGATGAAGTAGTAGTGTAACAGAGGAACAAACAAATCAAGCGAACGTCAGTGCATGATTGGTATATATAGTTGAGCAATTGGATGGAGATCAGGGAAGCCGTCTATCCGAGACAGCTGAATCCTCATGCACTGGGCCAGTGTTCCCAGGAGTTCAGCCACGACCGCTAGTTTCTCCCATGATTAACTAAGGTCCCTTCCTATAACAGACCTCACTGTGCTCGTATAACATCACAGTTTCCTTCCTTGTCTCTTAGTCGCTAACGCAGGATACCTCCTGCTTTACGCTACCTCAGGAAATGACCCTGAGTTAGAACCGAAAGCTTGGCAGGAGACAGTCCAAGCTGCAGACTGAGGTTGGGTAAGCAGGTCAGTTCCACAGACCCTTGCTGTTCACCTCTGGCATGTGTTAACCATAACAAGTATTCCCTATTTTCCCATCCCTTAAACCTAAATCTAATCCTGACCCTAACTGTCATAAGCCCCTAAATCCTAGCCATACCAGTACCGACTGAACTTAAAACTAATTTTTTGTAAAATAAAAAAATTGCTTATTAGAAATGTGTGACATTCTCATGGAAAGTGGATTTTTTGTGTGTTTGCGCACACATTTTTTTTTAAGTCAAAATATGTGTATATGATATGCCTTAAAAGATGAAAATGTTATAAATATTGGGTAAGGATTAAGGTTAGGCAATGGTTAAGGTTAGAGTTCGTAAGGCGAGCTCCGAGTCAACCAATCACATATGTAATTGGAAAAAAGGCCTGTCTCAAATGTCTAATTAGCAATTTGTGTCTATTTCACAAAATCTTGTGATACCGTGCTGAACAAATGTTGTGGAAACAGATCTTTTTAGGTTTTACTGTCTTTGTTCACATGGACCTTGATCACACTAGTCTGGCTGCAGTGTGCCAGAAGAAAGTTATTTGTGGCTCTGCATACTGTTACAATAGAGGGCCATGCATGCAAGAGTATCTCCTCAGAGTAAACCATCAAAGAGACAGCCCCAGAACCATACAAAATCCTCTACTGTAGGGGTGCATTAGTGTGTGTTACCTATAGTAGCCCATCAAAAAGACGGCCCCAGTGTGTGTTATTGTGTTTATGTGGACAGAGGTCTGACACCTACTGTAAGTGGGTCATTTAGCCTGCTGTAATAATGACTGTCTATGTTCCAGTTCAGTTGCTACCAACCCCTTGGGTCCCCATCACACAACAGAGAGCTTCTAACAATTTTCCCTATTACCCAACATACTGAGGTGACACCATAATGAAAACATGTCGACTAAGTTATGATACTCCTGGCATCTCTATTTGTATATTGTATTCTGCTATTTATACCAAATAACATTTTCAGATGAGAGCTCAGTAACACATCAGAAGGTTCTAGTAGCTTTCCTAAAAGTTTTCAATAAATCCAGGTTGGAAGACCAGAATTACAATTAACAAGATAAATCAGAAATGTGAATAAAATTTGTAAAACATTGGATACAATGTGTAGAATCTTCTGTCAGTCACACCCAGTTATAGCTTTCACGTGGCTCTACCTATATACAATATGTGCAAAATGATATTCTGTGGTGACAGGATCATAAAATAGTTTGATATACATTAACACAAAAGCTACTTAGCATCCCAGCTCCCTTTTCTGAACCTGTTATCTACAACAGCTCACCTGAGCCAAGTCCACAGTGGTCAATCCATACACATCCAGAAATCTCTGTGCCTTCATATCAACACAGATATGATACACTTCTTGGTTGTATGATAATAACGTTATATTTATGATAATAAATATTTTAAATATCTTCTCATAAAGTTAAGCTATAACACATCCATCTAACTTACAGTACTATCAAGCTAGCTAGTAAGCAACTCTATACCTCTTTCTGTCACCACTAGTCTAGGACATCTACAAAAAGCATTTGTTTGCTTGGTTATAGCTATAATACAGGACGGATTTACAATAAAAATGGGAATTGAAATAGCTATTAATAAAAAGATCGTTTGTGGTGGTGAAACATAGACACCAGATGTGTAGTCTCAATGTCAGCGGATGTCCATCCAGTGGATTGGTGTTGTTCTCCTTTCACAGATGTGTGATCTATGATTCATCTATATTTTCTTTGTCTAGGGGGCCCTTAACACTAGGGACTACTAGGGGAGGAGGCCCCAAATTAAATTGAACTTAGGTCCCACAAGAGACTAGAGCCGCCCCTTGGTTTGGGTTTTAGGCTTTGTTATTTGTAGCAGTTTAGAGTAGGGTACAACGATAGTTGGTTCTTGTGTTCAGGACACACCAAAAGGGAAAGCTAAACTCTAATGAGAGTGGGAAGTGGAGGATTGAGGAGAGTTCATCTGAATGTAAACAGTTAAATCCTCCTTGCAATCTTTTAAAATTTTAATTTGATAATTTATCACTTGGTGGGTTTTACCATAAAACTTTAAACTGTGTTTTAATAATATATTTTATTATTTCTCCTTTGTGTCTTGAACTCCAATAGCAGCTCTAAAAAGTAGATTAGATTAAAGTTCAAATTCAGATTCAACTAAAAGTACAGTACATCAAAATGCAGGTAGCATCTAACCAGGGTTGAAGTGTTATCCAGGAGAGGTACTCGGATATGAGGACACACAGGAATTTGAAACTGGGCACACCTCAGTGCCATCGATGAGAACTGGGGCATGACAAAATGATTCACCCCTGTTGGACTTGTGTCAGGCAGAAGGTGCAGGAGTATTCCGTCCAAAACTAACAGGCTACGGGACAGCTTCTTTCCTCAGGCCGTAAGGCTGCTCAATTCAGGAACCCCTCCTCCCTTCCATCCATAGTCCCATACACACCTGTCACTTTATATCATGCTCATCTGCCAATCATATCATGCACACCTGTCACTTTTACATTGCACTATGGTTGTAGAGTTGTATAGTTATTATTATTGATGCATGTTTTTTGTATAGTGTTATTATTGATAGTTTGTGATATCTTCTTATTTTTATATTATAATTACTGTTAAAAGTTTTTACTTTTAACTGCACTGTCGGGGCTAGGAAAACCAAGCATTCCTTTGCTATAACTTGTTATTTACAAATGACAAATAAACCTTTTGAACTTGAAATTGAACTTGTGTCACAACATTAAATTAAAATTGATGTAATTTCTGGGGTTTTGCCACTGATAAACTGAAACAGTCCATAATCTGAAAGTACTAATATCTACAAATTGTTAGTTACAAATAACAATTGATGAATAAAATAAAAAATAATTGCATAAATATTTACCA
The DNA here is from genome assembly GCF_011004845.1 of Esox lucius. NCBI lineage: Eukaryota > Metazoa > Chordata > Actinopteri > Esociformes > Esocidae > Esox > Esox lucius. The sequence goes on from NC_047572.1 coordinate 11,176,039, forward strand.
CCTGTAGTAAATAAAAAAGCTTTTCACATCCGGTGGACATCAGGTGGATTGAGGTCCGTGCTTTGACATGCCCCCTCCAGGACATTGACCATTTTGTTTATGAGCCGGTCTGGTGAGGCTTGGGCTGAGTGTTTCAGGTCATTGTCGTGCTGGATGATAAATCAACAGGTTTTCTTCCAGGATTTCTCTATAATTTGCTACATCCATTTTGCCCATATCTTTCTCAATCTTTCAAGGCCCTAAGGCAGAGAAGCATCCCCATAACATGATGCTTCACTGTGCTTCATGGTAGGGATCGTGTTCTCAGAAGTGTTAGGCTTGTGCCAAACATACCTCAAGGCATTGAGGCCACGTGGTTTCAGAGTCTCCCATGGGCATCATTCAAGATGAAGACAAAGAAATAACACACAAATAATGTTAAAAATACAATTCCCTAATTTAAATGACACAATTACAATGCAATTGAAATTGATGGTGTTTTACAGAAAGGGATTTTATAAATTATTTAAACTTTAAATGTAATGTATCCCTTTTGTGAAAAGTAATTACCGTAATTTCCCATTTATAACCCATGGCTTCTACACGGATTTTGCAAAAATTTTCAACCACAGCCGTTTATACATGTGCTGCTAATTTACGTTTTTCAAACCATTTCCACCAGCGAACCTTTTCACAGATGATTGCTTGACAACGTAGAGGACTCAGAAACTCATCATCATCCTCATTTTCTTCCCGCTTATCCGGGGCCGGGTCGCGGGGGCAGCAGTCTAAGCAGAGATGCCCAGACTTCCCTCTCCCTAGACACTTCCTCCAGCTCTTCCGGGGGCACACCGAGGCGTTCCCAGGCCAGCAGGGAGACATAGTCCCTCCAGCGTGTCCTAGGTCTTCCCCGGGGTCTTCTCCTGGTGGGACGGGCCCTGAACACCTTCCCAGGAAGGCGTTCCGGAGGCATCCGAAACAGATGCCCAAGCCACCTCAGCTGGCACCTCTCGATGTGGAGGAGCAGCAGCTCTACTCTGAGCTCCTCCCGGGTGACCGAGCTTTTCACCCTATCTCTAAGGGATCGCCCAGCCACTCTGCGGAGAAAGCTCATTTCGGCCGCCTGTATCCTGGATCTTGTCCTTTCGGTCACGACCCAAAGCTCATGACCATAGGTGAGAGTAGGAACGTAGATTGACCGGTAAATCGAGAGCTTCGCCTTGTGGCTCAGCTCTTTCTTCACCACGACAGACTGATACATCGGCCGCATTACTGCAGAAGCTGCACTGATCCGTCTGTCAATCCCCCGTTCCATCCTTCCCTCACTCGTGAACAAGACCCCTAGATACTTAAACTCCTCCACTTGAGGCAGGCACTCTCCACCAACCTGAAGTGGGCAAGCCACCCTTTTCCGACTTAATCAGAAACTAATTTAGCAAATATGATACAATTGGCATTACAGGGTTCTCAAAAACATATTTTATTCTAAAACAAATTCATTTTAGTAGCACCCTATGACAGAAGTTTAATATTAATGTACAATTTAGTTAATAGTCATAATTGACTATTCGCAAAAGCCCCACCTATCTTAGTTACTGTTGCTCTGCCCGTCAAGCTGCGCTTCTTTGTAAGCACGGAGGGGAAAAGTAGCATATTGCTGGTCAGTGTAGGTGATTCTTTTTGGAGTAATACTGCATATTGCAATCAAGGGATTGCAATATGCAGTGGAAGCACTGGCGGAGCTATGGGGTGCGCAGGGGGTGCGGTTGTAATATTAGAGGTAGCTAGCTATCTAGCTCACATAGTAGTAGCACGGAAGTCATATTAATGGTCACGTTAGCACAAATAACTATAACGTCCGTGTTAGATAATATTGTTGTTTGGGAAGGGGTTTTGCAAAAGGTAAATTCTCCGGGCAAATGCAGTTTATACACTCACCTAAAGGATTATTAGGAACACCATACTAATACTGTGTTTGACCCTCTTTCGCCTTCAGAACTGCCTTCATTCTACGTGGCATTGATTCAACAAGGTGCTGAAAGCATTCTTTAAAAATGTTGGCCCATATTGATAGGATAGCATCTTGCAGTTGATGGAGATTTGTGGGATACACATCCATGGCACGAAGCCCAGTTCCACCACATCCCAAATATGCTCTATTGGGTTGAGATCTCGTGACTGTGGGGGCCATTTCAGTACAGTAAACTCATTGTCATGTTCAAGAAACCAATTTGAAATGATTCGAGTTTTGTGACATGGTGCATTATCCTGCTGGAAGTAGCCATCAGAGGATGGGTACATGGTGGTCATAAAGGGATGGACATGGTCAGAAACAATGCTCAGGTAGGCCGTGGCATTTAAACTAATGCCTAATTGGCACTAAGGGGCCTAAAGTGTGCCAAGAAAACATCCCCCACACCATTGCACCACCACCACCAGCCTGCACAGTGGTAACAAGGCATGATGGATCCATATTCTCATTCTGTTTACGCCAAATTCTGACTCTACCATCTGAATGTCTCGAGACATCGAGAAATTGAGACTCATCAGACCAGGCAACATTCTTCCAGTCTTCAACTGTCCAATTTTGGTGAGCCCGTGCAAATTGTAGCCTCTTTTTCCTATTTGTAGTGGAGATGAGTGGTACCCGGTGGGGTCTTCTGCTGTTGTAGCCCATCCGCCTCAAGGTTGTGCGTGTTGTGGCTTCACAAATGCTTTGCTGCATACCTCGGTTGTAACGAGTGGTTATTTAAGTCAAAGTTGCTTTTCTATCAGCTTGAATCAGCCTGCCCATTCTCCTCTGACCTCTAGCATCAACAAGGCATTTTCGCCCACAGGACTGCCGCATACTGGATGTTTTTCCCTTTTCACACCATTCTTTGTAAACCCTAGAAATGGTTGTGCGTGAAAATCCCAGTAACTGAGCAGATTGTGAAATACTCAGACCGGCCCGTCTGGCACCAACAACCATGCCACGCTCAAAATTGCTTAAATCACCTTTCTTTCCCATTGTGACATTCAGTTTGGAGTTCAGGAGATTGTCTTGACCAGGACCACAGCCCTAAATGCATTGAAGCAATTGCCATGTGATTGGTTGATTAGATAATTGCATTAATGAGAAATTGAACAGGTGTTCCTAATAATCCTTTAGGTGAGTGTATATGGGTGCTATTAATACTTGTATTATTTGTATACACACAAAGCTATAAAATTAATGGTGCGGTTTGTACACGGTGCAGCTTATAGCAACAATATACATACAATGTATAAAATGACTTCCAAAATCCAATTTCTTCAACTTTCTTTTACTTAAGCTTACCTTTTGTCTTTCATAGAGACAAATTGTTGAGTTGTTTTTACTGCTAAACAACTGCATGATACATTGCCCCCAGAAATGTGAAGGTTGTAAACTCATGTCCTAGATAGTTCACTAGTATCGACCAGGGCCCATGAGGTAATGACCCAACCATTTTCTCTCTGGATCTCTCTTCAACTAGTTGATAGAATGGTTTTATTGGTTTGTAATTATGTGTTTATTCCTATGTGTATATATATGTAGTCACGGGCAGTGCTGGTCCTAGCCTTTTGGGGGCCCTAAGCAAAATTTTATTTGGGGGCCCCCTCTCCCGTAGCGGCCCTGGGCTCACTAGCAGTTCAGGGCCCCCTAGTGTTTGGGGGCCCTAAGCAACCACTTATGTCACTTATGCCTAGGGCCGGCCCTGGTCACGGGGCACTGCAAACGGACGCAGGAAAACTAAGGGGGCACGTTAACCCAAGGGTTTATTTACTCAACGAAATGAAAAAACATACTTGATAACCAAAAGGAAATCAAACACAAACAGTAAACGAACAACAGGATGTGGTACTAGGGCTGGCTCGGTGGACTGTGTGGCTCCGGCGTCACCACCTTCTCTCCCCTCTGTCTGAATGGCATCCTCTTGCGAACTAGGTCTGTGCGTCATAACATACGTGTTTGTGTATCTGTTTGTTTGTACACCGATCAGCTATAACATTATGACCACCTGCCTAATATTGTGTAGGTTCCCCTTTTGCCACCAAAACAGCCCTGAGCCGACGAGGCATGGACTCCACTAGACCTCTGAAGGTGGGCTGTGGTATCTGGCACCAAGACGTTAGCAACAGATCCATTAAGTCTTGTAAGTTGCAAGGTGGGGCCTCCATGTATCAGACATGTTTGTCCAGCACATCCCAAAGATGCTCGATTGGATTGAGATCTGGGGAATTTAAAGGCCAGGTCAACACCTTGAACTTGTTGTTGTGTTCCTCAAACCATTCCTGTACCATTTTTGCTTTGTGGCAGGGCGCATTATCCTGCTGAAAGAGGCCAATGCCATCCGGGAATACCGTTGAAATGCCATGAAAGGGTGCACATGGTCTGCAACAATGCTTAGGTAGGTGGTACGTGTCAAAGTAAAATCCACATGAATGGCAGGAGCCAAGGTTACCCAGCAGAACATTGCCCAAAGCATCAAACTGCCTCCGCCGGCTTGTCTCCTTCCCATAGTGCATCCTGGTGTCATGTGTTCTCCAGGTAAGTGACACACACACACCCGGCCATCCACATGATGTAAAAGAAAATGTGATTCATCAGACCAGGCCACCGTCTTCCATTGCTCTGTGGACCAGTTCTGATGTTCAGTTGCTCATAGGTGCTTTCAGCAGAACAGAGGACAGCGTGGGCACCCTAAATGGTCTGTGTCTACGCAGCCACATACGTAACAAACTGCAATGCACTGTGTGTTCTGACACCTTTCTATCAGTATCAGCATTATCATGCTTTTACAGCAATTTGAGCAACAGTAGCTCGTCCGTTGGATCGGACTACACAGTCCAGCCTTCACTCCCCATGTACATCATTGAGACTTGGCTGCCCATGACCCTGTCGCTGGTTCACCACTTCTCCTTCCTTGGACCACTTTTGATAGGAACTGATCACTGCAGACCGGGAACACCCCACAAGTGCTGCAGTTTTGGAGATGCTCTGACCCAGTCTAGCCATCACAATTTGGCCCTTGTCAAAGTTGCTCGGATCCTTACACTTGCCTATTTTCCTTGCTTCTAATACATCAACTTTGAGGAGAGAATGTTCACTTGCTTCCTAATATATCACACCCACTGACAGATGCCATGATAATGAGATTATCAGTGTTATCTGTCAGTGGTTATAATGTTATGGCTGATCGGTGTATGTGTGTTTCACTACAGTATGGAATGTAGGTCACTGTGCTGTATATAATATGTGCTGTATGTTACTTTTCCACTCTATGAAGCTGCTGGGATTTACTGCTTCAGGAAATGAATGTGTACTGCATTGTGGCACCGACTTTATCGCCTTTTTTGAACAGTTTTTCCCAATCGCTATGACAACAACACAGGTCCAATACTAAAACATTTTCAGGATGACCATTTACCCCAACCCGCAAGCACTGTTCTCTTGTTTTCACACAAATTCCAGTTCCATTCATTCATTCTCTGTAAAACTCTACACACCTCTCTTTGTAAAGCAACACTTATCACCAGGTTGTCCTGTGTAAAACACCATTCATTAAGAAAACAGAAATAATTGCAATTTTAATAATTGATGAACTGCTGACGAGGTGTATGCACTGACAAGAGGAATTATTTAACAAGCAATCAGGATATTGGCAGGAATAAGAATGGCCACAGGTGAACTCACCTGTGGTTTTGGAACAGTGCAAGACGACATCAGAGAGAGGAAGAATGAGAGGAGCATCAGTTTTCAGGACACTTAGAAATGAACACAGGTTATTTACTGTAAACCAGTACAGTAAATCTGTACTCTGAATCTATATGCATTAGCATACCCAGGACAGTACATGAAAGTTACAAAACAACAAGTTCAAAAACAACCTTAGAAGTTCAGAGAAATACAGTCAAGAAGAATAATTCAAGACAATGGCATTTTTCAAGATATACAGACGGTGAGAAAATATAGCCTGAGAAGTAACTGAAAATCTCTGTGCTAGGTCTCAGACGGGATGCTGAGGCAGAGCAAACCTTTATATTTATGACTTTAACCTCTAACTGTCTGAAAACATGTCTCGTCTTCTTGGGCTACATTTAAAGTGAATTACAGAGCAAATCCCCCCTTGAAATTAACAATTATAGTTTTTTGTGTGACTTTTTAGAGCAAAGTTTCATTTGTATTCCAGATAATATATTTTTGACTGTAATGTTTAGTTTTGCGTGAGATGTCTGAGGTTTTGCCAATATGGTGTGAAAGTGTTTTTCGAAAAGTGTGTTTTCAGTTTTGGAAGAATCAATTAGACATTCAGCAAACATGTTAGCGGTTGTGAAGAACTGCAAAATGTTAAGGTGTCTTTCACAATTACACTAGAGGGTGCTGCAAGCAAACATAAAAACTCAGAGAATGTCAAACTATGCAGTTGAGTGTGATTGAGTTCAATTCTGAATAAGTCATCTGAACTAACCAACGCCAGCTGTCTCAAAAGAACAGCTTCAAATAATATCAAATGACAGATTGTCACATTATTTTTTTTAAAAAACTAGTTTTTAGCACATTCACAGTAAATCAGATGCAAGTTTTCAACTTCATGTACCAAGCTTTCAGTCAAAAACGACCGTCGGAGCAAAACAGTGATTCTAAACACTTGCCACATTTAGGTCAGTGCGATTTTCAAAGAGCTCATTGCAATTTATGGCTTTAAAGAATGACAGACACATGCTGCCTTTAGAATGTGCTGATGGTCTGGAACTGTCGCTAAGAATCATCAAATATCCCCACATTCTGTTAAAAGATTCGGTTTTCTGCTGTTTTACAGCAGGGTTCATCTACTTCGGCCTATAGGGGCCTCGGTTAGATGAGACGGAATATCAAATCCACTGTTTTATTTTTAACACCCTGGTGAACTTCTGCACGTCTGGTCTGTGAACTTCCCGTCTTTAAAAATACGAAATGACACCGGCAGCCCACCAGCGTTTCCCTGAGCCTTCTCTCAACCACTAGCAGCTAAAGCCAATCTATTTCTGTTCCGTTACTCAAGGCCCTCTAAGGTACATAAAAGCCTCGTACAGTATCTAGCCGAACAAGGTTAGGGTCAGGCATTTGCAGGTAGTGATTTAGATCGATTGGCCCTGTCGTTCCCTTTCAAGCTGTGTGACCGGTGGGGTGAATGGTGGACTGTCTGAGGCGATGGAGAGGAGCAGGGGAGTAGATGAGAGCGGAGCGGTGCCCGGGGTTCACGCTTGGTTTCCAGGCAGTGATAATTGCCTCACTGGCTTAACTCAGGCTTGAATTTCCTAAGAAAAAAAAAAATACACCCAATATTCTTCTGCCTCTGCTTAGGTATGACATGTTGGTCATTATAATATGATGGCACAGTTCCAGTCAGGAGTCAATGCTTTGACTCAGGGCCAATCTGGAAGTGGGCACATACATCTGCAGGATGAGAGGCACCTGACTTCTCTCCACTCAGAAATACATACACATACACGCACCCTGTGGGGGTTTTTTTTTCCCACTGTGAAGGAGCGAACGGTGGAGGAGTGGGGTGCAAAAGAGTTGAGCGGAGGGGAAAGTAGAGGAAAGGAAAGAGGAGGAGACAAGATAAGAGAAGTTAAGAAAGTAAAGGAGGGGAGAGGGAAAGAGAGGAAAGGAAAGAAAAGAGAAGAAAAGAGAGGAGAAGTGGACGAGTCTGTGATCTCTTACCAAACCAATAAGAATAGGACATTTCCAAAATAACACTCCATTCCCTAGACGGTGCACTTCCATTGGACACGGCCCACATAAATGAGGAGAAATCAATAGGGTGCCATTTTGACCGGAGGCTTATAGCCTGCTATATAATCCTTAGGGTTCACCCAGGCACAGCCAGAAAGGGATCAGCCCTTCAACAATTTTTACACGATGAGAGAAATATACTCCCTATGCAGTGGTGAATGTTAACACTGCTGTGATCATATCGAAGACATACACTGGATATACTACACATACTAGATTAATACTTGAGTTGGGCCTGAGAAACAGGTAGGCATTCACCTTTAATAGACCTGTCATCAAAAACAGGCAGTCACATCAATGCACTCTTCTAACTGAAAGCATATTTATGACCTGATGAACACGTAGTGAGAGTTGTTAGTATTTGAAGTGTCACTGTAAGTACAATCACCGGTACTATGCAGCTAGAAACGCATTTTATTAATCATAGAAGGGAAATGTCATGTCAAAATACCACCTTGAAAAAGTAAAACACCTGTGTAATGAAATGTATAAATAAAAATTCTACCGCCACAGACTTCAAGTGGCTTCCTGACTCCAGGAAATGCTTGATCTTCTCCTCAGCATTTGTCTTCTACTACAGTAGTAGAGTTCAAAAAGATTATGTTGGCACCCCGGTGTCTTTTGATGTACGTTATTAAGATGAAGCCATAATGTCATCTTTAACCATTTCTAAAAAGAGTTCATTTTCACTCTCAGTCTCCATTGGAACCCAACGGAGTGTACACTTTGCAGAATGAGATAACATTTAGGTGGCATGTGGTGTAGTTGGCAAAAGCATATCAGCTGGAAAGTAGACCACAATTCGGCATTGTTTGCATTTATACCATGTGGCTTGTTTTTATATACAGCTCTGAAAAGAATTAAGATATACACACCAAATTTTGGTCAGCATCTGTACATGTATGGCAGCCATTTCATTCCAGTGTCTGTTAAATTCCAACACAGGCACACCTCATTTTATTTAATGTAATTAAGTGATTACCTGATTACCTGAACCAAATCTAATTTAACAAGGAAAAGTATAAAAAACACTGCTGTGGTCTTCACTATCCTCTTGCAATAGGACCAGCTGGAAAAAAAATAACAGTGTATCTCAAAGGTAATTTGAATTTAACAAAATACTATTCAGCATGACAAAATAGTTAAAAAGAAAAGCTTTGAGTGAGGAAAAGAAGGCAATTTTGCCTTTACTGGCAGAGGGATACAGTGAGCGTCATGTTGCTTCCATCCTGAAAATTTCAAAGACGGCGGTTCATAAGAACAAGATCATGCAACAGACATTGGGGACAACAATGCTACAGACTGGCAGAGGGCGATAACGACTGTCCACTGACCGAGATGACTGTCAACTCATTCGAATGTCACTCAACAACCGTAGGATGACATCAAGTGACCTACAAAAAGAATGGCAAACAGCAGCTGGGGTGAAGTGCACGGCGAGGACAGTTCGAAACAGGCTCCTAGGGGCAGGGCTGAAGTCGTGCAAAGTTAGAAAAAAGCCTTTCATCAATGAGAAGCAAAGAAGAGCCAGGCTGAAGTTTACAAAAGACCATAAGGATTGGACTGTAGAGGAATGGAGTAGGGTCATCTTCTCTAAAAAGTCAAATTTTCAGCTTTGCCCAACACCTGGTCGTCTAATGGTTAGACAGAGACCTGGAGAGGCCTACAAGCCATAGTGTCTCGCACCCACTGTGAGATTTGGTGGAGGATCGATGATTTGATGATTTTAAAAATGAATATGAATTTGTTTTCTTTGCATTATTTGAGGTCTGAAAAAATACATATTTTTTTGATTATTCTGACCAGTTTTTTTTTACATACTCTAAATGAAAATATTTTCTTTGGAATTTGTGAGTAATGTTGTCAGTAGTTCATAGAATAAAACAATCCATACTCCAGATTTGAAGACAGTTATTGTTTGTTTTGCTCAAGCAGCCGATAGTCAAGCAAGGATAGTCGGTAGCTGACGTTAGAGTGTTTATCCATCCTGTCAGGTTCTGAAATTGGCTCTGTATTTAGACAGCTAATTAATCAGCTCATCCAGTATTACTGGCAATTCCAACACATAAAAGGGTGCAATTGTCTATAAAACACATTTTTGGGGTCATTCTATAGTATGGTTGTTACATATTATTAAAATAACAAGTAATTTCAAGGTCCTACCCCAATAATAATTGTAATAACTGGATCGTTTCATTTGAAAACTATCCATAACATAGATTCCTTAGAATGGAGGTAAAATGACAGTAGCTGAAGGCAGAAAACCATTTGGTCATATTTGTGTTTTGCAAAGGTCATTCACTATTTACTTACCATCTAATTCCCTTCGGCACTGCCTTACTAACCACTAACAGTATTTATTTCTTCTGACTGTCCACCCCATTGCATTCCCACCAGGAAATTGACCACAGGTGTTGTCCTGATCGTTTCTGTCTTGGGATTATGTGGAGCCTTTCAAGGATCTGTTTTCTTTAGGTGGAATCATTGATTGTTTTTCCTGCTTTTAGTCCAAATTCCCCAATCATTAATAATAGAACCTATGGCTGTCAGAAGTTGTCAACAATCCCACAACACAATGCTACTGTATGTGAAGTTGATCATTTGCTGTCTCTGTATGTGTCCACGTCCACGTCCATGCCCCCCCCCCCCCCCCCCCCCCCCGTTACTTCTTTATCTTCTGTACCACTGTCTCTCTGTTTAATTCAAAGCTGATATATTGGCATTGGAAACATTGGATTACATTGCCGAAGCCAAGTGGAAAAAAAGAAAGATAAAAATAAATAATAAATAAAAACAGTGGATGAGAAAAAACCATCAGAAATTCTAATTAAACAGTAAATGCACACAAATAATTTGGCAACGCATTTCAAATGTTTCATTATTACACTTTCTATTTCCGTTGTTCGTCTGTGTTGAGTAAATGAGGGTAAATGTGTCCTCACTGGCACTGCTAATTTAAAACTGTCCACGTCGTGAGAGTTCAATGATGCAAGTGTGTACTATACTCCGGCCAGTTTTAGTGCCTCACTGTTGGAGCAGATTAAACTGGAGAGTCTATAGTACCACTCCATAATAAAATAGCTTTAATGTAACACACACCCAACCACACGCAGAGACACACACACATACAAACACACATACTGTGTAATGAAATAGCCCAACTATTGCATTGTAGGTAACTTGGCATCTGTGTCTCATAGTTAGTTAATTCCCTTTTGTGGTTCCATGGAGAGTGTCTCAGAGTTTTTGTCAAACACCATTAGCACTATTCATTCTGCAACAGCAGGTATTTTGACATGCGTCCTGTTCTGCAGTCTCACAGCATTTTCGCCAGGATAAACAGGGAGATATTCGTCTGCAGCTCAAATCCCACCCAATAAACTATAGTGCACTACATTTCAACAGATTCCTTTAGGGCCGTGGTCATAGGTAGTGCACCATGTAGGAAATAAAGTGCCATTTGAGACACAACTTGGAGCAGTGGTGTTGTTGGCCACAGAACTGTCTGTGGGCTGGTTTTAACTAGGGCATTTTACTATTCCTGTTCATTGCTATGGAAATTGAGAGCACAGCAATTCAGCTGGTTCTGTGTCTACTGTTCAATATTGTATGTATAATGAATAAACGTATTCAGTAAAAAAAAAAAGATCCTTTGCTGAGAACCATATTAGTTTCATAAGGCGGTACATTTAATACCGGGGTGACTTCTCAGACGCTAAGAATCGGGACACGGAATCAGGACAACACATTTGGAATAATGTGTGAATAATTAAAGTGTGAAAGTGTCATAATAACAGCATAATTAAATGAAAGTTGAAGAAGCAGTTCGGGATCTTGAACAAGTACATATGTATAACATACATTGGAATATATTTAATCACTGGAATTGCTGTGCAGCATCAGAATATTAAAAGCTGCATGAGAATGTTCAAATGTGAATGTGTGGCATTTGCATTGGAGCTACACAGTATGGGAGCCGTAGTGGAGATGTTTTGGTTAGATCTTACTCCCCCTTTGAGTTTTTAGGGCCTCTCTGGCAATTTGTCGCGCTAAAAAAGCTCTTCTCTGCCCAGCAAGCTGTTTGCATGCAACAGAGATTTAATTTCCTCCCATGCCAGCACAGACTGTTTATTTCTAAGAGTGAGAAGAAAAAAGCGAGTGAAGACAGAGAAAGGCAGGAGAGGGAATAGACACAGGATAGGGACCTAGGTATATGCTTCCGGACAAAAACCATGTAATAGTAATGAGCATATCGACAAAACAATCTAACTTGAAACTTGTATACTTTTTCTCCAACTAGGTCAGAGAACTTTGATTCTCTCGCTTCCATAAGCACAGCCGTGGTTTCGCTCCGCTGAAAAATGTTTCTTGAGGAACTCAAGTGTAAAGCCAGCTACTACTTGCAAATTTTACAAGACCAAAAAGAATAATCCCCAGAATCCACCTGGGCAACAGGTTGAAGACATCTCTGACTGAGTATACAGTCTGTTCTAACTTTAGCTGTGCAACAACATCCTTTTCACAGATGTCTACCGTGTCATTTTATCGAGTGCTTTTCCCAGATGTCCATAACGGCGCCTGGTTAGTTGGGATTGTGACCCCGGGTCAGGGTGTGTGTGTGGAGGTCACCTGGAGGTCAGGTCAGTCTGAGGTCCAGACAAGCCTGCTGAGTCTCCGTCCATTTATTAGCACTCTGAGGAACACGGAATTCCTCCCTAGCGTGGGCTGAGGTAGATGAACGTTGGGTCGTTGAGGAGCCACGGTGAGGTCACAGCAGGGAGTGTGAGCTCCAGGTTCCGCCCCAGTGGTGGCAATTTTCGTCAGTCCACATCTTCTTTGCAGAGTGTCTTGTGATGCTAGAAGCCGACGCTGCTCCCAAAATTACAGAATCATTTGTTTGTTTTTAAGCTTTCTAAACCTTTGCTTTCTCTGGCACAGGAAATATAATGCTCCCTGTCTATTTCCAACCCAAACTGTAGGAAAACAGGGGCTGAACATTCTGAACATCTGCTGACATCTTTGGGGAAAAGCTGTTCCAGGCTTCCTATTCAGTCAAAGAACTACTGAGGATTCTTTATAACCCATCCTTGAAATGGAGATGATAGCGAAACTATGGAAAGCTACAGCTGATTAAGTCCTTGTTCTAAAGTCCTTATTATCTCATGTAATGTGTCATACTTGTACAAGTAGGTCTGTCTGTAAGAGGCATTTGTGTTCGGTCCATATTCTCTGGCAGCAAGTGGAGCTGAGTTTTGAAACTGTATTTCTATGAGTCACCAGATGATAGCAACTGATGAAGATAAACAGTCAGTCAGGCTGACAGATTGGACTCATAGGTCTCCTGACAAGCTGTCACCAGCCCTTTGTTTGGGGCGTGACATAAGTTCTATTTTAGAGAAATTGGAGTACAAGGCAGGAGAGAATGAGAGGAGCAGGAGGAGATACTCTTAAAAACACATAAAAACACACGTAGACACACACACGTGCTCTCTCGCACGAACACACACACACAGGACGCAGCCGGATGGGACCTCAAGTCACGTTTCTGTATGTGCCACTTTGTACCTGCCACTTTAAGTGCACATAGCTCGGCTTCTTTGCGTCTACTAAAAGCGGGGCTATTCCCACATGTCAAGCCCAGGCAGACCTCTGACAAAGGGCCTTTCTTTCAGCACACAAATCCATATTTTACAAGCTCTTTCCGTTTCCTGCCTCCGCTATCTTGATTCCTGATGCATTCATCAACCTTGTGTGTTTTCATAGCAACCCAATTGTAAAAGTTAGAGACAGGACACCGGCACAGGGAGAACCGAGGACTTTCAGTAAAAAGAATTTAGACACAACATATCTAAACTAGAACAAGAAAACAAAACAGAACAACATTATTTATGGAATGGAACCCAAAATAATGAACCACAAATAGTGATGGGGAGCACAGGTGAGGGCAATAACAAACAGGTGTCCGTGTATCTCCAAATGAGGGAGACAGGGAGTTTGATCCCCCATGCCAGGATGAGACATAAACTAAATGTTACCAGCCAGAAAATGACTAAGGGATTTTGACTGCCTCCATCTGCCATTGTTTGTTTGAGGAGGGATGGCTGTGTGTCTTAATGACATTGACAGGAGAGAGGGAGGCTGCAGCTTTTTCATTTATTCATCTGGCCCAATAGAAATTCCTTTTTAAGGCGTGCTTTGCATACACCCAAAATATTTGTGATAAATAAATGTTGTGATACACTATTAGTCCACAATTACTGCAGATATATAATGGAAATGTTTTGATACTACACAGTTCAAAGGCACCAAATACCATCTCAATAAGATGCCACATCAGTCCAACCAGCACAACAAACTGAACGTCTCTGACAGTTAACAGCTGCTAGCAAGGCAGCTAACTATTGTGTGGAGATAAAAGTGACAATTCATCAAACGTAATTAAAAAAATAAAAAAATTAAAATTATCATTGGGTTTGTGGTATTTTATTGGGGTAAAATAGGTGTTAGTATGGTATGGGTTAGTATGGTATGGGTTAGGGTTAGTACGGTATGGATTAGGGTTAGTACGGTATGGGTTAGGGTTAGTATCGTATGGGTTACGGTTAGTAGGGTATGGGTTAGGGTTATTATGGTATGGGTTAGGGTTAGTATGGTATGGGTTAGGGTTAGTATGGTATGGGTTAGGGTTAGTACGGTATGGGTTAGGGTTAGTATGGTATGGGAGTCATCCATTAGTTCTATGGTACGTATCCATCGGGGATGCTTTTACGATAAAGATGCCCAGGTACAAACACAAAGGGCCTTTAGAATACTAAGTCAAAGGAATGACACTTCCATTAACATCTTTCTGTCAGTTCTGCATCATTAGTCATGATGGACAGACTGTTTACCTTAGCACAGCAACAGTGGCTGTACACATTTAGCATTAAAGATGTGCCTGAAATGTAAGCTATACATATTAATTTAGTGTCTAGCTCTTTTCGGTAATTAAGTGATTTTTTGATTTTAAAAATTTTGGGGATTATGAAGTTGTTCAGAAAACTACTATTATCCATGGATAGTAGGCGGTTACAGGACAGGGCTGCCATTTCATGAGGCATTCCAGCGACACCTTGTGGTAGCTCAGGTGCCTGCATGCTCGTCATGATTGCTGGATGACGAACGTATTCTCCTCAGGGTGCACCAGTGAAAACATCCTGGGAATAATCACCAACTGCTGTGAAGCTGTTGCAGTGAAGCAAGGTTGCAATAACAAATTGGGCATTGCAATAAACATTGTGAGTGAATTCAATTGGCGTAAAATATGACAAAGAAAAAAATAAGTACAGTAATGGTATTATTATTGTCTTGTGAAGATATATAAGGTCAGAAAGACAATATCATAGCAGGGGTCAGAAGTGCAACTTCAAACAGCAGACTATTCCATCAACCACAGCTGGTCTCCCACTGAGAAAAATTCCTGTAAGCCACATTTATTATTTCCAAAGGGGAAGCTATATTTTGTCCTTAATGTTAAGACAACGCCACTCTCTGCCTCATACCCTTTAGGTGGATTATTGTACAAGCATAATCATTTCACAAATTAGCTATCAATCACTCGGTTTCTCAGCCTCGGGGCAATGAGTTTTCACATCTGTTGCAAAACAGAAACGCTGCTTTATTTCCGGTGCGTTATTCATGAGTTACGGTCTACCACCGACGTAGTGCACCGCATTCTATTACCGATATAGTGCCCTATCTTAGACCGGTGCTGACTGGGCTTTGTTTAAGCGTAAGGAACGGGGTGCCGTTTGGAACAGAGACGCTGTAATTCATTTTGCCTTCTTAAACATTCAGCAAACCCTGCAGCAAAACACAAATCACACAGTCATTGCAAATCTCAAAAATGGGATTTATACTGTGGCTCCTCGTGGCCTAGGGCAGCCCACCAGCCTCAGCCCCTGACTTTGGCAAACGTGTACTGCAGCAGCCAAGGTTTTGAATCCAGCCCACTGCTCATTCAGCTAAAAAACAAAATTTCCAATCACAATAAACTATATAAATGCTTAAAAATGTAAAACTGAGGGTTCAAAAGTTCAAAAAGCGTTCTGACAGACAGTTCCGGTTAATGAGCATATATGGTGACGGTGTTTCATCATTGGCCACTTAACCCAGTTAGACCTCACAGTTATGGTCAGAAAATGAACAGGAAATGACTGGCAACATTTGGTGTGGTTTGTTTGGTGCGCCTGTCTGTATCCTCTCCATGTATCCATCCTCCCGCAGGTCCCCAGAGTGATTCCGTTATCGAGAGAAAGATACGTCCCGTTCTGAGAGGTGAACCGAGTTGATGAATTCAATCAATATTCTCCCACATGGAGAGATGGATAACACAACAGCCGTGAGACCCACTACAGCAGCGGTGACAAGGCACATCGTGAACCGATAGCATTTAATCTGATTACATTTCCGACGGTCTGTCTGAAACATGCGAATAACTGAATTTCAAGCCACACCCAGGCAGAGAGAGAGGGGCCTTAGAGCTCCCCAGTCAATCAGCGGAATGGCCCGCCCCCCACGCCCCATCTGTCCGCCTTGTCTGTCCTCAAAATCTCTCTTCCCTTGCGTGTGGATGGGATCGTGCATCTATGCTTCTTTGTGTGTGTGTGTGCGCGTGTGTGTGCGTGTATTTTTTCCAGCCCATTTTTTATACTGTTCTCTCCATTTCAGTTAAAGTCCCAGGCAGGCCAAATGGTCACTTATTTTCTTTATTTACCCATATGCTTCTAATCTAAAGTAGCACCCTACTTAGGAAACAGGATGCCAATTAGGATGCACTCCAAGCCCAGTACTCATATCTTAACGCTTCCCAATTCAATTTTAAGGAAATGTGACACCGGCCACTCAGGCCTTGTCTGCCAGGGTCCTTGATTTGAAACTGGGTCTGATAATCAGTGAACTTCCATGGGCTTTCTCATCTGGCTTCGCCCCCTTTCAGTGGAGGCTGGAGCCAGCTGCTTGGTTATTCTGTCCAACATACTGTGTCCCAAATGGTGCCCTTTTTTCTAGCATTAGCCCATGGGCCATGGTCAAAAGTAGTGCACTATGTGGGGAAAAAGAGGTCTAGCCAAATCCTGACAGGTCTCTGCATGAACAGGAGGCAGCTGTACACCGCTTCATCCAGCTGTCACTGACTGTGCCCCGTGACTTTATGCAAAGCAGATCTCCCCGGTGGGTCACAATAATTGCTGTGACTCAAAAGCAGAAGTGATACTGTACCATGAAATGAAGAGACCAAGACCTGAAGCTTGCTGGGGCCTTTGGCGTTGAAGAGCTCATGCTCTTGTGCTTTGACTAAGGAGCTTGCTTTCGAACGTGTTAGCAATAAAAATTAATGCAGGGAATTAAGATGCCGTCCCCAACCTACTTTTAAATTTTTCTATTTATTTTTTTACTCTAGAGGACGTAAATGCATTTGTTGGTGAATTTCAATGTAGCTTTTTGGGCCTATGTGGTAGAAATATTCAATGTGACAAATGCATGCGAATATATGAATTAAGGCTGCCTAGCCTTTAAAGAACTGTTCCTACTATTCCTGTTTTGTACCTCCCTCCTGCTGCTACGAACCATTCCTATACAGAGCAGAGAATAGTGCCTTCCACTCTCTTGCCAGCCAAATCCCACACACAGAAGTGGAAAGAGGAGGTGAGGGAGAAAGAAAACAGTTCCTTTCCTCAAACTCTATCCGTCAGCAACCAGCCATGTGGCCCATAGAGATGAATAGAAGTATGTTCACCCAATTAAGTCACGTCTTAATTAAGTGGCTGCACTAGACTGCACTAAAAACTTGAACATCGAAATGCCGAAGCTCTAAATGTGTACCTCAACTGTAAATCCACGTATATTATATATCCACTGTTCATCGCCCATAAATATATCATTTCTTAACAATGTGTTTTTCCGTTCTCGCTTTCCCCTACTGTAACAGCTGCTGCTCGCCTCCTGCCACCTCTGACTTTTTCAGATAGGGTTTCATTCTGACCACGTTGTAACGGACCGCATTTTGTAAACTAAAACCGTGTGGTCTTTCAGTTATCTTGTCTCAACAAGAGAAATGCAATCTCCTTGAGAGTAACAATTCTCAAGTCTCCGATGCATGTACATCAGAGATCCTTAGCAACACCGCCCCGTACTAATCGTTTTATCGAAGTTGTCATCCCACACAGACTTGTCTCCTTCATCCTCGAGCCGCTACTTTTTATGCAATGTGCTCTCATCTACTGGTGCTTTTTTTAGACTGACTCACTAAAAAGTGATACATTCAGGAAGAGTTTTCTGAGTTTTGAGAGATCATTTGAGAGATGCGCTCGCACTTCACTGCTACTTCACTGTATGTCCTCTGCCAACTGTTTTGCTAGCTAGCTTAATAATCCTATAATATATTGTTGATTCATTTTTCAGGTCACTTATTTTTCTGACCACCTCTTTAAAGCAGGGCAATGTGTGCTTAGTTGTTGCACACCAGGTGTAAATGCTCCATGATTTGTTTAAACCAGATTAAACAAGCTAGGTGTGAAAGTGACCTAAAGGTTATAGCAATGGCCCCTCCCTTTACGGTCCCTGGTTCGAAACCCCAAGCTGACAAAGTAAAAAAAAAGAAAAATCTGTTATGGCCCCTTGAACATGGCAATTATGTAATCAAATTGCTTCAGCACGTTACCATGGCGGCAGCCTTAGGTGGAAAGTGGAATGAGTAGTTCTTTGCCACTTGTATTCAGAGAAATTGTCATAGGGCTGTAAATACTCTGAAACACAAGTGAATCTCACGTGACATTCCCCAACAGAGATTGGACAGTATCATTGCCCACCAAATAACCAGCAGAGCTGAACATTTTGAATAACCTGCTTCTCACAAGATTCAATAGCCGCAATGCGCCAATTAGATAAAGATATATTTTCAGATATATTTGAAATGAATGTGATGAAAGAGGAAAGTTGTTTGCTGCAAGAGCAGTGATCTGGACTGGAATCTATGGTGAGGCAGTACATGTGGTGCTGACACACCCTCAACTGCATCACCGCGGCACCAACATCCCCAAGAGAAAGCGCTGGCAGGTGCCAGAACATTCCAGAGGCAGTGAGCAAGGCCAGCCCCTCCCCTACACAGCTGCCTCCCATCAGAGCGTTGTCGAGACAGACATGAAAGGGGGGGGGGGGGGGTGCCAGAGGAGGTGTCAGTGTGTGTGTGTGTGTGTGTGGGGGGGGGGGGGGTGCCAGAGGAGGTGTCAGTGTGTGTGTGTGGGGGGGGGGAGGGGGGTGACCTGGCAGCAGAGGAGGTGCCAGAGTGTGACGCCAGACGGTGCCCTTGAAACTGCTTTGCCCCAGCAACGCTTCGTCTCCATCCTGAGTGTGAAAGACGGGTGGAAATTAAAAGTGCAGAGGCCACCCTGAGAACCGACCACCTGCACCCGTTCCCCCAACGCCGCCACCGTGAGGCCCCCCAGAGATGACGCCGCCTCCCATCCTGAGGGTTTCGCCTTTTGATTTTGATTCCACTGCTCAGTGCCACTGGCAATGTTGGAAATTAAATGCCCTCCAGTGCCCTGAAAACTGGTACCGCATCCATTCCCAGAGGCAGTGGGTTCTGCCAGTGGAAGAAAGGTGTTTAAAACAATACAAATCTTACATGGTGTATTCTGTTTTTCCTATAATCATGATTTTATCCTGTGAACCTCATGGTGCTTCAAACTGCAGGGTTGTGTGTTTGAATACCTGTCAGAAAGTCAATCCACTCCCTACTGTAAGACACTTTGGATAAGAGTGCCTCTTAATTGCAAATGTAATCATTTAATTTATACATATTTGAGATTTACATAAAAATACAGTTCATAATACAGAGCAAATGAGAAAATTACAAAGAGCAAATGGTTAGTATTTATATTACTGCAATATTTCCTGTGCAGCTCAAAAAAAGGAACATTATAAGGAGGCATGAGCCAAAATTCCCACTTTGACAAGATGTTTCTCAATAATGCTCTTAACTATCCATCCATCCATCCATCTTCTTCCGCTTATCCGGGGCCGGGTCGCGGGGGCAGCAGTCTAAGCAGGGATGCCCAGACTTCCCTCTCCCCAGACACTTCCTCTAGCTCTTCCGGGGGGACACCGAGGCGTTCCCAGGCCAGCCGGGAGACATAGTCCCTCCAGCGTGTCCTAGGTCTTCCCCGGGGTCTCCTCCCGGTGGGACGGGACCGGAACACCTTCCCAGGAAGGCGTTCCGGAGGCATCCGAAAAAGATGCCCAAGCCACCTCAGCTGACCCCTCTCGATGTGGAGGAGCAGCGGGTCTACTCTGAGCTCCTCCCGGGTGACCGAGCTTCTCACCCTATCTCTAAGGGATCGCCCAGCCACCCTGCGGAGAAAACTCATTTCGGCCGCCTGTATCCGGGATCTTGTCCTTTCGGTCATGACCCAAAGCTCATGACCATAGGTGAGAGTAGGAACGTAGATTGACTGGTAAATCGAGAGCTTCGCCTTGCGGCTCAGCTCTTTCTTCACCACGACAGACCGATACATCGACTGCATTACTGCAGAAGCTGCACCGATCCGTCTGTCAATCTCCCGTTCCATCCTTCCCTCACTCGTGAACAAGACCCCTAGATACTTAAACTCCTCCACTTGAGGCAGGCACTCTCCACCAACCTGAAGTGGGCAAGCCACCCTTTTCCGACTGAGGACCATGGCCTCGGATTTGGAGGTACTGATTTTCATCCCCACCGCTTCACACTCGGCTGCAAACCGTCCCAGTGCATGCTGAAGGTCCTGGTTAGAAGGGGCCAACACGACAACATCATCTGCAAAGAGCAGAGACGAAATCGTGTGGTCCCCAAACCTGACACCCTCCGGCCCCTGGCTGCGCCTAGAAATTCTGTCCATAAAAATTACAAACAGAACCGGTGACAAAGGGCAGCCCTGCCGGAGTCCAACATGCACTGGGAACAAGTCTGACTTACTGCCGGCAATGCGGACCAAGCTCCTGCTTCGGTTGTATAGGGACCTGACAGCCCTTAGCAAAGGACCCAGGACCCCATATTCCCCAAGCACCCTCCACAAGATGCTGCGAGGGACACAGTCGAATGCCTTCTCCAAATCCACAAAACACATGTGGATTGGTTGGGCAAACTCCCATGAACCCTCCAACACCCCGTAGAGGGTATAGAGCTGGTCCAGTGTTCCACGGCCCGGACGAAAACCACACTGTTCCTCCTGAATCCGAGGTTCTACTATCGGCCGTATTCTCCTCTCCAGAACCCTGGCATAGACTTTCCCGGGGAGGCTGAGAAGTGTGATCCCCCTATAGTTGGAACACACCCTCCGGTCCCCCTTCTTAAAAAGAGTGACCACCACCCCGGTCTGCCATCCCAGAGGCACTGTCCCCGACCGCCACGCGATGTTGCACAGGCGTGTCAACCAAGACAGCCCCACAACATCCAGAGACTTGAGGTACTCAGGGCAGATCTCATCCACCCCCGGTGCCTTGCCACAGAGGAGTTTCTTGACCACCTCTGTGACTTCAGCCCGGGTGATGGACGAGTCCACCACTGAGCCCTCATCCTCTGCTTCCTCAATGGAAGACATGTCAACGGGACATCCTCAGTTGAGGTCAACAGCTGCCCACCTCTACTGTAAACAGCGTTGGTAGGGCACTGTTTCACTCTCCTGAGGCGCCGGATGGTTTGCCAGAATCTCTACGAGGCCAGCCGATAGTCCTTCTCCATGGCCTCACCGAACTCCACCCAGGCCCGAGTTTTTGCCTCTACAACCACCCGGGCTGCAGCCCGCTTGGCCTGTCGGTACCCGTCAGCTGCCTCAGGAGTCCCACAAGCCAACCAGGCCTGATAGGACTCCTTCTTCAGCTTGACGGCATCCCTTACTTCCGGTGTCCACCACCGGGTTCGGGGATTGCCGCCTCGACAGGCACCGGAGACCTTACGGCCACAGCTCCGAGCGGCCACTTCGACAATGGCGGTGGAGAACATGGTCCACTCGGACTCAATATCTCCAACCTCCCTCGGGATCCAGTCGAAGCTCTGCCGGAGGTGGGAGTTAAAGATCTCTCTGACAGGAGACTCGGCCAGACGTTCCCAGCAGACCCTTACAGTACGCTTGGGCCTGCCGAGTCTGTCCAGCTTCCTCCCCCGCCATCGGATCCAACTCACCACCAGGTGGTGATCAGTTGACAGCTCCGCCCCTCTCTTCACCCGAGTGTCCAAGACATACGGCCGCAGGTCAGATGAGACGACAACAAAGTCGATCATCGACCTGCGGCCTAGGGTGTCCTGGTGCCACGTGCACTGATGGACACCCTTATGCTTGAACATGGTGTTCGTTATGGACAAACTGTGACTAGCACAGAAGTCCAATAACTGAACACCACTCGGGTTCAGATCAGGGGGGCCGTTCCTCTCAATCACACCCCTCCAGGTGTCACTGTCGTTGCCCACGTGGGCGTTGAAGTCCCCCAGTAGAACAATAGAGTCCCCAGTCGGAGCACTTTCCAGCACCCCTCCCAGAGACTCCAAGAAGGTCGGGTACTCTGCACTGCCGTTCGGCCTGTAGGTACAAACAACAGTGAGAGACCTATCCCCGACCCGTAGGCGCAGGGAAACGACCCTCTCGTTCACCGGGGTAAACTCCAACACAAGGCGGCAGAGCTGGGGAGCTATGAGCAAACCCACACCAGGCCGCCGCCTCTCACTATGGGCAACTCCAGAGTGGTGAAGAGTCCATCCTCTCTCAAGGAGTGTGGTTCCAGAGCCCAAGCCGTGCGTAGAGGTGATCCCGACTACCTCTAATCGGAACCTCTCAACCTCACGCACTAACTCAGGCTCCTTCCCCGCCAGCGAGGTGACATTCCACGTCCCTAGAGCCAGTTTCCGTGTCCAGAGATCGGGTTGTCTAGGCCCCTGCCTTCGACTGCCGCCCGATCCTCGTTGCACCGGCCCCTTATGGTCCCTCCTGTGGGTGGTGAGCCCACGGGAGGGCGGCCCCACGTCACCCGTTCGGGCTGAGCCCGGCCGGGCCCCATGGGGGAAGGCCCGGCCACCAGGCGCTCGCATTCGAGCCCCAACCCCGGGCCTGGCTCCGGGGTGGGGCCCCGGCTGCGCCATACCGGGCGACGTCACGGTACTCAAAATTGTATTCTTCATTAAGGGGTTTTGAACCGCTCTTAGTCTGACCCGTCGCCTAAGACCTGTTTGCCTTGGGAGACCCTACCAGGGGCATATAGCCCCAGACAACATAGCTCCTAGGGTCACTCGGGTACTCAAACCCCTCCACCACGTTAAGGTGGCAGTTCTTGGAGGGGTCTTAACTACAAATACTAAATATTTCTAAACAATCTTTCCTCCAAAGGACAAATTGGTTAATTCAATTTTGAGAAAATGCCCCCAAAAACATGTCAATTTTTATCCTGCTTTTTTGAGGAATCTGTGTTATCTGATTCACATCGCCATAGACAAGCCACCATCTTTATCTACCTCTGTGGGGCAGCTTCTGACTCAGTCTGTCGACACTTTAATTACACCTTTCTCATCTCAAATCAACTGTGGCTCTGAACGCCGCTCTGAGCTCATCTATGATATGTGTTATCAACACTCACTCACACACAACCACACACACCTAACAACCTGTCTCTGTTAACTGGGCTGTGTCCATAGGGCACATGTAGGTGTCATGTATCAGGGCTGTCATCAGCAGCCATCTAGGGGTATTGTTGGGGATATTTTCAGATGGCACAGAGCAGGGATACAGTACATCAAGAAATTCAGTATTTGCTTTTTTTTTTTACTTCACCAGCCTTTTATTTTTTATTTAATTCTGATTCTACGGTCGCCTCACTCAGTTTTTTAAAGAAATGTTTTCACTTAAGGTAAAATGGTACAGAGCAGAAAGCACAAAGCTTACAGTCTGATTTCTATTTCTTTCTTAATTTTCAAAATGTTTACTCAGGGCTATGGAAACGTTTTTTTTTACATTGAAACTCATGAATGAATTGATGTTAGTATTGTATTGAAGGAAAGAGGTTCAGGCTAGCTGGCCTTCTTGAACATCTGTAGCGTTCTTGAACAGAGAAAAGTATAAAGTGGATATACAGTATATATAAAAAAATTTTAGTTACATTTTGGATATTATTCTGAAAAAATTTAAGGGCGCAAACTAAAAACATCTGGGAGAAATCTTTGCAGGCTATACTTGTTTAGTTAGTGGGCTGTTGATGTCCCTTTGATTGTGTGTGGGCTGTGTTTGGTTAGTTAGTGGGCTGTTGATGTCCCTTTATTTTGTGTGGGCTGTGTTTGGTTTGTTAGTGGGCTGTTGATGTCCCTTTGATTGTGTGTGGGCTGTGTTTGGTTAGTTAGTGGGCTGTTGATGTCCCTTTATTTTGTGTGGGCTGTGTTTGGTTTGTTAGTGGGCTGTTGATGTCCCTTTGATTGTGTGTGGGCTGTGTTTGGTTTGTTAGTGGGCTGCTGATGTCTGTGTGATTGTGTGTGGGCTGTGTTTGGTTAGTTAGTGGGCTGTTGATGTCCCTTTATTTTGTGTGGGCTGTGTTTGGATTGTTAGTGGGCTGTTGATGTCCCTTTGATTGTGTGTGGGCTGTGTTTGGTTTGTTAGTGGGCTGTTGATGTCCCTTTATTTTGTGTGGGCTGTGTTTGGTTTGTTAGTGGGCTGCTGAGGTCTGTGTGATTGTGTGTGGGCTGTGTTTGGTTAGTTAGTGGGCTTTTGATGTCTGTTTCATTTTGTGTGGGCTGTGTTTGGCAAAGTGGTTGGGGTTATTTCCTGCTAGGTTATCCCTGTCCTAGGGTCTCTTTAGATGGGGCCACATCTATCCAGCAAAAGTCAATGGGCTATGGATATCGATCAGGCCAGGGATAGTTGGACCAAGGGCAGGTGGACCAAGGCCCATGCCTCAGCGTAAATAGTAACATATTAAGTCTTCATTATTTTGTAGTTCTAGGTAAAATCTCTCATATAAAACAACTAACAATTTATGTATTTATTTTTATTATATTTGACACTTTGTGTGCCAGAAATCACTTTCCACCATATTAGGTTATAATAGTTGCCCTTTAATAAAAAGAAAACTTGTCACAATGACAACACATTAGGGGAGAATACTCATTTGTTGTTTGGGAAAACAATAGCTCTAAGCAATAAAACGACCTGATCTTGATTCAAGCTATTTATGTTCCACGATGTTAGTTTGTATGTCTACCTTATAAGTCTCCACCCCGTCAGGCTATTGTAAAAAGAAAATGTATCACATTTCATAATTCTAAAATATGCTTGATAGAAAAGTTCAAATCCTGGTCAAGTGTGCATCATGATATTAACTCAACATTCCTCATTGCCCAACCTGTTAGGTAGGAAAGCGACAATACAATTGTCAGTATTACTTTCCACCCTGTTACTGCAGGTTGGCATTTTCCATTCATAAATTAACAATACCATGAATTGTTAAGCCGACATATTTCACACTTCACACACTCCAAGTCTATCTTCATTATGTCTGAAGATTGCAGGCGTTTCCTCTTGAGCCTCATTTGCTTTAACATTACATGACCTGGGTCTTGTACGTCTTTCATTCCAGAAGAAAAACATCTCACAGGCAATTAACACTGAACTAATGGATTTATTAAAAACATAATGATGCTCAAGAAACAAAACGGATCCCAGTGTGATTTTAACTTCAAGCCTCATATTCTTGCCTAATACCTAATACCTTTCTAGCGTGAGAACCGAGAACCACAGCTACTGTCGTCCAGAACAGAGACACTGAGATGAAACACAGTATTCAGGTTTGATGACTGACGCTCAAGGGCTTTTAATGGTGCCCAGGCATCTGCTCAGAACCCTCTACCGTTCTAAGGAAGCTACCAGGCATGGTGACAGTGACACTTATTTGGTGCTGGAAGTGTGTGTCTGCCTGTGTGTGTGTGCGCGCAATGTGCACGACGACACAGAGTAGAGGAAGACAACAGCTGGCGGACAAGTAGTTCAATGCTAAGCCGCCTCCTGAAAACTTCCAGACACATGAGACCACAAACCCACTAAATCCTTTCTAAATCAGCTTAAAATGCAATGCTCTTTAACTAGAACACCTCAACATGTCCAGTCAATGGGCTTCAATAAGAGCCACAATAAGCCCCAGGGATGACAGAATATATTGTGTACTGTTCAGTCACGTCCCATTAACAGAACCCTATGAGGGTCTCATGGGAGCTGGTGGGAATTAGTGTGCTATGTGGGTAGCAGGGTTCCATTTGGGATGCCATTAGCAACAGTATGGTCTGCTATACTTACCTAATTCTGCTAACTATCTGATTCAGTGTTCTCTGGGTGTTTTCCCATAACTTATTAAGTAGTCTTAATGCTAATGTGATCCTTATTTTAATGTGTGAACTGTTCAGTCTTGTTGAAGAGGCTGTATTCATCCGATGAACACAAAGATTGAAAGGATTCTCATCCACTACTATAGGCGTGTTGTTTTTTTTGCCATGTTTTGCTTTCAACTGAAGTGGTATGCATTTTACACAGCACTGTAAAAATACGATAACCTTCAGAAGAAACTGATCAACCGACCGGTACAAAAACAAAATAGTTCCTAAGAGGGATTTACATTATTTACTGTAGGTGCATGGTCTCATCTTATCTGGTCAATGTCTTAAATTGGCAACATATAAATAATGTATGTTGAAAGAAACCAAATGCTGATTTCTCACAAAATGGTTGGGCCAATTTTAAATGTTGGTTTACATTATTTAACTGCAGTTCCTTTGCTAGCTATCTAATGTCTTTAAATTGACTTTAAACTTGAACCTCCCCTTAAGTAACTTCTAAAACTAGGACCAAAGTAATCAGTAGCAGCTCGTAATTAGGCATTGCATCCCATCTGGAGCTCTCCTCATGAATTATTACTCTTGCCCAGCTATGGACCAGTTATCACTTACCTATTAAACATTTATAAACCTTTTAATGATTAACAATATGTAGGGACCTAATGTCTATGGAAATTAGAGCAATTCATCAGAGATAATCTCATCTGATAAAGATAGGCGCCTTTCTAAAAGAGTGGACATCTTACAGATCAATGATTCGAGGTGAAGGGTTCAGGGTGTAAAATTCTAGGAACTTTCCAAAAATACAAGGTTTTTCCAAAATCTTAGTTTAAGGATTACTCAGTTTAATCCATTCTTTACAAAACATTATGAGAAGATCTTACAACAGTAGTAGTAGTAGAGCTTGCAGGTGAATATGAAAGTTATGCTTTGGCAGAATCTATGGTAGGGTTTTGGGGTGTTGCATCCCTTTTAAAGGGGACGTTACATGTTTTTATTCAAAAGAACATTTTCTGGAATTCAAGAAATGTGTCACGGAGCATTGTAAAAATGTGGCAGTTTTTGAACAAAATTCTCAGGTTCCTCCCAGGAGAGTGTGGTTCCCAGGAGTAGAACCATGCTGACTACCTTGGTCAGGTTTATAGCCTTAGAGAAGCCCAAATGCTCCAAGCAAACTGGTCAGCATCTCCCGGGATACGGATGACATTGTCAGCAAGGATTTTCTGATCTCATATCTCTCTAGGGACTCCCTAAGAGCGAATGCTAACTGAGCTAGTCAGGTGAGTGAGTCATCGATCCACCTAACTTTCTGTTTGGAAGGACACGTTGGGGATTTTTTTTTTATTTGACATTGATGTAAGAAAAGCTTACTGCAATATTCAACTCTTCCATAGTGAATCCATAGTGAGTCGTCGAAAAGAGACATGGCAATAAACCCAAATGAGTCAACCCTTTGATTTGGGCTGACTAGACAACCAGTCAGACTTTTACATAAATACAGTTTATGGCAAAGGCATGACAGGCTGCCTTTGACAGAACAAAAAAAGGGAACACGCTAAAAGTACAGTTAAAAACCAAAAAAGCATATCCTCCATACAAAGCCCATACAGAAATGAAAAGAGAACACAGCAAATCCCATCTCCCTAAATACACCCCCAACAGGATGACATTCACTTGAACGCATCGATATTTTCAGACGCTCTGTGATCAATTCTGACCATCAACGGCTCAGAGAGACAAGTAAGACTTCAGATGGACCCACGGTGGGTCCACATATGTTTCCCTTTTCAAGTGTGACAATGAATGTCAAACTGTAACACAAATAGAACACCAGATCCTTCTGTACCATATATCCCAGTGAGAGTACATAGAACTCTATCACACAGTCCAATTGTTAATGAAAAACAATGCCACATTGAGCACATCAAACCACTATATCGAAGCTGTGGGATTTCAGCGTGGGCTCCACAACACTCTGTCAGGCGTTCTGTTCTGAAGTGGCTTGACTAGGCTGAGGAAAGCACAGCCGAGTGAGCTGGCTACGACGTTGTCCCAAGTGACACCCTGTTCCTCAGCCTAGTAGCGTTCGACTTTGAACCGGGCCCAAATAGGGACTTGTAGGGAATAGCGCGTTGTTTGGGACTCACCCTATGACTTGGTTATACCTGCTTATTTAGTATTCCATACACAGTGGCATCAAGCGGAGTAAGACTGTACTGGGACTGCCACCTCCCATATTCCGCAGTCCCAGTACAGTCTTGCTCCGCTTGGCCCCCAAGACCAGAATTACCCAGCTTCCTGCATAAACATGCATGTAAAATAAAGATGTGTGTGTGTGTGTGCCAAAGCAGACACATTTCACACTTCACACGCTAGCAACCATCTTCATCATGGCTACAATGGAGATTGGATGAATTCCCTCTTGAGCCTCATTTGAATAGTGTCCAGGCAGCTTTGTTTGAATAAGACTACAGGGGACTTTGGCTTTCTTTCCATACCACTGCCATGCTATTCAAGTCTGTGTGTTGATGCACTATGCAATAGTGTTACACACACACAGAAACACATTAATCTATAATCGACTGTGTGAGCATGTGAGTGTGTTTGTGAGTGCGTGTGTGTGTGTGTGTGAGATCTAGGAAAAATGGCACAGACATGTCAAAGCAGAACTAATGGATCCGCTCTTTATACTCAGATGTAATTCTGATGGCTTTTAACGCCTGGCATTCGTGCACAACTTTTGAACATGCCCTACGGTACAAAGTAGTAGCCTAAATAGGGAATATGGTGCCATTTAGGATGTGGACAAGTACTCTCTTCTGTCTGTAGAATCAGGACAACTCTTGTTCAATGGAGGCTAGATACTTTATTCATCCAGCATCACTAAACGTTGTTCTTTCCATGACAGTCCCATGGTGGTTGGGACATGCAGGCTATTCGTATAGCTGTCTCATACCATCCGTTTTCTCAGGCCACTATAATTGCTTTTAAAATATACTTTAGCAACATTTTGGATGTTATGGGATTGCTGAAATTTTTAAAAGAGAGTACTGCTAATCCTCTTGGGAATATTCTACTCTGAAAGGAAATACTCCAGATCATTTATCATGACCTGCTTCCAACAGTGGAGAAAACGTTTTCCCATTTTAGAAACGTGACTTGTTAACTGCATCTGCATAACTAATTAATCTCCAACATCTAACTGCCTACACAATCACAGCACACGCTAGTGTATCTCTCTCTTTCTCTCTCTCTCTCTCTCACACACACACACACACACACACAACCTAGCCCAAGTGATGCTGTAACATTCTAAAGCAAACCCATGTTCAGTGCCAGGCAACGGGACACATGCACTCACGCGCGTACTCACTCATAGTCACAAGCATCCAGTGCAAATATGTCTTCAAAAATATTCTATATTATTAGTCTTTGGTACTGTGTTAGCTGCTGAAGTTGTTGCTGTGCTTCTTTTCCAGCATTGTCGAGCAGGAAACTGCAAACTGCAAGGATTTCGTGGTTTGCCTCCTGCATAGTCTGTTACTACTAATAAAAAACGTGTAACTTGTAATTGTGATTTCTTACCGTTGAGAAAGAGACAGCGAGTATTACATTAGTATTATACTACAACAGTAGATATGATGGGAGAGCTGGAAGCACGGAGGAGAATGTTCCACCAAGGCAGCAGCGTACGATGTAATTGATCCCAGCTGCCGGGATGAAAGCTATTCCCGGTGGGTTAGTCACGTGTCCTCTGGGGAGCGCTTTAGTTTTGTGACACCGAGCACTGTTACCAGAGTAGTTAGTGTACTTGAACATCCTCCTATGGTAACGGGTAATCAACTGATATCTGGAATAAAACGATGTTTATTTTTTTTATCGTCGTCATACATTTCCAAACTAAGGTAATGGGAGAAACACATGAACGCGCGCTTTCTGGCATGTAGGTTTGTGGAAACTT
This sequence comes from Esox lucius, assembly GCF_011004845.1. Classification (NCBI taxonomy): domain Eukaryota; kingdom Metazoa; phylum Chordata; class Actinopteri; order Esociformes; family Esocidae; genus Esox; species Esox lucius. The sequence goes on from NC_047572.1 coordinate 11,206,135, forward strand.
CTGAGAGATCAGCTCCCCCGATAGCTAGAATTTCTGCAAGTGTTCTGTAACCGTGTCGCCACTACTACAAGACGAGTCATCCGACCGCGGGCTGTCACTGTCTGCAAAAGCCGAGGTAGGCCTGTGTTAGTATTTCTTTAATGTCGATATCACTGTTATGTTGAGAAGCAGTGCTTTAACTGTTCATGAGGGCGCAAGCTTGGATATGGAGGAATACGCACGCGTAAATGCGTCATGGGTCCAAAATAACCCTATCCGAATCCTAGAAATAATTATCTTCTCTGAAATCATGCCAGTGTTAAAACATTGAATCTGCGAACGAAATGCTATCCCACGTTGTATTATTGTGCTCTGTAACTTCCCTACGCGTCTTGTGTCAGATCAAAAATACTAAACATGTGACGGCTCCAACATCATACCTTGGTGCCTTAAAATCTGGACCTGACTATTTGTGAGGCAGCGTTGGCAGTAGGGTACTACATTAATTTGATATGCACAACTAAGGGGTTGGGCTGTAGCCTACGAGCTACTCCAACATGTAGGTGCATGTATGTTTGTTTACAAGCATACAGTACCAGTCAAGTTTTGACACACCTTCTCATTCAAGGGTATTGCTTTATTTTTACTCTTTTCTACAGCTTTACATACTTTCTACGATGTGGGAAATAGTAAAACTAAAGAAATACCCTTGAATGAGGATGTGTACAAACTTTTGACTGGTACAGTAAATACTATGTACTTTTTAGGAGAAAGTGAGGTGCAGACAACAAGCACTTTGACATTGTTTGACTGACAGTCACCTGATGGGTGTGCTTCAAACCAAGCAAATTTAAAGGATAGAACATACATGTCCCGGGCTGTTTTAAATGACTAATGGAACGTCTTTTTGGTACAGCAAATGGCATTTAGTCGTTGCTCATCATCTAGCTAGCTAACGAGAGTGTTCAGTCACATTATAGTACAATTAAAACGGACAAAGATGGGCTACAATGAAGATGTGATTGTGTTGTCTATTCAGTGTATTTCTAGGCTATATTATAAACAAAAAATTGTTTATTGGATGTTTAAATTTTTGCTTAACTTCCATTGCTTCTATTGGATTATTGCATCATATCATTGCATCATAAATTGGCTAGTCCAGTGTTTCCCAATCCTGGTCCTCGGGACCCAAAGGGGTGCACGTTGTAGTTTTTACCCTAGCACTCACTCAACTGATTCAAATGAAAGACTTGATGATAGGTTGATTATGTCAATCAAGTGTGTAATTGGTAGGGCAACATTTGAATCAGGTGCATGAGTGATAGGGCAAAACAAAAACGTGCACTCCTTTGGGTCCCAAGGACCAGGATTGGGAAACACTGGACTAGCCAATTTATGATGCAATGATATGATGCAATAATCCAATAGAAGCAATGGAAGTTAAGCAATGAAGGTTAAGAAACAAAATTTAAACATCCAATAAACTATTTTTTGGAGAAATGAAACACTGGGCTAGACTATAAAAAGGCTGAACAACTCTTTCATGTCTATGATTATCACTCGACTGTCCAGCTAATGGTTTTATGAATAACCTGCCAATACGCTAGCTTGCCATTTGGTTGCAATCATTTATGGATGTTGCCCATCGCCTCGGCCCTCACTTGGGAGAGGACGGGCCACGGGCCAACCGCCTGCCCCCACTGCCGCTTGGGCCCTCTCAAGGGAAAGACCAGAATGCAGCCAGCCAAAGCCCCAGGACCAACATTGATGACTCCTGGCACTTCTGGGTTTACCCAAGGTGTGAATATATGGTCAACTGCCACAAGAAGATACCGTCGCTGGAGATGGGGAGAAAGGGAAAGGCATCCAGTCGTCCCCGGACCAGGTCGGCCCGGTCAGTTGTACTCCGGTGGGTCTTCAAAACAGGCTCTCGCCAACGTCCTTAAGGAGGCTTTACAAGAGGAATCTCTGCAGATGGCTGCCCAGCTTCTTTAAAAGAAAGAAGAGCCACACCTTGTTGGAAGAGATCTCATCTGTGGAGAGCCACCACACTGACCTCCCACCAGCCTCCAAAGTGACCTCCAGGGAAGGATGAGGAAGCAGCCACAATGTACGCCCCAGTACCACAATCTGCCCCCTCCCGGAGCTCCTCACTTAACCTAGAGCATGCCAAGTTGGACTAGTCAGATGCCCGGGATGTCCCGGAAACACACACTTTGAAAGCATCCCAGAGGAGTCTGTCGAGGAGGTGATTGCTGCTCTGGCTTGCGATGCTGAGGAAGAAGAGAGGCACCGCGAAGGCCAAGCTGCAGCCATGGATGGATGAAGACATGACTGGTGAATGTTGTTTCCCCTACCTTCATTTCCTGAGACTGCTCTTGAAATTATTTTGCATTTTAGTCGCTTCACGAGTAAGAGAAGGAGGAGAGGAGTGGGGTGGTGGAGGGGAGGAGGATAGGAGAGAAGAGGAGAGAGGGAGGAGAAGAGAGGAGAGAAAAAGAGAAGGAGAGTGGGAGGAGAAAGCACTAGATGAGGAGGAGTGGAGTAGAGCTGTACTTATGTATGTTTTTGCATCAGAGTACCTGTAATTCTACTGGCTGTAGACTTATTTTGGAGCTGTCCAGAATGCTTCACAAGTAAATCGTTTCCCAATATAGCAAGGGAAAGTATGCATTTATAAAGTACCTTGTATTTACTTTTTGCTTGTCTGTGAATTCTGCCTAACAGCATGTTGTTAAACGTCCGTTAGTGCACAAGATGCACTGGAAATAGTTGGAAATGGAAGCATCTCTTTATGTCCCCTGTTCCCATTTCCCTCCAAAAACACAGTGAGTGAGAAGTCCAGTGGCGTCTACCTCACTGGTCCTCTACCCACTGGTCCTCTACCTCACTGGTCCTCTACCCACTGGTCCTCTACCTCACTGGTCCTCTACCTCACTGGTCCTCTGCCCACTGGTCCTCTACCTCACTGTGCCTCTACCTCACTGTGCCTCTACCTCACTGTGCCTCTACCTCACTGGTCCTCTACCTCACTGGTCCTCTACCCACTGGTCCTCTACCTCACTGGTCCCGAGACGCTGTGTGTGTTGCGAATCCACCTGCTGACATCTTGCTTGTAGCATGGTACGTGGTCTTATGTAATGTTTTTGCTCATCTAACCAAAGCACTAATGTTATTGCCAGTCGCGTTTCCGCCAAAACATATTCTAATAGCGGAAATAGTAGTAGTGCAGATGTTCCTTGATCAATGCGTGTCCTGTAATGGGGAGGGACACAGGGAGCGCACACAGAGGGTGACCAGGGCCCTGGAGGGTGTTTTATTAATGAGAGGGGTGAGGGGAGGAGGTAAGGAAGAAATCAAAACCAAACAACAAACCCCCTTTAAGGGGATGCGGCGTCAACTCTAGGGCGGCCTCCCAGTGGGAGTTGGGGAGGAATGTGTGCTGGTGCTTGTTGTTTGGTTTTGGTCTGGCGGCCTCTTTACCCATTGTACCTCACCTGGTGCATTTTCTCTGCTGGCCTTGGCACCGAGCTGCCCCCTGGGAGCCCTCAAATACCTCCCCAGACGAGGTCCCAGTAGGAGGCTGGTGTGTAGAGGTGGTGCAAGCCCTGCTAGCTGCCCTCGGATGATTCTGGAAGCTAGCAGAACCCCATTTCAACCACCTTTTAGCCTGAACATCAAAGGACAATACCTTCAAAAGCTTAGGTGTGATTCAGTGTTTTTGGAAGCAATATGAAAAAAGCATGTGTGTGCGGAAAAAGAGGGAGTGAGTCTCTCAGAGTGAAAAATACTGTGCTGTGATTGTGTATGTAAGAGTGTGTGTGTGTGTGTGTGTGTGTTTGTGTGTGTAAGACAGAGAGAGTAGTCTGTCTGTGTGTGTCACAGAAGACCAAGCCCCCAGCAGGTTTTAATTCCAGCTTACTCAAATATTTGCCTTGTGCTACTACGTTTTTTCACTATATTTCACACAGTGCATAATATGAGCAATCATCGTATACAGTCATTCACACTGCTTCATTAAAACAGCAATAAACAGAGTTCATCTCACCGGTTTCAGTAAAAACCTGTGTAAAAATGTCTGTATTCTTTTTTTTTGATACCTATGGATAAGACGACAGACTCTTAAAATTAAGTTTTTTTTTTATATTTTTGCGAATCTTTATAATGCTACCTGATATTTAATTTTGGTCTTCCCCAAGGGCCTAGGAAAAGGTGAGTGGCACCGGTAGACATCCCCCCAATGTTAGGTGCATGTAAATTAGTCCCCCCCGTAACATTTTGTGAAAAATATAAAATGTCCCAGTCAGTTTCAAACCCACTCCTATGCCCTTGGCTGTGTGACACAAGTGTACAGTAACTATAAGCTTCATGGTCTGGTTGTCGCGCCTGGTCAGGTCTGCTGGGTCAGACGTCTTGGAAGAGATTGCGGGTGCTTCACGAAGGATGACTCACTAACCTGCCTCCCTGCTGCTTTGAAAACACCCTGTCCAAAATACCTAATGTCACCTGAAGGTTTGTGGCTGCGAACATTCCAATCCCGAAATGCCATGCTGATAGAACCGACCGCGTAGGGAACACAGTGCCGTTTTGGACGCGGACTCCTAACATGCTCAGTGAAATGCCTTTTTAAAGCGTGAAGTAACTCAACTGTTGCCAACATGCCATCCTCCACTTGATGTCTAAATGTGGCATCGGTGCTTAATGAGACGTCTCTCTCTGGGAATACAATATAGAACTAGACAGTTGACAGTAGACTACGCCGCTAGCCTGGTGAATGCAGCTGACATAGTCATTTATCAATTACCTACAGGGAGAGCTGTCATCTCTGTATCACCGGCTGAAGTGTAATTATTACAGAGAAAAAAGAAAACGGGTGGCTGTTATGGGAATAGCGTGCAACACAACCACAGTCATTTTGTAAGGTCCAGCATCAATCAACATAGCACAACGTGCTGCCGTACTGCCTGGGAGATTTCTTTACGGTTTGCCTATTGTTATGAATCATTTATAAGCAGGATAGCCACGCATCGTGTTTGGTTACAGATTATGCACGCTTTAGAGAGCCATTTGTCATACAGTATCTTTTTGCTAGGCTTGCTTAAGGAGGTACCAGCTGCATTTTAAAGACCAGCCCTGCTCAGACGTCTGGATTGTTAGGCATCTGAAGTAACTCCCTATTAACTACATACTGCACTACATTAGATTAGGTCCTGCATAAGAAATAGGGTCCCTATTCTAGTAGAGCAGAACGTGGAGTGCTTTGAGAAGCATGTGCTGTCATTTAAGACACACACACTTTTTGTTTTAGTCTGAGGAAACCATTGATAATGACTTTGCTGTCTGGCTGTCAGAATGATGGAAGTGGGCTGGGAAGTCAGAATGTTGCTTTCAGAGACAAGGTGGCACACTTAAGAATAGTGGGGAGACCTCAATGTTAAAACGGAATGCGGGGTTCTTTGTTGTTTCAGCTTTGCCCTGCCAGTGTTGATTCTGGATTACTTAAGAAGCTTTCTGCGAGAAACTCACCAAGAGGGAATACACATCTGTAAATATACCAAACAACAGTATGTTGTTCTTGTCAAAATAAAATGTAACTAGCTGTCATTCGAATTAGTGCTACGAAAGGAAATGGCATTCAATTAGCCTCCCCCAGCTAGTTCACCAGCTGCATGTGTTGACAGTCGCCCAACTTCAGCTACCCAGGCGCTTTCTTCATTCTGTCTTCCCCGTTGGACGTTTAGGAAAAACTAGGACGGTTTTACTGCCATGCTTCCAGGCAATGTCCTTTGTATGGTTACTATTCCTATGTCAGGGTTGTTATAAAAGACACAGGAGGTGGTGGAGGAGGTGGTGGAGGAGGAAGGAGGTCACTGCACTGCAGTGAGGCGGCAGGAGAGATGCGTGTGTACATCTGTGGAACAACGACCGACAACGCGAACAATCTGTGAGCTACTCATTATGCCAAACAAATCGCACCCTTTCCCCTCATTGTAGCATGGCACTGTTGGCCGCTATCTGGAAAGCAGCCCGTGCAGGAAGAGTGGACGTGTAATGCTGTTTTCTGCTCACGGGCTGCCTAATACTCAATTAGCGGGTCGTCATTTGAGGTTGAGCTCAATCTGCTGCTGACTGCCTATGCAAAATGTGCAGGCCTGGTTGATGAGCGGTGAGGGCGTTCTGTGGAGCATGTTTACATCTACGGAGGCTCTGCTGAGATGGAACAGAGCTACAAAGCCAAAGCCTGGCTCCAGATTTCTGTGTGCTTCTTCTTTGTCCAACATTTGAGTTGGCTATATGTCACCAACAGATCTGGGATCAGGCTGAAAAGCATGCCTGGAATAACTGAAATTCTAGGGTAATAATTATATAACCAGCGTTATCCGTTAATACTAGTCCTGTGCTTGTATCTGAAATTACAGAAAGTTGTCCCCGTATTTTGAATTGCGGTAATGAGTGAGACCTCACTAGCCTTGCAAATGTCCCTGTATGTATTCAAAACTCTTGAGTTAGAGGCACTCTAGGAAAGCCCCACTCAAGCTGGAACACAGGATTTGCATTGTGGTCTGCGGCATCACCCTGGGATGATGGTAAGAGGAAGGCTGTCCGAACTATGGTCAGGAAGGATTTTCCCACTGCATTGTGTTGTGCAGCGGCAGAACCACTAAGATTAACGTCTAGCCAACGTTAGGTATGGATTGACAGGAATGTGTGGTGACAGCAGTGCAGTCACATCCTACTAGAATGCAGGAAGGTTTGACCTCATTACAGTGTCAACAGACCCCCAGCACAACTGGGTGGGAGGGACTAGGTCAGGAAAAGACGTCTGTGCATTCCTGGGGGATTCCCTACTTCGGTCCCTAGTTCCTGGAGGGAGCGTTGCGTGATACAAAATGTCACATCACACACGCGACTGACTCAAATGAGTTTGGTTTATGACAGTTGTAATGTCAAGAAATGATGTTGGGTCTACACAGTGTGGGCGTTGTAGTTAGCTGTATATTTGTATTACACAGCCCTTTTCCTTTATTTATACTACTCAAGCATTATCAATTTGAATCTGTATTTAACCCTTTTTAGAAATTAAATTGTTGGGAGCTGGGTACTCTGGGGGGCTTATTCTGGTGGTGATGTACTCTAGGGAGAATTGTGTTAAAAGGCTGATCTGGAAGTTTTTGTGCAGTCATGTAAAAGGAAGTTACATTTCACATTTTAGTCATTTCTTATCTAGAGCAACTTACAGTAAGTGCATACATTTTAAAAGAGCTAGGTGAAACAAGCACACAGTTTAGTAGTTCTAAACTAGTAGTGCATTCTACTTGATGAATTAGTTATTGGCAAAGGTCAGTGCTGGAAAAAAGCCTAGCCTATGCTAATAAACATTAAACCGGACAAAATGAAGAGGCCACTGCACCTTTTTCTTTCCTTTCCAGAAGTCAAAAAGGGAGGTTTTGAGTGAGGAACAGAAGGGTTAAAATTAAGAGACCACTGCAAATTGAACACTTCTGTTCCTCACTCCAAACTTTCCTTTTCAACTTTTTTGGATAGGAAAGAAAAAGGATCAGTGGTCTCTTAATGTTTTCCAGAGCTGTACATGGACACTGGTTGGATATTTCAGCAAATATCATCAAAAACTCAATATTAAAAATCTCACAAAAATAAATATACTTTGAAACCAATTATGCAATGACAATGCACATGTAATTTCCTTATGCAGAAAAAGTTGTTCCCTGCCTTTACCATCATATAAAATGGCTAAACTAATTAGAAAATAATTTGAGAGAAACTTAGGTGGGTCCAGTCTTCCATATAGATAATTGGTCAAAAAATAATATAAAGACATGACTGACGTTTGTCAGAAAACACCAGGGTAAAGGCCTCAATGCCAGAAGAAATAGGGGGTTATGAAATGGCAGAGTCAAAGCCCAGACCTGATAAACAATTACAAGAAACCGCTACATTAAGTTATTTCAGCCAAAGAGGGCTCAGGACACCAGTTAAGCTACGGGTGTACCTATTTTTTCCGCACTAGGAAAATGCATTTCTGTGGATTTTTGTTGAATAAATGATAATGTTGGAGCCGTGCATTAGCATGCTGAAATGAGTGGTGATGGCGGCAAAAGACGCTAGATGCGGAGGTCTTGGGCTTGTTCGGATGCACCTGGTCTGCGCTTTTTACACCAGCTGCTCTGCCAAATTCTCTACAGTAATCTTAGAGGCAGCTTATGGTAGAAAAATTGACATTCCCTTCTCTGGCAACAGCTCCAGGGGACATTCCTGAAGTCCCCTTGCCAATTGCCTGCTCCCTCAAAACATCGAGACATCTGCGGTGTTTTGTGTGACAGAGCTGCACAATTAGAATGGCCTTTTATACTCCCCAGCAGAAGGTACACCTGTGTGACTATCATGCTGCTAATCAGCGTCTTGATATGCCACACCTGTCATGTGGATTATCTTGGTGAAGGAAAAAATATTTTTTTTTATGCACATGGGCGTATCTCGGTAGTTTGTCTCTATTATTTCTACGCATGAGACACGCGTTTATATCTCGGTTCCGGGTCGTCTTCACAGCTTAGCTTCTAGTCAGCATGTGGTCGTGCGTAGCCAGTTGTGTTACTAATGCAACGCTAACTGTTAGTCGAAAGGGGATGTTTTATGTGTCTCCTGCTCTGATAGGATGTAAATTATGTTGTTGGACAGTGTCACCCGGGGCATCCCAGGTCGCACCCTAATTCCCTTTTTTGGATGCAGACAAGAAACATATGGGTACGAAATATCATCACTATAATTAGTGGATGGTTCAGTCTTGCAAGAACATCCCGGGCTAATTGCCTTTTGTCATTTTGAGAAGAGCTAGTACCAATCCAGCCAGTGTAAGGGGCTTGCTGAAGAGTAAATTACACCTTGCTTTCTCAGCCTCTCTCTCTCTTGTCCCTATCTTTCCCTTCCCTGGTCTGAATTCATTATTCGCCATGTGTGTTTCATAAGGCAACCTGTTACGTACATACTGTATTTAGTACAGCACATTTCACCAAGACCTGTAAGTATTATACAGGATCTGAGTTGGGGAATTCTCAGCATGCAGTGTTTCAAGGTCTGGCTATTGCAAAGTGAGCAATGTAAACTATTTAGCATGATTTCATCAGCCTGTATACATTTATTTAACTTGATTGTTGCCTAACGTTTATTGTACACCTCTTGAATACCTCACGTAAAATGCATTCCCTCTTGCCCTTTTATAGTCTTTACCTTTTCTGGTGCTTGTTCTGAGACACGAATGGGCTTTAAGAGGAGAGAGAGGGAATAATATTGTTTTCTACCTAAGGGAATAGGGTCCCTCAGCCAAGATTTGGCTGACGGACGGGTGGTAGAACCCTCCGTGCTTCCACTGTATTCTTTGAAAGACGTATGTATAATTTTTAGTGCTTGGTGCCTGGTCAGTCCGTCTGTTGAATTCCTCCACCCTGGTCATCAAATGCCACCCTATCCCCTACATAGTGTTTTACTTTGGCACTGTATGATTCCTGGTTCAAAGTAGTGCGCTAGGCAAATAGGGTGTATGAAATGGAAACCTATCCACAAGCGGACCTTACTAAGAAAACAAACTCCCAAAACACATCTCTGAAGAATTCAGGCATTTAAGGGATCCTGTGAAAGATAGACAGCCAGTCTAGATTTGTTCAAAAGCTGTGTGATCTCCGATAACGTCTCTTTCTTCCAACGTTATTTATTTGCGTCATGGTAAACATCAGGTTCTAAATATGTCTGGGTTGGCTGTTTATCCTGCTCACATATTCACAGACAACTATAAAGATTGTTGCTATTGTAAATAAGGTTGAATGGGTGAAGAAAAAAAATGTCTGACCCCGCTTGCTATGAGTTGAAGGATTTTTTCCCACTGAGGTGCAAGATGGATCTTTTTGTAAAGAAGGGGCATCAAACTAATTTTCCCATGTTTTTTCTTTCTTAAATTTTTGTTATTCTCATGAGAAACGTTCATCTGAGGAGCATTCATGTACACTGAATCATTCTATGAACACCCTTCAATGAACTTCAATTGCAGAGAAAGTTGCTTCTAGTTACCTTCACTTGACTTTGATACCAAGTCAACACTCAAGGTTTAGCGGTCTTCGGTGTATGTACATAACCTGTTGAGATAAGCTTCATTTAAGCAAAGCATTCCAAGAACATTACCCAGGGACCGAATATGGTCAAAAGAGTCAGGGACCGAATATGGTCAAAAGAGTCAGGGACCGAATATGGTCAAAAGAGTCAGGGACTGAATATGGTCAAAAGAGTCAGGGACCGAATATGGTCAAAAGAGTCAGGGACTGAATATGGTCAAAAGAGTCAGGGTGATGGATTCCTAGTACTATACACCTTTTACTGTTCTCTTGAGTGTTACTGTGCGTCTGTGTCTGTTACACTTGTCCCTCTCAGGCCCAAACTGAGCCCATTATATTCCCCATGCCTTCTAATTAGATCCTGTCACATGCATGCAAACTGTTGCCCAGTGGGGCTACTTGTTCTCTGTTTTCCTTAGTGAAGACAGCAGCTAGCTAGCTACACGGAACATTCTCTCAGACAGTTAATGGCAACGAGTGCAGATTAGCTCTCGGCGTGCCCCGCCTTTCCGTTCAGGCTTGTGCTCCTACGGTACATTCAGCAATTTAAAGATGTAGTTACTGCCAAACACAGGCCGCGCGCATACACATGGAATCACGTGTGCGCGCCCACAGACACACACACACACACACACACTCCCACACACACAAAAACAGTGACAGAAGAGCTCTGTGGGAGATTGTCGCTAAAATTGTTTATTTTCCATTAAGTGGATGGTGGGCTGGCTGGCGGGCAATAGGCTAATCCCAGTGTTTAAGATGACAAGGGATTTATCCTCAGAGGCTCCAGAAGCCTTGCCACACACACACACACACACAGAAGCACACACACACACACACAGAGAGAGACACACACACACAATTAGCTGGATATAGCTTAGGTAGAGTGGCTAGCGGATAACCATTAGGATGGTATTATGTTTAGAAGCTAATTCCCCTCAAAAGACAGCCACTGATGATGTTGCTTTCTGCCCGCATGCCTGCCTTCCATCTTACTTCACGCCTGCTTTCTTCATGCCTGCCTCTTTGCCTGCCTCGTTGCTAACTTGGTTACCGCTGGCTTAATGGCTGTACACACTCAGTGTCATGGCATCAGAGCCTACAGCTGAGAGGCTTTCAGCGTCAAACCTGTGCTGGCTGTACTTCTCATCCTTAATTTGGACTCTTCATCATCTATTCATTTTCATCATCCCTCTATCGAGAATTCGTTTTCAGCCTTCCTCTTGAATGATTTACATTTCAATGTGAAATTCCAAGAAAGCCATTGCCAGAAAATCGGGTTCTATTTTGGGAAGCTATGTTAAAGGCATAGACTCCCTTGTAGAAAAAAATATATTCTGTGTATTTTCTAAACATCTACTGTATATATTTTTTTGGCATTTTAATGTAGAATTTCTTTCTCTCTTTCTCTTTGCAGTCCAATTTGAGCTTATGGACTTTCCTCATAGCATTTCCCTGCAGGCTTGGGAAAGTGGAAGATCCAAAAGTATTCTTTGAATTTTCATTTCACGCAGCAGTTGTGATTCATATTTGACTACTGCTCAAACAGGAAGTAAATGCCAGCCGCTAAGCGTTTGGATGAGAACACATTAACTGCCTAACAACCAGGTTCAGGCTTACAAGTGCACAAACCACATGTATCCGCTAGAGGGTGGCGGGACATGGCACGGCTGTCCGACAACAACCCAACCAACGGGAGACAACGCTGAGACAATTTGCAGCGCCGCATGCGAGCCACGCGGGGCATTGTCCTTATGCCCCGAACACAATGTGAACTCCCGGCCGCAGTGATTTTGGTCTATTTCTGAAGGTCATTACGGGCCTGAAACTTATTGCGCCGGAAACAAAAAGCATGTGCGCGATCACTGCAAAGGTAACGTTGGCACGGTACATCCTGAAGTGTCGCTCCACCCCGGCATTCCTTTTCTGACAGTCAGTCAGCTGTAACGACGCCACAGGGCAGGACTCGGTACCGTGTAATGTAAACCAGAAAGAGGCGCGGCCGCTCGGAGAGGGGGACCAACCCGGGTGGATCTGGGGGAAGTGTGTGTGGGGGGGGGGGGGGGGGGGGTGGCGGCCCGGGTGCAGGTATTTTCCCCTCACCTCCACCACTTGCAGCGTAGCAGTTTTCCCCCGCCCTCCCCGACGTGTTGTTGCTCACCACTCGCATCGTCTCCTCCTCTCGATCCGTTACTCCCCCCAGGGCAGGTGCATAATGGATGATAAACTGGGATGGGGGCACTGATCTGATTTCAGCTGCTGTTGAAACAGCACCTAGTGCAACTGTTGCTGTGGAAAAGCACGGCACGGTAGCGGAGCAGTTTCGGTCACGGCTCTCTTCGGTTCATATCCTCTGCACTAGAATGTGTTTTTAGCTTCTGCTTTCATCCCTGCAAGCGATGAATCGAGTTGTGTGCGCTGCATATGTTTAGAAAACCCAGGCCGTGTGTCTGTTTGGTTTTTTTCGTTTTCAGTCCTCTGGAATGTAGGTCAAAGGAATGCCGTTTGACGATTGGTTGGATTCATTCAAAATCCAATCTGTCAAGTAACTTGTACAATCCTCGTCTACATTGTTCTAATTTGTCATGTCAGATGACCTCTCTCTCAGTCGGTTACCAACTATTATGTGATGAGTAGCTTTTGATGTTGCAGTTGTTAATACTCACGTTATCAATGTCTTGTTGACTGATTTTAATATGATACCTATTTGTCAGTCTTGCAACTATCTATGAAGATTTATTGAAATGATATTTGTTATTATGAAATTATGAGCACCATTGGAACACATTGTTATTCAGTGTCGTCTTGTCATCTAAATAGCTTAATTGTAAACCAGGTTTCTAGCTACCCCAGAAACTGACCAATGTTATTTCCCAAGACGGAACAGACAAACGTCTTAGTCGTCGAGATTCAAACCTTTGGCGGTTCTCGATCCCTGCCATTGGCCCCAGCAGCATAGCAGCTTTCACTGATTTCAAAGGAGGCATTCCCTCCATGGCTGAAGGCTGCCGTGTAGCATGACTCTTAGAGACGCTGTATTGTTAAGCGTCTTGCGTTCAGAAAACCTGTGGAGCCGTGTTTTACCAAGGAGTCACTAGATGGCACTATGGGTGTATTACAGTGTCTTCTGCATACTAGTTAGTAACAGCCTGGGCAAGCCCAAACATGCCTCTCAGACCAAGATAGAAGGAAGTTGTTTTTAACTCCAGTAAGGCCAGTATATATGCTCTGTTTGAACATTTGATAACTGCGCCAGTTATCAAATTTAGACACAATGAGATATATGATAGATATTTTCTTTTTATTCAGTTTTTTTTTTTTCTCATCAGAGTAGATCACCTGTTTACATGTTTCCTTTGGTATCGCCAGAACTCTCTTCCTATTGTGACATAACACATGGCGTTTTCTTAGGGCAAAACACATTATTTACTTTGTCAATGAATTGACGTGGTTATTACTGAATTGCCATATTCAACGGACTGATTAAATTCTCCCCGATAGACATCCCGGTATATTGTTACTTTCACAACAGCAGTTGTGCTGGATGGGATTGCTGTGGCTACACATTCCACGACACATTTGAAATATGACAATGGAACCGTTTGTTGGATCGAACGTTTCCCAACAATCAGGCAGGCGTTTAGTTCAGGGCCATTCTTGCGTTTCGCGATAGTATCAGCTAGGTAGGCTGTTTCCCCTGAGAGGCATGTATGCTCTTGATCCGTTTAAAGCAGATTGTTTTTTTCCTCTAAAAAACCCTGACTGCGAATGATACAACTAATCTGCTCTCTGTTTGGGATTACTGGGCTGTTTGTGCTGTTCACTGAAAGGATGCTCCGTTCCCTTCTCCCCTTCACTCCTCCTCCCCTCGTCATCCTCTCCCCCACTCTCCTTTGCCTTCCTCTCCCGTCCCCTCTTCTCTCTCCCACATATTTTCTCCGGCAACATAATAAATGCCAACAGAGCCAGTACAGTGAACATTTTGCTTTACTGTGTTTCTCTGCAATATGTTTCATTTCAGTGTGGTACCTGGATTGCCACTATTCATTTTAATCCTTCATAATATCCCTTTATAATACTTAGGGATTGTTGCTACTTGTTTACTCTGCCACTGCGAACCTGACCTGTGTGGTGTGCGCACACACGAGCGTACACGCACTATGATGACTGATTCAGTCCCTGATGAGGCTTTCAAATTTACCACAATGGGTTTTAAATTACCCACAGCAATTTATCAGAAGTATTTAATATGCCTAATTAAACCACTCCACGCTGATTCACAGGAAGGTGGCTTGTCCTGTGGTTGTAGTGATGATAATGATAATTTTCCAGATAACGTCCCGTCATAAACGTCAGCAAACATAACAGTGTCAGAGTCACTTCTGGCTTACGGAGAACAGCAGCTATGTTACAAACTTGAACCTTACACGGAATGCACATCATGACGTCCAATTCACAAAATAGTTATGGTGTCTGTAGCGGACTATAAAAGGTTATTTTTTGTATTCTTATTATCCTTTGTGAAAATATGACAAATTCTCTCAATGCTCTTTTCACTCCCATTTCTGTTCCAGTGGTCCTCATGGTGTAGAAACCTCTCTGCTTGCTACCTAACTCTGCACGTGTCTTTGGCCTCCTGCATTAGTGGTCTCCAAAAGGCCAAGTTATTTTCTTATGAGACATTATATTAAACTGTCTTAATTGAATCCTCTCAAATGCTTCTGCTGAGGCCAAGCTCCATTTAACTTCTAACTTCTGTCCTTCTAGCTAACCAACTTACTGAAATATCTGCTACAATTTACCATCTGAGAGATTTATTTTATTTTTCAAAGGCGTGTACATAATAAAATGGACAGAGTTGCTATATCTCTCTGAGTCACATCTCCGTGCTTGGCACCAGTGTTGGTCTCAGTTGAGGTAGTTTATTTCACAACACGGCCTGTACCCAGATGGGTCCTAGTACCAGTGGTTGGGAACCGCTGATTAGGTAAACAACAGCTGCTTAATGCCGCTACCAGCTTTACCCAAACAAAGTGACAGAGTATCATATGTAGTCGGTTGCAAAAATGTTTTCCATGCAGAATTATTCCGATGTTAAAAGCCTAGTTTGGCCACAGTGTGGCCTTTGTAGTAAAGAGACTCATAACTAGGAGACGTCGTGGATGACCCGTCCATTTGGTTACTGCTTGCCCCATTTCAGAGCAGGAAATGCTGAAGCTGCCATGTTATTGCTTGACTTGGCTGCTGTAAGGAGGTACACTTTGGGTCGATTATGGAACGACATGAATTGTACGAGGGACCAGGCAGAAAGGCATCTGCCTCCACCATACAAAGCCATTTTATTAGCATGATAAAATGAACCTTTTGGGGAACGGAGAGGGTGTCTGAATGGACGTATTTGGGGGGGATTCCCAAATAGAACCCTATTCTCGACATAGTGCGTTACTTTTGAGCAGAGCCCCGGAGGGACTTTATGGGCCCCGGTCAGATATGGCAGACTACAAAGATTAAGGTGCCATTTGGGACTCAGGTTTGAATTATGAAGCTAGATATGTCCCTATTAATATTTACTTGAACCATTTTAACCATTTAGGTGGAAGTGTGTAAACCCTAAACGCTGTGACTGTCTTCATTGAGTTACACGAGATAGAATTTCTTTAAAACCCAACGGGGCTTTAAATTAAATATAGTACTTTCCATTTATATTGACTTTTCTCATTTAATGTAGCAGCGAGGTCTTTAAAGCTGTCCCTTTAACTTGAAGTAATGCAGCCGATGGAAGAAAGAGTCTATTAGGCTACTTCAGTCAGACATGGGAAATGTAGCCAGTCAAGGGCAAAAAGTGATTCTGCATTTTAAAATAGGGTTTGATAATGGCCATGTACCCCCATCTCAGCTCTGAGTGTTAAAGGGCCCCTTACTCATATGAAAGACATGAATTTGTTTCCAACTGCAAGAACCGTTCTAGTCTTCGAACAGTCCCATAGAACAGTGAACAAAGGGGGGAATTCTGTCAACGGTTCTATAACATTCTATTGTGCACCAGATTCTAAAGCGGGAATTCCCAGTGTTGTCGGGTTATGCAGGCAGCTAGCTGCTAACTTTGTTCTTTCCGAACACAAAGGGCTATTTCATGCACGGCTCTTTAAAGCTAATGGGTTGAATATGTGGTCAGGTCTGCTGTGTCGTTATTGGGATGATCAGGGGTCTTTGTCCTTGACTGTGACACACATGGGAACTGAGGGATGGAGGCACCGGGTTTCATGTGACTAGTCTCATTTTCTGTTCACTTGTTTTGATGGAGAAATGCTAAGGTATACAGTACAAACAATCAGCATTATTATGAAAAGGATATTTTTGGCCTAGGAAAAATTCTAAGAACTAAAAAATGGCCCTCATTTCAGACAGTTTATGAAACAGAATGACATTGAATCTCCTTTTTGAGATCCACTTATTTCGCGGTATTGAATTTTCTGCTCTGGTTTCACTGAACAGCACAGTGGGTAGTTGGCAAGCCATCCGCGCATAATCATAGTCAGGTGCGCCAGTGCCAAGGGACGTGGTGGAGTTGCAATTTATGTAGGGTTTTAATTTGCTGAAATTGCAATAATGGGATTTTTACATCGTGTACTTTCCTTTGGCTCGCGTCAAGGTTCGGTTTCCTCTCGTCGTTCACCCACAACTCCAGTGGCCAGTGGATCATTGGAGTTATCGAGCACCGTCAGGCCTTCTGTCTATTGCAGTTAATGGTACCCCAATCCTCCTCATTCTCTGTCCTCGTGCTCCTCAAAAAGATCCTCAGGGCTCACAAACACACACACATACACACACACAAACACTGTCCTGCTCCAAAGTTCAACAACTTCTTCTCTCTGACCACATGGCACCCCATTTCCTAAATAGTGTGAATATTTGAAAATTGTGTTTTTGTTTTCCCCTAACTTTTTAAAAGGGATTTTCATCTAAATCTTTAGTATTTATTGTATGAACTCAGCATTGATCAGATGGTTCTAAATGATCTATTTGCCCTCCAAAACCAAGTTTTGGAAGTAACATACAGCCCTATGAATTGGGGACGTACAATTTGGTTGCAGACAGTTTGAATAAGAGTGAGGAGTGTAATATTTCCACAAGGATATTCTGACAGTTTCAAGGATATTTCTGTATAATATTCCTATTCGTGTGTGGAGCTCAATCAATCATAATTACCCCCAGGAGTTAGGTCTCACTGCATTCCCTCACAGTTCTTGATTTTAGAGCAGTTTTCTATCAGACAATGTAGTGAAGCCATTTCTACTTCAAAGGGAGAAAGATGGACAGTGGATTTTGAGCACAGCTGATATGAGTGAATAAAATGGCCCTTCGTCTCATCTCTTCCCACCTTTCCTCCTCTTTCCATTTTTTTCTCTTCTTTTCTCAACTCTTTTCCTCAGCATAATCTTTCGGCTCTTCACCTTAGTTATAGCACGTCCTCATTTCTACATAGTTGTGGGTTGGACACAATTACTGTATAACCTGGCAACTGACCTTTTTAGATGAAGACCAACCTGATAATAAAGTAACCCTTTTAAATCATTTCTATATTTATTTCTTTGCTGGAACAAACAGCTGAAAGAAGACGGGACGGCCAAGTGCTCACACGTCTGAGACGGTTTCTTTGTTATTACAGACTCCTTTAAATGTGATGCAACCTTGTTGCTCCCTCTGAAACAAGCAAGACGTCGAAAGGTGAAGGAGAGTTCAGGGCGCTCTACCACACCAGTCCATAACAGGTTTTCCTCGTTGTTTAATTCATCGTAAACTATCATTTCAGAAGTGACGGTGTAACAAGAAATGACGCGTTACAGTCTGACGATCTCTTTCTGTTGAATTGTTTTCTGATGAAGTGGTCAGCGCTCCGGTGCCTGAATGACTTTACAAATGAATCAATTAATTCATAGTTTCATTTGCTGCAACAAATCAATTACACTGCATTATCAAAGGAAGGAGCGGATATCTCCAGCCAGCCAGCCAGCCCCCCCCCCCTCCCGGGAGAGAGAAAGCGAGAGAGAGCGGAGTTATGAAATATTTATTTCCTGAATTATTGAGCCGCAGCAGCTAGGCAGCAAAGCTAGCAGCCGTTAGATGTGTTAAAAGACTAGTGTGTGTGTGTGTGTGTGTGTGTGTGTGTGTGTGTGTGTGTGCGTGAGTGCTTACATGCGTGTGTGTGTGTGTATGTATTGGAAACAAGAGGGAGCCCAAAGTGACAAGACACATTTCTACACCCCATTCTCTTTATGTTGTTTTGGAGTAAAGCTGGCTTCCTCCACACACACACACATTCTGACCATAGATATTTATCCTCTGTGATTCAGTAATGACATCTGTATTCAGCATTTGACAAAAGATTTGTTTTCCCTCTGACAAGGCTGTTCCAGTTTGACTTGTCTTTCTGACGAACCCGCACCATTATAAAGTCCACAGCGACATTCCAGTCATCCCTTCCCGTCGGTCCTCTTCATTTGCATATTCACACTCGTTTCCGTCCTTATGCACAAGTCTCTTAAAGCAGAGGGAGTGGAAATAATTGAGGGTGCATGGGGCTAATTAGACCTTCCAGTGGTCTTTTCCAGCAACTCTGCAAAGACGTAGTTCTCACGAGAGGCGGCGCTTTATTTTTTGTTTTCACCATTTCACAATGAGGAATGTGCAAGTGTCCCCTAATGATCACGTGTGGATTCGTTTAGGTCTGAGTCGGAGACGTCTCCGAAATATATTTCACTGTTATTGGACACATTTCGTACTATTCCTTATTATATTCACATTTGGCCAGGGCCCTTAAGTAAGTAGTGCACAATCTGACAAATAGGCCACAATTTGGGAAAGAAGTGAGAAAAATGGAGAAACTAACCTGATATCCTTTTCGATTAATAAACATGTTGATCGTGTACAGGAATGTAGTCAATATTATTCAGCAAGCACTTTTATATTGAATGAACAAGGGGTAATTCATTGGAATCGTGTGCTCATCAGTGGAGAGAAAATACAGTTGTGCTCAAATGTTTGCATACCCTTGGAAAATTAGAAATGTATGTACCATTTGTAAAGAAAACATGAGTGAGCAGCCAAAACGCATGTCTTTTATTTCCTATGGGATTCACATTCAACTTTAGGTCATAATAGAATGGCACAATCATAAAATAAAACATGGCAACAAATACAAAAATTAACTGACCCCTGTTCAAAAGTCTGCATACCCTTAGTTCTTAATACTGTGTATTGCCCCCTTTAGCATCAGTGACAGTGTGCAGTAATTTGCAATAGTTGTCAATGAGGCCCCAAATTCTTACAGGTGGTATAGCTGCCCATTCGTCTTGACAAAATGCCTCCAGGTCATGCAAAGTCTTTGGTCATCTTGCATGAACCGCACGTTTGAGATCTCCCCAGAGTGACTCGATGATATTAAGGTCAGAAAACTGTGATGGCCACCCCAGAACCTTCGCCTTTTTCTGCACTACACTACACTACTACTTTTTTATCATTCATATTTTCAAAATCAATGCAAAAAAAATTCTGCCAGGGTATGCAAACTTATGAACACAACTGTACTTTGCATATCATTAAATTCCTACCTATCGTGGAGTATTCTGGAAGGGCTTGATCTGATTTTGTAGTGGTTGACTATGTGAAGACATGTTTGAAGCCTGTGCGCTTTGAACCATGTTCCTTTTAAGATTTAAAAGGCACCACTCCGGGTCCTTTGGGTAAAGTAGAGCTGATAATTAGAAGTGCATCAGACTGCATACAAGTCCACATTGGTTAAGGTGAAAGGTACATCCTTATTTGAGACACAGGCTGCATCCAGAATGGTTCCCTATGCCATATATGGACCACTGCAATTATCGACTCCCATAGGCAATGTGGAGAGACAGTTTAGAAGTTAAATTCTAATGACTATATGTCATTACAACAGCCATAACATTATGACCACCTGCCTAATATTGTATAGGTCCCCCATTTGCTGCCAAAACAGCCCTGACCCATCAAGGCATGGACTCCACTAGACCGCTGAAGGTGTGTTGTGGTAGAGTATCTGGCACCAAGACGTTAGCAGCAGATCCTGTAAGTCCTGTAAGTTGTGAGGTGGGGTGTCCATGGATCAGACCTGTTTGTCCAGCACATCCCACACATGCTTGATTGGATTGAGATCTGGGGAATTTGGAGGCCAAGTCAACACCTTGAAACCATTGTTGTGTCCTCAAACCATTCCTGAACCATTTTTGCTTCGTGGCAGGGTGCATTATCCTGCTGAAAGAGGGAATACCATTGCCATGAAAGGGTGCACATGGTCTGCAACAATGCTCAGATAGGTGGTACGTGCCAAATTAACATCCACATGAATAGCAGGACCAAAGGTTTCCCAGCAGAACATTGCCCATAGCATCACACTGCCTCCGCCGGCTTGCCTTCTTCCCATAATGCATCATGGCGCCATGTGTTATCCAGGTAAGTGACACACACGCACCTGGACATCCATGTGTTGTAAAATAAAACGTGATTCATCAGACCCGGCCACATTCTTCCATTGCTCTGTGGTCCAGTTCTGATGCTCGCATGCCCTTTGTAGGCACTTTCGGCAGTGGACAGGCTGGTCTTTGTCTACACAGCCCCATATTTAACAAACTGCGATGCACTGTGTGTACTGACACCTTTTTATCAGTACCAGCATTCACTTTTTCAGCAGTTTGAGCTCCAGTAGCTTGGCTGTTGGATCAGACCACACGGCCCAGCCTTCGCTCCCCATGTGCATCAGTGAGCCTTGGCCACCCACTTTTCCTTCCTTGGACAACTTTTGATAGGTACTGACCACTGCAGACCGGGAACACCCCACAGTGAAGATGCTCTGACCCAGTTGTCTAGCCATCACAATTTTGCCCATGTCAAAGTCACTCTGATCCTTACGCTTGACCATTTTTCCTGTTTCTAACACATCAACTTTGAAGACAGAATGTTCACTTGCTGCCTAATATAGCCCACCCACTGACATGTGCCATGATAACGAGATTATCAGTGTTATTTACTTCACCTGTCAGTGGACATAATGTTACGGCTGATCGGTGTATATAGTCAGTGACTATACACTTACCTAAAGGATTATTAGGAACACCATACTAATACTGTGTTTGACCCCCTTTCGCCTTCAGAACTGCCTTAATTCTACGTGGCATTGATTCAACAAGGTGCTGAAAGCATTCTTTAGAAATGTTGGCCCATATTGATAGGATAGCATCTTGCAGTTGATGGAGATTTGTGGGATGCACATCCAGGGCACGAAGCTCCCGTTCCACCACATCCCAAAGACGCTCTATTGGTTTGAGATCTGGTGACTGTGGGGGCCATTTCAGTACAGTGAACTAATTGTTATGTTCAAGAAACCAATTTGAAATGATTCGAGCTTTGTGACATGGTGCATTATCCTGCTGGAAGTAGCCATCAGAGGATGGGTACATGGTGGTCATAAAGGGATGGACATGGTCAGAGACAATGCTCAGGTAGGCCGTGGTATTTAAACGATGCCCAATTGGCACTAAGGGGCCTAAAGTTTGCCAAGAAAACATCCCCCACACCATTACACCACCACCACCAACCTGCACATTGGTAACAAGGCATGATGGATCCATATTCTCATTCTGTTTACGCCAAATTCTGACTCTACCATCTGAATGTCTCAACAGAAATCGAGACTCATCAGACCAGGCAACATTCTTCCAGTCTTCAACTGTCCAATTTTGGTGAGCCTCTTTTTCCTATTTGTAGTGGAGATGAGTGGTACCCGGTGGGGTCTTCTGCTGTTGTAGCCCATCCGCCTCAAGGTTGTGCGTGTTGTGGCTTCACAAATGCTTTGCTGCATACCTCGGTTGTAACGAGTGGTTATTTAAGTCAAAGTTGCTTTTCTATCAGCTTGAATCAGCCTGCCCATTCTCCTCGGACCTCTAGCATCAACAAGGCATTTTCGCCCACAGGACTGCCGCATACTGGATGTTTTTCCCTTTTCACACCATTCTTTGTAAACCCTAGAAATGGTTGTGCGTGAAAATCCCAGTAACTGAGCAGATTGTGAAATACTCAGACCGGCCCGTCTAGCACCAACAACCATCCCACGCTCAAAATTGCTTAAATCACCTTTCTTTCCCATTGTGACATTCAGTTTGGAGTTCAGGAGATTGTCTTGACCAGGACCACACCCCTAAATGCATTGAAGCAACTGCCATGTGATTGGTTGATTAGATAATTTCATTAATGAGAAATTGAACAGGTGTTCCTAATAATCCTTTAGGTGAGTGTATATAACTAATTCATTCATTTGGTTATTAGGGCTTTTTGTATAAATATTAGACATCACCTTCAAAATCTTATGAAGGGCTACAAATTATGGATATCATCACAGATGATGGCAAAGGACACATCAGTAAGACCATTATACTAGCAATTAGGATTGGAGCATTGAGTGGCCATGATACCAGTCTAATGGTATTTCCGCCCTAATGCATGTTGACATCCAAAGAAGGATTAGGTAACGGTATCGGGATTAAATCCCATTCGGCAACCGATTCCCTATAGTGGACTGCTGCTAAACAGAACCCTGTGGGCCTCGGTCCAAAATAGTGCGCTATGAAGGAATGGGGCACCATTTGGGAAACAATCGTGTTTGGGTTTCACTCCTAGAACAGCGTAATTCTGAGTGGTTCTGATTCATTTGTTGTGAATGAGGTCATATTCATGACAGGAAGTGCAGCTGGAATGTGTGAGGCTGTTTTAGCCGTACAAAGTGCCTGCTTGTTGGTTGGTGCTGGCTGCTGATAAAGAGCTTGCTTGTGTGTAGTGGCTACAGGACTTATCCTGAGTTTACAGACTACACCCTTCTCTGAACCCCCAGAAAATCTCAAAAAGTAGTAGTTTGGGTGCTAGTTTTTGCCAAGATTATAATTTATGTTCATTTTGTGATATAAGTATGCATTCCTTTTTGGATCAATTGGGTAAAAAAGCAAAAAGTTGGGCTGCTTGATTTGAACGATATTTTGACCGAGATACTCTTCATTTATAATGGGACCATAATTTGCAGGGAACTAAATAATGTAGATAATTCTGGACATAGCCAAAGGCCCACCCTGAAAAAGTAGCACCTTGAAGAGTATCGAAAGCAACATTTAATTTAAACTCTCTGACAGTTAATTTTGTTTCTCAGCAGTTTAATTAATAACATGCCCTGCAGGATGTTGCTAGAAAAAGATCAACAATACAAATCAAGGCACGAAGCTTACTTGTTGGCTACTTTTCATCTGGTATGTCTTTTATCATCCCTCTACAAGTCAGCCAGTGTCAGGAACACTTAAAATGCATCACACCACAATAAATCTGTGCCACAACGTGACTTCCATTAGGTACTTTTATTCCTTTTGGGAGGGTGTCATTTCATTTTCTTTGTATGGAGAACAAATTAAAAGGTTAATCCCATTAGTTAAAGATACAACTGTTATTTGCTCTGTCATGCATCCCTTTTTGAGTGAGGTACTTGAAATCGATTGAGATATCGACACACAAAGTACCCTCCATTGCTTGTCAACCACGACATGTTTGGCGCCGTCGATGCAAACACATTTTAGGTGAGACAAATCTAATTTGCGGGCCTGCTTCCGGAAGTTTGCGATATGGTAGATCTCATCATGCAGTCAAGAACCAGACGGCGTCAGATTAATCCTCCAAACATTGTTTCACCGACCTCAAACAAACTGCCTAACCCGCACAAGGGCTACAGCTGAATGTAGGGTATTACGCAGGGATTGGGGCGCCATTTGAGACTCATTGATTTTAATAAACTACTCTAGCGCTTTCCTTTATCTAAGTAGTAGTCATGGTCTTTCCTTCATTTGTCTTACAGTACAGTTCCTTATACGTAAACAGCCTTTCTGTTTTTTCACATTGCGCCTTCCAGTACTGGGATATAGAGTGGTTTTATTTATGGACAGCTGGATATTTTCTCTGGGTGTGTTCCAGAGGATTCATGCCTCTACGGTCCAACAGGAAGTGACTTATAGACTGTGGCTTATCCTGTGCTGTCTCTGGTAACTGTTGAGCTAAATCGCATACACCCACACCCACACACGCGTGCGCACACAAACACACACACACACGGAGCAGAGAAGAAGAGAGAGGAAACAGTCTACGCCCAGCAGGGTGCCCCTTTAGAGCAGCACACTTTCCCTGCTTCCTCACTACAAGATACCTGGCGCAGCATCGTATACGCTCACAACAGTAACACACACACAGACACACAAGCCTCTGCATCACCAGCAGTGCCCTTCCAACTGTGCTGACCTCCCATTTCACCACACCTGCTCCTATTCATAGCTGCTATTTTCCATTAAAGTGCAGAGAGGATCCGTTTCCTTTAGTCCTAACACTGTTCAGGCAACTGACTGGGATTTAGTTGGGATTCAGGAGAAGATGAATTTGGGGAAAACTATTCATCCAGAATTGAATGTACTCAACTGTGATTTAGTTGACATTCAGGACATGAAGATTTGAGAGTACCGTACTCAACTGTGATTTAGTTGACATTCAGGACATGAAGAATTGAGAGTACCGTACTCAACTGTGATTTAGTTGACATTCAGGACATGAAGAATTGAGTGTACTATACTCAATTGTGATTTAGTTGACATTCAGGACATGAAGAATTGAGAGTACCGTACTCAACTGTGATTTAGTTGACATTCAGGACATGATGAATTGAGTTTACTGTACTCAACTGTGATTTAGTTGACATTCAGTATATGAAGAATTGAGAGTACCGTACTCAACTGTGATTTAGTTGACATTCAGGACATGAAGAATTGAGAGTACCGTACTCAACTGGGATTTAGTTGACATTCAGGACATGATGAATTGAGTTTACTGTACTCAACTGTGATTTAGTTGATATTCAGGACATGAAGAATTGAGAGTACCGTACTCAACTGTGATTTAGTTGACATTCAGGACATGAAGAATTGAGAGTACCGTACTCAACTGTGATTTAGTTGACATTCAGGACATGAAGAATTGAGTGTACAGTACTCAACTGTGATTTAGTTGAGATTCAGAAGATGAAGAATTGAGTGTACTGTACTCAACTGTGATTTAGTTGAGATTCAGAAGATGAAGAATTGAGTGTACTGTACTCAACTGTGATTTAGTTGGGATTCAGGACAAGAACAAAGCCAGTGGTCCAATTCATGCATCAGTAACGTCTACTTGGTCTTTTCCCAGATGGCATCCTGTTCCCTATAGTGAACCTCTTTTTACCACTCTAGCTAACAACCTGTTTGGAAGGCAGAGGACTCATTTGTAGATCCTACTTAGGTAGAGCCATGTAAATAAATATGCATTCCACGGATCACACACTGAGAACAGTCCTCAAGAAATGCTTGGAAAACAGAGTAAGCCCTCGCTCTCTCCTCCCTCTCTCTTTATCTCACTCTCTCTTTATCTCTCTCTCCTTTTCTCTATTTCCAGTTTTATCTCTCTCTCTCAGCCAAGGTGATAAACAAAGCAGAAACTTAACATTCGGTGAAGAGAGACCTCTGTTGTTAAACCGCATCATAATCCATTTACGAGGCCATCTATTTTCTTACTGCCTCTCATTTAATGTGATCATTGTAGGGAATTGCTGTGCTTCGTTGTGCATGAATAAACAGATCGAGAAGCTGTAGAATGGAAGAGGGAGAATGGGTTAGAGGAGAAGTGGAAAGAAGAGTTGGACAGGCACGGATGGCGCACATAACTTACTGTTGGTGGGTCAATCGAAATATCTTATTAGAACCCCTTAATTGTTTCGAAGAATTAAGGTGCTACACTAAATATTGTTCAAGTTATTCATTAAACAGTTTTCTTCAACATCTTTGTTTTTTTCACGATAACTTCATATTATGTTTCGTAAATGCTTCTTGTTATGATACACAGTTGGCTGTGTTGCATTTGTATTTCGAGTGATTACTTTATTTGCTGTTTTTGTTTTGTTGTCGCCAAAACATAATTTGTTGACGTCTCACTTTTAACTAATCTCTTATGACCTTGTACTTGGCATTGAAGGGGTATTATTCACCAATTATTTAGTTGTTAGGGATGTATTAATTCTACCTCCAAACAAATGTTAGCATTTCACTTGCCAATTCTTCCAGTGCAACTATAACCAAATAGTACTAATTGGATTTAGTCTCTTGAGTTACGGTATGTGTGTCATGTTGTTTTCTTTGAAATTAGCTGATTTCAGAAACCATAAAACAGTTCCTCAGTTGAACTGTTCCTATTTGTTGGATCCAGTTGATATGTTTAATGAAATTGGGTCCAGTTCACTAGGTTTGAATAACACTACAAAACTGTTGTCTTTAGTGCTTATGAAAACCTCCACTGAAGCTGAGCTCAGTCTGTGTTCTTAAGAACCTGCTCTTCCTGTCCTTTTTTATAGCACCGTCTGTGAGACTCCACAGTTGTCCTTTAAGCAGGTGCCACTAAAGTGTACAATTACTTCACTAGATTGGGACGGGTAGTTGAGAGGTTCTCTCGGCTCTTCACTGTAAGCCTGGTCATTGAAGACAAAGCCCATGACTTGTATTTCCCTATTTCGCACGATCATGGTCATCAGCCTCCTTGATAAATGAGTAAAGCTGGGCCTGTTCTGTCATCCTTCGGTTGGTTGGTCTCCAGAGGAGATGACACGGCCACTCAGCCTTTCCCCGGACACCCTGTAGCTGGCTGTTTACTAGGCCCACTGCATGCTTAATGTCTGTCTGGGGTTGGAAAAAGATAGATGGAAAAAAGAAACAACGGGCGAGATAAAGAGGAAGGGGAAAAGAGATAAAGGTGAAAAAGAAGGAGAAAGGGTAAGGGATTGCAAAAACTATAGAAAGGAGAGGGGAAGGGATGGAGAGAGCTGGAGAGGGATGGAGGAAAGAATGAGAGAGAGGGGGAGGGTATAATGAAAAGAGAGCTGGGGAGAGAGAATGTGTGTGAGTGTGTGTGAGAGAGAGAAACCGAGATAGATGCTGTTTAGGCTGGCTGTGTGTCAACATGGTGTTGACGAGGCAGAAACAGGAGTGTCTCTGTACAGCAGGTGTGTGTCAGCTAGCTAGCTTTTATTGATTGGTTGCGTTTGCGACAGACTGGTCTGATTAGCTCTTTTGGACTGAGCAGGGCTTCTTCAATGCTAATCTGAGTCATTCTCTGTCTACAGCAAGATATCACAGACTGACTTCAGTATTAGACAAGCTGTACAGTTTGGATGGCCATTTTACAGACTAATAATTTCATGGTATTTACTATTTAATTACATGTTAACACCTACCGTGACATGTTAAACTAGTATTAAAAGGAAAATATGCAGGGACATTCTGTATTAGGTTTCCGTACAAAGAACTAAGTGAATAATTACCATGTTCAACACACATAGCACCAGCTAATTACCTACACATTTTCAATGTATCAGCAAGGTCAGTAATTTAAGAAAACATATTAGGATGTATTATAGTAAAGAAAAATAATGCACTATTTATACATATGTTACAAGTCCCAGACATCAGACCAGGAAAACAGATGTTTCCTGCAAAACATGATTTTTTTTATTTTAAAGGACAGACGACCTGTCTTGTTACATAGCAACATTGCCAAAAGAATGAATGTCTAGCTTGTGCCTGGAGCAACATGACCTAAAGAATTGACAACAAGATTTCTGTCAGGACTATAGCTTCTAATGGAGAAAAGTACTTGTATTTTTGTAATTTCAATGTGTTGATTATGTTTTCGGATTACAAAATACCCCATGTACATAAGTATTCAGAAGCTTTATTCAGTAATTTGTAGAAGCATGTTTGACAGCAATCACAGCTTTGAGTCTTCTTAGGTATGCCTCTACCAGCGTTTCACACCTGGTTTTAGGCAGTTTTCCCATTTTTTCCCTGTAGATCCTCTCAAGCTCTCTGATTACATTTTATAAATAAATGTTCAAGTGTATTATCGGGCCTTATCTGGGCCACTCAAGGACTTTGACAAATTTGTTGAATGAATGAATGTTCACAGTCTGAGGTCCTGTGAGCAGTGGATACGGATTTCTTCAAGGACCTCTCCATATTTTGCTTTGTCCCTGTCTATGAGAGGTATCCCCATAGCATGATGGTCCTGCTACCAGGCATCACTGTAGGAATGTTTTGGCCAGGTGATGAGTGGTGCCTTGTTTTCACCAGACTTTGCATTGAGGCCTAAAAGTTAGATTTTGGTTTCAGCAGACCAGAGTATTGTTTTCCTCATGCCCTCAAAGTCCTTCCTTCAGGCAGCGTGTCATATACTTTACATAAGTTTAGCTTCCATCTATCCACTCTGCCATAAGGAGTGATTTGTGGAGTGCTGCAGAGATGGTTGTCTTTCTGGCAGGTTCTCTCATCACTGCAGAGAAACTGTGAAACTCTGTTAGTGGCCATTGGTTTCTTGGTCACTAAGGACCACCACGACTATGCACAAAACAACTTGTAGCGTGCTTGGTGTAACATGGTGACTTTGCAAAATAAAACAAAACATGACTACATGTATTTTTCTGATCTTGGCTGCCCTTCAATACACTTTCTGACATACTACTGTGTATCGTTTAGCATGCAACACCCATTTCCGTGATCCTTCTGGCCAATTATGTGTGAAACAAATCTCTCTGACCTGGAAATCTCTCACAGATGATACAGTCTTCCACCTGGGTGAAGTGTCCCTAAGTTGTTTTTTTGGGTCAGTTTTGCTTCACCCGAGAATAACATCTTACAGTACATGGGTTTATATTCATGATACAGCACAGCATGTTGTGTCTTATTGCTACATGTAGGCATCTAAAACTCTGGAGGACTCCAATACAAAAAAATAGATATGACAAATAAAACGCCAAACCGAATATAGAGTCTGTGTGCGTCGTAGTCCCCCCAATTTCTTCCTATCATTTTGTCTTCATGGGATGGAGTCTTCTGATGCAGCGGTACATCACTAATGACTACAGTGTCTCTATCTGGAAATATTGTTTTATTTATCATTACCCAGTAATTGCAGTAAGTGTAAACGATGTAGTATATAATAACAGTTGAACAACTTAGTCTCTCAAACCAGAAGGCTGCTTGAAAATATGCCCACAAGTGAAGGAAATTAATTAATTAATGCATGAGCACACTATTCGCCCAAAGTTTTGGCCCCTCCGACCCAAACTCCAGATTTTTTGTGAGTGTTGTTCATCTGCCGAGAACACTCAATGATACACATTATTTCCTTCATTTCAAAATGTGAGAAAAAATCCGGCACACAAGGTCAATACGAGCCTATCAATTCAACTTTTGCTTTTCATCCTGTCAGGGGTAATTGCCGGTTAGATTTTTATATACAACAATGTATTATTATTGTATGTTCTTCTAGTAAATACATTGTTAATTGTTATTACAATCTAATTAGTGAAACAAATCTATAAATTATTATTTTATTCAAAAACATGCATACCACAATTTTTGGCAGCCCTACAAAATCTTTTGAATAAAGTTATTAATGTTCTGTTGAAGATTTCACTTTTTGAGAGTCTCTATTAACTCTTAAGTGATCATCCATGAACTCCTGTTTCACTGGGGTTTAAATATTAAATAGGACACAGGCTTCACTACCATAGGCATCCATTAACATGGAAGAGAACACACAAATTAGAGAAAAAGTTGTTGACCTTTACTAAACAGGCTATGGCTATAGAAATACAGCTACATACTCCGCTATTAGGTCAAAAATGTAGGAATGTAAAACAATTAGAACTGTGATGAACTTGCCTGGAAGAATACACAAGTGTTTGGACCCCACGCACATTGAGAAGGATAGTGTAAGTTAAGTTAAAAATATTTAAGGATCACAGTTCAAGAAGTGCTGAAGTTAGTCACATCTTGGGGTCACCCAGTCTCCAAATGTATTGATTTTGAGTCTAAATGTCCAAAAAGTTATATGAAAGGGTTTACAGAAGAAAGCCTCTGCTTTAACCAAACCACAAACGTAAGTACCTGGAGTTTGCTAAATATCACTGGAACTTTGATTTTAACCATTTTCTATTGTTTGATGACACAATCATCTAGCTTTTTGGCAGCAATCGCTAGAGGCATGGTCATGCAGAAAATAACATAATCCCCACTGTGAAGTGTGGTGGATCTGTGATGTTGTGAGGCACTTTTATTTTCAAAGGTCCTGTGAACCTTGTTAGGATTTATGACAACATGGACATCATCAAGTACCAGGAGATCCTAGTCTTCTGTCAGGAAGGTAAAACTGATCATCCAGCAAGACAAAGATCTGAAGCACACCTCCAAATCCACATGGCAATGGTTCACTTCACACAGAATTAAGCTTTTGCAATGGCCATCACAGTCCCTTGACCTAAATCCCAACACCTGTGGGGTGAGGTGACGAGGAGTCCACAAGCAAGGACCAAGGATCTGAAGAGTTTATGTATAGAGGAATGGTCTCAGACACCATCCCATGTGTTCTCTTACCTCATCATACATTATAGGTGTCGACTCAGCTTATCTACTGTAAGGAAGGTTGCACAAAGTGCTAGATGCAGGGGTGCCATTTATTGGGACATGCACATTTTGTAGGTAGTTATTTCTTGATGACAATTAGTTTTGTCATTGAAAGATTTTCACTTTGTGTACACAGGTGACATTCTTACCAAGCTTTTTTTGTATATTTTTAACTAGGGTGCCAATAACGGTAGAGGGCACTGTATATTGATGTCCTGGAGGGCACTGTATATTGATGTCCTGCGGACGAGGACATACGTCTAATAAGGAAGTAAATGTTGCATGAATGCCCTGCTGTCTATCCCTCTAACTCTCTGTCTTTGTCTTCAGCTGCCATCCTGCTCCGTGTCTATGGCTTCGCTGATCTGACTTAAGTAGGCTGGAATCCATAGGTATGTCTAATCTCTACTCACACACACACACACACAGTACTAAAACACATTACACAAACACATGCACACAGCTTTATTTAGAACTCCACTTAGACCCACAGCAAGATATCTCCTTATGCGTGTGATTTCACTCTGTGAACGTGGATAAACGCCCTCCCATCATTCTATTTCCCTCTCTCCCTCCGTCTTAATCATTCTCTATCTTTAGCCACCTTTTCTGTCGTTCTCTCCACCACCTGTTCTATCCCCCATTCACTGCCAGTCAGTCCGGCTAAGTACTGGGCTTGCTGTGTGCGAGAGACAAAGCCCTCCGCCGGTCTCATCCCGGTGTCGACCCCCTGGCGTGGGTTCACCCGCGACCAGGTGACTGTGGCGGGGCTTCGTTACACCGTATGTCCACGCTAGCCGGAGCTGCCATAGAGCCTGCCGAGTAAGAGACTCCACGCGGCTGATGCCCGGAGCCTTGTTCCTGCATCCCACCTAGCACTCTATTCCCTTTGTAGTACACTACCACCAGCTCTGGTCGATAGTAGCGAACTGAGCGGGTGTAGGAAAATCCGGGATGCAGCTTCCAGCTCTCTCCCAGGCTGCTCAGAGCTTCTCAGGACCTCCCCTGCCAGTTTCACATCACCTTTTGACAAGGGTTTAGCTCATCTCCCTCGCTCTCACTCAGAGATAAAGCCCCGGCACAGCTATGCTATAGGCTGGGCTCTGACTTAGCGGGCATCGTGGCACTTTTTGGTCGTCATGCCACAGGTCTGGCATGGAGCCGCCCTGACCGGCTTGAAGCAGCCTGAGTTAATCCCGGTCTGGGACCAAAGCACCGCTGAGAGGTGTGAACACTAGGGTGTGTTTGAAACGGGGAGAATGTTCCATGGTGACGATGTGAACCAGCTAGTAGATATAAACTCCCAGGAGGCTAAGAGGTTAAAACTTGCCGAAGGTTAGCTTTGACCGAAGAGAAGTGGTTGAACGAGACACATACAGTTGTCAGTCGCCCTGGCCCCGCGCTGCATTTCAATTGGTAGGTAATAACGACCTCCTCGCTGCTGCAAATCACATACTAAGTACCTAGTGATTTGAAAGTGCATTACGTATTTCCATCCAGATTCCCTCCGATAAGCCCTGTCTCAAGTGACTGCTCTCCCCGTTTTTCTCCTAATAGTGTTTGTCAACCGGCTCCCTATTGCTAAACTATAGTACATGGTTTGCCTCTGTAATAACCCCCTGTGTGTGTGTACCATTGCCTAGTTAATGAACTCTATTGGTACTTGTCTGTTTCAGAGACTCTTGAACGAGGCCTGTTCCCTCAGCACTGAGGCCATCGCTGCCAATGTCTCTCAAACAGAACCAAGTGTAGTGTAGCCCACCGAACAGCATGTATCTCAACAGCACCAGTAGTCAGCAGCCAGGTGCCTTGACAGCTATATGTGCCTTAACTGCCCTTTGATTGATAATATACAGTGCACCAGACAGAAGACGGGAGCTTTGCAGATGTTGCCACCTCCCGTTATCCTCCAAAATGCTTCGCGTGCGTCTCTTCCGTCTCCGCTACTTTACAGACTAGGAAACCGGGGACGTTTCCCAAATGACACGGTTCTGGTCAGAATTAGAGTGGTGTAGCAGCGGTGGGTTTCCAATTGGGATGCAGCCCTGCAGCTTGTCAAGGTACTGCCAGATGAAACGCTCCATCAAAGGCCCTCTCCACGGCTCAACCCATTCCCAGGACTTACGGCTTTGCCTGCTAGGCTGAGGGGGAGGACCCATGCTCGTTCTGAAGTTTCGGAAGTGTGGAACCCCAACCTGTAATGTGATGAAAGTGTATCTGGGCCAGTCCATCAGGATGGTGCTGCCGTTTGCAAGGTTTTCTCTCTTACCACTTCCTATTTGAATGTTCTGGTGTTTATTTCTCTGTTTTAACGTTATTTAGCCAGGTGTAAGTCGGTTGAGAACAGGTTTTCGTTTTCGGTGACGATCCTGCCAATGGGATGGAGTTGCGACCTGACAGGGAAACAGCTTGACACATACTGTACACAATATACTCTTAAATAAGTACACTTTGTCACATTATGTTGTCAATTCCACTGAGTTTCATGCATTTAAATCAATTTTGTATTATTATTGTTATAAAAGATTATAGATAAAATAAATCATACTTGGATGTCTCCACCTCCTTATAGTAATAGTGATTGTAAGTTAATTGTCCTCTACCTGAGTTTTGGTGATTTCAGGATAAATTCATCAGTTTCTGTAGGTTCCGCCCGGTCCATAGTGAGTTGCAAAGCAATTTGTTTTAGTCATTGTAGCTTTTCAAAGTAACCAGATATCTCCGAGAGTGGATATTTTCTAGTTAAAACGCAGGCTGTCATGGGAATTATTAATATTACATTTTCTTATCCTTGCATATGACATGAACCATATTGTCATCTTGGGATGGTTTAAGATGTAAGCCATAGCAAAGTAAAAGTATGATATCGCTAGGTTTTGTTCTTATGCATCATCTCTTTTTTATGTTCTGGGAATTTATTGGTCGATAAAAATATTATATTCAGGACACTCATCCAAGTCCCAATTTTGGCAGAGACACATTTCAAACCCTCACTGGGGTTTTCTATCACTTTGACTTTAGCTGTAGCCCTTCCAGTCATAACCCTGACACATCAGACTTCTTTGGGAATGTCATTACTTTTAGATCGGCAACATCATTTTGTCATTCTAATACACTGGAAAAGAGTGAACTTATTCTACTTTCTCCAATATTCACTTTTTATACTTTTGATTGCATTTTAACATTTTCTCCAGTACTGGAGAAAATGTACAAGTTTGTATAAGAGTTGTGTTCCGTATCTGATGAAATCCTGTTTCCAGAATAACACACATACAGTTTGTTGTCCTCTGATATAATCAATAGGGCATGCTGACAATAGCTTTCTAGTATAAATAAGACTGGTGAAGTCACGGTGGGACAAGACGAGGCCATCGTGTGTCTGAGTGTAAATATATGTGTGACTCCAAAGTCTCCATCTAATTTCAACGAAGATGCAACAGACCTCTGCCTTTAAGCTTGTTTACAAGCTATTCCAGACCATGCAGAACAAAACACAACACAAAGTTATTATCCAAATTATAAGGAGACTCGATTTATTTCTAATTGAAAATGATTGCTTTGGAACTAATCGAAAATCCTAGGCGTGAAAGTGATATTACAGCCGTCGTAAACACTGCTGCTTCTCGAATGCTTCAAATTAAAATAAAATAGCATCCCGTCACATCAGTTCAAGTGAATAACCATCCTGAACAAGGCTGGCGGTGTGTCCCAAAAGGCAGCCTTTTCTACCTCTTTTCCGAAGCCCAGTGGGACCCGACCAAACGTAACACACCTCACAGGAAACATGTCACAGCCTTTGAGGTTGGGTTGCCTCGGGGCAGGTCGTGCACATGGGGATACAGCTCCTGTCGGAACCCCGAACTAAAAGCGTCAATCCCGTGAACTCCAGATAGCGTCGTCTCCAGCGCCGCAGCGGCGAGTTCCCGACTCCCCAGAGCCGAGCTCCAGTGACAGGGGATAATAGAAGTCGGCAGCGCCGGTAAACCACCCGCCCTGTGGCAGCACTCACGCCATAAACCTCTCAGTGGCAGTAGCCATTACGCTCAGGTTCCTGGCAGCCATTACTTCACACCCAGTTAAAGATCAATCACAGAGTTGAGATGCAGTTAGACGACAAGAAGAGGAAGCCGTGACGAAAGGCTCGGAGGGAGAGACCTGGGAGAGAGGAGCAGGAGACACGAAGGAGGAGCAGGAAGGAGTAACATTTAATATGGTGTCCTGATGTTTACGGTACAGCGTGTTAAGGCACTAGTGTACACGTCACTTCTGGAACTAAGCTTTTAAAGAAAACCGTAGGTCCAGATTAGGCCTTGCCCTGGACTTTAATTGGAGATTCACCCTTTGACATTCATGGTTATCATGTTAGAACAAAAGGCATTGTGTATTTCCAGGAAACCCCACGTGATTTAGTTGTGACCCCGTCCTCGTCTGCCTGTCTCTCACCACGTCCCCAGTCATGCTCGTGATCTAGGGTTAATCTGGGGCCCGCACTGGATGGTGAAGGAAAGTGCACACACGGGGACACGCTTCCTCCTCCTGCTGAAAACGGCCATATTAAAGATATGTCAGTGCTAAAGAGCTAACCAAAAGCCGAGATTGCCTCTGTGGTGTCTTGACTGAGAGATTTGCCAAGAGCCTCCCAGCAGCTTCATCTGTTTAATTTATCTCTCATTTCCGGATGTCTCTGTGAATGGTATTGTCTGCTTTCCAAACGAAACCCTATTCCTATTTGATACATGTTTTGTTCCATCCCATGGGACTGGTTGACAGTAGTGCAGTAGTGCACTAAATATGGAAGTGGGTGTCACATGTATGTCTTCTGTAGCTGGAAGCGTCAGCGTCTGCGGCTGTGCTGTGTTTCAGTTGTTGTGTGCAGAGATTCCGCGGCCACGGAGATGGAACATCAGTTTGGAGTTCTGAGTTGTTGCTAGAGACCTGTTGTCAAGCGGCCCCATTAAGCAAAATCACTTCAGTTACATCGATTCATATATCAGGCTTGTTAAGTGCCACTTTTTCCAGTGAATCAAGTAAAACATGAGGAAACTGAGGGAAAAAAAGGGCAATGTTTACTCTGAAGGTGAATCCCACTGGATCTATATCAATTCAGATGGACAACAACACACTATAATAATCTAAATACTAATCATTCTAAACATGTCATACCATTCTCCTATCATCGGTACCACAGGTGCCTTCACAGATGTCCAGAGAATCACTGGTAGACCAGACAACCACTGATAGGAGGCTGACGGCTGTGGTATCTGTCTGAAGCTCTTGTTCTCCCAAATAGAAAGAGGCCACTAGACAGTCGTCACCTCGTATGAGTGTAAGCCAGCCACATTTATCCTTAACTCTACACATTCATTAGACGTCTAAAACAGTCCTAATGATCGATGCCAATACATAAATATCTCAGATTTTCTCTAAATATACATTTTGTGTGTGTCGGGTTACATCATAGGATGTTTCTGTCCCAAGAAGTGGACTCTAACTTAAGAGGCTATAATTTGATATGTTGACAGTCATTCTGTGTGCCCGTTACAACTCTGCCAGAGCAGCCAATGACAACACCCTATCCTGTAGCACAGGGGTTCTCAAACCTTTTCACGCTCGATCCCCAAAAACGAATGTTTGAAAAGTTGTGAACCGCGTACACGCATGCGTACATAACATAAGGACTCACACAATGTGACATAAATGTAGACACGCTCAGTAGCCTAGGATGACTAATGATCTTACGGTGACTAATAAAAGAACCCTTACAGACTGTTTTGTATTAATGAACCATTTTCTCACATATGTTTGTTATTAGTAAGTTCAATCTGAACAACTCGTTTTACTGAGATGGTTGGGCAAGCTTTCTTTTTGATATGTGTCCGTGTGAAAAATGTTGTCTCACATAAGTAGGTTGATTCAAGCGGAATCAGTACATCCATCGCTGCTTTGGATAGTCCTGGGGATTCCTCTGCAACTGAAAACCAGAATTCAGCAAGTGTGGTTGCGGCGAACATTGCCTTTAAGCTCTGACCACTGGACAGCTCCATCAGCACATCTTCCAGGTCGGATGACGGGTGATCCCCAGTTGCCGTGAACGGTTGTGGTTTTGTGCCGTTTAGTGATGAGTTGAATACATGAGGTTTGTGAAATACACACGGCAAATATGCAAGATTTACCAACCATTTGGGGGTTTGTCTGGTGGTCTGCGAGTTTGGTTTGCAAATGTCTTTTCAGTTTCACTGTCTTTAAACTTTTGTGGTCAAGAACCTCTGAGCAGTGAACACATTGGAGTGGATGCATGTCGTTTAATGGTAAAGCAAGTGAATCCAAACTATGAATTCCTCTTGATAGTTTGAATGGCTTGTCGGGTTGGAAGGCCTTGCCTTTGTGTTTCTCATTTCCCGTAGGCTTATTTTCATTGGAAGTTGATTGCTTCTTTGAAGGCATGCTTTCATCAGCTGTTTGAGAGAGACTATTGTCATGTAATGTCTTTGTGGGTTTTAGTGTGGCCCTGTGGATGCTGCCTTAACCCGCGCGAACAGTATCAACCAACCAGTTTCAACCAACCAGTTTTCATTTTGTGATGTAAATTAAAATATATTAAAATGTTACATATTTAGTCTATTCTAGTTATATTCCACCTTATCTATTCAGGTTCATTAAAAATAACACTTTGTAATTGTAATTTATTTATTCTTGAAATCGTCTTGCGACCCCCCAGAAGCATCCTGTGACCCTCGGGGGGTCGCGATCCCCACATTTTTGCGAACCACTGCTGTAACAGACAGAGTTAATGAGTCAATGCTGAAGGCCCTTCTACAAAGTTCTGAATAAAGGGTCTGAATACATATGTACAGTGGATATAAAAAGTCTACCCACCCCTGTGAAAATTCCAGCTTCTTGTGATGTAAAAGAATGAGACAAAGATAAATCATGTAAGAACTTTTTCCACTTTTAATGTGACCTGCAATGTGAACAATTAAATTGAAAAACAAACTGAAATCTTTGAGGGGGAAACATGAAAAATAAAAACCTTACAATATCCTGGTTGCATAAGTGTGCACACCTTCTTATAACAGGGGATGTGGCTGTGTTCAGAATTAACCAATCACATTCAAACTCATGTTAAATAGAAGTCATTACACACCTGCCATCATTTAAAGTGACTCTGATTAATCACAAATAAAGTTCAGCTGTTCTGGATTTTCCTGACATTTTCTTAGTTATATCTCAGAGCAAAAGCTATGGTCCGCAGAGAGCTTCCAAAGCATCAGAGGGATCTCATTGTTGAAAGATATCAGTCAGGAGAAGGGTACAAAATAATTTCCAAAGCATTAGATGTACCATGGAACACAGTGGAGACAGTCATCATCAAGTGGAGAATATATGGCACAACAGAGACATTACCAAGAACTGGACGTCTCTCCAAAATTGATGAAAAGACTAGAAGAAAACTGGTCAGGGAGGCTTCCAAGAGGCCTACAGCAACATTAAAGGAACTGCAGGATTTCTGGCAAGTACTGGCTGTGTGCTACATGTGACAATAATCTCCCATATTCTTCATATGAATGGGCTATGGGGTAGGGTGGCAAGACGGAAACCTTTTCTTACAAAGATAAACATCCAAGCCAGGCTGAAGTTTGCAAAAACAAACATCAAGTCCCCCAAAAGCACGTGGGGAAATGTGTTATGGTCTGATGGTTGAACTTTTTGGCCATAATTCCAAAGGATATTTTGGGGCGCAAATACAACACCGCACATCACCCAAAAACACCATACCCGCAGTGAAGCATGGTGGTGGCAGCATCATGCCTCAGGGCTGTTTTAGTCAGGGTGGAGGGAATTATGAACAGTTCCAAATACCAGGCTATTTTGGCACAAAACCTTCAGGCGTCCGTTAGAAAGTTGAAGATGAAGAGGACGTTCACCTTTCAGCACGACAACGACCCAAAGTTCACATCCAAATCCATAAAAGCAAGGCTTTACCAGAAGAATGGTTGGAAGGTTTCAGTTTACACAGATTAAATAAATTACTAACCAGGACACAGTTACCGTGCATTGGCCTCCACCTGTGAACAATTAAAGTTTCTGTCCCATTTTCTGGGTTAATACCCCACTGTTCATTCAGGTTCATTAGTTAGGCCGTGAATCCGAAGGAAAATGAAGACCAAAATCATGCGACAGACGCTTGAGATGAAGTAATACAAATGCATAGATCAGGACAATGTGTTTGGACGTCAGAGTGAGCATGGATGGAGAGTAATTTAGTCTGACAACCAGGATGTGGAAGCCGTGTCGCACCACCCAGGCACTGCCAATCATGTCACCAGCTTGGCGGATTTTCCAACCAAAGTCTTATTTGCCATTTGTGTTTTAGCAATATGAGAGAATTGGCCCAGGGTTTGAATACTTTTGCAAGGACCAGAACATTGTGGGGTTCATAAAATGCGGATAGCATTGAAAAACACCATTGATCGCATATATTTTAGAAATGTCCAGAGTTTCAGGTTTTGGAATTTCAACCCTGTGTGATGGTTCTGCGTTACGTATGTTTTTAATGCTTAAAAGACAACCACCCAGGTGTGTTTTTGTGCTGGCCCACTAGCTGGCGACTGCCTGTGTGTCGCTGTGTGTTTTGGGTCTGTGAGATGACTAATCACCATTGCTGTACTGTGCCGCTCCTCCATGAATCATATGCCATTGAAATGGCTCTGTCTCTCTACCTCCCATCACGTATAGAAGGGCCACTAAACTAATGACTCAGTGTCGGTACATCTGCTTTCAAAATGGGTGACAGCTTCCACTTGTGCTATGCATGAGGCAACGGGATAGTGGGCGCTTGCCATTTGAAACATGCTATGAATCAGTCTTACATGCAGCACCAATCAGGCTTTCCGAATAAACAGCATGAGGACCTCCCAAAGACGTGTAGTTATGGTTCCTTCCCAAATGGCACCCTATTCCCTATATAGTGCTACTTTTGACCCGAATTAGGGTGATAAATAGTACTCTGTGTAGGGGATAGGGTGCCATTTGGGACACTATGTATTTCCTGTCTGGATGTAAATGAAATTAGAAGTGCTTACGCAGAGGCTGTTATTGATCCAGTCTTACAGAGATAAGTTAAACTAATTTAAAAGGCTTTAATCCTAAATGGCAGTCGGCCTGTTAGTCCTTCAAGGAGACACTTCTATGCTGTTAAACACAGGACAAAGAACCATTTTAACTGTTGAAATGTCAAATTAAATACCTCTAGATGCACTCATCCCATGGTCACAAAGAGTATAATATAATGTACAAAATGTAAAATGTTCAACAATGTACCGTACCAGTCAAAAGTCTGGACACACCAAACTTTGACTGGTACTGTATTTGTATTCCATTGATATTTAGAATATTTTTTGTGTATTATATTTAGAATACAAAACATGGAGACATCACAGTAAAAACAGTTCATTGATTTCTCTGAAGATCTGTACTAACGCCAAACAGTATTATTTGTCACATCTAGAAGGATCTAGAAGGACGGCATCTTACCGGCGATCAGGGTAAGTTAAGACCTGTTGAGACGTTTCGCTTCCACAGAGATTACTCTCCCGAATGTGGATGCCTCCCAAATGACCCTCTGTTCTCTATGTGGTGAATGTCTTTTTGCCTTTAGACTTAGGCTCCCGGTCTCCTTTACCCTCCTCGGCAGTAGCTAGCCCTACAGCTAGCCTCTTTAAACAGTCACTGATTCCCAGAGTTG
Source organism: Esox lucius (assembly GCF_011004845.1). Lineage (NCBI taxonomy): Eukaryota > Metazoa > Chordata > Actinopteri > Esociformes > Esocidae > Esox > Esox lucius. Next base: position 11,246,571 of record NC_047572.1, read on the forward strand.
ATGGGTAAGCGTGCAAAGCCTCCAGTCTCTGTGGTGATGTCATGTGGGTAGCTTGTGGGACCCCATCAGATAAAGGGTGTGTTGGTCTCTCCGCCCTATGGGCGTTTTAACCTGTAACACCAAATCCTGAAACCGGGCCCCATTTCTTTTATATATTTCTTTTATGCTTTACTTTTGAATGGAGGCCAATAGGGCTCCAGTAAAAAGCAGGGCACTATGCAGTGGGCAGGTTTCTATTTGGGAAGTAGCCGGTCCATGTTAAAACAATGGTCCGCCTCTGGTTCTCCTCCAGCTAAATGCTGTCCTTACCGATTCTGCTCTGAGCAGGACGTGTTGCTCTGTTAATGTGGCCACAATGCTATTTTTTCTGACAGCAGGCAACAAGCCGTGCTCACACACGTTGTACACAGGGATGCACACACTAATATGCATCCAGCCAGCTGCACTTGAATAGTAAAGACACACATACACACACACACAAACAAGCGCACACCAGAACTGCACAGTTCACTAGAGGAGCATTCAGAGAACATGACAAGGATAAAGTGTTTTTTCTTCTTCTCCAAACTCATTTGGATTTGACTCCAGCCCTCTTAGTATATTAGTGCGGGCCTGTCATGGTGATTGCGGATGCATTAGGATATTGCTCTGAAATTACTAGGCACTGCATTCTAAAGACTGCTTAGTATTTGGGATGGTGCTTAATGTAGAATTTTCAGTCTTACGTTCTAAATATATTTTGGTGTATCTAGTTCTTTGCCCATACTCTGTCGGTACGTGGTTACCTTCAAAGTGTTATTTCTATTTGTTTTTCTCATAAAATACGTTTAATAGGGGTGAGTGGGGAAAGTTTAATAAAAGGCTTGTTCTCATATATTAAATAATAATGTGACCACATTTTTAAGAGGAGGTCATTTCAGTCTTTCAAAGCAAAATTCACATGAAGAAAGTGTTAAGGATGTTAGGTCAGATTAATTGTGTTATAGGTCTCATGATCTGAACCAAAGCAATACTTGGAGATTGTTCTATGCATCACTAGGAGCCTTTAGAAGCTTTTGTGTCCTAAAACAAGCGGGCAAATCCATCCATGTCACTGTGTACTAATACACAAGTATAAACCCCCCTTGGACATTTTGACATTTGATTTTATATAACGTTAAATCTGAATTGATTTAATTTGGGGGTTTTGCCAGTGTTCTACATCAGTGGCATCTTCCTGAGAGCACCATCCCTACCTGAAGCATGGTGGTGGCAGTATCATGCTATGGGGATGCATCTCTGGATCAGGGCCTGAAATGCTTTTGAAGAAAGAGGGTGAAATAGATGCAACAAAGTACACAGACATTTTGGAATAAAACCTGCTGAAATAAGAGACCTAGTAGTATGAGAAGATTCATCGTCCAGCAGGACAATGACCCCAAACATCCAGCCAGAGCCACACTGGAATGACTTTAAAAATGGAAATGTCAAGGTCCTGGAGTGGCCAAGTCAAAGCCCGGACGTCAGTCAATTGAGAATATGTAGAAAGTTGAAAATTGCTGCTGTTTCCAGATGTGAGAATCTGGTAGGAACCACATATTGACTAAAGGGGGCGAATACTTATGCAATCAATGTTTACTTTTTTGTATTTGTAATATTTTGAGAGCAATTTGTAGGATATTAAATCTTAACAGAAATTGTGTAGACCGCACAAGTTGACCTTTTATTGACACATTATTGCAGTATGTTGAACCAGTAGACCGCTTTTTTGGATAACCTGTTTTTTCAGAAATAATGTTTGCATGATTTCTGATAATTGTTTCCCGGGATATACAATATTTATGTTGATATGTTGTATATGTCGATATGTTTGCTAGAAAGAGTACTGGGGTGATGCTGAATCTAACTAAATGCTCAACTTTCCACTCTTTTCCAACTGAAATCCGGTTTAATCAGAATAATTACATATGATGTTCTAAGGTGCCTATTTTTTAGAAACAGCCATTTTCTTAATTAGATTTTTTGTGAACCTCACTTCCAGGAATTCATTCTCTAAAAGCAGTTGCCGTGAAATAGAATAACTAGATATGATAGGTGTCACTTGATCTGATTATTCCCCTGTAATGGCGCAGGCTCGTTACACTCCATTTCATTACATGCATAATGATCACATAGTGTGTGTGTCTCACAAATGGGACCCTATTTCCCAAATAGTGCAGATGTGCCCCAGTCAAAAGTAGTGTCCTATATAGGAAATGGGCTGCCATTTGGGATTGAAACATGTAATTACTGTAATCGCACCATTTTATCTGAAAAGGGAACTGACTGGAAATTCAATTAGAATACATTGTCTTGTAAATGTTCCGTCATTCATTTCTCTTCCTTTTACTTTAACCACACCTTCCAAGTTGGATAAAAAAATATACATTTATTTGATTTTGATAGTGCACAACATGACTCTGTTGTTGTGACTTGGGTTTCTCAAAGCAGTCAAAAGCATTTCAGAACCTTTTTCTGTTGAAAACCTCAAGAATGCTCTGTAGCGTATGAATAGGAAACGTAATGTCATTACTGGGATCTTTGCTACTCTACGATCAATGATCACTCTGAATCCAGACCGCCACTAAGTCCCAAATGGAAACCCTGCTTCTTATGACGTGCCCTACTTATGACCTGAACCCTATGGACCCTGGTAAAAAGTAGTGTACAAAGGGAAGATGATGCCATTTGGGAAGCATCCATTCTCCATTCTCTATTGCAATACCTTACAAGACTCTGCAGCCTGAATAGCTCAAGATACAATCACACTTCATTGATTTTATGTAGAATTTAGCTCTTGCAGTTGACAATATTATTAATCTCAACACTTTTTACATAGCCAACCTTTCCAATAACACTAATATTGGATTCCTTTATGGAGAATACAGTCTGTACCAGCAATTCAAGAGATAATTTTTATTATGTACACACAGCATGCATTGGCTTGGTCCAACTGTCAAACTGAAGACAAACCCAAAATAACGGTTTAAATCTAAACCAGACCCTGTTGATGAATATGGATCACTACAGACTGCGAGTCACACGGCCACGGCCTACTACGTAACACAGGTGGACAGGCATCGAGGCGTTCAGTTATGGTTGGATTGTATTTAAGACCGACAAAACACATCCCTTCAGCGGTGGCCGTGCTGCGGAGGTCGAAAGAGGTTGCAGAGAATAGTTGAGCTAACCGCGAAGTACAGCGGTGGTGTGCGGAACAACATCTCGGAAACACGCAACCTGCCGGTCCCTGGTCAATCGCGGTGCATGCCATGATCTACTCCTATTGGTTAAAAGATATAGGGGCAAGAAGTCACAAACACTGTACAATTGTGGAGTGGATTAACAATGCCTGGTCCTGCCAATCCTGATTGCTGTTGCGTCATGCAAATTGCTAAATTAACAGCACAATACCGTGGGCCATCCTGCCCATTGTCAACAGTTAAGCAGCAAGTGGTGTAATGATGTTTGGTCTATTCTGAAGGTAAAGTGGGGTTTGACCTGGTACTAGATGGGTGTACTGAAAAAGCGCTCCTGGGTTTCATTTTCATATCACTCATTGTCAGCTTTTGAAGCCGTCTGCATTTGAGGGTGGCTGCAGTTCTCCTGGCCCTTCCCTCAGCTTTTATACCAACAGACAGGCAGGATGTTCCCTTTGTTATTGTTCCAACTAAAGATTCCAGCTTTAAGCCTTTCATTTGATTTCCAATATACCTTCAGTCCAGTTTTTTCATTCATTCTCCCTGTTGGGTTCAAAAGTGCAAGAAGACAAAGAAGTAATTTTACCTTCGCTTATTCTGCTGATTCATTTCTGGTGGCATGATGGTGCTGCTGTAATTATCGCTACCCTCACTTTCGGAGAGAAAAGAGAAACTGTTCCTGGACTTGGCTGTCTCCCTGTTCTAGCCTCATGGATTGTTTCAGCTGCTCTATATTCCAGGCAAGGAAGGAGAGATACCAAAATCTGTAAGAACGGCACTCAAATCTATGCAAACCAAGCAGCACAACCCTTTGGGCCTCATAAGTGTGCCATATTGTCAGGAATTGCACTTGTGACATCCATTTCAATCTATAACTAAAAGTCTGTAATGTAATATTTGTGTATTTCTGTGACCTTGAATGCCTTCAGAAGCAAAAGTGTTTTTGGTCGATAGATGTCCAGCCAGTCTCCACTGCTGGGCTCTGCTGCAGAACAGTAGGTCGTCACTGTGGATCCGGGCCAATGGGGAAGGCGGACTGTAGCAGACTGCTCTGTGATATGATATCAGATGATAGGGCATCCCCCAAGACAGGAAGCAGGGGGCCTGTGTGTCTGTGTTGTACGGTATGTGCTGTGTAGGCATTTGTGTGTGTGTGTGTGTGTGTGTGTGTGTGCGTTAAAGCATTTCCTAAGAAAGTGCAGGGAGCTAAGAGGGGGTAGACAGGGGTGCAGCCCGGGACTCCCTGACATTTGGATCGTGCCAAAGCCAGCTGCAAAATGCAATCAGTCAAGGAGCGCGGCGGCGTGTCTGTCTGCATTCATCCCAAATGACGACCTGAGTTGAAACGGCTCCGTTTAGAAGTAGTGCGCAATGGAGTGCGTGGGGGTGTCGTTTGGGACGCAGATTTCGGTCTGTTAGTTGCTGATGGAGCCTACTGGAGTTAGAGGATATTTACTGTGACGACATTTCACTGAGGGCTTCATTTCTGTGTAGAAGATGGATGTCTTTGGAAGGGCTGTCTTTGATTGGGTTTTGTGAGTGTGTTCCTGTACCCTTCCATCCAGTACCGGTCCACCTTGGTGCCGTCTGGTTGTTTTAGACATCTCAGATGTGTTTGCGTGACCGAACTTTTGTCATTTTGGCACAGCCATGCAAATGTAGTCCGACGAGAGGGAGTTGACAACATTGCCCTGTGAAGCAGAATCATCTCTAGAGCCAAATCTGGCCACTGTCATTGGGCAGGCAGCAGTGTGATTCTTAAATGTGGGTATTCTGGACATCGTTAGGTACCGGCAACATAACTAGGGCTTTGTACTTTTTTTTCAGTGTAACACATGCAAATGCCTAATCCTGTATCATTTCAGAGTTTTCCCAGGCCCTTCCTTTTCCTATCTGGCACAGAGGGTGCATGGGTACTAATTGCCGGTGTTTATGTACATACAACTTTTGTTTTCATAGTGTCTTTGGCAGTTTGCACAGTGCAAGAAAGCTTTTGGATTTACATTCAGGGGACTGCTTTTTCTACAGTCATTTGTAAATGTGTTTTATGGAATACACTGTAACTGAACACTTGAACTGTGTTTTAACTCAGCCTATTAGCTATGGTTGACTAAGCCAATAACCGCTGTATCATTTCCTGATTATTTTAAGAGAAAACTGTAATCATTCACCATCCTTATGTGTAATCATTCCATTACCTATTTAAATGCTAGTTCACAGAGCGGTGCACATACCAATTATTAGCCTGACCACAAATGTAAGCAGCTTTCTAAAACCCTGTGTTCTCCATTGACTCCAGAGTGGAGGCTGCGATACCAATAGGTGGTTTTAGTCTTGTGAAAACAAAGAGACTCATTTCATCCCCGTATTTTGAGCACTAGTCAAAGTGGCCCTAGAAAGATGATAGTCGAAGTGACTTCTTAATCCTGAGAAGGGATTCTCTTTGCGCATCTGCACTTTCCTTGGGGAGTTGTGCACGGCTGTTCTGCAGATGGAGTTTAGCCATGCCTGTCGGAATGAAACAAATGCGATTGAACTTTTTTCACTGAACAAATAAACAGGACGGCTTCCTCGCAACTGCACCGCGTGTTATTCAGTACTGCAGTTATTTTCAATGTTCTTCAGACTTACATTAAAGGGATAACCAGAAGCCAGTGTAGAGGAACCACTGGTCAGCCCCAAGCGTTTGGAGAAGTCCCCAGGGAGGACCCAAGGAAGCAGAGCCACTGCTTTTGGCGGTAGTTAACGGGTTACTAATACAATTCTAAATCCTGAGAATCACTCCCATACAAACTGCCAAGCAGACGGACGACGGGAAGGCAAGCTGCCTCCCAGTAGAGGAATACCATCAAGTTCATTACATCAGGGTTTCTGAACAACTCGTGGCAGACTTGGGCAATGTTGAACTGTGGACAGTGGAAGGGAGGGTGACATGTGGGGCCTGGAGGTCAAGGGGTTGTTGAAGGGAACGGTAGCTGGACACGTGCCAGAGAAATGGGTCGGAGCTGGACCGTAATTGCGATAATGCAGCTAATGCTGTTTGTGATGTCTCCATGTTCATGTCTCCATGTTCATGTCTCCATGTTCATGTCTTGCTGGCATTTGGAGTTTATTTGTTCAGGCTCCATTCTTGATGTTGAGCTGCATTAACTTAAAATCACATCTTTAAAGATAATTATACCGCTTATTATTGCCAGTGATGTTAAAACCATTGCCAGTTATATAAAACCATTGATATAACAATTGTAGCCAGGTACCAAACAATATTTCCCTAGTGCCCTAATCAACAGCCTTATAGCCTAGATTAGTTAGTTGCGAGATTGGACGTCTTGTTGTACAGTTCATTCATTTGTTTTCATTACAGTAATTGGTCGGAACTTGGTCTCCAGTTCGGTCTTCCACTTAGTACCCAAATAAGGACTTTCCCACTTTGAATATGGTGCCAAACCAGAAGTTACAAAATTCTGGTTCCGTACCAGATGTCCCTATTAGCTACCTTATATCTGTATACTTATGTGTGTGGCAAATGGCACCTTTTTCCCTAAATAGTGCACTACTTTGTACCAGAACCGTATGAGCTGTGGTCAAAAGTACTGCCCCACATGGAAAATAGGGTTCTATTTAGGAAGCAGTGTGGTTTCTCATGGGCATTTGTTTCAAGTCAAGAGAAATCCTATAACCTTATTTACTTAGCCTTTGTCCGTCCGAAGCCTTTAATGTGAGGCTCTATTGAATCCAAAGGATCGCTAATTCATTGAGCCATGAATTCTCGATCAGTTTGATGTGGCACTGGGACTGGATGAGAGATGAATCTCTTTTAGTCAAAACAAAGTAAGTGGATTGCATCACCGCTAGATGAAAACGGGTGGCTGAAATATCTGCTCTTTAGGAGATCCCACAGACCTGTACTACAGAAAAAGGAAACAGTAAATTTCCCTCATTCTTAAGTCCTGTTCTCGTCTTTAACAACACAACATCTCATAAAGAGTGGTCATTTCTCATCACGTCTCCTTTATGTACCACAGAATGTGTGGTATTACTCACTGTGAATGTGTGTGTGTGTGTGTGTGTGTGTGTGGGTGTGTGTGTGTGTGTGTGTGTGTGTGTGTGTGTGTGTGTGTGTGTGTGTGTGTAAAATGTAGTAGCTGCATGTGTTGACAGAGGCTGTTGAGCTAGCTGGTTGCACCTGCATGCATATTAATAACTGACTCACACTGAATTACCCGTAAATTTAAAAATGGGTCATTGGACAGTTTCCTCCACTACCATTGTCTCGTTCATGACACCACCACTTTATAACAATAATCATTATTTTGTTCAAAACACAACCACATTATCATATTATTCATTATCTTGTTCATAACACCACCACTTTGTAACATTAATCATTATCTTGTTCATAACACCGCCTTATAACAATTGTTATCTTGTCCATAATAGTACCACTTCATAACATTAATCATTATCTTGTTCATAACACCTCCACTTTATAAAATGAATCACTGTCTTGGGGCCAGCCTGTGCATAGACTGCGAAACATGATTGGTTGGAGTGATTTTTTTCCCACTAAGGCTTTATTTTGATTGTTGAAAATTGTAAATATGTTTTTATTACATAACCTGGATAGAAGTTCTGATTAGATTTGAATTAAGAACGGAACCCAGTACACTGCTCTAATGAGTAGGTCAATCACTTTGTTTATTCATGAACTTAGCCAACATATTGGCCTGTTTTCTTCAGTCCAACATTCTAAAGATAACTCCTAATGAACCCCACACGGCTTCAATAAGCACAGTAAACGTGGTTCTCCTATTTTTAATGAAGGTCATTAATATGTGATAATCATATCCCTTTTGATTTCCACTCAACTTTATTTAGTAGATATGTGTGGACGACAAAGAAACAAAAAAAACCTTGTAAACCTATGGTTCATGGTTTTCTGGAATGTTTTCTAATATAACTACTTTTTTCATTGCCAATGAAGGTAACTTTTAATACTTTCGAAATTCCCCAAACAAGGCTTCTGAATATCGGTTTGAACGTCGTAAATGGAGTTAGAAAGATGGAGAGTGCATTCCATTCGGTGCCTACGTATTCAGGTAGAAACTTCTTAGAATAGAAGGCAAATGTTAAGAAGTTGAATGAAGTAATATGAATGACTCAAAAGCATGCTGTGGTCCATCCTCAAGAATAATAGATTTATTGCCGTTATTTGTATCAATCTTACTTATAAAGTGATTAGCCTGCCCTAGGCCTATCATCACCATGAAAGGAGCAGGCCATTTCATTGTCATTACCGAAACCATCAATTCCATGAACTTGACATTTACTGTGATGGGGCGGCGGTTACCGGCTAGTTACAGTTGATCTTTACACTGCTGCCTGCCTGTCCGCCCGCCTGCGCTGCTTTACGCTCATATATCTGTCTGTCGCTTTAGCTTTTCACATTGTATTGGTAGGCGGAGCTGCTTTCCGGCGATTGTCTGCCTCTTCTCTCTCGCTCAGCTCTCTCATTTTTACTAAGTTAAATATTCAAGCCTGAGCTTTCACGGACGGTGGGTGCGTGCGCCGGGGAGGGCGTCAAGAGCCAGCGGAACAGAACAGAACCGAACGACACTGCCTGTGGCGCGCTGGTGACTCTTCTACTGTTCGATCCAAGTGTTTCTTAACTTCGTTTTAGGCTACTTTCAAAATGACAGAAGAAAAGAATGTTGGGCATATAAAGCTGGTAGGTGCCTTAAACTCCTCCCATCCCGTCTCTTCCAGTGTCGGCTGGTTTCAGGTTTATTCTGCAGTGTTTAGTGGGGAAAAGCGAGACTAAGAGTTGACCTCGGAGAAGCAATTTGGAATTATTCACTGCATAACCTTATCACTTTCACGGTAGTCGGTCTTTGCGAGAGAGGAGCGGAACCATTGGGAAGAGTTGACAGACTTATCGGAATAATGTCAATGGTAGGCTGGCTTGTTAGCTATTGAAATAATCCAAAACGTGCTATACAACTTTATAGATTCGTGGAATATAGGGCTAACTTTGATTATAATATGCTCTGTGTTAGGCTACTGTATTCTACCGTACATTAATGAAAAGGTTTCGCGGAAAAAATACTTGGGAACTGGATCTAGGTTAGCTCTCCCGGTATAGATCCTGTATCAATACAGGATATACCTAGCTCTTGATCCAGCTCGTTTGTTCATATGCTTGTGTGTCTAGTAAATCAAATAATTATTTGTTTTATTGTGTTCATTAGTTGCTGTGTTGCTTGCGGTCTGTGTTGAGCAGTCGCATAGCCTGTCGCGTATTAACGAAACAAACAACCGTAATCTGCACGTGTAGGCAATGTGAGCTAATGATGCGCCATTTCCCTTAGATTACAGTTAATTGATGAATGGTTCCAGATAAGGATATCCGCTGTCATTTTAACCATTGTCTGTGAGCAATATTTGCCGTCAATGGTCAATAGCAAGTTGTTCTAATTTTGGGGTTTTGGAAAGCGCGTTTTGTCTGTGTCACTTATAAGGCTACATAAACCTTGGCACCTTGTGATTGGAATTACCATGGGACTCAAATCGTTTGATGTTGCAAAATGTTGTTAATTTTGGGAGTATGATAAGCAGTTGTGCTCAATAAGGCTTCTTTAAAAAGTTATGTCTCTAGATTAAAGCAAGGCCATTGGGATGTGCCAACACTAGTGTCACTTGTAGCCTACGGCTCGTTATTTTCACAGGATGATGGCAGTTGCACTCTGTTTATTAACGGTCATGTTAAATCGTAGCCTAATGTTGATTTTAACTGAATCTTCCATACACAGTTTATTATGGCTTTATATATGCTTAAAATATGAACAAAGCCTAATTAGAAAATGTTTTCCTCCCTGCAATGTTGTGATTTTATAATCTACAATGTTATATTAACAACACTGATGATTTAGTAAAATATCTGGAGGATTTACCTCTTGAGACCGCGCAAGACGGATCCTACGATCGGTTAGAGCGTATGGTCAATATATCGTTTAGCTGAACCCTATCTTATTCCATACAAATAAGGACATATCCTGACTGACATTAGGCTACTTAAGGTTAAATCTTACTTTCTGTTTTCTTCTCTATGTAAATCGTCCTTTTTATACCCTGACCTATTTTCTGTTGCCTATTGTTTGTTGCATCCCAGCACTGTTTACATCGACGTCTTACAACCAAGCAGGTCATGCAGTATTTCTAGATATATGGTCATTATAGCTCCTCGCCCGGTTAAGTCGGAAAGGATAGGCTCACTGACTCCAGTAGCCCTAGACCTTAACGGCTCCAAACGGAGAGGTAGCCTCATACTGTACTTTCCAACGGGTTATCATCGAAGGCTTGAGCGCTGCTGGTGCTGTGCAGGCATAATGCATAATGTAACCCCCTGCCTACCTCAGTTTGATCTGCCAAATCGGACCGTGTTTGGCTTTCAAACTCTTGACAAAAAAGTTCAAACGAAGGAATTCCTACCATGTTCTTAAAACGTTCCATTTTGAATGCAGCAAGCTGGTGTCACAAATGGTACACAAATGGTACACTATGCCCGCTATAGAGCTTTCTGGACACTGGTCAATAGCGGTGCACTACCCTGAGATGGCCTACATGTTTTCAGCTAGGGAATGGAGATAGATGGCTCTCAATATGCTTTAGAGGAAGGCAATGTTGTGTTGTCTAGTCCCTGTTTGACTGCGATATTGCTTTGCTTTTGTGGCTGTTATAAAAGTGTCATGTAGAGACTGTCAGGGGATTTGGGTGGTTTAAGCTATACAAGGTTCAACTGTTGTGTCTATTGTTTTAGAACCGCTGTTTTGCCCCTTTAGATATGTTGCTGTAGACTGCTGAAATATGAACTATACACAAGTGCCTTTATAAAAGGGTAATTATGCAAAAAAGAGCCTTTTATATTTGGAAGTAGACATTGAGCAATGATGAAATTGTGATCCCTTTTCCATTATTTGGCACTTAATATACTCTTGCTATTTTATTGGGACCTTTTGGTACAGGAAAACTTTAGAGAGAATGTTTATATGAAAGGAAGGTTATAATAATAAAACAAAATACAAAGTTTCACTACCGAAACATCTTACTTTTGAGCATGCTCTTTCAAGTACTTCATTTGCAAGTATCTAGCAATGACCAGAAATGTCTGAATGCTCTCAACTCAGCTATACATACTATACATCAGTATAAGCAATACAATGTCAGTTGAAAGTCTGACAGAATCGGGAAGCGCCTGTGATATAGAACAGCTGAAACAGGATGCTGGTACAGTAGATGGTTGTGGCTTTTATGACCTCATGGAAAATTGAATGAACTCGGTGGGCCAACTATATGGTTGGAGCCAAATGGTTAAAGTCCCGGTGCAGTGAAAACCTTTTTCATTTTTCTATTATTTTCCACGCTATGAGGTCCAAATAGCACTACAATAGTTAGAATTATGATAATGCCCTTATTTGTAAGGATTGTTGTCTTGTGTCACAATGGGTTCTGCATATGGAATTATCTTAAGATCTGTTTCCTAAATCCCACATGCTCAGATTGGGGGTTTTCTTCAGAAATACTGTAAAGTAATTAATTAAAGGTTTTACATGTTAATAATGTATACATTGTATTAGGACCTAAACTAATGGTATATCTATTTTGCTAAGTTGTGCCCATGCCTAGTGTAACTTAAAAGGGCCCATTCACACTCACACACTGCCAGAGTGTGGTAGCACATAGCACTAGGGAGAGATAGTAATGGTAAGTCTCCCTAAACTATCACAGCATTTTCCCACTAAAGGCGGGTTTACAGCCATGCAAGGAGCCTATATAAAAATGTCGGCAGACCATGTTTTTGGTGCGTTTCCATCACTGGTCTGGCATTTCAGCAGGTGTTGTCCCTCAGAGTAGATGTAAATCAGACCTCCTGACATGTTAAGATCCCATTACGCTTAAAGGAGGCATCCATAATCGCAACCCTGTGTAGCACACTACTGTCAACCTGGGCCCATGGTAGCAACTGATTCTGCAAACCTAACAAGGAGCCAAATAAAGAGAATAGAGCTCTCTCTGGTTGAAAGGAGTGCACTGTATGGGGAACAGGGAACCATTTGGGACATAGGCATAGAGATTGTTGGCATGTTTGTCACAGCAGCATGAGACTCTCTGGTCCCATCCCACCCAGCACTGTCTCCACTGTTCACTGGTTCCACTAATTCTAGTATTCTTCGATTTAACTGGTCAGATAAATCAGTCAGGCACAAACTGTGTCATGTTTGATGAGATGGCTGGTAGCTATTTTACTTACTGCTGGTCATTGAGGCAATTCATTTTCCACCGTATTGGACCCATTTTAAGTCTGTGGATGAACAGTTCAATTCCTTTGGAATCCAGCTGTGCTATTATTCATGGTTATATGGTAGTGAGAATTAAGAGTTAATGACACTGAAGATGTTGATCTAGGCCACTGGTCTGAAAATGGCTTGCCTATAGTCCTTTGTAGAGTTTTTACATTTTATGGACATTATTTCTGTGCGTTTTGAAGACTGCTTTTGGCTCAGTAGCACCCCCGGAGGCTGCCGCTTGGTATTATTTTGAAATGCAGAAACGTAGTTGTTGAGCCTCTATGCACAATACGGAGCTGTCTGAGTCAGTTATCTTGATAGCTTATCTTCTATTCTTCACTGTTAATTCATTCTTGTCATTAACAAAGTAAACCGTAAAAAGCATATGAATACTGTTGTGGTTGAGTGCCGAAGCTTGTTTCTCTCTCACTCATGCGTCCTCTTTCATCTTTCCCTCTCTTGCCCTATCACTCTTCAGTCTCAAATTCTCCTCTCCTCCTTCTTCCTCTCCTTTCAATCTCTCTTTCTGTCTCTTTCCCTCTTGAAACCTGTTCTTCCTGTTTCTTCCCTCTCACACTCTTGTTGTCTCTAGTCATGCGGTCAGAACAAATCATGTTATTGAGTCACAGTTACACTGATTAGACCAGACCTTTAGTTGAATGGTAGCAACAAGGGTTGTGGTTATAGATACTATCTGTTGTCTACAGGAGGGCTTAGCTAGCTCTGTGGTAGCCTACATAACAAGCCGGGTTTGACGACTGACCTTGGCCACGTGCATGGTAAACAAACTTGGAAAACAATATGCAATGAAGACCGAGGCTTGTAGGGGAGCACTGCTCACGACATGGGGAGGATATGACAGAACCCCACGGCTCTGCCAATCGACTTGGAGCACACTCCCGTAGTCGGACGCCATAATGTGCCCTCAGGATGCTTTTACACCCCTCTGCAAGCTGTTCATTCTCAGGGCCCTCCCTCCCTTGTCCGGATCTCTCTCCCGCATGTCTGCTAAATAGTAGCCTACTAACTTTATAGTTCACTACTTCCTCTGTGGTCAGTGCCCTGTCCAGTGTCAGTCAGTAGAAGGGCCAGCCCGGTTCACACATTGTCACTAAATGTTTCATCTCGTTGGTGAAGTAGTGTAATGTGATTTCATGGCTCTTGTTAATTTCCATTTAAACCCTTGCGGGAAGGGAGACACAACACAGTTGGTTATCTGACTGACAGAGACAGCTAGCTTGAAGGGTCTAGTCAGGGGAGCTAGGCCAGTTCCCATGTTCAGGCCTATAGGCGTAGACTGGAGCCCACCTATTTCAGGGACTGTCAGATCCAGCTGGTCTGGAGAGAAGCCCGTTCACAGAGGAGTCACAGCAGTTTTCTGGAACTCATCAATCTTGGAACAACCTTAACCTGGACAGTAATGCAATCCTCTAGGCCAGTGGTTTTCAAACCTTTCCCTGGGGACCAGCAGGAGTTCCATACATTTAACTCTTCTGTAGCTAGCACAATCAATCAACTTGTCAATTAATTATCAAGCCTTTGACTAGGTGAATAGTTAGGAGAGTTAGTTCAGCACTTCACTGACTTGTGAAGCGAATGGGGTCCCTGAGGAGAAGTTTGAGAAAGAATGCTCTAGGCATCCCACTAGCCCAGTATGTGTCAAATACGGAAGTGTGAACCAGTTAAAAGTGAGATTGATGGCATGGTGTGATTCATAGGAAACACAGATATCAGATTGTGTGAAGGGCAGGCTATAGAAATGTAATCCAACTCTTGCCAATGCATCTGTACTCTTAGATACTTGCCAAACACTACGCCACACCAATGGATTTTACTTTATTCTCCACAATAAGTCTGAGTCAGAACACGTGCTAAAGATATTAAAGTCGCAGAAACAATTATACCAACTGAATTTTCTCAGAAACCAATGGTTTTTGATTGATATGTCACAGACAAATGTGTTAGACCAGAACCAGAACACCTGTAAGGAATCTAACATTTGGAAATGTCATTGTTGGCTTTGACATCCCAATTTGTTTGAGATGATGAAATCCCTGATTTGATATCACCTAAACAACTGCAGGGGAAGGAGCATAAAACTGAAGAAAAACTGTGCAGAGAAAGATAGTCTAGCAGAAGAACTCCAATTCCAATGCTTTTGTTTAAAGTTTCTCTTATTTATCAGATTTTTACCTGGAACACCAGCTTTGTGCATATATACCAGCAGGCATAGAGACCTAAATACCCATGGGCTATGATGAACATTGTGACCTAGCATACATGATTTATTGTTGGTTTCACTCATTTATTGTAGTATTCTCTTCTGAACGATCTCACGTGGTTAACATGCGCCTTCACTATATCCTCTGACACTTGTCAGTAGTCTACATGTTTGTGGACTACTTTTAAACCCTGAGTCAAGACAAACTCATCTACCTGAACGTGTGAAGCTCCAACTGTTAGCGGATCACTTACTTCCTGACCAACAGGACCCAAAATGTGAAGATGAGTCATCCCATTTCGGACTGTTCATCCCTCAGCACCGGAGTGCAGCAAGGGTACGTTCACCCGCTCCTTTCTGTACCCGACACCACTGACTGAATCCAACAATGGATCTGTCAAGCTGCTCAAAGGTCCTAGTGGTGCTAATCTGGTTGGTCTCATCTTTGCCCCTTAGCCATTTCTTTCAGCTGATTCATACAAGTTCCATATACAGGTAGTCGTCGACTTACAACCGGAATACGTTCCGACCTGCCGGTTGGAAGTCAATTTGGTCCTAAGTCGGCCGAGGAAAAATAACTTAGTATATTCAAGTCCCCCGTAGCCATGTTTGCGTTTTCTCTTACTACGCGGCAGTAACTATTGTACACCCCGCCTCCTGCCCAGCCTCCCGCACGGTACCGCGCTGGCTGGCAATACGGCAAAATTTGTGTGGACTTAAGTCGAATAGGTCGTAAGTAGATGACTAACTGTACATCTTCCACAATCTCAGGTGTGAGAAGAACATTCCAGTTATCACGGCTGTAATAACTGTGAGCTAAAACCATTGAAGATCACAGAGTCAATCTGGATCCGGCTTTATGGATCAGTAGTTTACTACACGCTCACCTCTTCCTTTGCCGTCTTGTTTGGGTCTGCAACTGCGCACACATGGCTGCCTGGCATGGAAGTCTGCTGGAAAGCTTGTCGCAGTGGTCATTATCCCCCAGCAAGGAGAAGGCAGACAGGCAGTACAGGTCAAACATGACCAGAAAACCCTGCCACCTGAACAGTTTCTTTCCATTTGCTGTGGCCCTTAGCAACCATCCATCTGTCCCTCAGATGGCTAATAAGACTATGCTCACTACATCTTGCCGCCTCAAAACTGCACTATACCGCAGTCAAGCTCTGTTCATCTCCCTAAATCTAAATGTACTGTGCTGAATCTGTAAATGCATGCTCAGGCAGTAGATCCATGCATCTTAAACTCACCGCTCATATCTCATTATCTTATATGCTCACCATCCATTTGTTTGTTGCAGCACCATTCCAACAAGTTACAGTTTGAGTATAAATGTGCTCAGTGACTAAAGGGGATAAATGTTGCCTATGTGTTTGTAGTAGTGCCGTCGTATTTCAGCACAGCCTAGTGGAGCCACTCCATTCTGAGCCTACCAACAACCCAGAGCTGAATTCCAGCCAGCTGGATGAGGCTTAAACATCTTATACCAATCCATTAGTTTTATTGCTGGAGGAGAACTGACGTGTTTTATTGAAAACAAATGCTACGATGGACCTTGTCCCTGTTCAGACTTGCTCCGTAGGCAATCGAAGCGGAGAACGTAGGCAGGGTCATGGAGCTTACCAGGGCCCCGGTGTCTGAGTCCGGCTGAAGCGGTTCGGTCCCTGCCTCCCACTGCGGGGCGGTTCACCATCCAGCTGCAGCATTCTTTCAGCAGGACAAGCAGGGTCCACAACACATGTTTCCCATGATCTCACCTGGCAGGGGCCTGGGCCCAGCCCAGCCTGCCGTCACAACGCCTCGGCCTGTCCCTGAGACTCGTCCCCTGGGTACTATATACAACCCACCCACTACCTCACTGGCAGGGCTGGGAAGCAAAAATCTGTTGCTCACATAAGCGTACTAAACCTGACTACACGGAAAACCACACAGAGAGGTGTTGTGTTCGCCGCATGTACGCACACTTAAAAGTAGATCACGCACGTGCGCGCACGTGCGCACACTGGAACGTAGGTCAACGTGTTGGTGACTAACGGTTGCACTCGCAATCGTCTTAATATAATAAGCAGAGCACAGATGTGTATGGCAGTGAAAACAGGTTGTGCGTGCGTTTGTGTGTGGGCGTGCATGTGGGCATGTGTGTGTGCGTGCAGGTCTGTGGCTAAGCTCCTTTTCATTTGGTTGAGTGAGAGCAAATAAGAGGCTGCGGACTGGAAGGAAGGCTGGAGAGTGTAGGAGTGGGATTGAAGGAGGAGAGAGAAAGAGGGGATTGAAGGAGGAGAGAGGATGGAACTAGATTGGTTTTGCTCCATAATGTAAAAACTGGCAGCTCATATCTATCCCTGGCTGACTGTCTTCTACTCATACCATCATCCAGACTTTAACCTACAAATTAACGGCCTTGTGGGATATAAAAAGAATGCCACCTTCAAACAGTGGATCTAAAAATTCCACACACCCCTGTTAAAATCCCAGGTTTTTGTGATGTAAAAGAATGAGCCAAAAATAAATCATGTCAGAACATTTTCCACCTTTAATGTGACCTATAATGTGAACAATTCAATTGAAAAACAAACTGAAATCTTTGAGGGGGAAAAATAAAAAATAGAAAACTCAATATAACCTTGTTGCATAAGTGTGCACACCCTTAAACTAATACTTTGTTGAAGCACCTTTTGATTTTATTACAGCACTCAGTCTTTTTGGGTAGGAGTCTATTAGCATGGCACATCTTGACGTGGCAATATTTGCCCACTCTTTGCAAAAGCACTCCAAATCTGTCAGATTGCGAGGACATCTCCTGTGCACAGCCCTCTTCAGATCACCCCACAGATGTTCAATTGGATTCAGGTCTGGGCTCTGACTGGGCCATTCCAAAACGTTAATCTTCTTCTGGTGAAGCCTTGCTTTTGTGGATTTGGATGTGTGCTTTGGGTTGTTGTCATGCTGAAAGGTGAAATTCTTCAGCTTTCTAACGGACTCCTGAAGGTTTTGTGCCAAAATTGGCTGGTATTTGGAACTGTTCATAATTCCCTCCACCCTGACTAAGGCCCCGGTTCCAGCTGAAGAAAAACAGCCCTAAAGCATGATGCTGCCACCACCATGCTTCACTGTGGGTATGGTGTTCTTTGGGTGATGTGCAGTGTTGTTTTTGCGCCAAAAATACCTTTTGGAATTATGGCCAAAAAGTTTTACCTTGGTTTCCTCAGACCATAAAACATTTTCCCATGTGCTTTTGGGGGACTTTGTTTTTGCAAACTTCAGCCGGGCTTGGATATTTTACTTAGTAAGAAAAGGCTTCTGTCCTGCCACCCTACCCCATAGCCCATTCATATGAAGAATACGGGAGATTATTGTCACATGTAGCACACAGCCAGTACTTGCCAGAAATTCCTGCAGTTCCTTTAATGTTGCTGTAGGCCTCTTCGAAGCCTCCCTGACCAGTTTTCTTCTCGTCTTTTCATCAATTTTGTAGGGACGTCCAGTTCTTGGTAATGTCTCTGTTGTGCCATAATTTCTCCACTTAAAGATGACTGTCTTCACTGTGTTCCATGGTATATCTAATGCTTTGGAAATTATTTTGTACCCTTCTCCTGACTGACATCTTTCAACAATGAGATCCTTCTGATGCTTTGGAAGCTCTCTGCGTGCCATGGCTTTTGTTCTGAGATGCAACTAAGAACATGTCAGGAAAATCCTACTAGAACAGTTGAACTTTTTGTGATTAATCAGAGTCATTTTGAATGATGGCAGGTGTGTAATTATTACTTAGTATTATATCAACAGTATGATGGGGAATTATCCAAATTATTCTCAGAACTATTGTTTCTTTCAAGCCCACTTTAGTAAAGTTCAAATCTGCTTAATTGACCATCATAGGAAGTCGTTTATTTTTTATGTTGTTCATGTGGCAGTTAGCCGCCTATCATAGCCTCTATCCCCTTCCAGGAGCCTCCAGCAGAAAGCCCTTTACACTGTCTTCAGTATCTTCCTCTACAGTTATACTGTATTTATTGAAACACTATCCATTGGTAGCCTTTACATTATTCCCTTAGTCGGCCTGGAGAGAGTTATTTCTTACTTGTTGATTTGTATCTGCTGTTATGATGAGTGAGGAGACGGATCCGGCCAAGAAGAGTGAATGTTTCTGACTGACTGACTGACTGACTACCCGTTGTTAAATAGCATTTTGGGTAGAGACTCTGACTGCCACCCAGTATACTGGGTATCGAATCTGGCCTGGGACAAGAATGATTAGCAGGTTACAAGCAGGTTACAAACATGAGTAGCTACACAACCAAGCAAACAAGCCAAATTAAAAATACAGCCGCATCAGCTGAACTGGAGGCAGGAAATTTACCTCATATGTGGTCCTGTTTACTGGCCTTTGAAATGCAGGGCTAAAATCCTCTAGTATGGAATCCATTAAATTACACTATTTAACATGTTGAATAAACCTATTGACTAATGAGCACTTGAATATGAAATGTTGTGACTTGATTCTTCATGTGTACATCCTTTTTACAAGTCGGGATTACACTTTCATCCGTACTAATGTAATAATGCTGGGAAAGTTGTGCTGCACACCTGTCGACAGGAAAGGCAGCATACAGTACATCGGTCATGGCTAAAAGAAGGGATAAAACACCAGCACACATACTCAAGGTAGCTAGGTCAGCTGGCCAGAACAAAACATTACTAAAAAGCTAGCAGTTGGTTGCAAACAATGTTCTCTAACATACATATAGCCATCGATGAGAAATCATGTTTTTAACTGGGAAAGCTGGCCAGAAAAAAGCTAGCTGAGGGTGGAAAACAACGTTCTCCCCAACAACAACAAAAAAAAAAAAAAAAAAAAAAAAAATATATATATATATATATATATATATATATAAATAAAACATCATCTGTTAAACTTAGATCGCTAAGTAGCATGGTGTTATCATTTTAATACTTATTATTTGTAATACCATTGTTGTTGTTGGAAATTTATGGACCCAGTCCATTCAACTAATGCACAGGCTAAAGTTGCTGTTAGATAGTTAGCTTTGGGGCAACAGGGTTAGCAAGCCAGCTTGTTTGTAATACTATGTTATTGTGGTGATCTATTAATGAACTATGCTGTAAAGCTATTAAATTTGCTTTTGCATTGTCAGGGTGTTTTAGGATGAAGCGCATGTCCTTGTTGACAGCATCTTCCATGTTGTCCCCGAATGACAAAAGCTACCTAACCGGGATCAGTTTCTCCACCAGAAAATGTTTACATTTTCCTCGCTTGGCCAGCGTTGTTCACAGGCATTGCTGATGTCTAGGTAGAGTTTCGCTCACCACCAAGGTTTCATAGAAAATGATAGAACCGTCCCGTCCAACGCTTGCTGTCTGAAACCACCAATAGCAGTTAACCATGCCAAAACTCATATAGCTTGCAAATACAATTATTTTAATTCGTTTTTATTTCAGATGATATACCTAACATGGCGACATTGCTGTTTTCTGCTATCTTATGATCTCCCATGAGTTGAAGTTGATTTAGATTCCAGGCTGCACAAACTAGCTAGATTCATGTTCCGGTCTGCCCACACTAACTCCAGTGATTATGAACAGAAAGGCATGGCTTAAAGGTTTAAGTTTCAGGCAGACAATGCTGGATCCGCAGGTTAGCTAGTTGAATAAAATCAAACGCTGCTATGAGCTACATATACAGTAGTGTTTATCACTTAGAACTGTAGTGCATATGTGTTTTAACCTTAAGAATTAAACAGACCTATCCAGACATGCTGATTTCACGTACAACGTCACCTACAGGAACCAATTCTTGACCACTTCTCAAAGAAGAAAGACAGCTTTGGACCATAAATAGCTGCTCTGCAAGCCGCCTCCCTGGCTCACCCCAGTCTCTTCTACCTGTTGGCCGGCTGAACTTGGCTCTTTTTCTGTTGTCCATCAAGTAAATATTGCAAATATATTTGTTTGTTAACTGTATGTACAGTGCCAATCAAAAGTTTGGACACATTCACCCATTCAATTCAATGGATAAGTGTGTCTAAACTTTTGACTGTATGTGTATTACAGACAACTCATCAATATCAATTACAAAAAAAAAATCCATCCAAAAAAGAATGAAGAAAACAATTACTTCATAACACCGGCCTAGCATATGATGATAAATGACCGGAATTTAACAAATGGAATACATGAACGCTTGACATTTTAATGTAGATGATCTACTGGGGAATTCTTGGACTGCCGAGGGAAACATCCCAAATTGCATGTTCCCGGTGTAGGAAATGGTGTGTCACAGAGCCGTGACACAGACCCCCCCCCCCCCCCCCCCACCCCCAAAACAAAAAACAAAACAAAAACAAACAATGGTTCAGAACTGGGAGGAAATGCCAAACATTACAGGCAGTTATAAATAGCATCTCCTGTCTGCTGACTTTGTAGAGCTCCCGCTCTGGAAACACCTCAGAGAAAGGGGTCAGTGGGAAAGCTTTCTCGCCACCCTACTTCATTGTCTCTGGCTTTCTCTCTTACTCTCTCTCTCACTGTTTCTTTGTCCCTCTCTGTCTCTCTCGCTATTTCTGTTTCTCTGCCTCGATCATGTGCTCTCCCCTTCACCCCTACTCCATTCGCCTTCTCTCTCTCTCTCTCTCTCTCTCTCTCTCTCTCTCTCTCTCTCTCTCTCTCTCTCTCTCTCTCTCTCTCTCTCTCTCTCTCTCTCTCTCTCTCTCTCTCTCTCTCTCTCTCTCTCTCTCTCTCTCTCTCTCTCTCTCTCTCTCTCTCTCTCTCTCAAAACGTTCCCTCGTTTTGAATGGGTGTGAGCTATCTGAAAACACTTTTTAATAACAGCTGTTTATTTATTTATACATGTTCTGCTACAACTGCTTACCAAGTAGCAGCCTGTTCCCCTTTTAGGGCACTACTGCCTGGTCAAACGTAACACATTGCATAGGAAACCGGGTGCCATACATTTCTTATACTTTTAGTTTAATATAGGGTCAGGCCCCGATGATACCTCATATCCCAGAAAAAATTTGCTTGGTAACAACTGGGAATAAAACTGCTGTTGTGACCTGCTGGCCAGGTAGCTGGGCAGTAGTAGATTAATCAAATAAGGTTACAATTAAAATAATTAAAAACAGTTTTATTTATTTTTTCACTCCCCACTTTCCCAAAGCATATTCAAATACATTTCTGGCTCACCAGAAACGTTCAGAGCTCCATTTACTTGAAAGGTTAGGGATGATTTAAGAGGAGAATATTTAACTTTACCTTTCGTTTGTTACCTGATTGAGCAGATCATGCATTTCCCTCAGCTGTCGGGTTTCTAATCTCCGTCTTTCCATCTCCCTCTCTTTTGCTCCACCTTCATTTACCCACCCCCCCTTTACAAACAGAAGGATGTGTGATGTTAAGAGAAGTCAGGTATACAGGTACTCTTTTTGAAGAGAGACTGCAGAGGATCTTTTCTCAAGCTGCACCTGGTATTGGGGAACTGAGGTGTGATCCGTCAATAGATCAACTCCAGATACGTAGCTCCGTTCGTAGTGTGTGTGAGGGAGAGCGTGGGAGTGGAGAGAGAGAGATTGAGTGAGAGAAGAGGCCTACTTATTTCTCGGCGAGAGCTTTTGATCATTTCTCCTCACCAGTGTCAAATGCTGAGTGGCAGAAGACAAGGGTGATCTATCTGGGTACGGTCTCTAAAAAGAGTGTGACAGTACTGCACTATGGAAATGCTGAGTATACCCCCACCATGGTTCTGTTGAGGAAAGCCGTGTCTCTGAGATTATGACGCGTCTGCATTTGATCATAATCAAACTGTTCTACTAAAAGGCAATGATAATTGTTTGCCTGTTCTTTTGTTACACATTTCAAATAAGAATATACTTAATGTAATATTATTATATATTCAAAGTTATGTTTATAGAATATAGAAAGCTTCACTTCAGCTATCGCTATACCGAAACACTTCCCGCTTTCTGAGTTAAATAAGATCCCAAATGTGCCCCCTATTTCCTAAGTACTGCATTCTTTTTTAACCAGAGCTGTATAAGTCCTGGTTAAAAGTAGTGCACTAAAAAGACGAAAGGGTGCTGATGTGGGGCACATTCAACCATAGATTGTTTCCCTGGCTGTCATACAGTCTGAATGGGGCCATGCAGAATCCCCATGAAAAGAACCTTGGCAAAGGAAATCTAATTGTCATTTATGCAATGCGCCGCATAGATTGCTTTTTCATAGGGTCTGCACAAAATTTGCATATTTATAGGAAATCCACGGAATAAAGGTAAGTTATTAGTTCAGTTGTATGCAGAGATTTCTGTCAACACTGACGTTTTTGGGGAGTATGAAACGGAAAGTGGAAGAGGAGATTGAAAAGGAATCTATGTCAACACAAAGTAAGTTGTTTGGAGCACGGACAAGGCAGTACAAAAGGATTTCATTCCTCTAGCTTCATGCATTACGTTTTTATTTCCGTTACACAAACTGGTTATTGCTAGACACCGTGGATTTATACGGTAATCTTGGGAGTGTACATCTATACTCAGCGGCCAGTTTATTAGGTACACTGATGAAGTAGTTGATTAAAGCGCTTTTAGCCTCCAGAACAGCCTAAATCCTTTGGGTTCGTGGATTGTACAAGGTGTTGGAAGCATGTGGCAGTGATATCGGTCCATATTGACGTCGTCGACTAACGTAGTCGCAACAGATCTGGCTGTTTTTATTGGACCGTTCTCTGTAGATCCTAGACGCATTCACTTGGAAAAGCCCAGGAGGGCAGCCTTTATTAAAGTTTGTCTAAAGTATGTTGAGAGTTTCATCGCTGTGACAGTGTATGAAGATGAGCTCGCACTGTTTAACTGATTGGTGTCAAGCTGACGTCAAGTGGGTTGTTTTTGATACGTCTATCTTCTCTGGGTAGAAATCCCTACAAAACGTGTCATTTAATCTTTGGGTTTAATAACTCATGCCTGTGAAATAATTTCAGTTATGCCTGTGAAATAGTGTCAATTTTTCATCTTTAATAGTAAGACTCATCGAACACAATATGAGACAGTCAGTCAGTGTTGTTTCCATCTCTTTACGCCCACATTGTTCTTCTAAAATGTAAGTCAAAGAGCAGCAGTTGCTAGTTGTCTATCCTGGACACTCAACCAATAAGGTTATATCACCAGGGACCCCCGGCCAATAGGGTCGTTTTCATTTGAGACACCTGGTCAGTTAACTGCATCAGAGACCTCTGACCAATAACATTGTCTGAATCGGAGACTGAATCATTGACACATAGCCACTTAGTCTTTCATTTAGCAGCTTTGCCATTCTGCCTCCTTAGTCTCTTCATGGCACTCTTATCTGTATGCTCAGCTAAATATCGTAGGAGCTTTTGCCATGAATGTTTATCCTGGTTTTGTTCTCAGCAGCACATGAATAATGACGGGCCAAGGGGTGAAGGGAAAGCATTTTCTCCATCCCAAATGACAGCCTAGTCCCTAGTATAGTGCAATGCCCAATAAGCCCCAGTCAAAATGTAGTGCACTACATAGATAATAGCATGCCATTGAGGAAGCAGAGTGTGGCTGCTCACAGTGCGTTTGTTGATAACACCCTCCTCAGTCTCTGGGATAAGAGCATTAGTATTAACTACCAGGGGAATGAACAACAGGACATTTGAAGGTATTTGCGTTATAATGCTCGACTGTTGGTGGCTTGGACTGGATGAGCTCTTCAGTGCATAGGAAATAGCACTGCACTGTTGTAAAATAGCCTGCTTGGTGGCAAATGTTTGTAATTAAATAGAATTAGAAACATCTTCTACTTCTAAAAACTCAGTGTGACTCTGCACTCCTGCCTATCCAGACAATGGCCTGGAGGAAAACATTAGTCCGTGGCGTTGGTAAAATGGAAAGGTACCAAACAGGTGTCTGTGAATATATAAATTTTTCATACCACTTTAAAACCAATATTTATTAACACTCAGACATATGTCTGACTGAAAACCAGTGGGACAAGTCAGAGGAAATATATCGGACTCCATCCTGAACTTTTCTGTAACTATATATAGACTGCTCAAAGACATATAGGGAACACTTAAATCACACATTGGGTCTCGATGATAACAATTACTGATTGTGAATCAGTGTCACCTGTTTTGGTGCAAATGAACGTGACAACAGGTGACACTGATTCACAATCACTTATGCTTCCTAACGGGACAGACTGACGTCCCTGAGGTTTAACTGACTTGGTGTTATACTGTGATGATTACATGTTGCCTTAATTTTTCTGAGCAGTATATTTTGTTTTACACATTTTATGATAATTATATTAGAATTAATCTGACATGCAGGTAATACGTGCCAAGGGGGGTAGCGTTTATGAAATAGTTATTACACGGGTAGAATGTTTGAGTCAGTATTACTCATAATTGTCAGGAAGTGGGATCCAACCAGCCCCGGCCATTGTATTGTCCCAGGTGGCACCTATGAAGAATGGTAGGTTATAGAATGTTATTCAGGATGCCTAATCTTGTGCCAGGCTTATGATAACATCCCTCTACCTGTGGAAACTGAGGTCACAATTAGTGTATTATTTATCTTTTGCTTACATATAGTTTTCTGAATCCTGAAGGTCCAGCATATAGTTGGCATTGCCTTTTAAAACAATTTTCTGACACATTCTGTCATTCATACATTTCAGTGCAGCATGTTTACGGATCATGGAGGCTTTTGAATATAGTCAGCCATCTTGGTCCTTCAGAGCCGAAACGATGACTAGTGTATAAACAGCTAACCTGAGTCAGGCAGGAACAGCCACTATGAATGGCACCAGATGTGAAATGGAAACCCCTGGCTGCATTATTGTCTCATCTCCCAATGCAGCCCTTTTCCTATAAACTGTGGGCTGTAGGGCAGTATGTAGGGAGTAGGGCAGTATGTAGGGAGTAGGGCAGTATGTAGGGAGTAGGGCACCATTCAGGATGCTGGCACAGTGTCTCTTTACATTCTATGAATAGAAACTGTATGTTTGATTAGAGATTGAGGGCAAGAGAGACACGGAGAGTGAGAGGGGGAGAGGGGGAGAGGGGGAGAGAGGGGGGGAGAGGGGGAGAGAGGGAGAGGGAGAGGGAGGGAGACACACAGACCAGACCATCTAGACAGACAGGCAGATGAACAAGGAGAGACAACGACACCGAGAGAGAATATGTGGAAAATTAACCGAGATCAGAAGCCACGTGTTTAAACATATATTTTTTTCTAATAACTATAAATGGACACTTGACTTTTAAACAGGGAATATAGGGTTCTGACCATTTTAATGTGCTGCCTGATCTCTTCTACTTATTAGTAGAGTTCTGGTGCATTCTGATGAACCGCACTTCATATTGTTGGCTGCTCTTTCTCTTCGCACTGCTAGAGAGAAAGGGAAATCAACCAGCTGCTTCTCAAAGCTCAAAACTGCATATTCGTTTCTTATTTCTGACAGGATTTCTTTTTTTTTACCAAAACGCATTAAAATAGCTAGCAAGCTTGCTGAAGAACAAACCCTGCTCTGCTTAAATCCCCTTTCATGATTTGCTCACTGAATGGAATGTCAAATGTTAATGTTCTTATTGTACTATAGCATTAGGACCTGCTCATGGTGATTAGTTGTATTGTTCGTAGCCATGTTCCAATGTCCACAAAAGCTCACAACTTAGAAAGCATGCCCGGCACGGTAAGCTAGTGTGGTTGTTTAAATTGCACACACGTTTAGAATTAAAGCTGCTGTTACCTAATCGACAACTACATGCTTTTTTCTGTGCAGCTTTTCCTATGTGAACTACCACTTTATTACACTGAAATTCAACTATATGAAATAGCCCTGAATTGTAGAAGAACTCGCTCTTTCTCTACTCCGTGAGGCTGTGAAAGAGAACAACTTAGTTATGATTTATTACACCTCAGAGAGTGGAAAGTAAACTGCCATCTTTCAACCCCATTTTATCCGATTATTACTGCTTTTTATGCCTTCTGTACCAGGCCAATTACAGCTTCTGCCGGCCTCAAAACTGTTATTAAATTAGTAATGTTTTGCCGTTTCACATGAGATGGATAACCAAGCACACTGGAGTAATCCTGTAATTTATAATTAACACACGTTGTTCTCATCTGATATTCGGGCAACGCTTCTCTGCATACCAACTGACCTCAGCATGGACCTGACACCACATTGAAAACCCGCCTGGGTTTTGTTAAGCATTCGACTCTTCAGGGAATCAGAGGAGCGCGTGACCAGCGTGCACATTTGCCGAAGTTCACGTTTGTGCACTGTTAGTGTGGTGTCTGATGGTCGTAAAGGCCTAAAGACGATCGATGTGTACCAACAGAATTGTTTTGTCTAGTTATGGCCATGGAAATTGTCCCTCGGCAGTAGCAAGTGTCTCGGAAGGGTTGCGGCGCTGAAGCCCGCCGATAGACACACGCCGCCTGTTTTCACGGCGCTACTCCTACTGTAACCGCCTTTCCCCGGCTTCGAATTCCACATCCTGTTGTCTCATTGTTCCTCAGTGGCACCTTCTCAGGTCCCATCGACACTAAGCCGCTCCTGGGACTGGGGTTGGACAGACTGACAGGCGTAGCTCCCGGTGAGAGGCTTAACAGCCTGTCGAGATGTGCCAGCAGCGCAGGAGGCTAGGGCGCTGTCACTCAGACGCACGGGGAGACTCTCACAGAAAAAGACTTGACTGGCAGTGGCTGTACCTCCAGGCTGTACCTCCATAAGTCAGTGTCTGGTGCCGTGTTCGAGTTGTCCTCCTGTATGGCCTCAGTGGACCCATACAATGTTCATTAGCTGTCCGGTGTGCAAGTTTAACACCGACGTGTTCATGTGGTGTGTGGTTGGTGTGGTGGGTCTCTCGGGGAGGCAGGTCTTTTGTTTTCTGCTGGATGGGAATGGGTGCTAACGCTCTAATCCCATCGCTGTACGGGGCACTGTGTTTCATCCCATAGGGAATGTGTCTAGTTTGCTACATAGTGAATAATGGTCTTGTGAGCGCCAGTCTTATCACGGTAGTATCTGACTGGTGGAACTGGGCCTCCGACGTGAACACTCAGCAGACACCCCTGTCCTCTCCATGGTCCCTTCCACATCTGGCTCTTGTTTCGCTCCACCTATTATCCAATTGTATGACATCTCCCAAGTGTTGACCCATGTGTCTAACAGGGAAATAGTCTGGCAAAAATAATTCCCATGATTTCCAAAAACACCAGCTGGAGGACCCTCTGAATGGAGGTTGAGGGGTTAAGCATTTCTGAGGAAACTCTTGAGTAAGTGTGTGGAATTTTGCAGCGCCTGTTGCGAACTAGTCCTCCATCCCAAAGAGAATTTCCCTGCGATGTTCAGTATGAAGCTGGATGTGAACATTTTCCAGAACCGGAGGGTGGGTTTCATCATCCACAGCTGCTGCACAACAGGGGGTTCGACGGTCCTGCCATGACCTTTAACTACTCAGGTTTCATCCACTGCTAGAGGTCAGAGGTCATTGCAGGACCCTCATAACCTTCCAAACCTGCATGACCAGCCACCTAGCCACACATGCTCTCATGAGTGGAGTGTCTCTCACACACACACACACACACACACACAGTCAACCGGGCACCAGTCCGCTTAAACACACTCCAGGGGACTAAGTAACTGACTAACGATTACACTTACCTTTAGCACAGTGCCTTGTAGGCTTTAAATGCACGTGTCCATCTTTTCCACTCCTGTGAGTTCACATGGCAGAAATCCAGTAGTGTACAGTGTTTAGTTAGTGTTTAGTGGTCAGTCACTATATTATATGGTATGATATAAAACCTTTAAAATACATGGTAGTAAGTTATTACAGTGCTTCGTTATATAGTGCAGCATACCTTTAGTATCCTGTTATTTAATAGTACTGTAGTGTGTACTAATAAATAAGGAATCGATAAATCAACAGTAGTCAGTATCTTACTCGAGACGACCACAAATGGTCTTTTAAGTGATTCTTGTGCTCCTGATTTAAATAATGCTCAAAATAATTCAAGGGTGAGGCCTATAGGCCCAGTCATTTCACAAGTAAATTTTGCCATTGTTTAGACAAGGCTAATTGCCATTGTTCCAGAAATGCCATATTCTGCTGTGACACATGCTTTTTGTAGGCCCAGCTAGGGCCTACTGAACACAGTGCCCCTGGGGGACGGGCCTTCCCTGCCTTTAAATGCTGAAACCGAACAAAGACTTTGTCCCAAATGACCAGCGGTGAACTACGTAGGGAATATGATGCCATTTGGGGCACAGAGACTTTGAAAAAGCCAAACACAAAATAAGCATCACGTATTTCAAAACCACTTCCTCTTAGCAACGTTCTCATGTACTGGCAGGGCAACCCGTTTTATTCATTTTACCCAAAGACCATTTGACAGCACTTAAAATATTTAACCTCAAACGCTATATCCACGTTGCCCTGTAGTATATTGAGCCAGTGGAGCAGATATAGTTGAGGTACACCTTTTTAGACAGTTCTTTTAGTTAGAAGTGTTTGTTTTTAATGGTGTTAAAGTCGTAGTTGTGGGCCCAGGAAAACCCCAGGCGAAGACACTGCTCTGGTGTTGTCCCAAACCGTGCCCTGTTCCCTATCCCATGCACTATGTTTGGTGTGAGACCTGTTGAAACGGAGTGTGCCGTGTGGGGCACAGGGTGCCACCTGAGAACACAGGCTTGAACCTGTCGCTTTGGAAGGCGACACGTCCCGTATGGTATCGAAGCAACATCTGCTCGTTGTAGGCCACCGAAAACCCAGAGAGAAGAAATCTGAGCGCCTACCACTTTGGAGAGAGCCGTCTCCATTTGATCCTTTCTTATGTTGATTACTGCATGGCGCACCGTTTGTAGCTGGCAGCAGGCTTTTCAGCTGAATCAGATGGTGAGAATAAATTCATGAATATTACAGATGACTCATTTGGCTTGTTTGTTTGAACAGAGGCCGACCACGCCACCTTCGGCATCCCAAACGCCAACCTTTTCTGATGCAGTGTGCCAGTTTTTAAATGGGGACCATAAGGGGGTTCTGGGTTAGAAAAGTACACTATGTAGGAAATAGGGTGGATTTTGGAAGCTGATCCAGGTTGTTTTTCTTGATGTTTTCTCCCAAACTGGAAAATGGCTGTCAGGAACAGAATGTTGATTTCCTTTGAGGCTGTATTCTATTCCCACCAGTGACGCAGTGGATGGATGGCGGTTAATGAGGCTGTTTATTCGGTGTTAATGCAACCACGTCTCTTAATTTGTGGCTACACTGCGTCCGTACGCACACATTTCTCCCCTGTTTAGCAAAGAAAAGCGAATTCCAATACAAATGAAATATGTCTGACAAATGTGTCATTGTCAGCGTTACGCGTGCCATTGTGGGAAGCCAACTCTGTGTTATATTCAGTTAAAAAACACCCTTCAGTGTGGTAGATGCCATATACAACCTACAAGATGATTGCTTGATAAAAGATGAGAAGAAACCTGTGAAACATAACACATGAAATGAGCTGTATTTACTGCAATGCTAATATGGGAAAACTACTGTATAATTATTTTATACTGCTACAGTATTGCAGAGAATATAACAACATTGTTTGTGGTTATACTGTTAAAACAATAGTATATATTGTTTCTTCAAAAGGATAGGTGTCATCAGGAACATATCAGTATTAAGGAACAGCATTTTGGCCTTCCAAAGCTTCCAAAAATCCATCTATGGTGTTGAGGGAACTGGATTTTGCCCCGTTTAGGATTAATTCCAAATAGTCCATTAATTAATGTAACCAGTGAATTTAATAGATAAAAAGAGTAAAAAGCAGGACCCTAGGTTCTGTAGTCAGACCAGGGATAAACATTTGTAACATAAACATTCTGATAAAAGAACCTTACCAGCCACACAGAGTATAGACTAGGAAAGGACAATTGAGGACATAATTATGAATGGCTATACAGGATACTGAAGAATCATCGAAATATGTAAATAAAGATTGAAGTAACCAATTATTTTAAAATGCTGTCTTATATAACCACAGCTACTAGCGAATTAGCGTTCAGGATTCAAATCACCTGGTTTATGGGAGAGCATATACTACAGGTATGACATTACATCATTGTGTACTGCTCTAATTGTGTTGGGATTTGGCTGATAATGGCAATAAGGCTTCTCAGGGTTTGTACTATATTGTAATATACCACAGCTGTATCCTGGCCCTTAAGAAATTCAAACAGTACACAAGTGCATCTTGCCCCCGACACCGTGATGGGCACGATTTGTTAGCAAAGAAGAATCCAAAAACCACAGTTTGAGAGTTACACAACTTGTTTGACACAAAACAATGAGTGTATTGAGCATAATGAAGTACATTGTAAAGTACAAAACAACTGTACAGTGTGCTGATATGTCTTCTGTACTTCCACCCTGACCTTGTCCTGCCGGCCCGAAGGAATAGAGGTCATCTGCTTATCTCCCAGCTCCTGCATGCTTGCCCCTTATCTCACTGTCTGACACCGATAATGGGGCCTTTAGTTAACATGGTGCGCCAGCCAGCCGCTTCTACAACTTCACCCAGCGGCCTAGCCAGACTGCTTCCTAGGCCGATACCAAATAGGACCAACTGCTCTGGTCAAAAGTAGTGTGCGTCGCAGAGAATAGAAGCCCATTGGAGATGTAGATAACGTGGTGTGTAAGATCTGCCTGGTCGCACAAATCTGACCCACCAAATCACAGCTAAATGGGCCGTCAGATAAATCTCAAAACTGCTTCCTTCTCGTTTCCCTAACCTTGTCCGCAGGCTGTTGCACACAGCTCAGATGAAAGTGGGATATCAGCAATTCATAGTTGGCCCTATCGGTAATGACGATAGAATCATTGGAACGTGCGGAGCCGCGTTCGAGCAGTAAGAGTCACGGAAAAAGCTTGCCACCAGAGTTTAGTCCAAGTGTACTCTCATCTTCCGGTTCTCCAGTCTACCTGGCCCCTCAGAAATGATATGGGAGTGACCTTTGTTGTACTCATTGAGCTTTTAGCAAGTCACACCAATGCTTGACAGGCTTTTAAGAAGAGACAGGGTGTGAATGGAAGATGTGCACATGGAGGAGTGTTATAGCGTGATGTTGTTGTGGTAGAGGATTGGTTGTTAATTGGTTGTTAGAATAAGCTGATAATCCAATCCCAATGCATCTGGAGTTCCCCCAACTCTTTCTGTTTGCTAACAACGGCCAAGTTTGGCACATTGGTCCACCAGTATCTTTGCGCATTTTCACAGAAGTGTTTGGGAATGATATCACTTTCCCTCTGACTAAGACTGAAAATGAAGGTCAGACACTGGCCCTGTTATCACATCAGCATAATATCTGCATGATTGGCTACGGGTCTGGGATATCAGTTTTTCCGGTGGTTAATTTGTAGCGGAACGGTAGCTAGCTATGCCTTCACAAGCAGTTAGCTGGAGCTGAAATCATGTCAGCTTCGAAAACTGAGTCAATGTCAGGAGCTAGGGATGTTGTCCTGGTCTCATATCTGGGTATGTTTTCACTCCAAATCCGTCAGATCCAAGTTCAGACTGGGCTGAAGTGATATTTGCTGTTAGTCTTTCAGACTATTGTTGTTTTCTTTCTGCTGACTGTTGGCAACTGTTGTTCGGTCGTTTCGTTCAGGGAGCCCGCATAGGGGAACAAAGTGGTCTTTCATTTCCCCCCCAAAATATGCCTAAACACTGGTGAAAGGGGCTTCACAGAGACCGGAGCAGTGGTGAATAAGGTTATGTCAAGACTTCATAGGACTTAAAATGCAGCAGGATCGTTCAAAGCATACAGATCTTCGAACTAATCAATACGGAGTCCCACGGGCATGCAAGAGCAGCGAGGAAGAGCTGTGGGTAGATGGGATTTTCACGCGAGAATGAAAAGTCTTAATGAAAATTCATTATCAAGGGTCATCGGTTTTAATTCCCTCCGGTTCCGTGCCGGCTACTTTGTTTCTCTAGATGAAAAAAGCAGCAGCTGAGCCAGGCTGGGCGTTAATGGTTTGAAGTGGCAGCCGTGGTTTGGTACAGAGTGGAGAAGGGGGAGGAAGAGGAGGAAGGCAGGAAAGAGGGGCGTAAGAACCTGCCTGCCGACCCACTAGGCGTTGGGGGCATGACTCGAGGAGGGGAGGGGGTGCGCATACCTTCTAGGTGTTAGCCGCGGTTTGGGGGGGGTCCAGACTGCGGAGCCGGCTCCTTCCCTGCCTCCTCAGCCCGGCTGAGGTGATTTGTGTCTTTCATGTTGGGACCCAGTAAAACCCATCCAAGCAGAAGCCTTCTAAAGTGGCCTACCAACAGACTCTATTAGATGTAGAGCTCGGAGGCACAGGACTGAGTGGGCAAAAAATAAATGGAGAGGAAAATACTCATCCCAGGGTTTTAGGAGTCTGACCGTCCCTTTTTCGTCCGTCTATCTCACTCTCCTGCTCTCTATCTTTCTCTCACTGTCTTTTTGTCCCCCAAGCGTATATGTAAATGAGGAAAACATTTGTATTACCCTTCAGAAGACACTATTTCTTATAGGATTCGTACTATAAAAATAATCAGTTATTTTACTATTTTATAGGCATTTTATAGTTGGCCATTTTATCAGGCTTAAATGGTAGGAACAATTTGTGGTAAGAAAATACTAAATATTTATATTCTATGTGTGTGTGTGTGTGTGGGGGGGGGGGGGGGTGTATTTATTTATTTATGTCTCGGGGCAGCCATGCATCTATCACCATGTCCACAGAATTAGAGCCTCAAGAGTAATGAGAGTATTTATTTGAAAGGACCATGAAGCTCATTATCATGCACTTTTACTACCCGGTCATTTTCCCAAAAAGATCAAACCATTTTGAATGAACAAAGTATGTTTCCATTTCACTTGTTGTGTTTCCCAAACCTTTGATATGGCATAAGTGTAACTCAATAAACATTTTGGTGTAATAGGTCGGGAACATCTTTCACTTCCCCAAAATGAACCCCCATATCACCACACATTGGTTTAGGATACCGTGCATTTTTGTGATTTGGAAAATTACAATTTAAAGTAGAAAATTAAAAGTTGAAGTTGCCATATGAGTGTTTTTGCAAGGAAAATCTCTCTTCCTTGTCTATCAACATATTAATGTGACCCTGTGTCTCAGTTTTTCCAACTCTTGATGCCCAATAATGCGCTTTTGCAACATATCCAAAACAACTGATAGTTCTCTCTCTGAAGGTTATTTCTCAATGATTTCTTCTCACTGGAGATTTCATGTGACATTTCTGAGCTTGCCAATGTGGTCTCATACTAGTGGGCTGGTTTCTAACTTCATGATTTCACTGACATTACAACAATCAGGCCAAAACGCCACAGAAACTATTAGATGATGTACCTTGGGGTTTAAGAAAATGCAAGGAGTAGCTTTGCCATATTTGTCAAAATAGTGCAGACAATAGAGTGCCATTTGTGAAAATGTTCTTTGGCTGTACAGGCTGTCCCAACCTTCTCCACACAGCTAGCCCCGTTATTCAGCCTGCTAAGCTGCCAACCATCTTAGAACATTTGTCTGAGGCACCTCTTTAAACGGCTGTGTCGGCGCTGAATAAACTGTGATTGTACTGCGGGCTATTCCCTTCATCTCATCTGTCAGCGGTTTTGATGACAAAGCAACATTTTTATTTATCTGTAAACATACATGGTGAACAACACGTCTCGGTCGCTCCACTTTTTGAGGGTGAATAGTCAGGATTGTGCTGCCCTGTTGCCAGTAACTAACACCCCAGAAATGCTGACCAAGGCGCTTGATGATTTGCGGTCCCCGGAAACTATTTTGCAAGGGCAACCTGAAAAAGCAGCAAAGCTATGGAGAACCTGAGTGTGTTTTTATTATTTCCCCAGTAGTTAGGATCCTGGATGCTGATAGGCTGAACGCTGGCGGCATGCACTGTTAACGTTTCAGCGATCCCCGATGGTAATTGGTTCGTCTTTCCCTCTGTCCTCAGGTTACTAACCAGCTTCTGTGGGGTTTGATGTCGTCTTCAGACTGGTCCCGCTGAAGATGGAAACGCTAGAGTCCGAGCTCACCTGCCCAATCTGCCTGGAGTTGTTCGAAGACCCGCTGCTCTTACCGTGTGCCCACAGCCTGTGTTTTAACTGCGCCCACCGCATCCTGGTCTCCCACTGCTCGTCCAGCAAGCCTCTCGAGTCCATCTCCGCCTTCCAGTGTCCCACCTGTCGCTACGTCATCACCCTGAACCACCGCGGCCTGGAGGGCCTGAAGCGCAATGTGACCCTGCAGAACATCATCCACCGTTTCCAGAAGGCCTCCGTCAGCGGCCCCAACTCCCCCAGCGAGAGCCGGCGCGCCCCGGGCCCCCCGGCGGCCCAGCGGCCCTACAGTAGCAGCGGAGTCGGAGGCTCCGGGAGCCACAGCGCCCGCTCCAGCCCGGCCCAGCTCGCCCTCGGCCCGCAGCAGGTCGCCACCGTGTCCATGGAGCACCGGATCAGCTGCCAGTTCTGCGAGCAGGACCCGCCGCGCGAGGCGGTCAAGACCTGCGTGACGTGCGAGGTGTCGTACTGCGACCGGTGCCTGCGCGCCACCCACCCCAATAAGAAGCCGTTCACCAGTCACCGGTTGGTGGAGCCGGTCCGCGACGCCCACCTGAGGGGGCTCACCTGTCTGGAGCACGAGAACGAGAAGGTGAACATGTACTGCGTGGTGGACGACCAGCTGATCTGCGCTCTGTGCAAGCTGGTGGGACGCCACCGGGAGCACCAGGTCTCCTCTCTGAGCGAGCGCTTCGACAAACTGAAGGTGAGGCTCCTCTCGAACATTCTGGTCGGACTCTCTTTGCCCCTCTCTCACTTTCACACGCACACATCAACAAATTTTCTGTGTACTGAATGGAAGTTATGTGCCTATGAGCCGTACTTCAGCTCCCTCTGCTCGGTCTCCCTGCTTTGGCTCCTAACATGTCTGGAAAAAACGACAATATATAAGGTGTCATTCCATCTACCTTAAAAAAAAGAAAAAAAAGTATATGTAAAAATAAAACATATTGCCGCTTTCTCTCTTAAAACAAATCTCCCCCTTTCTGAAGGAAAGTATCTTGTAGAAGGTCCTTCTGACTGTTAAATTGTTGTCCACTAGAATCAGGCAACTTGTTAACAAGCCAGCCATTGATGACTGTCCAGTCCAATAGGGAGAGCGGGTACAGAGGGAGGGGAGGGGGGGGTAGAGAGAGTAGGGTGGGCTGGAGAAAAAGAGGAGTGAGAGAAAAACAGAGATACAGGGGGGGTAGACAGACAGACTGAGAGAGCGGGGGGGGGGGTCCGTGTGAGATGCAGGAAGAGAAGAGAGTCATTATAATAGTACATGACTCTGCAATCCCCAAAGCCGTTGTGTGTTCGCTGTCAGTGTTCAGCGTAGCTGTGCTGACCCAATGTACAAAGGAAGGACTGCTGAATCAGGAAGTAAAAAAGTGGCTTGTGGAAGCTAAAGCAGCCAAACACCATAACTGCTCTCCTATACTAACCTGAGCAGTGTCCATGGCTAGTGATGTTGTGTATGTGTTGTGTATGTAGTGGGAAAGTGGTGTATCTAGTGGTAGCAGGTGAATGAGGAAACTATACATACTCTGTTCATGTAGTGAGAAAGACATGTCCTGATAGGGATAGGGTTTTGTACTATAAGATATTACAAAATATATTATTTCATGCCTGTAGTCAGTTAGAAGGCGTTCTATCCACAGGATTTAACTAGCGTTATCGGTAGAACTGTTTCCAAGGTGTTGTCCTTATTGAATTGAGGCCTGGGTATTGTGCTATACCTATCTTGTTTCAGGGATTCCCTTATTCTTTATAGAACACGCTTGACCTCTTATTGGCCGAATCCCTTTGAGGGTTGAGTTACAAAGATGAAGAAGGTCAGAAAGGGCACCTGGGATCAAAGTCTGTGTTCTCATCGTCATTGAATACCATTGGGTAAAACGGAGACAAAAGCCCAGACTGAGCAGTAACATGGACCAGAATGTCCCGCTGTTATTGACCTCATCACAATACCACTCTATGTTTAGACCTTTAACATGCTCTAAAGTCACTTTGTTCTGGCATAACTCCTGCGTAAAGCCCCCCCGCCCCCGCCAGCCCTGTCTTATATGATCTAAATGCATCCGTGAAGCCGCCCACGCCTGATTGTGTCAACCCGAACGCCATTGTGTGTCACAAAGGGGAGGAAAGGGGAGACATGAGAAAGCGGTTCCACCTCCGTTCTCTCCGGGTTTTCACCCAGGACGGGATGGGAAGCCGGCAGTAGCGCCGGAGAGGCCCAGAGAATGGTGATGGCTTGAGGTCTGGGAGCGCGTGTCACCGCTCTTCTGCCCTCTTTGGTTCTGCTCCGCTGATGAGCGTGTGGGTTGAAGGGCTTCGGACCGGCGCTCATTTCATCACTTTCACGGTCGTAAATTTGATGCTGTTCCTTCAGGTTTTCAAAATGAAAATTTGGATTCAGGAGTAATATTCAAAATGTTTCTTATCTTCTTTCCATGAAGGGACTGCCAATATTGCAAGCTTTCTTAGTCTTTCTTTTTCTTTCTTTCTCTCTCTTGCTTTCCCTCTAACTCCCTCGCTCTCTCACTGTTTCCCTTTTCTCTTACAGAGGAGAATGCGTGCGCATGCGCACACACACACCCACACAAATGAACTGTACAATTTTCTAGTTTTATTTCATTAGATGTATAGACCCTTCACACTAAACTGACACTGTGGCCCTTATGTGACCTTGAGTACTGT
Source organism: Esox lucius (assembly GCF_011004845.1). Classification (NCBI taxonomy): domain Eukaryota; kingdom Metazoa; phylum Chordata; class Actinopteri; order Esociformes; family Esocidae; genus Esox; species Esox lucius. The sequence goes on from NC_047572.1 coordinate 11,284,172, forward strand.
TTACTTGTTGGTTTATGTCTGCCCAGCGGCTGAGGCTAATGCTAAATATATGAACTGATGAAGGAGGACTTGTAGCCTGACCTTCGAGGCACAACTGGGAGAATCTGGGATAAAAGGAATTTGAACATGAACATGTGCGAACGTAAAATATGAGCACATACGAAATGTTCATGTTGTTTTTAGATTATTGTGACTTTTGACTGAAGGGTTCTCTGCCTAAAGCCTAGTCGTGAGTAATTCATCAACGACTTCAAATCTCAGAATTATACTGAATTATTTTTGCATAACCCAGTAAGGGTTCATATTAAGGATACATTAAGTGTAGAATGTCAAATGATAATGCTAGAAGTGTTTCTTTAGGGGGTGCAATCTGGATTCAGCCATTAGAAGTATAGACCCATATGATTCTATCAGCGTAGAATGTATTTTAAATTTCAATTGAAAGGTCCGAACAGGACACCTTTGCTTATTTCTAATAAAATTAAAATTTTTGTGGAATTGATGTGTTAGTAGAAATCCGCTACGCCTTTCCCATGGGCCACGAACCCATTACAGTTATTTGGTTTTACCGTAAAGAGCAGATGAGGTTTGAGCAATTCTCCTCAAAAAGGGGTAAAACAAATCACATTCATAGTAAATGAGAACAAGAACCTTTGATCTGAATGATGAAGGACTTTACAGTTTCTGTCTTCAAAATATATGGTTATATGGAGAATTAGTATTTTTCAATTTATTGAATGATTTTGTAATGTCTTCCTCTTTCATGATTTAATAAATCATGAGTTTTTATTTTTCCCCCTCAAAGATTTCAGTTTGTTTTGTTCACATTATTGTTCACATTATAGCTCACATTAAAAGTGGAATATGTTCTGACATGATTTATCTTTATCTCATTCTTTAACATCACAAAAACCTGGCATTTTCACACGGGTGTGTATATTTTTTATATCCACTGTAGCAGCACCAAAGCAAGTTCATCTCTGTCTGAGCAGATGGAACGTCATTGTTTGTTTGGTTCTAGAATGTCTGAACTGCTCATATACTGTTTGACCAAAATATCAGACATAACATTTCATTCTCAAGTTCTCAAAAATTATAAACGTATTGACCTCTAAGTGGACTACAACAGAACAGGATCAATGCGCTAGTAAGCCAACTTCCATCAAATAGTTGATTTTTTTTTTTTCTCTATAAAAAAAATGCTTTGATGTGCTTGAAAAGGCAACCAAAACAATTATCCAAGTAGCTTTCTTCAGGAACCATAAAATCAATATTGATTTCTGGTGGTTTGTTAAAATTAGCTGGCTAGCTAGTTGATCCCGCTTTGTAGAATAGCCCCGAGGGCAGAGTCTGTTTCGCTGTTTGTTTTCTTCTGAACAGACTGACAAAAGCTAGCCTCCCACAACATCTCTCCCCTTTGAATTGGTGTTAGACTCAAGTGACTCTGCAACACTTTGAAGATGTCCTGTGTACCTTTTGTAACAGGCGTTGAGTGTTTCGTTTTGGAAGAACTCCTTCAGATTCGCAGATATGCCTTGCCGTGACCAGATGGCCATGGCGCTTCTCATGTTTAATTGATTGACGAGCGTATACGTGAAGAGGCTGGGTTCATCTCTCTGTGTGCATTGCATCAAGCTGCTAATGAGCTGATGTCTTTTGTAAAGGACTCCTCAAGGCTGTGTTTGCACGGGAACACTCGACTTGAATCACAAAGCACCACTTACAATGAGCCCTGATAAACAGCGCGGCCGGTCCTTGATTGCTTTGCAGTGACACTTGGGGCGTGCTTGTGTTTGCCTCTGTGCTCTCTGTGCTCTTTGATTTCATTTTGTATTCTCACTGTTTCTGTTGAAAGGTAACCTGAGTGTATTTCCAGGGGCCTTACTATACAAATGGTGATAGCGTGTCCTGTACAAAAGAGTTTGACTAGAATTAAGAGAACACATCTAACAACTGACTCCTCAGACATGGCTAGTCAGTCATTGGAGCAATGAGGTAGTTCCCGCTCTCCATTTCTCTCTCTCTTTGATACATATACATGCTTAAGCAGTAAGGCATTAGGAGTTGTGGTGAGGTCCGCCTGGATACAGCCATGGTATATTGGCAGTATTCCCCAGAGCCCCGAAGTGCCTTATTGCTATTATAAACCGGTTACCAATGCGATTAGAACCGTAAAAAGTATTTTATTTTGTCATGCTGCGGTATAAGGCTTGATATACCCACGTCTTTCAGCCAATCGGCATTCAGAGCTCGAACCGCCAGGTTGATAATGTGCTTTACATGAAGCGACATACAAAATACTGAAAAAAGTTAGCGATTAAAGGATTAATTTTCTATTTTTGAAGTTTGCTCTCCTCAGCAGTAACGTTGATACCCTGTCCTGTTTTTCACAGGTCTGCTGTGTCGATCTCTCTTTCTCCATCTCTTTCTCACATTCTCACCTTCACTATCTCTCAATCATTTCTTACTCTCTCTCTCTCTCTCTCTCTCTGTGTTTTTCTCTCTCATCCTCTCTTCCGCTCGCTCTCTCTCTCTGTTTTCTGCTTGTATTTAAGCTTCTTAAAGAAGCACTCCCTATCTCCTCCTGCTCTCTCTGTAACGTGTGCAGGTCTTAGACAGCCAGTGCTGACTCCCCTGCTTCCCTTTTTACCGCCTAGCTCCTCCTTGTCCCTCTCTCCTCCCCCTGTTCACCCCCTCGCAGCCTCCTCGTCCCTCACTCCTCCTCTCGTGTCCCGCGCCTCGTTCCCCTAAGTCTCCCGAAGACCACTTTAATTCCCGCTGTTTACTCAGAGAGCTGCAAGGTGGCAAAGTGGCAGAGTTGAGTCTTAATCCACTCAGACCCCTCCCTTCCCTGGTCCTGAGCCAGTTAATGTGACCCAGGTGGCGCCCTACTCCCTTCACAGGGCACTAGCTTGGACAGGAGTCAGCCCTGAGGAAGCACGGATGTAGTGCACCGCAAAGGGAATAGGGTGGCATTGGGCAGTCGTCCTGGCTGTCTTGTTGTCGGTTAGTAACACCCTGGCACTAGCCAACCCCCCCCCCCCCCCCCAACCAACACATAGCTTTTTGCAGGCGCATAACAGATAGCGAGAGACACGAGATGGAAGCTGACGTGGGTGAACTGATTCAGAGCATCGCTGATTCCCAGAGTGTGTACGGCGAGGAGCTGGCACGGTTTAAAGGAGAATAGTGTGTAAGTGAGAGATGGAGAGAGAGATAGAGGACTAGAGAGCACTTACCCATGCCCATAATGTGTGTGTGTGTGTGTGTGTGTGTATGCTCTTATGTGCAGTTAATGCATCACGCATGTTGTCTGGGAGTGTCCTGACAGGTCATCATAGATGGCTAGAGAGATAGAGGCTTGTTATCAAGGCTTTTCCCCAAATGGCTCCCTATTTCCTGTATAGTGGTTCACTACTTTAAACTAGGCCCATGGGGCCCTGGTCAACTACTGTAGGGAATAGGGGGCTGTTTGTGCCAGTGTCAATCCAGGGAAGGCTCTATTTCCCTCCTTTTCATGCACAATTTATGCAAACAGGAACTAGGAAGGCTTTTAAGAGCTTTTGCCTCATCAGTAATTTCAAGGACTGATATAGAATATAGATGTATCTACTCGCGCATTTCTCTGTTCCAGTGAAGCATCGTTTAAAGCACCTGACCAGTAACTGAAGGATTACTACATTGAATTTCCAGAGGTGAGCAGTCTGTCGTTCTGTGCAGTACCTGCGCGAGACCGTTATACCTGGTTGCTCCTAGGTCTGGGTTAAAAATTAGAATGTTTTGTCGTTTATACGTGCTTCATAAAATAACAATAAAAAAATAAGTGAATTAATTTAATATAATATCTATCCAACAGTGATTTTCATACTCATGCTTGAATCCAGAAGTGTCTGTTTTCAGGACACCTTTCAGGCTTGAATCTATAGGTTTGTGGGGTTCTGTGGTCCAGGACGGGACACACAATGTATATGGTTTTCTTCATTTAAACCAAGCAGTATGTGAAGTTGTGATCTCATGCTTCCCCATGGCAACAGTGTGTGAATGTATTATACCAGCATTTTCTGGGTTCGTTTCGATATACTTTTTGGGTGTCCACGCACTCAACATTATCTCTTCCGGCAAATGAATGAAAGTCTGGTGACAGATATCAACACCCTTATGTTGGTGAATGGTCAACATCAGCAGTGATGTTTCTCTCAGAGTCGCCGCGTATGGCTGCTACCACCTCATTACTCTCTACTGTCATGCATTTATATTGCCACTTTTTTTTTGTACGTTCAAAACCACATTAGCAACCAATGTGAACAAGCACACTGCTGTCTTTATACTGTCTTTATATAAACTCAATGTGTTCTCTAGGGTTGTCTCAGGAAATCAGTTTTTATCGTTTGACAGCGAAGCTTCACATCTGTATTTGAAAATGTTGGTTTATCGCATATCTGGTAGTAAAATGTCCGCAGGCAGTGTTTTTAGTATCTGTCGGGTGACTGATCCTGCTGTAGCTAATCAGCTAGTAGTGGATGCCCAGAAGACTCCAATAGCTTAGCACACTGGCTACATTTGCAAACTGGTGAGACATGATTATAACTATCCTTCCGCATTCAAATAGTCAATGTGTTATGGCACCGTTAAAACACTGTGACCTATCTAGTCCATATGCGGTTAAAAACGTACTCTTAATGCATTACTGAGAAACTCGTTACTTCACAGCGCTTTCACAGCTTTCTATAAAATGCTCACGGTATATAGTTAATTGTATTCATAGCAGCTGCATGAATCATGATATGAAATCATGCATAAAATGATTCAGCTATTTCACCCGGTTAGTTCATTGAGAGTTGAATCTGACATTTTCATTTTTCCTTCTTTAAAGGGGCTTTGAAGTAACCAGTAGAACACCATTTGGTATGTGTAGTTCGGCATTGTTCACAATTTGGCCTGATCGTAATGTAGCAGTCACATGGTCATAATACGCCTACAGACTCTAAGATGTTTAAGCATTCTGTGACCCAGTATTAATCCAAAAATGCTCACTATTATCCTAGATACTGTGGATTTGATGACATTTGCAATCCTTGAGTCTTACATGCTGGGGAGGGGGGGGGGGGTCTTCAGGAATTACTTTTTGAGGTTTATGTTACAATCTCTAAGGGGATTGAAATATCGACGAGTGCTGGTGAATGAAATCTTGATGATTTAAAATCATTCACTTGGCTATTCCTGTCTCAGGTACTACTAGATGTATAAACGCATTTGCTGTAGCAAGTCGTCTGACGTCCAATCCAGTTGGTCTGAGATCAGCTGGTGTCCAGTCTTTCAAAACACCCGGATTCCGTATCCGGTGTTTCCGGACAGGCTCTGGAATGTCTGTCCCCCTGGGCAGTGTCCCTGCTGACCTGGTGACAGGGGACAAAGGAACAAGCACATCTACACTGTGTTTGTGTCTGTGGGTGTGTGAGTGTGTGGGGACACGTTAGCACGTCTCCACTCTGTCAAACCCTTCTTTGTTTTCGTCTGGATTCTTAAGCTTCCTCTCCCTGGCTCTCTCCAGAACCAGCTGTCTGCGGCTGGGATGCTTGTCAAATTCCTTCCCCTATGAATTTGTCTCCAGCCCAAAACGCACTGCTACAGAAGTGCTCCACAGGGAGATACTGAGTTTGGATATCAACTGAAAACACTTTGGGTACCTCCACAAATGCACCCTATTCCACTGTATTGTGTGTCTTAGGGCCCTGGTCAGAATAGTGCCATATGTTGGGAGAAGGATAACATTTAATGTGCAACCAAACACCTGCGGAAATAGAAACCATACAGTATTGTGCATACTGTATTTCCATGGACATATTTAGCATGTACCCATTATAAAGTTAGTTAAGTCCAATGGAATGTGTACCACAAGACAAAAAGAGAACAGTACATCTTCCCTCTGGCTTAATGTCCTTTTCTGAACCAGGGAAACTCATGCATACTTTATACAGTATCGCTTCTTTTATGGGCTTCTTAAAAGGTCATTCATCAGCTATGTTAGACTAATGACAGTACTAACTCATGTTTCAGTTGGGCCATAGTCAGAACTAGGGGAGTGCTAAGTTGCCATTAGGACTAGCCTGGATTCGACACAGAACCCAATTGTTCTACCTGAAACAAAAGGTTCAACCAGAAATCAAAAAGCATTCTATTTGGGCCTCCCCCCAAAAATGGGTTCTTTTTAACTGTTTTCCACACTTCCATCTCCTCAGAGCAGAACGTTGTCCTTGCTGGGCCCTCCTACAGGAGGGTAACTCTTTTCTTACTGACAGTCGTGAAGTTCCCAGACTGGCTTGGAAGCAGTGACACCAGCTCGGCTCCCAGCCTCACACTATTGGCTAGGAGCGTCTGGTGTCACAATGCGCCTTTCTGGCTACAGCTGCTGGTTTATATTGGATTGAAGCCAAGCTTGGGACCATGTCTAGTGATTACCTTTGCAAGATTGCAACCACTGAAGGCAATAAAACGTTTTTGGCTTGTCAGCGTAATATCGTGTAATGTCATGTTTTCCATGACTAAGTCATTCCGCTGATTAGCTATCCTTGCGTGCACTAGCAACCAGGGTATGCGTTTTGGTGTTCTGTTGTTGTTTTCATTTCGCCACCGACAGTGGATTCTGCGGAGGCTGAACCTCGAGCTCTGAGTTATTTCTATACACATACTGTTTGTGTCAGAAAGTGAAGGGTACGAGCCATTGAAAATGAAATGTTTGTGTTGCCAAGACAACCAGAATAAGAGTGATGACGACGTCGGATGCATTGGAACTCTGAGAATTCCAGCCTTCTATTTCCAGAACACTGATGCCGCTGCAGTAGAGACTGACCTAGTGCCAGTCCAAAATCCCAACCCTTTTGCCTCTCTTGGGCACTCCTCTTCTCCTGAACCCTATGGGTCCGAATTAAAAGTGCCGGAGTTTCCCGCGTTTCCCTCCCTGTGTTTTGGATTTCATCATTTGGAACTCAGACAGGATCTGTCATTAACAAATCACAAAAAGACAGCGCCCCAGTTATTCAACGTGCCTACGTCTTCTCGCCGATTCAAGTATGCGTGAAAGGAATTGCTGAGGGCTATGTGGTTTAGATCCTTAGTCAACCGCCTCCTGAAGTCACGCGGAAGCTGTCAATTGTCTGACGCATTTCATCTTTATAAAGCACGCCGTTCCTCCCCATTTGGCCGTACCCATCATTGGCCGTATATGTTATGGCATATAGGCCACGTATGACCACATTCACGTCATTCCTGTTCATGTCACTGTTTTGTGATTTCAAGCCTTCGATAACCGCTCATTTTCTCTGTCTGGGAGCATGTTGAGGCTGCTGGCCATAGATGCATAGACCGCATGCATGTAAATACATCCACTTTCCAACAAAGAACAACACGCTGTGTCAGATCGTTTTTTTCTTCCCATCTAAAGACATTGAAGCCTTTTGTTCCTCATCGTAATGCGCATCAATATCAGTGTACATGTAGGCACCTGTACATGTGTAAATGTTGTTGGTCCAGTTCTATCAGGTATATTGGCTTCAATTTGTGTTTATTATAATGCCTGAGCTTCTGTGCAAATCAGCCTGTAGCCATCTTATAAATACATTCACATAGCAACACTATCAGTCATCTTTCTGTCGGCTCATCACATTTTTCAGAACGCTGCTAACAGCTGCTGCCATAGTAACAACAGTGTGTTTCCCCCAAGGCGTCTGCAACAGCTCGATCACAACCTACTGGTAGCTCACAGCACTTTTATGAAAGCTCGCGAGACAATTCTGAAGGTACGTGCTGGTTCCACCGCAAACTGTCATTAGTCGTCTCACCAGTGTCAGACGACCCTGCCTCAAAAGCAATACATTTGGTTTCAAATAGTCTTTTAGGCGGTTGTCAGAGAACTTTCTCCAGAACCACAGGGTGTGTTGGGAATAAATATTTCATTTGTGTCTGTTACAATGTAACAATGTAATAGGAAACATAACACATATTAGACGTAGTTCTGCAATCTTAGAGTTATGTTTTTAACCCCTCCGTTATATCGATATAAAATAGTGCAGAATGTTCTCTTGTGCAGTTGGAATCTAGGAAGAAATTGCAGGGGAGAAGAGAAGAATGTGCCTAATTGAAAGGTCAGAAAAAGAGTACCTCAAGACATATTTTAAATAGCTCTCATGCCCAAAGTTTAGTGACCTAGTATGAACCATATTAGCGATGTATACTGTTAGTTTCAAAAATACACCATTTAGAAATGAACTGCACCCTACGGTTTGTTCTCTCACCAATACCGTCCAGTCTGCTCTTCCACCCCAGTCTGAGGACACTGTTAGCAGGTCAGTGGAGCGGTGTTACACACATACAGTCAGGAGTCCGATCAGCTGCTGAGTAGCAGTCCCTCTGACCTGATCCTGATCATTCGCTAATCTCATTTCATGTTGTGGTGTCACACTATTGTCAGTCACGCGTGATCACTCAGGGGACAGGGGATTTATTGCAGCCCAAAACTGGGTTCAAAGGCTATTTAAAATCCTGCTGAATGTTTTTTTTGGAGTACTTCCAGAAATGCAACCCATGGCCATCCGATAATAGGGTTTGAACCCAGGTCTGATAAGTTGCATGTCCCAATAAGCGGATACTGGTCCCAATAAGCCTCCAATGGTTCAATCCTCATGCTCCCATTCCCCTGGCTTGACCTCTCCATCTGCCACTCAATACATTTTAGTCCCAAATGACACCCTATTCCCAACATAGTGCACCACTTTTGACCTAGTGGCTGACAGGATTCTGCTAAAGAGGCGGCCTCTAAAGGGTGCAGGGCGCCATTAGGGCCATGGCCAGACCTTTATCTGTGTCCAAATGGCCGGTGGAGAAAGAGATGGGTGGCTGGATTAAAGGCTCGCTAATCCTCTCCATGGAAGCCAGCTGTGTTGGATTCAAAATAGATCCTGCTTTGTCACTAATAGAGAGAGGCTGTACCTATAGATTTGTCCAAGGGCCGCCTCCTCTCGCTGCGTGTATGTGCATGTGGTTGTTTGTTTGTTCCAATCACGATTCTCACAGGCAGAGACAATAAGACATGATACACATACAGTGGGGAGAACAAGTATATGATACACTGCCGATTTTTCAGGTTTTCCCACTTACAAAGCATGTAGAAGTCTGTCATTTTTATCATAGGTACTCTTCAACTGTGGGTGACGGAATAAAAAAAAAAAATCTACATGCTTTGTAAGTAGGAAAACCTGCAAAATCGACAGTGTATCAAATACTTGTTCTCCCCACTGTACGTCTGTGACACACATGTACATCCTTTGATTACCAAGCCATTCTCAAATACCTAGTAGTTGTCCGACCATCTCCAAATACCTGTCTACTTGGCTGCCTTTGAAACCAGACAACCTCCCAATTCCCCTATTGTATAGAACTGTCTTACACCTTTGTTAATGAGAAACTTGAACCAGTCTGTTAAAATACTACTGACGTATTGGTAGGTGGTTCCTCGCTTACTGGAGAATGAAGATCTACAAAACATGAATAATTAATAACCCAAATAATTTGAACCCATAATGTGAGACGATTCTCTACAGCAGGTCCTTACACACTACGCACATTATGCATCCGGGACCAGTGGTTGAGCATTGTACAGCTGTAATCGGTCCAGTAGGAGGGCACAGTTACAGCTGCCATATAAAGGCAAATAGACAAGTTCATCTCTGAAAATCCGATTCCATGAATGATTTCAGGCTAGAATCTCCATGATGATCACTGGCATCTAGCAGAACGTGAACCGTCCCTAATAAACCCTGAATATCACTCTGTCACTCAGCATTATCAACCCCTCTGCCGACTGCAAAAAATACCATTATCTTTGTTTGTTTATGCTGGCCAATGTTTATCTACTTATTTTGGACCTTTTTTTTCCCTAAAGCCGCAAATGGAAACTGTCAGTTTTAATCGAATGGACTGAAAGCATGGTTTATACTTTTGGCCAGGTTTATCCATTCTTCGACTGAAGACGCTGAAGTGCTTCAATGAGCCTGTGGTTTGTGTAAGCGTCCAGAATGGCGCTCTACTTCTGACCAGGTGGAGCACCATTGTCATGCGCTTTGTAGGGAATGGACCATCCTTTAGGACCCAGGCTAAGTCCGCAGTTTCACAACTGAGACCATGATGGGGTCATCGTGACATGGTGTTGAATGAGACTCTGCCTGTTTCCATGTTTCTTTGGTCATATCATGACTGTAACCTGGGTTGGTCAAGAAGGGGAAATGAGAAGAGAAAAAGTGGCAGGAGACGGGAGGGAAATGGGGATGAGTGGGACGAGTGGAGGGGGTGGGTGGACGTGATGATGCGGATTGTCAGACTCAGCCATCAGCTCCAGACTGGCAGGCTTTAAATGGGACCAGAACACACAGTGACCCGCTCACGGTCACACATCTGCTGAGTCCATGGCTGTAATGACAGTTACAAAACCACACACAGTAGTCGGGAAATTGCTACTGTGTCTGTGTCTAGTCCAGAAATCAGAAAAGGTTCTGGAGACATTCTGGATTAAGGTAGACATGCACCGGTTGAAATAAGCTTTGAAGCGTATCCGGTATCAACACAAAATGAATTCAACTCCTTTAATGGCAATTGTTCTGGCACCTTTACTGACGCAAACAATTCTGGGTATGTGTAAATGTTCTTAGCGTATAAAGACTGATTCTGATTCCACACATACAAGGTGACAGCATGCAGTCTATCCTCAGCTAGCAAGCCTGTACTCTAATGCTAATGCTTGAATGCTAAAACAATTTGTAGTCAGTTCCAGGGAAACTAAATCATGGCATGGATTTCTGTCAAACTTTCTCCAAAGGCTGCTCTTAGGGTAAAGAAACAAGCATGTCCATGGTGTAACTTGGCTGAACTATCCCTTTAAAATCATAACAGGTTAAAGTACGACACAATAACTCCACAGATTAACTGTACATGTTTTATGGCTCTGGAGTGCAGTTGTATGTATTATTACTACACAGCAGTGGGTACCAGCAGTGAATAAATGGTGCTTGAGGCATAGGTTTATCTACCGTCCAACTCAAGGATTCTTAAAATATAAGACACAATATCATTCCAGTACATGGACTTCTGACCTACTGACTATTGTAGTCGCTTCAGCTATTACGAAGTTTTAAAACCCCACAAAAGAGGGATGTCAACCAAGGTTGTTTTTTGATTGGCATGGCTACGCAGTACTAAAGTCAACCCAATGAATGGTCAGACTGTTTTGCTATAGACTTACGGAAAATGTAGAGAAGTCAAGCCCAGATGAATGCATTTGGTGTCGATTATCTGCTTTTATGAAACCTTCAAGCAGTTCAGTTTATTATTGATTCAGTTGTCAAGTTTCTTCTCTGTCAGATCGACCGTTTCAACCCTGCTGTATCTCATGGAAATATGTCGTCTCCTGAAATGCACACAGACCGACTGTCTTCTGCCACAAAAAACTGTAAACCTTGTAATGGCTCGCTTGTCTTAACTGAGCTGCGGCGTGTTGTGTTTTTGTCTAAATCCATGTTAGACTGTAATAACTCATTTTGTCTGTTCTCTTTCACTCTCTCACCCATTTCTCTCTCACCTCTCTCTCTCGTCACTGTTGATAAAGTGATGTTAGACAAGGAGAGTATCATATAATAGTAGTAATATGTTGACAGTAAAATTAATTATGAGAAGTAACCTTTAAACTTCTATTACCAAACTGCAATAGATATAAAGAAATACAAAAATCACAAGATAAGACATTTAACATTACCTCGTTCTCTCTACATGTCTCCCTTCACACTCACTATCCCTCCCTTTCTCCATATCTCTTTGCTTTTTTGTCATTTTGGATAATTGCCATGTTCTTAATAAGAGCCTATCTGAGGCAGAGCGGTCTAGACCAGAGCATTCCTCTGTGATAGTATCAGTAAAACACCTGTCTGTGAATGCTAAGCTTCCCTGCTCCGTACATCCTCTGGTTGACTCCCACTCTGCACCCTATTGCCTGCGCAGTACTCTACCTTTAACCAGAACTCTGTGGGTACGGGCTCTTGGCTAAAGTCACGCACTTAAGACACGTCCTTGGTGTGTCTGTGTCATATCTGATAAACACTGCGCATGGTCTGTTTTTTGAATGCGTTCGTGCGTGTGTTGAACGGGACAACATACCGTAATTACCCTCTATGCCTGTAGCAGAAAGGCAGAGTAATTCTTTTGTCACAGATAAGCTGAGCTTTAAATAGAACTGCAACGGCAACCAAAATATGGTCCTAAGGGCCGGTACAACAAAGAAAGACCTGTAGCTGGCTCAAAGCAAAGCAGCAAGCGTCCACCTTCACAGAAGTAACATCAACAACATGCAGTCTTTTCTGGTTGAGGGTCGACAAGAGATTTATTGATTCTAGTCTATGAGAAATATTACATTTAATTTGAAATGTCTAAATAATCAAACAACATACAGTACAGCCCAGCCCATATTTTTGTGTTTCAAATCGCTGTTTTGGCTGTCTGGTTGTTTGTCATGTTTCGTGGTGCTGGAGTCTGGTTTGACGGTTTTAGCTCCCAAGATATCGACCACGCTGGCGAATGCGAGTTTGAGCCCCGGCTTGGCCAACCCATCCTACCCATCTCATTCTCTGATCCGTCCCCCTGGCTCCCGCTACTTACTTTACAGGAGTTAATAAGGATCAGGTTAAACGAAAAACATTTCTGTCCAGAGAATATTTCTACCAAGCTAATTGTGTAATGTTCAAACACAATGTGCAGCCAGACATAGATAGTAGGCAGTCCGTTGTCACGAGTCACTCTGACTGGACCATTATCCGCGGTTGTCTAAATCAAACATGGATGCCACTTAAATCGTTATTGGTGGAAGGAGCCAGGACCTATTTCCTCAGAATTAATTGGTGAAAAATAAACCATTCGTTACGCAGTGAATCTAATCATGCCAATGGCATGGCTTACACATTACATTGCATGTTCCTCATACGGCTTTGATCAGGCACGGCTTGATGTTCACAAAGACGCGGCTTATGGACAATCCGTGGAATTCTGGTTAACAGGCTGTTACACCTGATTATTTTACTCCGGAGTCCTTGGTGGAACGAGGAAAGGACTTCATGTCATTTGCAATGATGTTGTAGAATGTGGAAAGCCATTCGTGCATCCATATTTTGTTGAATGACCCTGACCAACAGTAGGCCTGGGCATTTTCTGATGAATAAACCTCTTTGGATATTTGAATGGGACCATGTTATGAAAGCAGTCAGTGACAGTGGGGATCAGAACTTGTGTTTATGACTCAGTTGGTAGCAACTTAAATCTCTTGATATGACACTCATCAAGGGATTATCATGAGTTCCTGGCAATTTGTTTGTGGATACTACGTAACATCACAGAGACCATTTTGGTCATTAAAAATGGCCAGTATGAAGAGGTTGTTTTATAAGACAATGCTAACTAACAATAATCCAAGGACATTGGAGGTCTACAGGTATGCTAGCATATCCGCAGGTTCACCTGACTGATGAAAGCAGTTTAAAAAGCTCAATTGACAAAATCTAGCAGGATACCTTAGTAAGTCCAGTGGGAATATACTATTTCTCAGTACTAAATTCTACTTGATTCCAGCCAAGCCAGTGAAGTCAGATGCATTTACCTACTAGAAATCCCTGAGCTGCAACTGTCATCCCGTTTCGCAGAACCTGTATTCAAGTTGTCATAAACTATAGGACCTCAAGCCCTACTGGAACACAAGCATACACCATACTCAATGACTCATTTAGGGTTTAAATAATGTCATACCACAATAGCTGCTGTGGCTAAAACATGTTTTTTTTAGCTGCACTTTTTTTGTAGTAAAATGTCAAAATACCAGACCTCAAAGAGTTATTTTCGTACCAGTTGAATTTCAGTTATTCACTTGGAGGAATTCTCTTCTTTTTAATCCTTTATTGCAGACATATGGTGTAATTGGAATTATTGGATTCCTGGCTGCTTTCATATGTTTTGCATAAAATGTCAAACACCCAAAGGGATTTAACACTCTTTGTGGTCTCCAGAGACATGAGTGAGTAACTCTGTAGACATTTGTCCTTTTACCCTTCATCATGCTTCAACCTTGTAGCGATTCTTCCGGGACCATAGATGTGGCAGTGTTCTGTGTGTTCTAGAGTTTCTGCATTAGCATTCTGAACATTCTTAGAACCATAGCATTTGGAATTAGAACATTGAAGTCATTCAGTGGGATCTCTTTGCCTAGAACTCATTTCTGAAAGCCCTGCATTAGTATTCGGTAGGTCTACAACCTCTTGAGGTGATTCCACACATTGACTTGGATTACAACATACGCATGATTATATAGAATTCAGTACTCCAGGTTACATTAAGTTCCCAGTACAACAGTACTCGTTGCCCATGAGCCTAACACTATTAAATGTAATGCCGAAGTTTTACATGGGATTGGTTTTAATTCACCAAAAGTTGAGAAGAAGTTGTCTGAGGCATTTGACAATAGAAACTGTGAAAGGATGTTTACATGCTTCGGGAGAGTATCTAGTCAAAACTATCAGGGAGGCAATAGCCAACAAATCATCAGGACAGACTTTGACCACATTTTGTGTTCAAAACGCCTCTTTTTGAATTGGGCTTCAATTTAAAACGCCATTGACTCTTTGTTAGCCAAAAGCCATGCCAGTCTCCGGAGAGATTTTCTCTGGAGTATTATCCTCATTCAACCTACTCCTCTTTGGTTACTAACTTCTGACATGTTCACACACACGCACCCACACACAGAAAAAGCTTAACAACTATTCTGAAGTGAAGCTTTTTTTGGCATTGTTCTTTCTCCAATCTGAGACGATCCCAAAATAATTAAGGCGAAACACTTTGAAGTCAGAATGGTAGCCGCGGGATCTTCCTATTGTTTTGTTGTTGCTGTTGACGTTGACGTGATTGTTGTTATTGCGTGTTACAACCCGACAATGCAGTGGAAAAGTAATACGCCCCCTTCGTATAGTTTCACTTTTTGTTCACATACAGCAGTTCGCCATCTTCCAACACAGAAATGTACAAACTCAAATGATTACCAAGTTAATTGTCTAATAATGAATTAAGGCCGGTACCCGTCATGTGTGTCTGGTAAAATAATGGACCTTTTCCCCCCAGACTCTGACTTCGAGGAGGCTCTCTCTGATGTCAATAGGTCCTACATTTGCTGTTTACCAAATGAAAGCGTTCTGAAGGGCAAATACCTGGGAGCGACTAGGATGATGTCATAGTGGTGAATGTGGGATCACATTCCTCTGTGTGATGGACTGTCAGCTTTGCGTTCTGGCTGTGACAGGCGCCGTCTTTTCTCTGTGCCATCACTGCTTTTCCCTGCCCTCTCTCCCCCTCTCTCCCCCTCTCTCCTTCCCTTTCCTCTCCTCTGCGTTAAACACATGGCTTCTTTCGATTTCCACATCCGCTGGCTTCCCATTGGCTGGCTCGCAGCTCAGGCTTGAGCTCTTCAAAAGCTCATGCATTTTGGATCCCACTAATACAGACCAAGTGCAGTGCCTATATCTTTCGTTCTCTCTCTATCTCTCTTGCATGGCTCGCTCTTTGCCTTTGATGTCGCTGTCTGCTTTAATGAGCATATTTTAGACTACGCTTACTGCTGTGCTCTCTCTCTCTCTCTCTCTCTCACTCACACACACACAAACGGCTACTGCCACAGGTGATAACTGTCTCCCTGGCTACGGCCACTATGATGCCACTTCGCTCCAGGCTTTTTCAGGCCTTTTTATGTACACAGCTGCTGCTCACACTCAGGCAAAAACACCAACACATTTTTAATGCTGTTTTTAAATCCACAAATCAAATATACGTGGTTATAGGATTCAAACATGGCTGTTATGCGCATCAACACTAATAGAAATAGCACCTTCCTCTCCGCCGCCCACAAACGCCCCCTAAACTCATATAACCTAAAAGTAACCACTGTTCCAACACTGCGCTACATTGTAAGTTCATTCCTTTAAACCAAACCTCTGAGACGGAAATCACATTTGTTTTAGCAGGGACCGGCCCCAAAAAAAAATGTGCCGGGACTGTCCTAGATTGCACCATATTCCCTATACAGCCCACTTCGCACCAAGGCCCACAGTGACACCTTTGGTGCCCTGGTCTTTAAAGTGGTGCACTGCATAGGGAATAGGGTGCCGTTTGGGACTCAAGCACAGTCTTTAATTAATGACCCATCTGTCCTGCTATCCCTGAGATGTTTGATGTTCAAACCCATGACACACCAAATGCTTGCCCTCGTCGGGCCTTCCTTCCTGCTTCCACTTGCCATGAATTCTAACAAGCAGCCGTTTCACAGTCCCTCGGCAGGCTTAAGCCGGTCCGGCAGGACCTAGCCTCTCAACTCTCCACGCACCCAGAAAGGGGTAGTCGTACAGGAAGACAGGGAAATCGCTAAAAGAAGCCAGCTGGGTGAGATAAAAACGAAAAACAAGATCCAGCCAGCTGCTGAACAGAAGTTTTTACTGGTTTGTTTCAGGGGTAGACTAAGCATAACGTGTCCGAGGGTTAGGGTGGGGGGGTCTCTGTCAGCAGAGGCTACCGCAGACTTAGCCAGTAAGGTTGTCTGTATGTGTTTGTTCATAGGCATTTCAAGTGAGTCCTGGCAGAGTTTCTGACGCGGTAATGGAGGCCTCAAAGACAAGCGCCGCGGTGAGTCCCCCAACGGTTCAACTGCCTTTTAAACCCCTGCCGGCATCCACAATGGCACCCTATCTTCTAAATTGTGCACTACTTTTGACCGGGCACCGTAGAGGCTCCGTTGAACAGTAGGGCACTACTATCTAGAGAGGGTAGGTTGCTATTTGGGACACTGCCCTGGTTGTCCTGTTGATGGTAAAAGGACAAAGGACACGAACGACAACACGGCCAGGTGGACGTTTGGAGCCCTTCCATCCTTCTCATCCACATGCATGAACCGCCAGCAGCTTCAAAAAGAGCAGTTGTGACACTTCTTTTGTTTTCCCGCCGCCGTCGCTGTGGTTTCCTTTTGTTGTCAGTTTTGTTGATTCTTCTGCTCCACTACTTCTGTTTAAATTCATGGGCCGCTTTTATATCCTCCTTCATTCTGGCTGCTTCATATGACTGGTCTACCATCTGTGTATGGTGATTTCGTCTTGCGTTACAGTTCAAGGCCACGTTTGGTTTAAGTGTTTTTGAAAGTGGAATTTCTCCAACTAAAGGTAATGTTTGAAAAATTGTCTAACAGCGTAGTGCAGGGATCACAGAGTAATGTCGACTCTGGTGTCTTTGTTCCTTTGTAATGTGGTATTTGACATGACATTTACTTAAAAAGGATTCATTCGCCGGTTACTTACCGGTAATATCTTGTCTCAGGCAAGCTGCCACATTGATCTGCCGCGCTGCATATCAAGAGAACCTTCTGGCCTGCTAACTCACCAACGGCACATTAACGGCCAGTTATAAGATGCATGCTTCATCTCCATATCTCCTGAGTTAGGCGTCTCGACCAGAGAGCCACTGAATGTTGTGAATGTGTAGTGTTGTATGACATTCCAAGTATTTCTCTTGCTGTCTCCTACGTTGTCGTACCTTCTTGTCTCTCGGAACCAAATTTTGTCCACTTGTCTGGTCTGTAGAGGATATTGCACAGCATGAGGAATTGTTTTATTTGTTGGACAAACACATAAGCTAAGAAAGCCCTCCTTGGTATCATGTCCTGTGTTGTGCTTTCTGTGGACCCCAGGAAGAGTTGCTGTTGCATGAACGACTGCTAATAGGCAATCCACCTGTCCAGGATAACATTAGTGATGCTTTGAATTATATTATACCTTCAAGGTCTCCTTTGAAGGAGTGAGAGGGTAACTGAATTAATCTTAGTTTAATTGTTTTGTTCATGTTTGTTTTTTTTCTTTTAGCTAACAGCACTAACCACAATAATGGTAATGACAATAAAATACTAATAGCTTCATCCTGTTTGATATTCATTCACACAACCTGGTCCCAGTGTGTTTTGTCTTGCCAACTCTGGTCATTGTCATCTCATTTTGGTTTGGTATAGTAGTCGACAAGACAGCACAAACAGACCTGGGACCGGGCTGCATCAAAACACCCCTTTTAGTGCAAAGTCAAATGAAAAGGAGCCTGGGCGCCAGTCTGTCGATGCTATGTTGTCGACTCATTGTAACTCGGTTTCATGTCAAATGTTTAGCTTGACAGATCTGTTTGAGCGGTGCAGCTGAAAACAGCCCAAGCGTAGATAAAACAAAAAGTGTATTTTTGATTAGCAGACTGGCACTCAGGCTCCAGATATAGGTCCACGAAGCTATTTCTTGAAAGTTCCCTCCCTCTATATCTCACTGGCCTGTTCCTCTGCCCCCCCCCAACAGCAAACCCTGGAGAACAACCTCACCAACCTGGTGAAGAGAAACAGTGAGCTGGAGAACCAGATGGCCAAACTTATCCAGATCTGTCAGCAGGTTGAGGTGAGTCAGTCTCTGTCAGGTTCCCAACAACGGTTTATTCGACATTCCCTTTAACTTTCCCACAGAAAGGGTTCCTTCTAGATTTGCTGAAATATATCCTGAAGGGTTTCTTCAACAGTCACTTAAAACTTTTCACAAGAAGGTTTGGTGAAACAATCTCTAAAACGTTTCTCAAGAAAGCTTGTAGCAATATCTCCACAAAAAAGTAACTTATGTGTTCAATTATAAAACCATGCGTTCATTTAAAAATTATGAGGATATATACATTCCGTATGAAATTTAATTTGAAAGAAATTTTTATTTAAACTGTGCACTGATAAGTCAAAACATTATGAACCCCTGCCTAATATGCTGTTGGTCCTTCGCATGCCACCAAAACAGTGTCAACCCACAGAGGCATGGACTCTATAAGACCCCTGAAGGTGTCCTGTGGAATCTGGGACCAAGACATTAGCAGCAAATCCTTCAAGTCCTGTGAGTTGTGAGATGGACTCTCCGTGGATCAGACTTATTGGTCCAGCAAATCCCACAGATGCTCTATCTGAATGAGATCTGGAGAATTTGGAGGCCAAGGTAACACCTTGAACTCCTCATCATGTTCCTCATACCATTCCTGAACAATGTGTGCAGTGTGGCAGGACACATTATCCTGCTGAAAGGTGCCACTGCCATCAGGGAATATCATTGCTTTGAATGGGTGTACCTGATCTGCAAGGATGTTTAGGTAGGTGGCACATGTCAAATTGACATCCACACGAATGCCTGAACCCAGGCTTTCCCAGCAAAACATTGCCCAGAACATCACACTCCCTGCACCGGCTTGTCATCTTCCCACAGTGCATCCTGGTGCCATCACTTCCCCGGGTAAAAGAAAACGGGACTCATCGGACCAGATTACCTTTTTCCACTGTTCCAAGGTTAAGTTCTGGAAGCTCGCTGAAGGAACTGGATTTTTACCCTTTTAAGATTAATTCCAAATAGTCAATTAATTTATGAAACCAATTAATTTAATATATAAAGAGTATTACAATTACAGTACAAGTAAAAATAATGAAGAATCATTGAATGTGTAAATAGACATAGAATTGTCATTTTTCGGCTCCGTCAACGCGTGCCCATTGTAGGTGCTTTGGACTGTGGACTGGGGTCATCATGGGCGCTCTGACTGGTCTGCAGTTACACAGCCCCATACTTAGCAGAGTGTGATGCACTCTGTGTTGTGACACATTCTCCCCATAACAATCATTACAATTTTCTGTGACTTGTGGCACAGTAGACCTTCTGTGGGTTTGGACCAGACAGGATTGTCTTAGTTGCTCTCACACGTCATTCAGCCTGGGGGTCCAACACCCTGATGCCAGTTTGTCCATCCTTGGAACACTGTTGGTAGGTACTCACCACTGCTGACCAGGCGTACCCCACAAGCCTTGCCGTTTCAGAGTTGCTCTGACCAAGTTGTCTGGCAATAACAATTTGGCCCTTGTCAAAGTTGCTCAGTTCTTGACTCCAGCCCATTTCTCCTGTATCCAACACCTTGACTACAACAACTGATTGTTTGCTTACCATCTAATCTACCCAGACATTGACATGTACCCTTGTTAGGAGATGATCAACTTTATTTGCTTCACCTGTGAGTGGTCATAATGTTTTGGCTCATAAGTGTATGTCTTCACCATATATGGTTCTAAAGCAATAGATGGTTTAAAATGATAGTTTAGCAATTTTCAGGTGAATATAAATTATCTGAGTCTAGATCAACATGTTGATCACTGCTCTAAACATGCTAAAATGTGCTTAATACAAATTGGATCAAAATTTGTATTGATTTTCAGAGCTAAAAGTCTGAATGTCATTATCCACTTTCCGCATAATGTCAGTTCAAATTTTCTTGCTTTATTTCTTCGTGTATTACACTTTAATCACCATAGAAACAGCCTCTTACATTGCAGATTGTTGGTTACAGTCAGAAACAGCCCAATATCTGCAGATCAAATTGCAAATGGTATCAAGTAAATTTTGATTCAGAACACCCTACAAAATGGCCTACCCCCCAATGTCATGCAAAAAACAACCAAGAGCAGCTCAGTCTCAACCGGTAACAGTCGTAACAAATCAGCATTATTATTCAACACGGGTGACTGCCTTTTACAGAAATCCTCAGACTGGGAAAATATATGAAATGACTTTGTTAATATTAAAACTATATCCACTACTGTCTCCTCTCACTGGATGTGGTAATGGTAAATCTGTGACCAACCGAGGCAGAAAGGAGTTACTGATGATGAAAGCATTATGGTATCCATGAAAACACCACTGCATTTTACAATAGACAGAAGCACAATTTGCAACCTTGCAACTCTGCATCTCTGTAGTTCTACTGTCATTGAAGGACAGTGTTAGGCGAAGCATCAAGGATCGAGCTAGTGCACATTGCAAGGTGTGTGTGTGGCTCGGTCTCTCTGTGTTAGTGCATTAACGTGCTTGTTGTATGTGTGTGTGTGCGGCCCCAGCACTGAAGGAACTAAGCTGTAAACTAAATCAATAGTAAGCTGTTGGGTTCTTAATGACTTCTGGGGAAGTGAAGCAGCCAGCTGCCCAATAATTATCTTCTAAATATGACCCTTCTAGCCCCTATATAGTGCTCTGTTTTAAAATAGTGCCTACATGTAAAAGGGTGCCATTGAGGGAGCACCTCTTATTCTAACTTTGGACTTTAACTTTGGAAAGCCTGGATGTTCCAGGCTCCAACGGTGAGTCAAGCCCAAAAAATAGGCTAATGCTCAAATGTCATGGTGAGATCATCGCTATACTTAACCTTTAAAAGAAGAGTTATAGCGACTCTTAAGAGTTATAGCAACTCAAAGAGTGGCTCCCAAGGCACTTGGATTGCCCCAGAATCAGGTTTTGTGTGATGAATTTCAACCCACTGAACTATTGCAATGTCTCACTTGGTCAAGTTGAATGCCAAGAGGTGTCCCAGTTAGGACAAAATCCAGCATCCCCTGCAGTAGTCAGTTGGAGGGCCAACACCGCTCAATGGCTTGGTCAAATTGGCACTTTTCCACGTCGTAAGACAATGTTATTTCGCAATCCTCTGTGAGACACAATCCTCTGTGAGACACAATCCTCTGTGAGACACAATCCTCTGTGTACTTACACAAACGTTGAAAGCCACAGACGTTATAACTCGGAAGAGTTACTGTACATTTAAAAGCGGTACTAGTAATGAACTCCCATTACTAGTACTAGTTTTTCCGCATCTTGTCATAAGGCGGTGCTATTTCAGCGCTCTACCTTCAGAGGACATCAATCCTGTAGTCTCCTGAAGAGTTCTGCAAAGTTCTAGTTGTCACCGGAAGTTTCCTCACCTGCCTGTTGACTTATTTCCATTCCCGTCTCTTTCATTTGAGGCGTTGTGATTTAAGCAAAAAGTGCCATGGTCCAGCTGTATGGCGCTTTAGTGCTCCATCAATTCAGTTCTGACACTATGGGCGCATCCCAAATGTAAATGGTACCCTATTTTCTATTATGGTGTTCTACTCATGAACAAGGCCTGAAGGGTACAGGGTACCATTTTGGACACACCCCTCCGCCATCCCTCAGCCCTGTGTGACAGTAACGGCCGACAGAGCGGGACTGGTGGTTTAATGCTCCCATTACTCTCAACACTATTCCCTCGTTGTTATTAGCCAGTAAATTTTTTGTTGAGTACCGAATGGTACCCCATTCTCCATGTAGTGCCCTGCATTTGACCTGGGCTCCTGGGTGCCCTGGGTAGGGAATAGTGTGACATTTGGGACGCAGGCTTCCCTTCAGTATTGTGCAGCGTGAACCCAAGTAGAACCATTCATTCAGCCTATCAGATTAAACGATTTCTGGCTAATGTATTAAGTCCTGAGGTACAGGAAGTGTCCCAAAAACTGTTTGTCTTCCCTCCTCCCTCCTCCTCTACCTGTCTCCTCCCTCCTCCTCTACCTGTCTCCTCCCTCCTCCTCCATCCCTCTCCTCCCTTCTCCTCCCTCCTCCTCTACCTGTCTCCTCCCTCCTCCTCTACCTGTCTCCTGTCTCCTCCTCTACCTGTCTCCTCCCTCTTCCTCCATCCCTCTCCTCCCTTCTCCTCCCTCCTCCTCTACCTGTCTCCTCCCTCCTCCTCTGTCCCTCTCCTCCCTTCTCCTCTACCCATCTCCTCCCTCTTCCTCTACCTGCCTCCTCCCTCCTCTACCCGTCTCCTCCCTCATCTCATCTCCTCGCTCCTCTAACTATCTTGTACCTCCTCCTCTACCCCTCTCCTCCATCCTTCTCTGCCTGTCTGCATGCAAATATGCCGAGGCAATCTGTTCCTCTCCTGTTTATTATAAATGTTTTGGCTTTGGGAGCCAGAATGCACACAACGCAATCAAGAGAAAACGCCCTATGTTTAAACAAACTGTTTAGAACATTTTATCTATGAATGCTAGCTGCCTGCTTTTCTCCAGTGTGATGTTTGTGTCGATGTCTTGCCCAACGCGAGGCGTACTATCTCTGATCTGAGGTAATGCTAATTCACTATGGCAAGAGCCAGGGCCTACCGTTGAGCAGTGTGTGTTTGTCTGTGTGTGCACGCTTGTGTGTGTGTGTGTGTGTGTGTGAGTGAGTGCTTGTGGGTGCGCTTGTGTGTTCTGTGTGAGCCTGCGTGCTTGCCTGACTTCCCAGAAGCCTCCCTGCTAGGCAGAGATAGGAGACCTCTTTATCTTGCTTCTCTCTTCTGTAACGCATCGTGCAGGGAGAAAAGAGAGAGAAACGCTAGGCACTAATAATGCATCACAACAACAGACAGACAGACGGTAGACAGACTGACTGTAGACAGAAAGAGAAACAGAAGACAGTCAAACAGATTTTACAAGGGACTTATGTAACCGAGACATAGCAGCAGCCCTCCGGCTATATATTTCTCCCCACTTTAGAGTTTGAAAGGTACCTTCATTTTTAATCTAATGATTGTTTTTTTCAGTTCTTTTTTGTTTTGACAAATGTTGGCTGTATCTCGTTTTCGTTGCCATGTTGAGTTGGACTGAACTAATAACGAGGGTGTGTGGTAAATGTCCGATATACCACAGACAGGGGTTGTTCAACCCGACAGTGTCGTTTTTAACCAATGTTATTAGAACAGTATAATGGAGTTTTCCCCACGGTATACACCCACACCGGTACTATACGGTGTGATATACTACCGCTTTCAGCCAATCAGCATGCAGAGCTCGAACCATCCAGTTTATAAGGTGTTGTATAATGGACTCGGATGTGTACAGTGTGTTGTAGCGCGTAGTTGACACGTATGCCCCAGCCATCCATATTTTAACAGAACACATCGGTCTTTCTGCTGTGGGAGTACAGGACAGGACGGGTCCCAGGAGGAAGTGGGTGTGCACTTAGCCACTCTCTGCTCTCCAATTCCTCTTTAATCTGTCAGGCTGTCAACACTAATCACCGCCGTGACAAACACGGGCCACTCAGCGCAGCTCCTCCTCTACGCTCCGCGCTTGTCACGTCGAAGATTAAATCTGCATAAGCAGAAAGTTCCACTGTTTGCCCCGGCATATTTGTTATTGTTTTGTGTTTTGTTGATTAAATCGGAGGGCAGGAGCATCCAGAACTGAAAACGATTTGCAGTACAAGCCTTGCTGTTTTGTTGTGAGTTCAATTATTTCCAGCGCTGTCCAAGCAGAGGGAAGTGGTATTACTTGAAGGTAACTACTTTCTTGTTGTAATGTCACAAACAGATGTGGCAGTTTCACCACGACGGCTTCCAGCTTTATGGGGGGTAGTCCGTAACGTGAAAAAAATAAAAAACACGAGCCTGCAACCCTTCCTTGCAATTGTTTTTTTTTTTATAAATCAGTGGGTTTATATGAGGGATTGAAATGATGAAGAAGACTGAAGTAGATAAGTCAGCCCTTCTGCACTTCACACAGTCGGATGCCCCTGTCTGGGTGTGATGAGATGACCTTGTATTCAGTGGTTGTACAGGGCAACCTACACCTTGACATTCACCAGTGGGAGGGTGGCATTTCTACATTATCGCTTTTACACATGTCATATAGGCTTTATAAGAAAATACATTTTAACAACAAACATAACCAAAACATGAATGTGGCTTGAACACAGCCAGTCGTGATTTATCTTCTTCTGTTTGTTTGATACTAAAAACTAGGCTACCTGTTCACAACATTCCTCCAGACTCAGAACAGGGACTCGGTTTGTGAACGATTACTTCTGAACAACTCCCGGTTCAGTTTACTTGCGAATCGTGCTTGTTTTGTTTTCCGTTCGACCCGCTGACCACTTGGCAGTTCTAACCAGAGCCAGGCTCCGGGCCTGTTACTGCCTACTGTAAGAATAGAGGGAGAAACACATGGATAGAACCGATTGCTCAAGGTTCAAGAATGAATCCAAATAATTGATTGTTGGACGTTTTCCGTGGGCACCGCATTGTAGAACCTGAACATAGGACTGTCAACGTTTGAATATTGTTGAATTTCAGGCACTCATTCGCGGAAGGGGGGGTGTAATTAATACCTTGACACGTTCTCCTTCATGCTCCCTTTTATCTTTAATATATACTCCCCTGCACCCTGCCATCCACAGAAGGGTACCTGACGTTAGCCCGTGTCCTCGTACGTCCTCCTGTGTGAGAGGAGACAGCCTTGTTTTCCACGAGAGGTGTTGCTGCTGCCGTTGCTTTGTTTTTAATGAGGGTGCCGAGATCATTAATAAAACATGCAACATCGTTGCCAGAAGCTGTACGCTCCACTACCGCATAATTTAGGGAAATTGGTGCTGGAGGAGTCGGTCAAGGCATGTGTGTGTCTCTGTGTGTGTGTGTGTGTGTGTGTGCGTGCGGGACTGCGTGCGTGCGCGGGCGTGGACATGAATGCGTGCGCGTATGTGTGATAACAAGGCTTAAGTGGATCTAACTGCTGTAATGAGCTTTGTGGAGTGATGATCAGTTTAAAGCGTCGTTACCATTTGATACTGTGCAGTTTGATACAGAGTCACAAACCTGTGTAATGAGACGATTCAAGACTTCAAATTTCACATCTAATAACACACCAATCGTTTTGCTTTTTTTTTTTATCTGTCAAAAACGAACAAGGGCCCTTTTTGAAAATGTGTCACTGAAACTGCAGGTTGACAGATTCGCTGTATAGAGTATTGGGCCTTTTCTCCAAACTGTTTGATTGGACGCGATGTCGAAGCCCATGTCAGCTGACCGCTGGCTAACATTGCATCTGTCCCCAGGTGAACACGGCAATGCACGAAGCCAAGCTGGTGGAGGAGTGCGATGAGCTGGTGGAGATCATACGCCAGAGGAAACAGGTCATCGCTGTCAAGATCAAGGAGTCCAAGGTAAACTTTGACAGGGAAACATGCGCCTTAGAGACATGCAGCACCGATGTTCACTACTAACTTGCATTTTAAATTGCACCCTATTTCTGTGTCCTTCGCTACTTTGGATTGTGGTCTTATGTTCCAGGCATTACAGACCCTGACCCCCTATTACTCTGCAAGCTTTGCAGTGTAAGCCATAGGCCCTGTCAAGCAGTATCGGTGATCTAACATCTTATCTGCTGTGTTGCCAGACAAAGCTACTTTTTTGGTTCTGCGGTATGTTTACTTGACGGTCAGGTTTCGGAGACGTTCCGCTTGGAGCTGCTAATCAGCGGCGTTCCGACTTGCCGCGTAAACACCCGGGGATCCCTCGCGCACGCTCTTACGAAGAGACAGATCGGTTCCTTGTGACAGAAGACCGTGGCGGTCAGGGAGAGATGAAGGTGGCGCTGAAAACTGCGCGTTCAGGATGTGTCCCTGCGTCTGTCACAGTGAAAGACGGAAGAGAGGAGATAAAACGTGGGGGGATGGAGTGAGAGAGAAAGAGAAGGGGACTTGTCACGGCCTGTCACAACACACTGTGTGCGACATCAGAGAGCGGAAGGATCGGATTACGAGGTGCTGCTTTTGGTTTTTGTTTCCCTTCGCGTGCTCTTCTCCAGAAGTTCTGAACTGCTGGCAACCGACTTGCCTTTGTGGGCTGGAGTCTGATTAGAGCGGATTAATGGCACATGTCTGCGGGGAGCCCAGGGAGAGAGGGAAGCAGCGAGAAAGAGAGGCTTTCTCACTTTACCGGTGGCTGGGAGTGATGAGCACAGGGGCTGTCTCAGCTGGAACAACAACGCCGAGGTGATAGATGAAGTACCATGAGAGAGGGAGAGCGAAGGAAGGCAGAGGAGGAGAGGAACTGAGGAAGAAGAGAGGTCCCGAGAGAGCAAGGGGGAGATGAAGGTTGGGGAGAGGAGAGGGAGGGATATAGAATTGAGGAGAGGAGGAGAAGAGAGGAAAGAAGAGGAGGATGGAGGTGACTGACTTGCAGCAGAACCAACCGGATTACTGGGGCAGGGCTGAGCAGGGACCCGGGAGCTCAGGCAGAAGCTGCGTTCCAAAATGGCGCCCTATTCCCTATTTAGTGTACTGCTTTTGAGTGTAGGCCAGGTCCATATGTAGGGGATAGAGTGGACTGGGAGCACCCTGTTACTCTGTCTCTCTGTTTATCGTCTCGCTTTCTACCTCGTCTTTTCTCTGTTCCTCTCCATCTGTCTCTGTCTTCTCTCTCTTTATCTCTGTCTCTTCTGTGTCCCTGTCGGTATGTTCCTCCCGGTGATTCAGCAGCGATTCAGCAGCGTTGAAGCCCCTCCCCTCTGAGCCGATGCGGGTGACGTCTCTGACGTAGCGGGTTTCTTTTAACCACAACCAAAGTAGTGCCCCATGTAGGCAATTCCTTAAACGGCATGATATGGAACAATGTACATATCGCCAAAGGGACGTCCATTTGCAATGTAATAATATGCTAATGATTCATGAAAATGAGACAGATTCTCAGCTGGACAATCAGTGCAAAGACAATAAATGACAGAAACATGTCTGACGCGATGCACACGCACGATTCACGTTTCACACGCAGCTTTGCAGCGGCTACTGTTTATTTAGTTTTTATATAACTCCTAGCCCTGAATTTAGCTACCCTAATTTTAATGGCAGGCGGTGATGTAGTCTGCTGCCAATCCACAGCTCTCCATCTCATTTCCAATGGGAGGGGAAAGGTCTTTCAAATTGTTGTACATATTTCAACAACAATGAGGAAAGACACCGCTTTTTTTGTTATAATTTTAAGTCATTTAGGAGATGCTCATATCTAAAAGGTTTTTCGATAGTGGGCAGGTACATTTCCATAGTACTGTCAAGACAGTAAGGTCTTTCTCACGTTCTGCTGTGGTACAGTGATGGCACAGCCTTTCCTCTCCAGGGAGTTAGGTTTTCCTGTGTCTGCCCTTCTACAGGCCAGGCTGTGCTCACTGATCCTGCACTTAAGGTTTTTGATCAGGAACCATATATGTTTGCGCTGTGCTGCGGTTACTGATGTGCAATGGCGATTTAAGGCCAGATACCACTTGGCTTATTCTGAATGATTTGATGTAGAATGGGTTTTTAAGACCATTTGGATGAAGGGGATTTCATCATTCCGCAGTCGTTACATGAGATGGAGTTTTTGTTTTATTTCATTTCATTTTGGGGGGGGGGTATTCTACTCTGCATTCACCGTCTGAGTTGGGAGTTTCAACCACACATCTATCACATTTTTGCCGGTATTCCAGTTCCTATTGTAGCTGTTTTTGTACTTGTGTTTTAATGCCCTGCTTGGCCTCTCAGTTCATTCAGGTGCCTCATTAGTGT
This sequence comes from Esox lucius, assembly GCF_011004845.1. NCBI lineage: Eukaryota > Metazoa > Chordata > Actinopteri > Esociformes > Esocidae > Esox > Esox lucius. The sequence continues at coordinate 11,312,476 of NC_047572.1, forward strand.
CCATTTGAGCTTATTAAAACCCATAGTGATCGTAGTAGCAGAACTAATTAAAAAACTTGCTCTAATCCCCTGACATGTGTACCAACTATGGAAAATCATTATTTTGGTCTTTTATTAGTTCAGCGCCATGACCCAGGTCTGGTAGCACTGCTCAGGCTGGTCCGGACTCTGCAAAAAAGGCCAGCTTATTTTGCTGACACTTGGTCGTCTGCGAAGAGCGGGCATTTAACCTCTGGAATTTGGCTAGCAACAGGGACTGTGGATTTTTCGAGAATAGTGGCCAGTTAGATAATGTAAATGTTGAAGCGCCAGTTGCTGATGTTGCATCCCTGGCAAAGGCTTCCCTCCCCATGTTATATAAATGTTATTTTCATGCACATTTTAATGCTGCGCCTATTGATTCATTTATAGCATGTATTTTACTCCCTACACAATGGTTTTTGGGAATCCATAAAGGGAAAATGCAGTTTGGTCATAATTACTTTTAAACATGATCAGCTCTGCAGTGCTTCGGTACTGTTCATCCATGTTCGCCTTTCCTCAAGACATGATTATTACGAACTCTTCCGTTTGAAATACTACATAGAAAACAACCTAATTTAAGATGCAATCAGGTCTCTGCATTCTTTTTTATATTTCATGTCCTGACATTGTTTTATAAAGCTCCTACTCGATAATCAAACCCAATGGGTTTTGATTATGTTTTAAAGTGTTTTACGATTCATTCGCTTTCTCCATTATTCTGTGTTTGCAGTCGATTTCAACTGTGCAATGAGAGTTTCATATGTCACTATCTTGTATCGCTCGTTTGTCTTTTCACATAAAAAAAAAAACTACAGACGTTTTTGTGTTTATTGACACCATTTTGTGTCAGATGGCGCCTGTTGTAATGTTCTTCATTCTTTTGACTGTACATTTGCACTCATTGAAATAGTTTGAATTGTACAGTTATTTGGGCTTCCGTGCTTTCGAATTGACAAGTGTTCTTTAGGTTTATTTTTGCTGTTTGCCAGAATATCTTGCCTATGTTACTTAACTGCTAGATTTACTATCCAGGAAGTGATATATATATATATTTTTTTTTTTATCTTTCTGGTCACATCAGTTTGCTTTGGGTCAGTCTGTGTTCTTCTTTTATGTGCTACAGCTTACATGGAATGTGTGGTTATTTCTACAAATTATCTTTTGGGGAACATGTTCAGTTTGCTGTGATCCGAGAGGTGATAGTTGCTTGAATTTGAATGAGCTGATGGAGAAAGGGTCAGTGTCTTTAATCAACTATTCTACTCTACTATGGCCCGAGAGGTGAGCAATAGGTTTGTCTTCCCAAGTCACATGAAGGCGGATGTTTGTTCGCCGAATGAACTGACAGGCTGAATAATCTACAGCTTTAGTAGAGGAGATTATATTTTGTAAGTGCCTTGGGGAATATATTTTGTATTAATCCCTGTTTGAGCCCATTGAATATGCTTGTTGTCAGCAATCTGTTGACATGTGACTGAGCCAGGCACCAACAAAAGATTATGAACAAAAAGCAATCTTACCATGGCGGTGTCCTAAATCACAATACAAATGCCCAACTCGGTCCACAGCTCCCTGGTCAAAGTAGTGCACTAAACTGGGAATATTGTTCCATTTGGGAGACATTCAATCGTAAAAAGAGGCTATTTAAAGAATGTTTTAAATAAACGTCTGGTCAGATTTGTATGGTCCAAATTGTACGTCAGATGGTTTGTGGCATGTTATGACAAGTTATCCTGCTGATTTGAGCAGGAAACCACTACCATGCATCATGAAATTCCTTTAATAAATGAACATGCTTTGGTGAATCAGAGAAACAGCTTCAGTTCTTAGATGTCTGACTGTTTTCATCGTGTGGAAGGTTTTTGGTCTTTACATAGTCAGCATGTGTAGCTTATTTTGCTGACACTAAATCAAATGTAATCTTACCGTTGACATTTAAAGCATGTTTTTAATTTAATACCAGTTACTGAGAATGCCTTCGCATTACAGATGCAATGAAATTCCTCAAATGTTCTCTCTCAAATGTCTGAACGTTATAAAATTCTGCTCTACCAAGGGAGATTTAAATTAAGCTAATTCGGTGTGTCACATCTGAGGCCGGGGACGGAATGAAGATAAATAGATTAGGTTGAATTTACGATGTTAGAATGATATTATTCCACTCATCATCCCTTAGGGAATTTAAACGCAGAAATAGACACTCGGTTTACAATGAAACCGAGTCGCAGACAGACACAGACCGTCTGATGGACAGAGAGAGAGAGGACTGTTCCAAAAAGCTGTTCTTTCTGACTTGTTTTACTTGGACTTGACTGGTGTTTTTATGCATGACACAATGGAACGCAGGATATTTGGACCTCTGTTTTGCGAGTCAGCTCTGTAACAAACCGAGACTTGACCAGCTGTCAGTCTTTTTGTTTGCCAAACAAACACGTTGACCCTAACAACGTTCCTGGCCGTCTTAGTCTTGTGACGTTCTTGTGATATGATAATAGGACACATCTGCAATGTGTTGAATGCCCATTGTGCAACACATCCACAGTGTCACGCTATGGCCGTTGTAAGATGGCCGCCTGCATTCTAAACCCGGTGACCCCAACTTTTCCTCTTGTCTGTGTTTGTACGTGCGTGTGTGTTTCCGGCCGATAGGTGATGAAGCTGCGTAAGCTGGCCCAGCAGATCGCCAACTGCAGGCAGTGTTTGGAGCGTTCCAGTGCCCTCATCACCCAGGCGGAACACAGTCTGAAGGAGAATGACCACGCCCGCTTCCTCCAGACCGCTAGGAACGTGGCCGAGAGGTACTACGTTCTCATGACCCGTCCCAAAACCTCCCACCTTTCCGCGCTTCCCATTCTCCTTGACCCCTCCCATCCGAATTACCAATGTCCCCTGGTCAAGGGACACAACTGAGACATTAGACTGACATCGTCTCCCCCCTCTGTCACCTGCCCTGAAACTCACCCCAGGGTTTTCCTTCTGCCTGACCCCTTCACCCCCATGCCTGTGCCCCCCATGCCAGGTACAGTTTAGTCTCCCGTCAAGTAGCCTAACGCCACGACGGTGGTAGGTCTCACTACCAGTGACGATGAAGAATTCGAGAGCACACTGGCATGTTGAACTGGTGTATGTGGGCAGAGTCCCATTTGGATAAACAATTACTTGGATAGTGTTTGTAAATGCACAGTTTGACAACATTTTCTATCTGGGCCTGTGGAGGGGTGGATGATGTTAGCACTCTTTGTAGTTTTCTTTTGCATTTTAGTAATAGACTTTCTCATCCTTTCATTTTCTCCAGTCTCCTCCCCTACACCATGATTCTTTTGGGAAAAGTGTCCAGAACTTGTGCATTTCAGTTTTGTCACGGTAAACGCAAAGCGCAGGAACATTCTTGATTTTCCTGCCAGGCCTTTCCTTGCTCATCCTAGCCAAATTACCTGGCACGTGCCTGGGCTAGAATGGCCTGGAGTCTTTCAGAGGGGAAGGACACGCAGAGCACATTCTATAACTTTCTTTTTGGCCTGCCGCTGCTGTTTCCAAGGCTTGTTATTCATGGACTCTCCCAGAGTCTGGAACAAAACTCTCATTCATAGCTTAAGGGTCTGGTCCAGCTATGTTTTAGGCATGAGTGTTCTCGACTGCTGGAGACCGGCTGGAATCTACAAAGGTGTGGAGTTAGGGTTAGACACACCATTGCCTTGTCTGTCAGACACACACACAAACACACACACGCACACACACTGATGTGTACTGACAGAGGGCATTCCGGTCATCACAGTCCAGCTGGGATTATCCAATCTGACAACACCTCTCTCTTACCTTGCTCCTCACTCCTACCACCTCTCTCTTCCTATCTTCTATGACACCCACTTCTCTCTCTCTCTCCCCCTCCCAGGGTTGCCATGGCCACCGCCTCCTCACAGGTGCTGATACCAGACGTGAACCTCAACGAAGCCTTTGATAACTTTGCTCTGGACTTCTCCCGAGAGAAGAAGATTCTAGAAGGCCTGGACTACCTTACAGGTGAGAGAAGAGAGGAAGGAAAATGGGGAGAGAGAGTGACAGAGAAAGGTGGGGGAAAGATGGACAGGACGAGTGAAAGAAAAGAGGGTCTGGTGCTTCAACTAACAACTTGAATCAGCATAGCGGTTTGCAAACACTAAAAGCACTACACCTGTTTGTTGACCAACGTCTGTCCTGGAGTTTGTCGACCAACGTCTGTCCTGGAGTTGCTGGAGATGAACAGCGAAGCACAAGTGATGAAAATCCATACATTTATCTATTGTACTTTGAAGAAGCAGCCCACATTGATCAAGATTTGTATCTAGGCTAAAGAATTATTTGAATATTTGATAAAGGTGGTACACAACACTGGCTTGTATAGGATTTTGAACTTTCCCCTGATTCCAGAGGAACAACACGTTCCTTTTGATTATGGAGCCACTACATGACCCATTAAAAGAAACTGAGCGAAAGTTATTCTTGAAGTACTCATAAGGCACATTTGATGATAATTTCAGACATTAGGAACGTTTTAGTTATCAACCCAGTGAGTTTATTCTATCCGCACTGCTCAACCCTAAATCTGACCACCTAGTGGTTAAGCATGTTGGCGCTTCACTGTGCTGTCTTCTGAGATCTAATACATATCTCTTATTTTGTTTTGGAACTCCATGCGTTATCCCGTCCGACACTAATCTTTGTCTGTTCCCACAGCTCCGAGCCCTCCCTCCATTCGCGATGAGCTGTGCACCGCGTCCCACGACACCATAACCGTTCACTGGACGTCCGAGGATGAGTTCAGCGTTACCTCCTATGAGCTTCAATACACCATCTACACGGGCCAGACCAACTTCATCAGTAAGTATCACGCGTCAGCAAAACGTTCAACTCAAACACCAGACACCGCTTGTTTTGTTGCGTTAAACTGTTCGGTAACACACAGTCAAAGTTGCTTGAATAACCTGGAGGGAGAATACAGTCCAGGTTATCCAGAGCGTCACTCCATACGCCAGAACTCCCAGTGAACCACCGTTTTTTTCCTTTGAACGTAGGGCAATATGTCCTAAAACTTAAATTGTAAAATATTCAAAATTTGTAGCCGATACGATATTATCTTAAGAAATACAGTGGATATAAAAAGTCTACACAACCCGGTTAAAATGCCAGGTTTTTGTGATGTAAAAGAATGAGACAAAGATAAATCATATCAGAACTTGTTTCAGTTTTAATGTGAGCTATAATGTGAACAATTGAATTGAAAAACAAACTGATATCTTTGAGGGGGAAAAATGAAAAATAAAAATCTTACAATATCCTGGTTGCATAAGTGTGCACACCCTCTTATAACTGGGGATGTGGCTGTGTTCCGAATTAACCAATCACATTCAAACTCTATGTTAAATAGAAGTCATTACACATTTGCCATGACTGAAAGTGACTGTGATTAATCACAAATAAAGTTCAGCTGTTCTTAGGATTTTCCTGACATTTTCTTAGTTGCATCTCAGAGCAAAAGCCATGTTCCGCAGAGAGTTCCAAAGCGTCAGAGGGATCTCTTTGTTGAAAGATAACAGATATCAGGAGAAGGGTACAAAATATTTTCCAAAGCATTAGATATACCATGGAACACAGTGAAGAAAGTCATCATTAAGTGGAGAAAATATGGCACAACAGAGACAGAGAAAAGACGAGAAGAAAACTGGTCAGTGAGGCTTCCAAGAGGCCTACAGCAACATTAAAGGAACTGCAGGAATTTCTGGCAAGTACTTGCTGTGTGCTACATGTGACAACAATCTCCTGTATTGTTCATATGAATGGGCTATGGGATAGGGTGACAAGACAGAAGCCTTTTCTTACAAAGAAAAACATCCAAGCCCAGCTGAAGTTTGCAAAAACAAACATCAAGTCTCCCAAAAGCATGTGGGAAATGTGTTATGGTCTGATGAAACCAAGGTTGAACTTTTTAACCATAATTCCAAAAGGTATGTTTGGCGTAAAAACAACACTGCACATCACCACAAGAACACCATACCCACAGTGAAGCATGGTGGTGGCAGCATCATGCTTTGGGGCTGTTTTTCTTCAGCTGGAACCGGGGCTTTAGTTAGGGTGGAGGGAATTATGAACAGTTCCAAATACCAGATAATTTTGGCACAAAACCTTCAGGCATCCGTTAGAAAGATGAAGTTCAAGTTTCAGCATGACAACGACCCAAAGCACACATCCAAATCCACAAAAGCATGGCTTCACCAGAAGAAGATTAACGTTTTGGAATGGCCCAGCCAGAGCCCAGACCTGAATCCAATTGAACATCTGTGGGGTGATCTGAAGAGGGCTGTGCACAGGAGATGTCCTCGCAATCTGACAGATTTGGAGTACTTTTGCAAAGAAAAGTGGGCAAATATTGCTGTAATAAGGTGCTTCAACAAAGTATTAGTTTAAGGGTGTGCACACTTATGCAGCCAGGTTATTGTGAGTTTTAGATTTTTCCCCTTCAAAGATTTGTTTTTTTTTTTCAATTGAATTGTTCATGTTATAGATCACATTAAAGGTGGTGACATGATTTATCTTATTCTTTTGCATCACAAGAACCTGCCATTTTCTACAGGGGTGTGTAGACTTTTTATATCCACTGTAATAAAAAAAGAATATGTATATGCTGTTTAAGATTAAAGTTAAATGCATGTGATCAAGAAAGAAAACAGGTTTTGTTTTGTCCATCTAATAATGGTATTCTCTAAAACAGAAACAGAACATCTGAATAGTGGAAAAAAAAACCACTTGTGTGCAGAATTATAACTACATCCCAAGCCAAATATCCTTTCTAATTCTGAATAAATTATTAGCAAAGTAAACAATATTGTGATATCAATGATTACATTATTTTCATTATTGAGTTATTTAACAAAATATGTTAATCATATTTATCGAATTATCGCCCAACCCTATTTGAACACACACCTGTTTTTGAATGTGATCACTTAATGAGTGTATAGTAACTAAAACACTTGACCATGCACGTCTTGTAGTAGCCAGGGGAAAGAGTGGAAAATGCTGTCTATGGATGTGCAAGGAGTTTAAGAAATGTTCTAGAACAAAAATACAACACGGCTCGAACATCACAGAGGTCCCAGATGAGGGGTATTTTTACCGAGCGGTTATCCAGGAACAGACCGTGAGTCGCCACTTTAGACCATATGAGGTTGAAAGATGCATCAGGAATCATAAACCAGTGAAGAACGATGATAGGTTCCCAACTACTTTATGTTAGACTGTATTTTAGCGGTTTGCACTTGTTATGTAACGGCTGAGTTTTAGTAACAGCTAGGTATTTGGAGTTGTTTTTTCCGGGCTGTCGCTGCACGGCGGTGTACTGACATCGAGATGATGTGTCGCGTGCCGATCCCTGTATCTCCGGATCTCCCGGTTAATGCACCAGGCTTGGAAGCCCGTCACCCCCGCCAGGAGGTCAACGTCATGCTCCGACCCTCCAATCAGTCGTCCACAAAACGGTTTTGCCCTCAACCCCCTTCCCCTATTAAAAAGCGTAATTGTTCTTTTTCCAATCTTCATTTCTATGGCGTGAAGCCACGATCGGGAACATAGGCTGTCTCTCGTGCGTTTGAAGAGCAGCGGGACAGAGTTGAAAAAGGGAGGACCGCTGAAGTGTGGAGCGGCTGAGTAGATAATGGCCCGGAATAGACGAGGACAGGAGAAGTGCAGATAATGGTGGGATGTCGCGGCAGGGCACGGAGGAGTCGGTGCGGAGCTGTTTGGCCCTGTGACAGATTATCTTGACACATGTACCTCCTGCAGATACCTCACAGAGAGCTCCCCTTCTCTCCCCTCGCCTCCTCCCCTGCCCTCCCTCCTCTCATCTCCAGTTGTCGGTTTCCCTCTTTCCTCTCCCCCCTACCCTCTCCCTCAACTCTCCTTATCTTCTTGACCCCCTCCCCCACAGCTCTCCTCTAGTCTCCACTGTACCCTGGTGGGGAAGGACCAGAGCTATGGTGAAGTAGGATTTATTTCGTCAGGGACGGATAGACTGACTGAGGCCATCCGCCGAGCCAGAACAGAGCGGGTTGTGTTGGGCTGGCATTTGGACCTGGGTTCAAATAGCATTCGATATTTTTCCAGTACTTAAGGTTTTGCTCTAGCTTGCCCGGAGGGACAACAGGCGGACATTGGGCTCTGTCAAGACATTTCTATCGGTCCATTAAGCCATCCAAGTTAAATCAAGGGTAGGTAAAGTGTTTGGCTTGCATGTGAAATACTACTTGAACCCGTTTCTGCCGGCTGGCTGGCCTTACTGATCTGCCCTTACGTCCCCAGGAGGATTTAAGAGGAGAGCGAGAGCGAGCCGGAGCTGAAATTGAGAGAAATGCATTTTATTTCACACGGCTGAGTTTCTAGCATTGCGAGAGAGAAAATTTCTCCCTCTTCTGGGTCTCTTGAGTGTTTAAACGTTCCCACTCTGGAAGTCATCCCCTCTCCGGGGAGGGGGGGGTGACACGATCTACCCGTACACAAACCAGCTTGGCCACGGAGCACCGGCCTGAAAGAACATCGGAAAGAATTATGAAAATGCAGTGCTTAAAAAGCATCAAACTAGCTACATCAGCTAGTTGTCACAAGGAAGAATATCAGCAGAGGTTTTAGGACGCACAGCAGCAGCGATGTGTGATAGCTGAGCTGATGTTGAAGGTGATGCTGATGTATTTCTGTTCAGCTAGACCACCCACGGATTCCACATGCAAACCTTTTGATCTGAGTCATAGGCTGCCTTTCCTGGTTGACCTGCTATTATAAAAATACATCAATGGAAACATATCAAACCATTTCTGCACATTCTTCTCCTTGTCCTAGCCGCGAGGTCTCTCTCTCTTGATCTCTCATTCCTCCGTCTTCTACCCCTCCCTCTCAACCTCCTCTGTCGTCTCTCTACCTTCTCACTCTACATCTCCTCTGTCGTCTCTCTACCTTCTCACTCTACATCTCCTCTTCCTGTTCCTCTAACTCCCTCTCTCCCTGCAGCTCTGTCATTATAAATCTCTCCCTAAGCTATTCACAAAAAAAGGATAATAAATAAAATCCAATCTGTTGCGTCGGTTCATTGCGCCGGTTCTCTTCAGGGTAGAATGTTATCATCACCATCTACGAATGCCATGCTGACTCCCCACAATGCCACGACGCACGGCGTCCCCGTCTCAATTGGTGCCCTGTTCCCTAAATAGGGGTATACAACGTACAACGCTGTATGTCGTCGGATCGAACACAAAGCCCTATACTCTGGATGTCTGCACCAGAAAACAAGGCTAGAATAGATCATAGCGGCCGGAGGGATAATTAGCCATGTATTAGAGGGTCCGTGCTCATGGTTAGGCCAGGATTCTATGGAGAGGTGCCAAGTAAACCGTGTACCACATCTATCCAACTGTTATTAAGGATTCCCACAGAACGTCACACACTAAATTGAATTCATAACGACCCGGGCTAGCGTTAGTGTCACCCATCATGCTCAGACAAAAACAAGGCTACGGCGGGCACCTTCTTCAAGCTCCGTGGAGGCAGGTTGTATCGTTTGAACAGATGTGCTCGGGGTGGGGGGTGGGGGCTGTGTTTAGGAGTGAGTCTGTATCACCCGCTAATCAAATGCTAATTCGGTGGTAGTGTCATCGATAAAGTCAGTCAATGACAGCGCGCCGCCGCCAGCTGAAGCCCATTGGTTGCTTTGCGGATAACGATGTAGACATGAGGGAATGCATCTGAAAGCGCCGACGGTCTGTCAAACAAACACACACCCGCACCTCGGTTCTGTTGCATCATCAAAGCTGGCCGGCCGGACGGGTGGGAAGTGCTGCTCAGACAGCCCTGTTTCCTTACTCTCCTCCCCCTCTCGAGTCTCTCTTGGTTCTCTCCTCTCCCTCACGAGTCTCTCTCCACTCTGAAATGACACGTTCACTCACCCTTCTCATCTCACTTCACTTTAAAGCCGCTGCCGAGTCAAAACGGCGGACAGCCTGTCGCTAGTATAAACAGCAAGACTGGCGCTCCTAATGAAATCGAGCAAAAATACTGAAGGGAACCAGTTCGAATTGCTGAGATATTAGCATTTTACAATTGTTCGATTTTATAGTAAATACATATTTGTCTAATTCTCCTCATGAGAATCAACATGTATTTGGTGACTGCATGGGTTCTACTCTGTTTATCAAAGAGGGGGAATCAAAACCACAGCCATCGTGCAACTGGAACACCTAATTCCCTGTGCCCTGTTTCTGTAAGCTTCCTGTCCCACTTTGATGTGACGCATATCTTTTTTTTTCTTCAGAAAAAGAGTAGCCTAGATGGTTCTATATGTACTAGTATGGTTTCTTTGCAAATTGACCCTATTGTCTATATACAGTGTATTACGGTCAAAGGTTACATTCTATTTAGGGAATAGGGTGCCATACTGGACTTAGCCAACTGCTTTTATCTTTGAGATTACTCTTCTCTCATCAATACTTTAAAACAGCCTTTTAATGTGCTTATTTACGTCCAGTTAACTATTTATATTTACAAGCAGACATTGTCATTACTTATAGATGCTGTTGGTTCCATCTCCCTTAAATAATGCACCTCTTGTCCCTGTCTAAAGGGATGTGTTGTCCGGATGGAAACCTCCTCTGGTTCCCAAACAAAAGGATGATTCTTTGGGAGCAAAAGTGAACAACATATTCGATATGTATGTTGGAAAGTGGGCCGTTGTAGTTTTTCCGAAGACCCTATGTCTAATTAATATCCTAGAAATGACAAAAAGTTCACCCTTATTTTCCCTACTCTCAACAGTATTTTTGTACCATTATATCAAATGTTTCTTTGAATGTTGTACTGTAGTTGTTCCAATGTACTGATCATCAGCTGCAGCTACTGTAGGTGTGACGATACAAGATGTTTTATTGTAAGTCACATTGTAGTTTAGTATAAGTCACAAAGTTAATTTGTTTAGCTATTAGTTAGATGTTGAAGTCATGTTGCGCTAATTCACATAGTGAAACTGTTTCTCTATAAGTCACTTTGTGAAGCTGTTGCTCTATAAGTCACTTAGTGAAGCTGTTTCTCTATAAGTCACATAGTGAAACTGTTTCTCTATAAGTCACATAGCGAAACTGTTTCTCTATAAGTCACATAGCGAAACTGTTTCTCTATAAGTCACATAGCGAAGCTTTTTCTCTATAAGTCACATAGCGAAGCTTTTTCTCTATACGTCACATAGCGAAACTGTTTCTCTATAAGTCACATAGTAAAACTGTTTCTCTGTAAGTCACATAGAGAATCTGTTGATCTGTAAGTCACATAGAGAATCTGTTGATCTGTAAGCCACATAGAGAATCTGTTGATCTGTAAGCCACATAGAGAATCTGTTGATCTGTAAGTCACATAGAGAATCTGTTGATCTGTAAGCCACATAGAGAATCTGTTTCTCTTTAAGTCACATAATGAATTTGTGGAGAATGGAGAAGCAGTTTTACTCCGATATATTTATATTGATGCTCCCCGTATTCTTTACCTTTACATGATAGATCCAGATTTACTAATTTCTGTCCAGTCTGAAAGTTATTTCCTGTTTCTGTTCAGTCTAAATGTGATTTTCTCTTTCTGTTCAGTCAAAATGTTATTTCCTGTTTTTGTGCAGACTAAATGATATTTTGGGACGCATGGACACGGTTGTTTACAAGCTTGCTGTGTCTTTATTAGTCTACAGGGGCTGGAAAACAGGCTTATTGTGTAACTCTCTCCTCCTCTTCTATCTCTCCTCTCAATCCTTCTCTCTCTCCCCTCCTGTCTTTTCCTTTACTACCTCCCTCTCTTTTTCCTCTCTTCCGCCCTCTCCCTCTGTCTCTCCTTCCATTTCTCCTTCAATCCCCCACCTCCCCACCAATTCAAAGCATCTTTATTGGCATGGGAAACATATGTTTACATTGCCAAAGCCAACTGGAAAATAGAACGTGAATAAACAAAGCAATGATAAAACAATCAGAAATTAAATCAGATATTCTAAGTAAACATCACACGCACACAAAAAAGGTTCAAAGGGAGAAAGAAATGTTGTCCGCTACAACATTACCTATTTCCCTCAACCCACCCCCCCTCCCAGGACATGGCGAACAACTTCCCGAAAACAGTATTTCAGTGAAGCTCTGAACAGAAATGGGTCAAGCTCGCGCCCACCGTAACTGGAGAACAGTGTGACTCAGTGTGACTTCTTCTCCCCCCCGCAGGCCTGTACAACAGCGTGGACAGCTGGATGATTGTCCCGAACATCAAGCAGAACCACTACACTGTGCACGGCCTGCAGAGCGGAACGCGCTACATCTTCTTCGTCAAGGCCATCAACCAGGCGGGGAGCCGCAACAGCGAACCGGCCAGACTGAAGACCAACAGTAAGTCCCCCAACCCCCTCTCTATCCTCAGCCCGGGATGCTTTGACGGGTGACTGTCGCCGGGAAGCGAATGGAAAAACGGCTTGTCTACAAGAGCGGTCGGAAAGAGAGTGGCCAAAATCGGCGCACGCTAATGGGGAGGGCGCGAACAGACGGAAAACGGCGAGGTACGACCGCGGGGTGCGGAATGAGGTCTCAGATCGCGCGGCTCGTCTGTGCCGTGGACGGCTGTTGCAGCAGGTTCCACTCCTAGCTGACAAAGTAATAGTAGTTGGGGGCTTGAGGTTAGCAACGCTGGAAAATTCCCAGATAACAAATACAGCTCATAGTCCCAATCAGTGTACTCTGGTGGCCAGCTTAGCGTCCAGACCTCAAACGTGTAGAGATGAGATGGACCAGGCTGTTTTCGGCGTGAATACGCCACTGTCAAATTGGTTTCGACAGTGTAATGCCGTTGTGTCTGGATGGACCCAGTGGAGCGTACTCGACACCCTACAGAATCCACAGTCCCAAGAATTCACAACGTCCTTGAGGAAATAAGCCACTGATTGTTGACCGTTTTTAACTCTCATGACAACCAAACTGTACCTCAATCAAGAGTAAGTCCCCCATTCCTCAGATACCATACCTCCAGGTTCCTTGTCCTTCCCTTGTCTTCACAGCAGCTTACCACAGCCTGGGGCTCTGCTTTCTGGGTAAACCGGCTGCCCCCAGGCCATCGATTTAGAAGGTATAGAACAGCCACCGGCTGGATAAATGAGAGAAAGGTGTTTATTGCTATGCGTGCGTTGACTGGGACCGATGCCACCCGAGCAGTGATAACGACCCCATTAAACTCGTCCTTCCCGCACCCCTCCCCCTCCCTCCCGATGCCACGATAAGTTGGCTGGCGCCAAGAACTTTCCCTCAAGTACGACGTCGCTACACCTCTACAGCCCGGGCCTGTCTCCCTCGCTCACTGTCAGGTCTTCAATTACTTCCCAAACGCCCCCGTTCCGGCCGGATAGGCACTGACAGCATTAAAATGGATTATTGCATCAGAGAGGCTTTGGAGTCACCCAGGGGGGAGGTTTGGAGGTGAAACACGGGGTATCGGGAGCTTGCAGAGAGTTAGCCTGTCCTCCTGCTCTCCTCCCTCCTCCTCTGTATCGTCCCTCCATCTCTCCATTACTCGCGCCTCTTGTTGGTGGAGCCGTAGGCTGTCGCTGGGCCCCGGCGCCGACCCAAACTTACCTTACAGTCGCTCCTCCTCCACTCTCCTCCTCCCCTCGCTTTTACGCTCCTCTGGTACCGGCAGAGCCGCTCAACACTTCCTGTGTCAGTCAATCCCAATAGATGTCCTCTCTTCCTCCCTTCTCTCCCCCCTGGCGCAGCTTTGGCAGCAGACCATGATAGTAGCATTTGGAAGCAGACAGACGGACCGTTTTCACATTTGCATTTCAGTCATTCAGCACACACTCTTATCCAAAGCGACTTACAGGCAGACATTGACAGAGAGGAAGAGAGAGAGCGAGTGAAGGAGGAAGAGACTGGGAGAGAGGTTTAGAGGGAGGGTGAGAATGAAGCTGTTAACAGCACGTCCACCCACTCCAACTCGCATGTTTGGTGCAGATTACTCCCTGTATTCTATATTAGACAGGCACCTGGCATTCTTCATCACCGGAAGCAGCAAGCTAGCACAACACCGCCATCTCAATGCGGTTTTTGTGACAGTCACAGGTGGGCAGCGCACCCTATCACTTTCCGTAATTAGTATACACAGGAAATGCCCGACATTCACTTGGGTGTACTAGTGAAAATGGTTCAGCCCTACAACAACCTCACATGCCTGTGGTGAATGTTTGGTCCACCTCGGCGGCGAAAAGCCCCCTGACCGGCAAAGCCTCCGAGTACCGCAGGATATGTTTTAGCCCAAGCCTGAAGCCTCTGCAGTGACATGGGAGGGTTTTTCTTGTTCTCATGCTTTCCGGCGGGCTGGGTTTGAGGAGAAGCAGCTTGGAGATTTTAGCTTTAGCTTGTCACATTTCAGCCTAGCTTGCAAAATGCATTTCGCTTAATAGCGGCGACAAGCAACGTCAAGGCTATAAACCCATCCGACGGAAATACCAGTGAGAACCAAATTAGAACTTGATGTTGTTATGTAGGTCTTATACATGCTTGTAGAGCCTCCTAGTCCCATCACCATCATTCTCAGACAATGCATAGTTATCCACACTATGAATACATATTATTTCATCAACAAACTCTAATGAAAAGCATCTGCTTTGCTAAAGATTTATGTTTAGGGTTGGAACCAGGTTAAGTGCATGCTTCGGTTAAGTGTTAGAGCTTGGTTTAGTTAATGGTACCATGTCATTTTACCGGTGGTTGGTAGCTAGCCTGTCCGTACAAAGCTCAGGCGGGATTGGTGAATGAATCCCGGGGCAGGGGGCGGGGGCTGAGGCCGGTGTTGTAGGAGTCGTGCCTCGGCCTGGTAGGCCTTTTCCACCGTGATCATTGTCCTCCTACGCGCCGCTCGACTCTCCAGCCACGGGCCGTGCCACATCCCATCGGATCACCCCTGTCCCCCTTCCTCTTCGGCGTCCTCCTTGCCATATATCCGTCCCGCCGTCTGCGTAACCCAAGGCTAGAGCTGTCATTTAGCCCAGGTCTGTCTTTCCTTTTTCTTTCTCTCTTTGGTTTTGTTCAGTGCGATAAGCTTCTCCGGTGCGTGTAACATCCTGTCTTACAGTGAGAGTCACTGTAGTTCACCGTCCCAATCGGGTGCACCCCTTCCCACAACCCATCTCACTCCCTGGAACGTCCCCTTCACTCTGGCGTGATGAAACGAAAGCTAGTACAACACTCTCCCACTGATTCAATAACTCTGCTTACCTTTTGTTTCTTAGCGCCCCCTTGGCACGGGAACTAATAACCCAAGTGCAGCGAATGGATTGCCGTTATGGTGCCTCTCCTTTATGTAACGTGTGACCACAACTATTCTTGGTGAAATGGATTGAGCAGCTGAAAACAATCAGGATGAGATACGTTGCCATCCAGGGCTCATTCATTATTTGGATGGCGCTTTTAGACTTTGACGTTGATTTAAAAAAACACACACCTACACACGAAATGCATCGTCGATGAAGTGAATGGGATGTTGATGTATTGTGACGTCTCCTTGTCTCCCAACCTGAGTTATGGGGACGCTGCCATCCCTCTTAATGGCATGTCAATGTAATGTTGCTGTCATAAAGACTGTGTTTGTTTACACATGCACGTTTGAAAACGCATTCACGTAAATTCCTTTACTCCGACTCCCGTTCAGGACAGGTCCTAAATGACACCCTTATTCCTGCAGAGTGCTCTACCTTTGGCTAGAGTTGCCCCAGTGAGACATAATATGACGTTTCCCGCATGAGTGGTGAAGCAGTAGGTCTGTCTCCCCCCCACTTTCCCCCGGCACAGAGAACATGTTACGGTATGGCGACACTCCACTCTGGGAACACACATACATTAATCATGCTTCTGAAAGGGCTGATGAGAGAGTGAGAGAATGAAGGAGCTTAGTGTGTGACCTTCCTGCCACTGTCACCCATTCCTCTTAGTTTAACTGCAATCCAACCATTTGAAGCTGTGTGTGTCTGTGTGGTTTTCTGAAGAAATATTTTAGACACTACAAGATGAAGACTAAAAGTGAAATGGTTATTTTATTCCACGCTTGTGTAACCTTAGGTTTTCCTTTGAAATTAGAATGTGTTTTCCCACACGGAACAATGGAACTTCAAGTCTGGTACAGTGAAGTTAAAATGGGTTTGAGTCTACAGTGTAAATGGGTGATGTAGCTAGCATGTTACAGGAGATTTTGTACTGTGACAGTAGTTTTCTTTTCCAACAAAGATACTGTAGATCTGTAACATGACCAGATGTGTATTTCTCTTATTTCACCTTTATTTAACCAGGTAAGCCAACTGAGAATCAATTTTCATTAGCAAGGACGACAAAGAATTGCAAGACACCACTTATAGTTACAGAAAAATACAATCCAGAACACAGTGTGGAATGGAATAGGCTGACAAAATATACAGATAGCATAATAAGGTGCATTGTTTCCCACTGTGTGAGGTGGTACATATATGCACATGAATTAGGGCCTTTGCAGGTGGAGTGATCAGGTAGTAGCTCAGACAATTTGTGAATGAGTGAATAAAAGATCTATAAATATATATGTCATATATATACTATATATATATATACATACATTTTTACAAATAAACACTAACTAAATAAATGGCTTTAGTTCAACTTCCAGGTGCCTAAGATTTCTGCAAAGTACTGTACACAGAGAATAGGGTCAGGACATGGAGTCAGAATGCCCATTGTAACTGCCAGGGGTCCTGACAGCAGGCCCTCGCCTCTTTGACATACTGCACATGGTCAGAGAAGTTATTTGAACCAGGCAAAGCACAAGATCTCTGAGTTCTCTGAGAGCCCGAGAGTCAGAGGGGATTAACATTCATTCAAAGACTTAAAAAGAGCAGCACAGTATTGTTTACCAATCAAAAACTTTCTATAAACTGGGCAGAATAGTGATTGGTCTTTAACAGTTTGGGTCTAGTTTGTCGCCTCATTTGAACAGAGGAATGACAGCTGCAGTTTTCTAATCGAAGGGAATTTCTGAATTTAGTAGTGAGAGATTGAACCGCTAGGCAATGGAGACTCCAATTATAGCCGCGGAAAGCTCCAGAAAAAAGGGATCCAGCTGATTTGTACGGGTCCAAATTTTGGAGTTCTTTCAGAGGTTTCTCTTACCTGAGCCGAATGGAAGCTGAAATTGAGAGAGTTCGGAAGTAAAACTACATGGGACAGGAGCAGCGGTGCCGGCAGTCGGAATAGGCATGACGGATTTGAATTTGTCGCCAGCCAGTGGTTGTTTAAGCTTTCAATAATTCTGTCTTTGTCAGATTTAACGGTGTTTGCAACTTTTAGTGCTGCAGGCAGCTGGGAGGAGGCGTTTTATTTTCCATGAACTTAACAGCAGCCCAGAACTCGTTTGGGATTGAGCCCCTGGCAGCACATTTCTGTTTGTAGAAACCTGCCTTAGCTTTCTGAATTGACTGAGGGCACTGGTTCCTTGTTTGCCTGAAGAGTTGCCAGTCAGGGGCTTTTTGGAGGCTGTAACTACATGCTCAGCCCATTTGATGGTGAACCAGGGGCTGTAGAGATTTTTTTTTTTGTTTGAGCATGTTCATTTAAGGACACTGCGGAAACTGTTTTTAAAATCGGTCCCAGCATCCTGAACAGAGGGGATAAAAGATCTCTAACACGATGCGGTAGATATATAACATAGTCCGGTAGGTCTATAACATGGTCTTGTGTCTGGGCTGACCAGTCCCCTGACCTGGCACGTTGGGAAAACGCTTCTCTACGCAACTACCTTTTACTCATTTTCACTGACTTGGAAACTAACACAGTCGGGTTCCTCTGCTTCAAAGCTTCTCGTCGGCAGCCAAGCCAGAGCCTCAGCTCCCTGACAGCGTGGGTAATCAGGTCGGAAAGGAATGAAGGCAGCTTGTCGGAACGCATTGATTAATTTACGCGCGTATTGATTTGGAGTGATCGAGTGCGTGTCTACCTCCCTGTGTCTATCGGGTCCGATTCCTCTGGGCCGCTCCGAGTCAGTGCAGCTGCGGACATATTGTGTTTCTGTATCAAGCTAAGTGTTGATGTCTTCTGAATAAAGCTGTGGTTTAATCAGGCCTCGTATACAGTCGGGCCCCGCCAGGCATCTGGTTACAGCCAGGCCAGGCTGAAAATATCACATGACAGCCGCTCCCAAGGGCATCGCTGTTTACTTCCTGGGTAAGGACGCAGGATAATATTTACACTGCTAGAGCGCTGGTGACATGCCTCAACACACGCATACACCAGCATTGACACACACACACACACACACACACCAAACAAGCTCAGACACACACGCACGCACCTCTGCGTGAACACGTAAACACTCAAAGACTGTAGAACACCGATGACATTCGCAAAGCCCCCGCGGTCCGCTGTAGAGGAGCTAGCTACCAGACCCGAGTGTTTAATAGCTGCTAGACAGACTCACTCTGTCTGTATCCATCTTGTAGTTTTTGTGTGTGTGTGTGTGTTTCTCTATCTCTCACCCTCTCCCAATCTCCCCCTATTCCTTGACCGTGCCCTTCTCCCTCCTGCCCCCAAGGCCTCATCAGGACATCCCAGCCCAGTATACCGCAGACATGCCCTGTCTCGTGGGTCAGCGGTCGTCTGACTGAGGGCTGGGTTTGAGAAGGTCACGTTTAAGGGGATGATCGAATTTCACTTTGACTTCAATAAACGCTTATGAGTCCAAGCCCTAATGTGCCCTTTCTACTAAGCAAACACATGGAATTGTTTTCAGATTTCCATACGATGAATAATTTATGAATTTCATTTCATACCAATGTAAAGAAAGAAAACCAAAGAAAACACTTTCACAATTATTTAAAATGAATGCAATGCAAGACTTTATTGCCATGGTACACAGGTGTGTACAACATCTGTACTCTACTAAACGGATTATTTTTTAGGAAGTGTGTTTTGAAGGAAATTTGTTATCATTGCTACAGTAAAAGTTTACCTTTTTAGATGGATTCGGAAGCGTGTGTGCAGTAGAGCGACGGACATTGTCATGTTCCTCAGAGTCCACTAACTGAGGTGGATAATTGTTTTTGTAGCTCCAACTGTTTGCTCCATACTGTCGGTTTCGTGATAAGACAACTTCAGGAAGAAGACGTGGGCGTCAGACCGAATTTCCAATGCGTGCAGTATGTGAAACTCACAGCCAGAAACCAGAGACACAATATGTTCCCTAGACTCTCTACTTTTAGAATATGTAACTCACTAAAACACGACAAGCAGATGCCTATTGTCATTTCCAGATGCTTTTTGACATAACACAGCGTTTCCCAAGCCTCGTTCAATTCAATCACAAATGGCTTATATGCTGAGAAGAGCCCAATGGACAGTGTTGGGGGAAAAAACAGGATTCCATATACACACAGATACTGTATATGTATAACAGAACATGATTATGTCAACCCATCTCCAGGAGGTTTCAATGTACAGTATTGCTGTTCCTATATGTTTGTTTGTCTCTCTTGTTCACTTGCTTCCTGCCTTTTCAAGTTTGATTTTATACTTCAGTTGGCTTTGATTCCGTAATGTTGCTAGTTAACAAAAATAAGGCAATTTCTGGTTCATGCCCGTTCAACACACTCCTGACAGATGTATTTGATACACTGCCGATTTTGCAGGTTTTCCTACTTACAAAGCATGTAGAGGTCTGTAATTTTTATCATAGGTACTCTTCAACTGTGAGAGATGGAATCGGAAAGAAAAATCCAGAAAATCACATTGTATGATTTTTTAAATATTTAATTAGCATTTTATTGCATGACATAAGTATATGATCACCTACCAACCAGTAAGAATTCCGGCTCTCACAGACCTGTTAGTTTTTCTTTAAGAAGCCCTCCTGTTCTCAAACGTATAGTCTCTGTAATTGCTAACAAAGGTTTCTGTACCAAATATTAAGTTCTGCTTTTCTGATGTATCCAATACTTATGTCATGCAATAAAATACATATTAATTACTTAAAAAATCATACAATGGGATTTTCTGTTTGATTTGATTCCGTCACTCACAGTTGAAGAGTAACTTTTGATATAAATTACAGACTTCTACATGCTTTGTAAGTAGGAAAACCTGCAAAATCGTCAGTGTATCAAATACTTGTTCTCCCCACTGTAGGTTATTAGAAATCTACCATTGGGTGTCTTGACACTTGCCTGTTTTGTTAAGGGACCAGTGTGAATGAATTGTGACCGGCTGGAACAGCACCTTTCCCGTATATAGTGCACTACAGAACTCTTGTCAAAAGTGGAACACTACCTAGGGAACAGAGGGCCATTTTCATTGCAGCTATTAAAACAAATACAGAAGAGATGCCCAGATGGTTTGTCCCACGCTGTTTAAAAGTGGAATATTGAATTAAATAAAATGTCACCGGGCTGTCTTCTCCCCACAGCCAAGTGATGAGAGACGCCGGGCACTTGGCGTGTTCAACCGGCTTTCATTCCTTCTGCGCAATGCTATAGGACACATAGGATCTAGTGTCACCGTTTCCTTGGTGCCATACACATCATAGCAGATGTTGAGGCGAAATACTTGCACTTGGCCCCTAAGCTCTGCAACTAATCAAATAAAGTAACACATTTAAAAAGTCTGCACAAGGATAATTTCAGATTGTAGAGACACAATGAAATCAATAATTTGCACGTACAAATCAAAACAGGACACGCATAGTAAACGGGGTATACATTAACGTGACGGGTGTTGAAAGCGGTGCAACCAGACGTTGATGCACCCAGGCTAGTCGGGCAGGGCTTGGCCCAACTCCAGACCTCCCAGCATCCTGATCCACTTTGATCCGCTTTGAAGTTGTAGTATAAAAACAGCATGTTAGAGGGCGGGATAGATCCATCGGTTCAGTTGGTTCCTTGGGCGGAGTCCAGGCTGCCAAGTATGATGTGACGTGGTCATCTACCGGCTTCTCAAAGCACCCTGTGATGAGTGAAACGCGCGCCACCCGGCGCGGTAGTCATGACTTTCATCGCCTCGCAGTTGTTATTCACAATTGTCCACGCTTTCAGTTTTGGGCGGATGTTGCCATTGATCCACGGTTTCTGATTTGCATATCTTTTTGAAGTCTCTGTTAGACACTATTTCCTCAACACACAAACCCAGTAACAGATTCTGTGAAGTCATATATTCCATTTCATTCATTCAGCAGACGCTCTCATCTAGACCGACTTTGGTTTTCTCCCCGGAGGCCTTCCTAAACATTTCCCAGTCCGCCTGGTCAAAACAGTCCTGAAGCACTGGATACAGTTTGCCAAGCGATATACAATCCTTACCACCGGTGACTCCTGTAAGCAGAATGTAGGCTTCCCCTGACTCCCTGAAAGGGTGAGCAGGGGAGGTACCAGTAGTAGGTCAGGAAGGGACAAATGCGATTAACAATCATTAAATACTTTGTCCACAACAAAATCAGAGCAAACAGTTTCTAGTTTCTTCAGAGCTCTATGTAGTTTCTCAGGTGACTGCCTGGTATCAGCCTGACTTTAGAGTTCAACAGCAAATACACTCACCTAAAGGATTATTTTTATTAATTTCTCATTAATGCAATTATCTAATCAACCAATCACATGGCAGTTGCTTCAATCCATTTAGGGGTGTGGTCCTGGTCAAGACAATCTCCTGAACTCCAAACTGAATGTCAGAATGGGAAAGAAAGCTGATTTAAGCAATTTTGAGCTTGGCATGGTTGTTGGGCCGGTCTGAGTATTTCACAATCTGCTCAGTTACTGGGATTTTCACGCACAACCATTTCTAGGGTTTACAAAGAATGGTGTGAAAAGGGAAAAACATCCAGTATGCGGCAGTCCTGTGGGCAAAAATGCCTTGTTGATGCTAGAGGTCAGAGGAGAATGGGCCGACTGATTCAAGCTGATAGAAGAGCAACTTTGACTGAAATAACCACTCGTTACAACCGAGGTATGCAGCAAAGCATTTGTGAATCCACAACACGCACAACCTTGAGGCGGATGGGCTACAACAGCAGAAGACCCCACCGGGTACCACTCATCTCCACTACAAATAGGAAAAAGAGGCTACAATTTGCACGGGCTCACCAAAATTGGACAGTTGAAGACTGGAAGAATGTTGCCTGGTCTGATGAGTCTCGATTTCTCGATGTCTCGAGACATTCAGATGGTAGAGTCAGAATTTGGCGTAAACGGAATGAGAACATGGATCCATCATGCCTTGTTACCACTGTGCAGGCTGGTGGTGGTGGTGTAATGGTGTGGGGGATGTTTTCTTGGCACACTTTAGGCCCCTTAGTGCCAATTGGGCATCGTTTAAATGCCACGGCCTACCTGAGCATTGTTTCTGACCATGTCCATCCCTTTGTACCCATGTACAAAGGGGATGTTTCTGACCATGTCCATCCCTTTGACCACCATGTACCCATCCTCTGATGGCTACTTCCAGCAGGATAATGCACCATGTCACAAAGCTTGAATCATTTCAAATTGGTTTCTTGAACATGACAATGAGTTCACTGTACTGAAATGGCCCCCACAGTCACCAAATCTCAACCCAATAGAGCATCTTTGGGATGTGGTGGAACTGGAGCTTCGTGCCATGGATGTGCATCCCACAAATCTCCATCGACTGCAAGATGCTATCCTATCAATATGGGCCAACATTTCTAAAGAATGCTTTCAGCACCTTGTTGAATCAATGCCACGTAGAAATAAGGCAGTTCTAAAGGTGAAAGGGGGTCAAACACAGTATTGGTATGGTGTTCCTAATTATCCTTTAGGTGAGTGTAGAATGTCTGATTATGCCATCCAGATATAATGGTGTGCTCTAGGATTCTAGGTTAGGACAGCAACACGTTTTGAGTTTTTGTATGTTTTGATAGTCACATCATGAGTAATTTGCTATGAAATATATGCCCACTTTGCATTTATTTTGTTTCTGTCAGCACGATAAACAGAGACTCCAGGGATGATTGGGGTTTGGTCAGAGGTGGGTAGCCAAGATTCTGTAAAGCAAATAATATTCAAGCTATAAGGCATAAGCAGTTGTGGTGCAGTATATCCATTCTTATTGCTGTTCTTATTGTTATTATAAACTAGTTAGAACAGGGGGAAAAATTATTCAAACAGTTCCATTGATATACTACACCCAGAGCCGGTTCTAGGCATAGAAGACATAACCGGTTGTTTAGGGCACCTGACTGCTAAGGAGCCCCTGACCGCTATTGATCCCCGACTGCAAGCAGGGGGTCCCAAATAAAATGTTGCTTAGGGCCCCCAAAAGGCTAGAGCCGGCCCTGGCTACAGCAAAGCTTTAAGCATTAAAGACTTAAAGTATAGAAATGTCTAATGTCCCTGGGAGGAGATCCACACTCTGAGACCATCCATTTTATTGTCTAGAGATTGAACATTTGTGAGGAAAAGGCTCCGTAGCTGTTGTCTATTCAGCCTATTTCAGAGTCTGATTAGGACCAGCCTTCTTCCCCCTTCATCCCTCCCCTGCTAATAGAGTTGTGTTCTCACAATGTCAAGGAATTACATCTGTAATGACAACTGATTACCGCACAAAAGGTAACGTCTAATCCGAGTTTTGAAACTGTAATCTGTACCTCATATTGTTCTGTTATTCATTCTTTGTGAGAAGGCATTCTGACAACTGGCTGACACTTCCAAAAGGCCATGCGTCGTTTGTCGCCTCCACAAAGCCTTCCTCAACTGGCTGACCACATCATACGGCCTTATTGGCCGAATCCTCTGTCCTGTTCGACATTCTCTGGACTCTTAACTAGAGTGTGGTACCTTTGACCTGGGCTTAGAGAGTTCAAACTTAGTGGACTGTGTAGGGCATGCACCACCTGGCATCTGTGGTAACGAGACCGAACCCTGTAATGACTTGAACCCTGAGTGACGCATCTCCAGTGTCTGTGTAGGAGCGACACTGCTTGCGCCCCGCTCGTCTGTGTTCACTGACCCTGCTGGTTGCGCGTTTGAGGCGGCAGCTCCGGTTTGTTGTGCGCCGCGTGCTCGTTTGTCCTTTGTAACCATCATGTGCCGCGGCTCAGCCCCGCTCGCCTGAGCGGCCCCCAGGAAGCGCGTCACAGCACCAGAGGGCGCGTTGCGAAAAGGGCTGCGCTCGCAGCGATAAGACGCTCAATGCAGAGAGCCTATTCATGTAATTGGCTTCTAGCAGCCTGCTGCCAAAACGTCTCATATCCGTGCACAGCAAACGCCCCCCCCCCGGGAGAGCTGGGAGGAGGGGGGGGCTCCATTGTTACTCATTAAGCCCCGGAAGAAGACAACAAGGGATGGAGAAAAGGGAGATTGCAGGTGTCAGTTAAATGTCAGGTCCGCCAGGGCAAAGTGAAACCACTGTTTCCTACACACACAATAAGCTACCTCCAAGCCTCATACAGCACAAACCTGTTTCTTAAATGAAGGAGCGGCATTATGTCCACTCAAACACTCAGGGTGTGATCCCAGTGCCTTGACCCGTATGTCCACCTGTCTCTCCCTGCAGCGGCTGATTCCAGATGACCCGTCTGTCCGCCTGTCTCTCCCTGCAGCGGCTGATTCCAGATGACCCGTCTGTCTGCCTGTCTCTCCCTGCAGCGGCTGATTTCAGATGACCCGTCTGTCCGCCTGTCTCTCCCTGCAGCGGCTGATTCAAATGACCCGTCTGTCGCCTAGAACCCTCTGGCCTCTCAATGTCTTTGAAGCTAAAACACGTCTCTCTTTCTCTCCACGCCCCTCCCTCCCCTCCAGGTCAGCCTTTCAAGCTGGACCCGAAGACGGCCCACAAGAAGCTGCGTCTGTCCAACGACTGCCTGACCATGGAGAAGGATGAGAGCTCCCTGAAGAAGAGCCACACCCCGGAGCGTTTCAGCAGCACCGGGTCGTACGGGGCGGCCGGGAACATGTTCATCGACAGCGGGTGCCACTACTGGGAGGTGTTACTCGGCGCCTCCACCTGGTGAGTCGCTGAATCGACCCGGTTAACAGCGTTCAGTACACTCACAGCCGCTGACCCACTGAAACCTCAACTTTGTTTTGGAACAGTGGGGGACAACGTTTGAGAGTGAAGTAGAGGAAGATTGACATGAGATGAGATTGGATGAGGAAGAGAAAGAGGAACAGTATCTCCAATGAGATTTGTTACACTGTTCTTATAATTCAAGAAAGTTGCAAAAGTTGCACATTTCCGGGTATACACACTGTCAAAAATACAGCCTGAGAAGCTATATTAAGCTATAATGGATATCTAAAGCTAAATGAACATTTATTTTTAAAACACATCTTTATTCTCTCTCGTCTTCTTGGGCTACATTTCAAGTGAATGACGAAATGAACACTTCTGTACACTTATACACTTATACAGTATACAACCTAGACATCATTTACAGTCTATAATATCATACTAAGGGCAAAATGAATTGGAAAAATGTTTGACCACATTAGGGTTATTGATTCCGTAATACCTTTTTGTAATAATGTTGTCAGTTCCTCTCACCAGTGTGAAATTTGCATTTGGTAGTGTCATTGTATTTTATTTGCTTTTGTTTTTCAGGAGAAGTGTGTTTTCATGAGAAGCGTGTTTATCGTTTTAAGAAAATGTAGTACACATTCAGCAATTCAACAAAATAATTTGTAACACTTCCTACAAATGCTGTCTAATATATGCATAATTCACCTCAAGGCATGAAGTCCTTGCAGTTGCGCATCAATATCTACGTCTACATTACAGTTTGTTCGAGTTTTTCAAAAACTCACACCATATTGATTAATTCCCAGACTTCTCACACACTATAAAAACATTATACTGAAAACCATATCTGTTCTATAAACTTTGCCCTCAGGTGCCAAACATAAACATTGCATTCAATGTGACTACTGACTTCCCATTGCACAATGGTTTAAAGATTTGAAACCACTTTAACTGTGAATGATGTGTAGAGAGTATGCTGAAGTATACCACAAATACATCAATACAATAATTGTACATTTTTGTTGGGGGGATTTGCACTATAGTTCACCAAAACATGAAATTCAGCCCCTGGCAACAAGAAAGAAAAAGGGTATAGTTATAGAAATGTTATAGGTTATAGTAATGTTATAGAAAGGTTATAGTGAAAAAAATAACAATAAATTCTGTCTCTGACTTGGGCCAAAGATTTTTGAATACTTCTCAGGCCATATTATCTGACTGTTTCTACATCTTGGAAGGTGCCATTGTCTTGAATTTAATCAACCCTATAACCTTGTTCACAATGGCCAGTTCATGCATGTTCTACCAACATGAGTGTTAGAAATGCATTGGTTCTACATTGGGATTTTGAATGGCAGTGACAATTGTGCTTTAGAAAGAGAGTTGTGTGAAAAAGGTTGAATGAAACAGAAATGTGTGTGAAACCAGGTGAGTAGCGATTACGTGTTGAGGTAAACAGTCTTACTTCTGGAACTTAGCGAAATGCTTTTGTGTACATTGTTCACAGAACCAGTTTTAGTGTGTTAATACTGTAACAGTAACAAATGGCGAATACCTTTGTGCGTGTTTTTTACTAAACACAACAGCCACTGGCCCTCCCTAACCCCATAATCCACTCCCACCTCCCAGGTACGCGGTGGGTGTGGCGTACAAGTCTGCACCGAAGAACGAGTGGAGTGGCAAGAACTCCTCCTCCTGGGTGTTCTCCCGCTGCAACAACAACTTCATGGTGCGTCACAACGGCAAGGAGATGCTGGTGGAGGCCAGTCACCAGCTGAGACGCCTGGGGGTCCTCCTGGACTACGACAACAACTCGCTGTCCTTCTACGACGCCATGAACTCCCAGCACCTTCACACCTTTGAGGTCAGCTTCCTGCTCCCTGTGGCGCCCACCTTTATGATCTGGAACAAGTCCGTCATGATCCTATCGGGGCTCCCGGTGCCGGACTTCGTGGACTGCCCCGAGGAGCAGCAGGAAGGGATGACGACCCTGTGTCGCCAGCAGGACTCCCCCTACGTGTCCGGTATGAAGGGCTGTCACTGAGACCTCGGACAGGGCGGAGACTGAGACTGTTGTCGCTGAGCCGAGATGGGATTGTGGCCGATGTCGCCGAGTCTGAGGGCTTTGGGAGGTTTGAGTGCTGTTAGGTTGCTGGCCTTACTCCCTAGGTTTGTGTGTGCACCAATGGGGAACTCACTTTCCCAGTTTGTGGGCCAATGGGTTTGAATCGTCCTCCTTTTTTATCCTAGTCTTTACCCCCCCCCCCCCCCAACTGTCCTCTTTTCTCCTTCTGGATAGATTTCAGTAACATTGCCTACTGCATTCTGAGTGTTGACGTTTTTTTTTCTTCTTTATGATATGTACAAATCATTACAGAAGCTTGACTTGCATTATGTGTGACTACTAGTCTTGTATTATAAGAACTTTATTGATCATAATTAAAAACATGGGGAAAACATGTTAATTATTTATGAATAATGAGTCGGTTTGCTCTTTTTACTTTTTCGCCAATCTTAACGTATTCCTAATGCACTTTTTCGATTGACCTTTATTTTCCCAAGTGTGTAAAAAAAAAAGAATGAATGTTCCATCAATAGGTAGCATATTGTGAATTTATCGTGTGTAGACAAGAAACATGATTATGATGTATATGCGATTTTTACCACAATGAAATTGACAAAACTGACAAAGAAAAAAATCACAAAGTTAAATATTCAGGGAGGGAAGACTGTTACAAAATGTTGATTTGCTGTCATATTCTTAGGCTGGTGTTAAACAAAGCAACTTTCATTCAATGTTGGTTGGTGGCAACTAAGTTGCCGCTTGTTGGCATTGTGTAACACCTATCGAACGTTATAAAACAAGACAGTTGGATTAACAAATAATTGATTAATTAATGATGTATTGCAACAAAGTACTTTAGGTGAGTTGAGAATGTTTGACCTATGGAATGATAGGTCTAAAGCATCTTTAATTTTTTTTGGCTGTCGCATGCAATCTGCTCTGTGCACCAGCGTAGTGACAAACTTCTGCTTTTGTCTAGAAGTCGGCATTGCAGTTTCCGGTTTACTTACTATTACTCATCCGCATTAGTAAACACCTAAACTCACAACAAGATGAGTGATGCTGTTGTATGGAAAAAAGAGAAATATAATGTATGTGACTCTTAAGTTTCAAGGTACAAGTGGGGCATCATTTTAATCAGGAGAATGTCCTCTTTTTAATAAAATGTGGCTTGCGCCATTCAATGACTTCAAACACTAGACTAGAAATTGTCAGAAAAGGCGATTTTATTTTTTATATACTTCCACGTAACGCAGGTTTAAGCGCAATTAATACCATATAGGACCAGATGTTTACTTCCAATGCCAGTTGTCTTTTTTCAGTTTCATTGTGAAATGAGGTTACAGTAGGAAAATAAAAGAGGAGACCTTTTTTGGTGCTTTTTTGAGGCTATGGAATTTTAAGCTTAATTCAGGTTAGAAGAGGCTGAACAAAGGTTTTTTTCAATTCACTTGCTATGGGGACACGTTCCAGCTCAGCCAGCGTTCTTTTGCCGTTTTTGAGGCTAGGGTGAATTTTTATGCGTTCTATTGTCCTGCCTAATACTACAGTAAAAAGGAACACATCGCTAATTAGCTTACACCACAGTAAACTACTTACCCTCGTAGTTGTGCAGATAACTCAATAGGTGTTTTTAGGCAGGACTTGGAGACATCTACTAAAAACTGAAATTTTGGGTGACGCAGGTGATCGCCTTAAGTAAACCGGAAACTGATATGCCGACATCTGGCTAAAGCGGAAGTTCGTCCATACGCTTGTGCACAGAGCCTATTCCAGTTTCGCTTCAGTTGCTTCGTGTATCAGCAAAGTTGTTTGAAATGATGTCACTTGCGACCTGCAACTTAAACCAAAACTGTGTGAAAGTTGCCCTGTGTTACGCCAGAAAAATTAATAGCATGCTATTTCCTCTACGATTTGTTCACGTATTCATGTTTTGTTCAGTTGTATTGCTGTGAGATAAGTGCGCTACTTTATAGGTTCCCACAGGCTCAACAGTATTTTTTTCAACACATTACACTTAACCCTTCTCATTTACTACATCCACAGCAGGCAGGCTCGATAGGCTAGAGCGCTAGGCTGCAAACCAAAAGGCCAGTTTGAATCCCGTAGGCTGACATGGTGGAAAGAAAACTTTTAATGTTCCCCTTAGCAACACTCCTAAACCTAATGCCTAATTTGTGCGCGTTTGCTGATTATAACGGCTGAACCTGGCGTGACAACATTCTCCGAGGGTGTCTTGGAGGCATTGACGTAATTACATAAATGCTCATTTGAAACATGCTCACGGTGCAACATTTCTGTATGAAATAGGCCACGTAGTCTTTAAACTGCCACCGAATTGTATTATTTAACACTTTGTGAATCCTTACCTGCATATTCATTCGCCTTAGAACTCCAAACCTTTCTCACATCCAATCACAGGCTGATATTTACTTCCTGTTCCAAAGTGCTGTGTCACCATTGGCCATGGCTAGGTCAAAAGTAGCCAATAGTATAGGCCTGCTATTTTCTCAGCTGTTAACGTTGCGGTATTCTACGGATCATTCATCACAATTTTCTTTGAGAAAATAACATTCCAGAGAAGAGAAGATCTTGCCGATCCAATTACATAATTATTCAATAAAAAGTAAAGCATTAGCTAATGAGATATTTATTTGGGCCTGACTTTTTGGTGGTGTGGATTATGAACAGGCTTTTCCTCTGATTGATATTCAGGGATTTTACGAGTAGTAAGTCGTGATTCTATCAAGACAATCAATAGTATATAGTTATTATGCAGGAAAAAGCATCATATAGGAAGTGTGTAGCAGGATAAAGCTAAACTAGCATGACGTAATACTTGAGATAATATTGTGGAAACAAATGGATGATTTATTTTTTACAAAAAGCTAATTGTAGTGGTTCAACATCACATGTACAGAAATTGGGAACATATGGACTCTACCGATCATACCATCGTACTAAAAAGCAGGTAGTAGTTCCAAAAAAAATAAACAGTGGATTTTATTATGCATCCATAAAGTCACTGTATCCCCTATATCAAGCATTACTTTTGACTCCCAAAATAGTGCACGATGTAGAGAAAAGGGC
The DNA here is from genome assembly GCF_011004845.1 of Esox lucius. Classification (NCBI taxonomy): domain Eukaryota; kingdom Metazoa; phylum Chordata; class Actinopteri; order Esociformes; family Esocidae; genus Esox; species Esox lucius. Next base: position 11,342,716 of record NC_047572.1, read on the forward strand.
CGATTTGGACGCATCCTTTTTTTTTCAAGTTGAATGTGGTATTTCCGTTTTTTTCATTTATGTGAAGTTCCTGTTTTTAATTGATAAGCACAAACTCCATCGGGCAGATTTAACCTTGGCACAGCAGGGGCGACCGAGAGATAAATATGAATGCATCAGAAACTGGCCTGTCTAGCTTCTTCAAAGACACAAAAACTACTTAAAAGAGCAAAAGGAAGCTGGCGTGAGTTGACATTATATACATCAGCGGATGTAGTGTGTTCGCATGGTCTTTCATTTATCGAGCTAGCAGAAAGTCTGATTCCTCTTGTTCGGTGTCTCTAAAATAACACTGCTTTGATTATAACAGGTGTCTAAAGGTATTTACTGCACCCTCTTCTAAATGTATGCATTTGTAACGCTTTAACAACAGCTACGAGGCTTTGTAACGTCTGGCATAGGCAGCTCTTAAGGATAATGCTGTGGCTACATGAAGAGGAGGGACCCGTGCATTCTTTTTATTTTTTCCTGTTTTAGCGTAGCCGCAGGTTTTCAAAAGTTATGTTGAATGAGCTTTCAGAAAGCTGATCTAGGTGAAGGTTAAATCAGAGGTGGACACTGGGTGGCTGTTAATTTCAGAGCTGTATTGACTAGCTCGTCTCGTTTGTACAAGTGCGTCTGACTGGGTCACCTACCGCATGCATGACAATGTGGCTCAGATCTGCTAGAATTTCTAAAGTCTCTATCATGATGGTTTTTATAAACAAAAAACAGATGCATTGCATAATCTCAATTTGAAAAAGAAAAATTTATTGAGATACTTGTTCATGAATATTATGTTGTTTGCTGTGCTTATTTTTGTGCTACTAAAGGTCAATTAACATAATGAGAATAATTTACTCTCTTTGTAATTCAGTCAGAACCTTCCATGGAATAATAGATTATCGTTTTGCATTTCTGTTGTATTTCTCCAGGATTGTATTATTTTTATTTTTTTTACAACTCTAGAAATAGATGGTTCGCTCCTCTCCTTTGATTTTTGGATCAAAGCAACAGCTGTGTGTTCAGTACATCATCAACAACAATAACAACATCGACAAAATGCTTATGTTTCAATAGATATGTCTTTTAGCAAGAAAATAATGTAAATTATAGGGGGGAAATATATATTATATAAAAATGTATAATATACAAAAATATATGGACTAATGTTATTTATGTGAACCTAAAAGTCCGATTAAAAGTCTGATCCCAAAATGTCTCGTTATCGTATTCCATTACTGACGTCTTGTTTTTTTCACACCAACATTTGCTGCACCCCGGGTCTATCCTTGGAGATATTTTGGAGCTAACATCTGAGACGTTGCCCTCAGAACAGAGTAGTTGTAACCTTGGTGCAGGACGGAGTCACGGAATGCCGACATTCAATAGGCAAAGTCTGCCTTCTCAGGCCCCGTAGGATGTGGGCATGAGCATGATTGAGGACTGCTGGGCAGGCGGGACGTACAGTGCGGTTAGGTGGAGGAGCATTGTACTGTATATCTCATCTATTGTTCCTGGCACTGGACACTATCGTCCTCTATTACCATAGTTGGACGAGCACGATTAAATTGTTCTGGCTTGGAAATAGCCTGAGAAAAAAAACTGTAAGAATTCAGAGCTTTTTAGTAAAAGATGACCGAAAGAAATCCTCAACACTTTTCTCCCAGATTTCCATGGTCCCCACTGTTTTAGCACTAAAGACACAGGGGAATGAATGTGCATTGTCCCACCTTTCTGCTCTGAATGTACTCTAATTGTTTTTGTTCTACCTATGGAACGTCCCTGTTTGCTCCATGCCAGGTTAAATGACAGGAAGGCAAAGAGTCTGTGTTTTTCTGTGCCGTGTAGCATCCCTGTCAACACCTAACGGCATATTATATTATTATTATTATTAAAAATTGGGGGGAGGGGGTCCTCCCAGAAAAGGCACATTTATATTCCCGTCGTCTAGTGGCTTTTTCAATTGCTTTTTACTCTTGTATGATGCCGGTAACCAAAATACAGCTGTACAGAATCAGTTGTTTTACTGCCAAGTTGTACGTCCCATCTGAAGTGGATTGTGAGACAATTACATTGTGTTAAATGACTTCTCTGGTCCAGGCATCTTCAGCCTGTTTCGGGTTACATTTCAGCTTTTGTACTCTGTTATGTCCCTGGTGTTGGCGAGGAGCGCCGATGCTCAGAATGGAAGTATTACATTACAGAGACCACGTTAGGGAAAATGATTACTCAGGTGTAAATACCTTCATAACAGTGAAAGCTGTGTCTAAGTTCTTGCCACCTTATCGATTCAAGGGGTGGCGTAGTCCAGTAGCTGCTGCTGGAGTTCCATCAACTTCAATAACAATCGAAGCTACAGTAACGCATCTTTTAAGCTGATCGATACAACTAACATTTTATAGAGTACTTAATATAGTTCCACTGCCATCACTTCTGTCTGTTGTCTTTTGTTAATTTTTTATGTTCATTGTTTATTTGTATGGTTTTCTTTCCTGCACAAACCTTTGCTGATAACTAATTAATTGATTAGAACAGAATTACTACTACATGTGGTTGTTTTACATTGCTCTTTTGAGATGTATGCACTTAATGTAAGTCACTCTGGAGGAATGTCTGCAAAATGACTAAAATGTAAAAGTCATGGCCATGAAATAACCAGCAATATGTAATCCCCTAAACCAAGCCCTCTTGGTGTGCACTCTGAACAGGTTACCAAGCTTTCCTGTCTTGAGATCATGTTGCTATTAGTGATCATTTTCTAACTACTGGTTTTCTGTGTGTCAGTAGTGGTAGGGCTATTTATAGTGACAGTACAGCGAACATATACTACTTGATGACTGGAAATAATTGTATGTTGTTTATCTAACGCCGTCCTCTGTGTGTGTGTGTGTGTGTGTGTGTCTGTCTGTCTGTCTGTGTGTGTGTCTGTGTGTGTGTGTGTGTCTGTGTATATAAGTGTCTGTATGCTGCTATCAATAAAAGGTTGATCTGATTACCTTTCAGAGACAAGGTTAGACAGTTCTCACCTTGATGAACCATTCAGATAACATGTTCTGCTTTGATAAGGCCATGACACATGAGACTATATGTTTCCATCTAGGTGCAAGGAGATGGCTTTTTCTCGGTATTGCTCCAAAAGGAGCCTTCTCTGAGAACAACTCTCAGCATTGTTTAATGAGATCTGGAAGACATCACTTCGCGCTAGGCCAAGTCACTGTGGTTTTCCAAGGACTTTAAAATGTGACCACGCCGTTCAATCTTTCAGGACAACAGCACAGCCCAGACATTGGGCTGTGTTGGTAGGGCAAAAGCAAGATGTGAAAGTAAGGTTCAGACCACACTGCATGTGATGTCTGAATGACGGATCCTTCCAATAGGAAGGTGATCACACCACCACCACCTCCTCCTATTCCTCCCCCTCAGCATGTCTGCCGTCATCTGATATGAGCCAGTTATACCCATAAACCCATCAGTATGTGCATGATCTATGGGCGATATTCAGGCACGCTCAAGACCATCTACCATCCACTACACTTTAAAGACCTCCATATCTCTCTCTCTCTCTCTCTCTCTCTCTCTCGATCTCGCTCAGGGATGATCACAATCATCCCCTAAACTTTAAAGGCCCTGTCCGCCAACATGCCAGTTCTATTTCCCAGGAGACCGTTTCTACAGGGATCTCTATAAAATGCCCGACCATATCACTCTTTGTCATGTGGTGCCGTAAAGGCCTGGAGCTTTCAGTCTATCTCCTCTCTCTCTCTCTCTCTCTGTCTCCCCTCCAATGGGTCTCGGTGGCTGGTTTGATGGATTCCACCCTCAGGAGATTAATCTAGATAGAGTCGTGCGGGGCAATGATGTACTGCCTGTTTAGATCCTAATTTCCTGGGACTCGCAGCTCCTCTCCATCAGGTACCAGACACACACACACACACACACACATGCACACCTCTGTTGGCTGGCCGCCAAGTCCTTCCCCTCAGCCGAAGTTGTTCTCACTCATGAAAAGGTAAAGCCCTCTTCCTTCCTTCCCAAAGTATCACTCAGCAATAACTATAACAAACGACGACTCACAGAGACAGATTATGCCGTTAGTGGATTCATAATATTTAGCTGCATGTTCCTTGTGAATGTCAAAAACTGGCAAGCGGTACTTTGTCAGCTAAAGGGTAGATGTTTGATTAAGATGAATCAGGAGTGTTTCCTCGGAAGCAGATGGTTATGAAATGAGGTTATTTGGGTGGGTGATTTATATGGCTGAGTGTTATCAGGTTTGGGTGACTTCGAACAGCTGTGGTAGGTGCTGTGTTGAACCCATGAGCTGCCTATTGATTTGGTTTTCTGCTCATTTGATTCCTGAAGTGTTTATCACTGATAGATTGTCATTCCCGGGGATTCATAGGCTCTCTTAATCAGCAAGCACAGACGCGTGCAAGCACACACGCACCCACACAGTCATAACACCCTTTCAACAAACTGTCAATGGGGCATTCTGCTGATGCACTGGTGTGGATTATAAGACCTCTGCAACAGGTTCACCCCTAAACCCTCCTTCCCCTTCTGCCTCCAGTCATACTGTGTATTTTTCTGCCTGTATCAAATTATGTGTTGTTTTACAGCACATTAAGGGCCGGGGTGACAAAATGATCTAACGAGCTACTAGCGGCTGTCTGTAATTCGTTCAGCAATTAGACTCGTAATTATAGGGTTAGTCTGCTGTCGGTTGGATGTGTGTGTATTTGTGTGACCTTGTAATGCAATATTTGTGGGGGACAAAAACCAATAAAAAGTGAGAGTAAAACAAGGAAATAGAAGAAAAAAATGTATAAAGAGAAAATTCCACGTTCTGGGAAAATTTGGATTGTCCCCATGAGGAAAATGTAATTTGCAGTTTAGGTTAAGTTTAGGTTGAAGTTGCATCTTGGGTATGGAGTGAGGGTTGTAATTAGTCCCAAGATAGTGTTAGTGTTACATGTAGGTTTTTGGGGTTTACGGTTTAATGGTTAACACTAGAACCGTCAGGACTTTCAGAACCCCAGTATCTGCCAGAGCCGAACGCTGTTCGGCGTCTTTAGCATTCTAATCGTCCCTATTAGCATACACATTATTTTCTGCAGCATCAACATCCAGCCAGAGCATCAGTTCATCTACGGGGTTGTTATCAAACTATACAGACTACTCTGAAAAACAGGGAGGTCGCTAGGCCTATTTTAGGGGGGTTTAGCCCCACTAAAATATGAATTAGCCCCCCCTAAATAAATCAATATACCAAGTCAGTATATTTTTTCAGTTATTTATTTTTTTAATCAAACATTCCATCTAAACTTCTTACAAATTGTATAGAAATTGTAGAATTGTGTTCATTCTGCAGCATGTTTGGTTGAGTTTGATGCTTTGAACGTAACTCACTCATCTGAAGCAAGCGGCCTTCTGTAAATAGTAGCTAATGTCTCCCTACTATGGTCAGAGAAGTAAAACCTCTCAAGTTCAAAATGTAAATGCACTGGAAAGCAACATACAGCTTTTTTTTATAGAAATGTATGGAGGTAAAAAAAAAAAATTTGCTCTTAAAAATGTCAGACATGAAAATTGTTTAGACAAAATGCAATTCGTGAAATTCGACTTGCACGAAAGACCAAGCATCATGTAATATCCAAATGATCAGTATTTTTTTCTTTACCAGAAGACAAGAAAGCTAGCTACAACTTTCTAGTAGACACTCCAGAAGACAAAATCTGTCATTTTTAATACAAATAAAAAAGAATTATAATATAACTCTACAAAATAATAAGGTGGCCAATAATTGGGGACGGTGGTCGATAATAGGGATCGTATTTTTTATCTACGTCACAACCAACTGCTGAAAATATGAATTTACCATTAATGACATGCTAACATTTGTATGTCACTAATAATCATCATCAACATTGATGACTTGATCAAATGATTACTTGGTACAGGAAGATAAATACTGTTGGATGTATGATAACGGGGTTGAGAGAATTATGTTCAATTCTACGGTTCAACGGAACACAGTTGCAAAACTATGCATTTCACAGATTCATTTTTGTTTGGGCTTGAAGTTAACATATTGCAACATATTCTGTTTAGAGGAAGAGGGATCTGGTTATGTTTATTTTTTTTAATTATGATCGTTTGTTTTTATGACTTAATTCAGAGATGAATGGGCTAATGACTAAATCGGTTTTGAAATGATTCAGAATTAATCTAAAATCTTGTTTTGATACAGAATATTGTTAGAAATCAGCAGTTTCGTATAGTGGTTGAAATAATGATCGTGTACTCACTCATCAAGAGAGAGAGTAATTCAATTATTTATTGCATTATGATAGTCTATTGTTCATGACGTTACATACTTGGTCTTCATACTCAGTCTTACAAACTTGATCTCATCTCAACTCAATCTCAAAGAAACCTCAGGTCGTACCTCAACGTTATAGACATCACCGTTCTGTAAGCCCATTGGCTAATTACTGTTGCGCTTTGAATGAACGTGACTTCCTGTGTACAGATCATAGACTGTAAAAAAAAAAAGGACGACGCCCTTTTGCTCTTTTCCATTGGTGAAAACTGAAGCCGCCAGTGTCCCGATACGGCGCTGACATCTTGGACTTGCGTCTGCGCAGATAGCGATCTTGGGACCAGTTCTGCGCAGTAGTTATGCGCATTAGCGAGCAGGAAGTAAAGCCATAAAGCTGCGAAATCAACGGCCCCACCCCTGTGCCCCGCCCTCACTCTCCCTCGCAGAATGCGCATACCGTAATCAATCGCAAGTCCAAGTACAGTACAACCTTTGCTTGTTAAACCTAGACGATATGTTATAGCCTAACTTACATCATGTTTAACCTTAATTTAGAATAGGCCTAATACAAAAATAATTGGTAACTTCTAGCTAACGCTCACCTGCTAGCTATTAACATGGCTATTAATGAAGCTGGTTGTCTTTTAGCTAACGTTAGCTAGCCCATTACATTTATTTACTAATTAAATAGCTTATAAATTTAACTTACCGGAAAAAATTCAAAGATCGATTGGAAATGCCAGATCGGTTAGCACAATGTACTGCAGAACAACCCATTATGTCCGTGTGAAATTATATCAATTATAGAAATTTAGAGATTAAATGTAAAGGTCCAATCTCCTCAGTCCTCCGAAGATCGCGAAAAAAGCCTGATGGCGCTTCAGTGGCTCCTCGGCTCAGATAGCTGTCAATCACAGCTGTGAATCACGACGTCACACCACCGTTTTTAGAGCATTAAATAACTAACTAAAAACCAACTCTTGAATTTACATTAGCGTGATACAAACTACAGTAAATGACAGAAACCAGCTTCGGAAAAAAGATATTTGAAGGGTAATTTAATTGTTTAGTTGGTCTCGCGTCCCATTGAATAACATGGGGAGGGCGGGGTTTATGACCTATACTGGGACCACTCACCAGGGGGCGATCGAGACCTTTTGGCTTCACTTTTCAGGGCTTGTGCGGCACGCTTGGTACAGATAAACAGATGGTCTATTGTACACTAAACATAACATACACTTCAACAATATCCCCAAAAGTTGGAAAGGAAGGTTTTGAGTGAGGAACAGAAGGGTTAAAATTAAGAGACCACTGCAAATTGAACACTACTGTTCCTCAATCAAAACTTTCCTTTTCAGCTTTGTTCCAGAGCTGTATATGTTAATTTACTATAAACTGTAGTTGACAAAAGATACAGCCGTTTTTATGCCTTGTGTTGGATGGATGAGGACTGAGTGGACTTTAATTTCTTTATTTGGATAGAATTTAAGTCATATTAGATCAGTATCTAACACAAACTATGAGACAGGTATACTTTTAACCAACCTTGACCAAAAATAACTGTATTTTGATAGATTGACCCATTGTTACTCTAAAAATACAAGATAAACATGTTTTGGGAAGTATGCCCAGAACCCCCAAAACGAGGCTTAGCCCCCTCCATCCATTAATTTCTAGTAACGTCCCTGGTACAGTCGGGTAATGATGGAGAACCGTAACATCCAGCAACTGTCAGGAAAGAGTTATTTGAGACACTCTGTAGCAAATCAAATAAAAAAATACTCCAGCAAAAATGTTAGCTGTACTGTACATCAACTTTCTAGACACTCGTACTCAAACAAGTCTCAGTAATGACCAATACTTCTGGATTGGAACTGTCAACACACACATTGCAGAAGAAAGAGTCTTTTATGGGGGCATAAATCAATGAACATTTTCTGAACACAAGTTTGGATTTGGACTGGAGCACCGTACCAGATTTTGACAAGAGCACTAGATTTTACACCTGTTGCTACCCTAAAAATGCATGTTTTGGGGAGTATGCCCCCCCCCATCCATTCATTTCAAGTGACGTTACTTCTAAAAAATTATTAATTACATCATCATTATTATATATATATATATTTATTTATTTTTTCCTTCTGCTTATCCGGGGCTGGGTCGCGGGGGCAGCAGTCTAAGCAGAGATGCCCAGACTTCCCTCTCCCTAGACACTTCCTCCAGCTCTTCCGGGAGGACACCGAGGTGTTCCCAGGCCAGCCGGGAGACATAGTCCCTCCAGCGTGTCCTAGGTCTTCCCCGGGGTCTCCTCTCAGTGGGACGGGACCGGAACACCTTCCCAGGAAGGCGTTCCGGAGGCATCTGAAACAGATGCCCAAGCCACCTCTGCTGACCCCTCTCGATGTGGAGGAGCAGCGGCTCTACTCTGAGCTCCTCCCGGGTGACCAAGCTTTTCACCCTATCTCTAAGGGATCGACCAGCCACCCTGCGGAGAAAGCTCATTTCGGCCGCCTGTATCCGGGATCTTGTCCTTTCGGTCATGACCCAAAGCTCATGACCATAGGTGAGAGTAGGAACGTAGATTGACCGGTAAATCGAGAGCTTCGCCTTGCAGCTCAGCTCTTTCTTCACCACGACAGACCGATACATCGACCGCATTACTGCAGAAGCTGCACTGATCCGTCTGTCAATCTCCCGTTCCATCCTTCCCTCACTCGTGAACAAGACCCCTAGATACTTAAACTCCTCCACTTGAGGCAGGCACTCTCCACCAACCTGAAGTGGGCAAGCCACCCTTTTCCGACTGAGGACCATGGCATCGGATTTGGAGCTACTGATTCATCCCCACCGCTTCACACTTGGTTGCAAACCGTCCCAGTGCATGCTGAAGGTCCTGGCTTGAGGGGGCCAACACGACAACATCCAGTGTTCCACGGCCCGGACAAAAACCACACTGTTCCTACTGAATCCAAGGTTCTACTATCGGCCATATTCTCCTCTCCAGTACCCTGGCATAGACTTTCCCGGGGAGGCTGAGACGTGTGATCCCCCTATAGTTGGAACACACCCTCCGGTCCCCCTTCTTAAAAAGAGGGACCACCACCCCAGTCTGCCATCCCAGAGGCACTGTCCCCGACCGCCACGCATTGTTACACAGGCGTATCAACCAAGACAGCCCCACAACATCCAGAGACTTGAGGTACTCAGGGCGGATCTCATCCACCCCCGGTGCCTTGCCATCGAGGAGTTTCTTGACTACCTCTGTGACTTCAGCCAGGGTGATGGACGAGTCCACCTCTGAACCCTCATCCTCTGCTTTCTCAATGGAAGACGTGTTTATTAATTACAGATTTTGTTAATTTTCTTTTGTGAATTTAAAGATGTTTTTGTTTTCATCATACGAGAAAAAAACGATTAAGAAAGCAAAGAAGGATTATTTCTAAGAACACAGACTATAGTATTTTCAATCATTGATTAGGACCTACAAATGTACAAAATTAAAATGACACAGCCAATCTATAGGTGATATGAATTGTCTATAGCTGACATGAATTGTCTATAGCTGACATGAATTGTCTACAGCTGACATGAATAATTTATTGAAAAACCGAGAAGAGTGATTAGAAAGAGACAACTTCCAAAATGAATAGGCTATGTGAACGGCGCATCTTTACAGGTCTTTTCTGGGAGTTGTAATGGAGCTATCAAGTTGATTTCAACACCAACGCATAGCTCGTGTGGTAAAGAATATCGTTGGTATTTCGTTTAGAGAATAGAAAATTCTAAGAGAGACAATAGGAAGTATATGCGATTTAGTTTCTATTTCTCTTCTAAAATAAAAACAGTAACTTGTAATACGTTTGTTGAAATGGTAATTGGTGACTGGTAAAGATTATGCTTGGTATTTCGTTTCATGAATAATTATTTAGCATAATACATTTGTAGATTAACATTTTGGATTAACATTTGATGAATTAGCCTACACAATAAGCCAAATCTCTTATACGTGTGATCTTATATTATGTTTCAATAATTGCCTAATTACATTTTTGAATGGTTATGGAAATCTTGTATTTCATTTGTAAGTTAATTCAAATTCAACTAAAGTCTGATCATTCATCTGGGAGTATTACACATTCATCCACTGACATCATGCATTCAGTGAGGGGTGATTAGCACCTGGGTACCATTTGGGTACCAAAGCTAAGTGCTGTGGATTGTTGGCGGGTTAAGTCGGAAAACAGGGTAAAAAAACAGCTAAATAGTCTCTAAATAGTTTTCTGTTTGTCCGTTTAGAATTATGACAACAGAACAATTTAATCTAGGCCTATTTAGGAAAAGTCATGGAAGGAGCAGGGTGTAGCTTTCTTAATGGCAGTTGTATTTTAATTACAAATTCAAGCGGTTCTAGTGATAATGGTACTAAAATGTTGGTCCCGCAAAAATGTTATTAAAAAATGTGTGTGTGTTGTGTTCGTGTGTCCATTCTTTGTTCCCTACCTATGAAGAGCTAAAAGACGTTTTCCTTTGCACAGCAAAATCTTAACTAACCAACTTTGATAACGTCATGCCAAAATACATTGGACACAAAAACTGCAGTAAATGTGGGTTTTACTGGAACTTATCAGCTTTCTTTCAGCCATGTGCATCGGCTGTATCTACCTGAGGTGAAAGAGATAAAGAGTTGAGAAGAGGCCGTCATTCCCCTGGCTTGCATCCACTTTGTTTCCCCCTTTGCTTCCTGCCAGTGGTCTGCCCTAGCTGAAAGAAAGGCATGATGTATAACTTGTCGCAATTAAATAATGAATCAACTTTGTATCCTGGTTGGGTTAATGAAGCCAACGTGCAGAAGCTGGAGACAGTACTGTCGTCTTTCCTGTTAGACAGACACTCTCACACACTTAAAACAAAGACATGGATTTTCTTCTGAGAACAATGCTCTTGTAACAGTGTCACTGGCTGGCTGGATGAGAGAAGAGAAGCTGTTGTTCTCCTTAAGCTTCCATTATGCTGTCTCAAATCACTCCCTCTTCCCTCCAAAGGGAACTAACTTTGACCAGATGTCTCTGGTCAAAATTAGTGCACTGTGTAGGGAATAGGTTGACATTTCAGATGCAGACACTTCATCTCTTCATGTCAAAGCATGGACCGCAAACTGTGAAGTGCTAAATATAAAGAAGCAATGTACTGGGAAGATGAACCTATGACCAAAGAGCGTGGAAACCATTGCTTGGGCATAATATCATTACAGTTGATGTTTTTTGTTGTATGCGATTTTCCGTTGGGTAGCAAGCAGTGTTGTGTTTATCAGTGCAGAAACAGCTTCTTAGCAGTGATGGCAGTGGCTGTAGGGTATAGTGGATTTGGTTTGATCTGAATACTTAAGACATCAGTAGTACTACATCAGTACTACAGTACTACTACACCATATTTTACCCATATTGTTCATACTCCCCACCGTACTCTCTAAAATTGCTGCTCGTCGCCATTGTTATGTATATTACTGCCATATTTGCCATATCTATAATATTCAATACTACCACCAATATTGCTGCTAGTTTACAGTACTCTCTAAACTGCTGCTAGTTTACATTATTATGTATATTACTGCTTTATTTTTTTGCTTTATATATTTATTTTCTTATTTCTCACTACGTAGTTGTCAGGTGCCATGTCACAAGAATTTCATTGTGCAGGATGATGCTGTTGTTCAGTGCATTTGACAAATAAACTTTGAAACAGTAACATTAAATCAGTTCTAGTGCTGGTAGTATTACAGGTCCTACTACACCAATACTATTACATCAGTAACATCACATCAGTACTACTACATCAGCATCACTACATAAGTAACCTTACACCAGTAATACTACATCAGTGACCTTACATCAGTACTACTATATCAGCACCACTACATCAGTAACATCAATGCTACTACATCAGCACCATTACATCAGTAACCTCACATCATTACTACTACATATGCATCACTACATTAGTAACCTTACACCAGTACTACTATATCAGTAACCTTACATCAGTGCTACTACATCAGTAACCTTAATCAGTAATACTATATCAGTTACCTTACATTAATATTACTATATCAGCACCACTACATCAGTAACATCACATCAATGCTACTACATCAGCACCACTACATTGGTTCCTCGGTTTTCTCATAATAAATTAGACTATAAATCACAGTGTACATTTCAAAATATCCCTTACAGGGCCATAGCCAATGGAGGGAATGGTGGGTGTGATGCACAGGGCTCATTCTTTTATTTAAATAGACACGTGCGTGCATACATGTATGTCATCTGCATACAAGTTGCATATGGTATTCTAACAAAGTTTTATGCACTTTGAGGTTATTCTGAATAATGAAATGTACACCATAAATATAATAAATTATTATTATTTATTATTATACAAACGTAAATACTTTATAACATTTTTTATTGTAACAGATTTTATTGTAAGGACTATTACTGGTTTATTTCTTGCAGACTGCTCTTTGGTGGAATTAACAAGGTTTCAAATTCTGTGACAATATATTGAAGACAAAATGGTAGGCAAATTAAATGTACCCAAGATTTGGAATTAGAATTCTAACTCTCACCATTCAAGATCACACGATGACAGGCCATTTGTGACGTCATAAACAAACATTCCGTTACACATGGTAATAAAGACGTTTGGCAGAAAAAAATTGTCTCAGAACTGAACTATCATCTGAGCGTGTGTTTATTTGTAACTTTCTCTATAAGAATTTGCTGCTTCTTCAATTATGAACAGATTCTTTAAGGGATTTTGGGTCTTTACCGTGTTGACAGTCATCAAACTGGAGAATCCTTATTTTCATGACTTCATGGATACCTTGAGACCTCCCATGGTACCCAAACAATGGGCCAGCACTCCAACCCCGCAGGGTAGGCCCATTACCAACCTGGGCCAGGCTGTTTGCTGGGTCGAGCCTTCAGGGACCACAGCTAAGACCACCGTTAGCTCTCTGAACCGCCTTAAGGCCAGGGAGGCCCAGGAAACCTATCAAACTACTGCCCAGGAACCTCTGCCGACCCCGGTTTTAGCACAGCAGAAACCCCTGTCACCACCCATGGTGTTCCGGGAGCCTCTCACATTTCGCTTTGTTACTATGTTGGCGGCCATCAAGTTTGAGATTCCGTATCTTCAGTACGTCCTGGACACCTTGATGCCACCCATGGTACCAAAACAATGGGCCAGCACCCCAACCCTGCAGGGTAGACCCATTACTAACCTGGGCAAGGCAGTTTGCTGGGTCAAGCTAACAGAGACCACAGCTAAGACCACCACTAGATCCCTGAACCACCTGAGGAACAGAGAGGCCCAGGAAACAGATCAAACCCCAGTTATTGTTCAGCAGGAGCCTCTCCCAGCACTCGGTGTGGTCCAGCAGGAACCTATCCCTACACCCGGTGTGGTCCAGCAGGAACCTATCCCTACACCCGGTGTGGTCCACCAGGAACCTGTCCCTACACCCAGGGTGGTCCACCAGGAACCTGTCCCTACGCCCAGTGAAATCAATCAATACCAGAGATGGGGACAAGTCACACATGGTCAAGTCCAAGCAAGTCTCAAGTCTTAACCATCAAGTCTCGAGTCAAGTCTCAAGTCACAGTTCAGATAAATCAAGCAAGTCAAGTCAAGTCAAGGGTTCATACTAAGCAAGTCAAGTCGAGTCCTTATAAGTTTCAAGTCAAGTCAAGTCACAGTACTAAAGAGATGAACACACACACACATACTGTCCTCTGTTTCTGACATGCGCTCGGTGCGAAGCTCGATTTCAAAATCAAATATTTTTCTCCTCCGCGGTACAATTTTTTGGGGGGACAAAGCGGAGGGATCTTGAATCAGCCTGAAGGGGTTGTATTCGCTATAACAACCGCCTCGCTATACCTTATCCCGCTTATTACATGGCTACCTACCAAATAAATCTATAATTTGACACAAAAGATTGATTTCAAAAGGAATTTATTGATTTAAAAACGATTTTATTGCTTCCTCTAAAGAAAATAGTCCGTTCCGTCTTTGGTTAGAATCCTGCTGCGTCCATAGTAATGCGCTGTTTTTCATGGCAACGGTCTGTTATCAAGAAATAACACGCATTCTGCACTGGAATTCAGCCAATCCATATAATAAGGGCTAATAATAACAACCTTATAAACTAATTATTGTGACTGAAAAACTGCCTAATATGTAATTACGCTGTATGAGTAAAAAAAAAAAAACTCTTCGAAATGTTTAGGTGCTAGTAATCACATCGGCGCCTCCATGTTAGCCTTTCATGCAGTAAAGTTAACTGTTATGGTGTAAGCACAATGCTTTTTAGTTTCCACACGCAGTCCACAAACACTTGAAAATGCCCACATTTAATACAGACATTATAGCCAACGTGTAATAATATACATGCCCGCTCATATTCAACTGAATATAAAGAGATTACCTTTCCTTGTGGTTCTTAAAATAACGAATGAAATTTGACGTTGTTGCATATTTTGCATCTGGCAAATCTTTTTTTATTCACACGGTCCAGTTCAAAGTCCTTGTATCCAAACGATACTATTTATGGAGCTCGACTAACGTTACTGTCTGCCATGTTTGGCGCGGTTTGAATTGTGCAGCGTTAAAGGCACATACGCTGATTAGTGGTGCTGATGTCACAACATATAAAATAATTTTATTGCTGTTTTTTTTTTTATTAGTTCAAGTCATTGTCGAGTATTCCACTTCAAGTCAAGTCTCAAGTAATTTGTTCTCAAGTCAAAGTCAAGTCAAGTCATTTTCATACTTTAATCAAGCAAGTCACAAGTCCTTAAAATTGTGACTGGAGTCAGACTCGAGTCAAGTCATGTGACTCGAGTCCCCCACCTCTGATCAATACTGAATCAAACCACAAAAAAAACTACCAAAAACTGTAGATTTTAGATTAGGATCCTTATTAGCCAAAACCATGAAAACAGTTAATCTTTCTAAGTCACAACTGACTCAGGAGCCCTTGACCAAGGTTACCCAGGAACCCCAAACCCAAGAACCCCTGATACAGGCACCTCTGACCCAGGAACCTTTTGCCCAGGAACCTATGGACATGAAATCCCTAACCCTGGAGCCTCTGACATGGGAACCACTGACCCAGGAAGCTCTGGACATTGAGCCACTGGCCCAGGAACCACTGGCATGGATGGAAGGCAGTGGGTGGAAGGCTTCCTGGGGTTTATTACTTGGCGCCTGCCTGCTCTGGACCTTATGTTGTTGTAAGATCGCCCTCAAAAGGCCTCTGAAGGTATGCTGTGGCAATATGAAAGAGCACAATCAGTCAATGAAATTTTCTAAACTACAAAAAATAAATACACAAGCATTACTATAATGGTAACATGGTCTTACTTCTTATTCAAATATCTTGTTTCCTCTCCTTAGGCACCCAAGAAAGCCCTCCAGCATAAGGCAAAGAGGAAATGCCGCAAAGACCGGTAATATTGTTCTACTATTGTCATGGTTAGAATGTCTGATTAGACATTAATATGAAAGCAGCTAGCAGTCAGAACTTTAATACATTTATAAACGTTTTACATCTGAATCATGGTGTGGGCAACGTTTTCTTTCTGATTACACAGTATATTGTCATTTTGAAAATAAGATTAGTTATAGTTACTGTATTTATTGGTTTTCACCCTAATTAGAGAATCAATAACATAGAAGTGTTATACAATTTAATATGAAGTTAAATATGGTACATACTGCACTGAACTAGGCAGGCTGTATTTCTTGTGCATTGTTGTGTAAGATTATTGGTCAAGGGGTAGGGGGTAAATGTCTGTCACAATGTGTACAGGCAGGTACCAGAGGGTAGAGGTGGTGTCGAAAACAGTGTTTTATTTCACACCAAGAGTTCTTCCAATACTGTGTATGAAAGCACACAGAAGGAAATTCATAAAGACAACAGAAGAAGCACAAAATCAAAATCAGCATCTGCCCTTGGTAAAACTTGGTATTTACAAACAAACATGTAACCACTTTTCTAAAGAGCACACATATAACTAGAGAGTAACACTAAACAACACTGGACAAAGACACTGGGTAACAGGGAGACATAGATACATACACATGGGAATGAGGGAAGAGGGGACAGGTGTGTGATAAGACAGTCTGGGGATGCGTTCATGTGCAGAAGGGAAACGGGACGATGGCAGCTAGAAGGCCATCGACGAAGAGAGACGAAGCTGGGATGTCTCCACAAGGAGCAGGGTCCAAGGTGGAACTGTGAGAATGGCACAGTACTGTACTAAAAACCTCCTATTTATATGTAAATATAAACACGTACATTAGAGAAGGCAATAATTATGCATGTTGAAATTCAGATATGAAAGCATTTTTACCAAATCCTTTTTTAAAGGTTGATGGGATCAAGGATTGACTGATTTAAAGTAACTTAGGCCGTGTAAAACTTTATTGCTGTGCTTTTTTCTTTTGTATTTTTTATTTTTTGCTTTAAAGTTCTTTGGAAATCTTTATATGATGAATATAAGCTATGAGTGCAGTTATAATACATAATGTATGAAATGATGTAGTGTTTTTGTTAAGAATCATAATGTAAGGTAATTTGATAACTCAATGCTATCCCGTTATCTACTGTAGTGTCTTATGGTCCATTTTACTATGGATCAATATTTAGGCTTGTATCAAGTTCCTCAAAGTATCTAGGATTGTCATGTTATTTTTACTTATTTTCAAGTCCACGGCCAACAGGGGGAATTGTGGGTGTGATTCACCGGGTCCATGGTTTAGCAGGGCCCACTGACTGTAACAATGTCCAAGTCGGCTAAGTGAGGGGGCCCAGGCATATACAGTAAATCTAAAAAGTCTACACACCCCATTCTTTTTTGATGTAAAAGAATGAGACAAAGCAAGCAAGTTTATTTATATAGCACAATTCATACATCGAAGCAATTCAATGTGCTTTACAAAGAAAAATATATGAAAGTACAATAACATAACACATACTCAAATGAAAACATCAAAACAAATGAATACATCATCATAGTAAAAAATACAATAAGTAAATATATAAAGATATAAAAAACTTGATAAAAACATAGGAAGCTATAAGGCTAAACATTGTGGTTACGTTTCGGTGCTCAGTCATAGGCACATGAGAAGATAATTGTTTTTAACCTGGATTTAAAAATGGATACGTTTGGGGCACGTCTAAGATCTTCTGGTAGTTTATTCCAGTTTTGTACAGCATAAGTGCGAAACGCAGCTTCTCCATGTTTAGTTTGGACTCTGGGCTCTACCAGCTGACCTGTGTTCATGGATCTTAGAGATCTGCTTGGTTTATATTCTGCAAACATATCAGAAATGTATTCGGGTCCTAAACCATTCAGAGATTTATAAACTAAAAGCACCACTTTGAAATCTATTGTGTAACTGACTGGAAGCCAATGCAAAGATTTAAGAACCGGAGTGATGTGCTCTGTTCTCTTGGTTAACATTCTAGCAGCAGCATTCTGAATGAGCTGCAGTTGTTTAAAAGTCTTTTTTGAGAGTCCAGTTTAGAGGACATTACAGTAGTCAGCCTTACTAGAGATAAAAGCAGGGTTGAGCTTCTCTTGGTCTTTTTGGGACACCAAGCCTTTGATTCTGGCTATATTTTTTAGATGATAGAATGTTGTTTTGGTGACCGCTTTGATGACTGTTAAATGTGAGGTCTGAGTCTATCAAAACACCTATATTACGCACTTGATCCCTGGTTTTAAGGACCCAAGAATCCAGCTCTTTACTAATACTTGTTCTTTTATTTTTGTTGCCAATCACAATAATCTAATTAATTAATTAATTGTAGACAATTTTGGTTCATCCAGGTATTTATGTGCTCTATACAGTGACACAGAGTCTATTGAGCTGTTGTCATATGGTTCGAGAGCCATATACAGTCCCCTCCAAAAGTATTGGAACGGTAAGGCAAATTCCTTGGTTTTTGTTGTTCACTGAAACATTTGGGTTTAAGATCGAAAGATGATTATGTTCAGAATTTCAGCTTTTATTTCCTGGTATTCACATCTAGATGTGTTTAACAACTCAGGACATACCACCAATTTTTCAAGTGAGCAAAACTATTGGAACATGTGACTGACAAATGTTTCTTGATGCTCAGGTGTTGCCTTTTAGGTTGATTGTTCAAACATTAAATAGCTCTGCTAAGTTCCCATCCTTGGTTTAAACCTATAAAGACTGCATTTCTTGTTAAAGAGGATAAACAAACACGAAGACCAGAGAGCTGTCTATGGGAGAAAAGCAAGCCATTGTCAATCTGAGAAAAGAAGGAAAATCGACCAGAGCCATTGGACAAACATTGGGCATAGCAAGCACAACAATTTGGAATTTCCTGAAAAAGAAAGAAACTACTGGTGTGCTGAGCAACAGATGTTGAACAGGTCGGCCAAGGAAAACAACAGTAATATTCTGAGAGCTGTGAAGAAAACCCCAAAACATCAGTTATTGACATCCCCAACGACCTCCACAGTGCAGGGGTGAAGGTATCACAATCCACTTTTCGAAGAAGCAGAAATATAGAGGCCACACCACAAAATGCAAACCACTCATCAGCAGTAAGAATCAGAAGGCCAGATTGAAATTTGCAAAGAAGTACCCGAGATGAGCCGCAACAGTTCTGGAACACAATCTTATGAACTAATGAGACCAAGATTAATCTCTACCAAAGTGATGGAAAGGCCAAAGTGTGGAAAAAGAAAGGAACTGCTTATGATCTGAAGCATACAAGCTCATCTGTGAAGCATGGTGGAGGTAATGTCATTTGTTAGACTTTGTAATTCTAATGTTCTGTCTAAAACACGCAAATTCATTACATTTCACAGTGGACATGAGTTCTGATGCTATCTGCTTTATTGGGTTTGTAAGCTTGTTGACCATGACAAATAGAGAGTGGGTATTGTTGATATTTTTGTTGATCATTTCCAATAAATGTTGCTGTCTGGCTCTGCGTAATTCATTGTTGAAGCTACCAAGGCTTTGTTTATTGATTTATAGATTTGAAGTTTAGTTTTCCTCCACTTATGTTCCGCATTCGTACATTCTCTTTTCAAGGCGCTTACCATCATGGTGGTTCTCCATGATGTTTTCTGTTTGCTCATAGTTTTCTTTACCTTTACCGGTGCAACACGATCCATGACATTCAATATTTTGGCATTAAAATTATCCAGGAGTACAACTGACTCAACACTTATTGTTGGAGAAATAGCTATGGCTTCAATAAACTGAGCATTGGTACTCTCAATAATATACATTTTCTTAACAGAAACAGAGTTTACTGGAATATTTGGGGTGATAATAAGTTGCATAATAAGTGTGCACACCCTTAAACTTTATTTCAGCACTCAGTCTTTTTGAGTAGGAGTCTATTAGCATGGCACATCTTGAGGTGGCAGTATTTGCCCACTCTTCTTTGCAAAAGCGCTCCAAATCTATCAGATTGCAAGAACATCTGTACACAGCCCTCTTCAGATCACCCCAAAGATGTTCAATTGGATTCAGGTCTATGCTCTGGCTGGTGAAGCCATGCTTTTGTGGATTTGAATGTGTGCTTTGGGTCATTGTCATACTACAAGTTGAACTTCATCTTCAGCTATGTAATGGATGCCTGAATGTTTTGTGTGAAAATTGCCTGGTATTTGGAACTGTTCATAATTCCCTACACCCTGACTAAGGCCTCGGTTCCAGCTGAAGAAAAACAGCCCCAAAGCATGATGCTGCCACCACCATGCTTCACTGTGGGAATTGTGTTCTTTGGCTGATGTGCAGTGTTGTTATTGCGCCAAACATACATTTTGGAATTATGGCCAAAAAGTTCAACTTTGGTTTCATCAGACCGTAACACATTTTCCCATGTGCTTTTGGGGGACTTGGATGCCGTGCTTGGATGTTTTTCTTTGTAAGAAAAGTCTACCCCATAGCCCATTCATATGACGAATACGGGATATTGTTGTCACATGTAGCACACAGCCAGTACTTGTCAGATATTCCTGCAGTTCCTTTATTAATGTTGCTATAGGCCTCTTGGAAGCCTCCCTGAACAGTTTTCTTCTCGTCTTTTCGTACATTTTGGAGTGACGTCCAGTTCTTGGTAATGTCTCTGTTGTGCCATATTTTTTCCAATCGATGATGACTGTCTTCACTGTGTTCCATGGTATATTCTTTTGTACCCTTCTCCTGACTGACATCTTTCAACAATGAGATCCCTCTGATGCTTTGGAAGCTCTCTGCGGACCATGGCTTTTGCTCTGAGATGCAACTAAGAAAATGTCAGGAAAATCCTACAAGAACTGCTTAACTTTATATGTGATTAATCAGAGTCACTTTAAATGATGGCAGGTGTGTAATGACTTCTATTTAACATGAGTTTGAATGTGATTGGTTAATTCTGAACACAGCCACATCCCCAGTTATAAGAGGATGTGCACACTTATGCAAACAGGTTATTGTAAGGTTTTTAATTTTTCCTCCTTGAAGATTTCAGTTTGTTTTTCAATTGAATTGTTCACATTATAGTTCACATTTAGAGTGAAAAAAGTTCTGACATGATTTATCTTTGTCTCATTCTTTTACATCCCAAAAACCTGGCATTTTCACAGGGGTGTGTAGACCTTTTATATCCACTGTATCTTTTCAAGGGGCCCAGGATTCCTGGTGACCCCCCTGCCCACCAGTGTTATGATTGACATTTTAGTCAAAATGAGAATTTAATATTTTTGGAGCAAGGAGTCAAGTTGGAAATCTTGGTACAGATGCATTACATATTATAGGTTATTATGTTAAATATGTAAATCACTTTTTGTTCTATATGTTCATTTTAAGAGTCCCAAATTGTTTCTGTGCATGCTCTGACATTTATTTATTGACTATCCCTCACCCTAATCTAAACCAGGGACAGAATTGAATGTTTAGGACCCAAACTAAAGGCCAAAAAATAAATAAATAGTAATTATATTTTTGTCCAAAAAATAGGCCATAAACGTTTTGTTGTTTCATCTTTGCAATTCATAACCAACTCCGTCACAATCAGCCATTACTTAACTGCTACACATTTTCACATAATTTTTTAGATTTTCCCTTCCATTTCTGTACTCTTTGTTTTAGTTGCATGGTGCCAATATTTTGGCAAGATAGCTACTGCAGTTAGACAAATACATGTTGGGTAAATTAGATTTTCTTTTCTTATAGCTGCACTAGATAGGATTTTGTCAGTAAAGAAACAAACAATTACAGCATTTTACAATTACTGACCTGTCAGAAAGCGGTTCCGCACCAATGCCTGATAGAGAATAACGCTCTGAATAAGAATATGAAAAATATAATTACCTGTTGGCTTAGGGTTCCTGGTAACCAGCTTTAGAGAGTTGGCCTATGTCTTGTTTCGCTTCTTTGCTGTTTTCATAGTGTATGCTGTAGTAGACAAGGAAGCAAGTCAGCTTGTCGTCCTGGTCTCTAGGTGCCATTATACTATAGTTTTTTACAGTAAGCAAACTTTGCTCTCCTATGGACCACATAGTAGCGTTGGTGCTGGTGTTAGGGTATAAGTACTGCACCCTAACATTGACAGGCTAATTAATAATTATATTTAAGCCAACCAAATGGGCCCCCCAGGCCTGGGCCCGGGACAATGTTCACGGTTGTTGTCCCCCTGTCGGTGTCACTGCCTTAACCCTTACCATAAGTCATATTCACAACCCGACCCTAACCATATCAAGCAGTTGCTTATTAACAGATAGTAATTCACACAATTTTAGACATCTACAGATGGAAATCTACAGACTTAAAAAATCTGTAACCAAAAGACTAACATTTTGACAGTGGGTTTAAATCTGGTGGATAAAACCAAATGTAAAAAGAAAGAAATTTACAGTAAGGAGTGGTGAAGACGAGTGAAGCAGAACATTGTTCCAAATCACCTTTATTTTCCACTTGCTGGACAAATCCCATGTGTAGTACATTTATATGACATCCAAAGCTTAACATGACTGAGGGGACTTTTAGTCTGGCATGTAAACAGTTCAGATGTTACCCACTGTGTAAGATAATTTGAAATACATCTTGTCCTTTGCGTAGTGGCTAGTCTCTCCTTCCCAGTTTGGCAACAGAAGCTCACCTTAGGGTGTATTGGTTTGCAGATCATGTTGTTTGAAGTCTTGTACCTAACGCATAAGCCATATTACGTTTAAAGCAGTTGAGTTGTTGTCATTCAGCATCGCATGTCACTGGACTAGTGTCTGTGATTATCTGCATGTCTACTCTCCAAGCA
Source organism: Esox lucius (assembly GCF_011004845.1). Classification (NCBI taxonomy): domain Eukaryota; kingdom Metazoa; phylum Chordata; class Actinopteri; order Esociformes; family Esocidae; genus Esox; species Esox lucius. The sequence continues at coordinate 11,365,416 of NC_047572.1, forward strand.
CTGGACATCGAGGCTATTTTTTGATAGTTGTTAGTTAAAGCCATGCACCTCTAAATATGAAAGGTCTGAACATCTGGAGTTAGACAGAATAATTGGAGTGATGAATAAAAAAAAAGAATGTTCTGGGCGTTTTAGGTCCGACTCTATATGGCATCTAAAGTAATGAGCCTGAACATGGGTCAGTCTGGGACACATCGTACATGCTTGTTAGTTCTGTATATAAAAAGACAAATATGTTAATCAGCTTTGTGGTTGAGCTGAGTCATCCATTTGTACATATCTTTTAAAAAAGCTGTGATCCTTAGTTTCTGCATCAATTACCCATAAATCCAAGGCACTAAATTCATTGATGTCAAAGTTAACATTTGATCTGCTAAGTATTGGCAGTCATGACATGAGGATAGGTTGTTTGTGATTTCAGTTATTTAGTTTCCCAATTTAAGAAATTAATTCAACATTAAGCATCAGTCCTACACATTTATATTATGGCATTACTCTTCAAATTTATACTCAATATATGAGATGTGAGGAAATGCATTTTGAAAGAATTTAGGGAATTAATAAACATTTAGAGAATAAAACAGAAAGTTTAATATGTTAGGGAATGGTTTGAAGAAGCAGATTTGGCTGTCTTTAAAAAAAAAATCCATAACCCCTAAGGGACTCTGTAGTTTGCAACCAAAGTGCCAATTTTCCAAAACCCCTCTACACCAACCCATTCTATGTCCGCAAAGAGGAAGAGGATTTACAAGGCGAATCATGTTAAAGATCCTTTCAGCTGATTTAGGAGCAGGTATGTAAAATATATTTATTTAATACTTTTTTTTTATGTGGGGATACATACCAACTCAATCTCTAGGATGGTATCGTATGATACTGAATACCGGCCAACCTAGCTATTTGTTTGTAAAACATTACAAAGTCTAAGCTAGGTAGCTAGAGAATGAATTGAGCATCAGAATGTAATAGCTGTCTAATGTTTGGTTGTATTTTGCTGAACTTAATGACAATACAGCAAAATGTAAATGCTGTAATATAACAATACATTTGCACCCACAAGTCATTTGAGGAATCATGCAAATGCTGGCAATAACGTCAGGGAGGATGAAAGTATTTTCTATTGTCCGCATTTGAAGAAGAGTGAATGAATGTGAGTCCACCTAAAAAGGTGTGCATGTTTAATTTCTTAAAGAAAAGCACCTGAATGCTTCAAACTGAATGCTTTCAATGAGACTAGGAATCAACACCTAAAATCGACACCTCAAACGGACTTTCCTAATTATGATTCCTTAAATGAGCTACAAGTTAAATGTTTGACTTTTTTATGATATTTTTCTGGAATCCGTTGTCTCCCTAGGTGCCAACAGGACAAGTGTAAGTGACTCATTATTAATAAAAGATGTGTTCTGTCCAGATTAATGCTGATTGAAAACAAACCATTTTACTCATTCTGGTAATCTCACATACATACATTCTCCTTTCACATACATACATTCTCCTTTCACATACATACATTCTCCTTTCACATACATATATTTTCACTCTCACATACATACATTCTCCTTTCACATACATACATTCTCCTTTCACATACATACATTCTCCTTTCACATACATATATTTTCACTCACACATACATACATTCTCCTTTCACATACATATATTTTCACTCACACACATACATACATTCTCCTTTCACACGCATATATTTTCACTCTCACACATACATACATTCTCCTTTCACACGCATATATTTTCACTCTCACACATACATACATTCTCCTTTCACACGCATATATTTTCACTCTCACACACATACATTCTCCTTTCACATGCATATATTTTCACTCTCACACATACATACATTCTCCTTTCACATGCATATATTTTCACTCTCACACATACATACATTCTCCTTTCACACGCATATATTTTCACTCTCACACATACATACATACATACATTTTTCTTTCACATACATACATTTTCACCCTCACATATGTACATTCTCCTTTCACATACATATATTTTCACTCTAACATACATACAGTTTTTTCTCTCATAAGAATATATTTTTAACAAACACATTCATACATTTTACTCTTATATTTCTATATTTTAACTCACACACAAATATATTTCTCTCTCATATTTCTATATTTAACATACATATTCATACATGTTTGATCTCATGCACATGCAGTCACAATTTTAAATAATATATGTATATAAGCAGAAAATGTATGCATGTGTAAAGAAAATATATGTATGTGAGAGAAGAATGTGTGTGTGTGAGAGAAAGTTTAGTGGAAACGGAAGGAGTATAGTAGAAACGGATGGCAGAACATTTCTCATGCTGTGATTGGCTGTCAACCTCACCCTGTGATTGGCTGAGAAACTCGAGCAGGGACATGTTCAGGTCGCGATCAGCATGGACAGAGATGAGACGAACACTTTGCAGTGAGCCATTGGAGTTTTAAGAAGTATTTTAACATGCTCTGATACTATTTCTTCCATTGAGCAGCAAAGGACATGCTCATCTGCACCTAACGTTGTTCACAGCACGGCAGAAAGTGAAATGAGATGACTTTTCAGACCAGGGGGCAACTCACCCCATATGGAAAATAAATATATTTTAGCAATTATAGAAAATACATTACAAAATATATTTTGAAGCCCATATTAAAATGCATTTTTCAGGTCCTGTGAAAGTAAAAAGATGAAATGTAATTACTGACGTATTGATTACATCACATTTAGGTCTGAAACACATTTTATAGATGTGTCCATTACCAAAAAACAACTTGGGTTGTCCTTGTCCTCTTTAGTCTGGGTGACATGGCGTCCCAGTTTTCCAAAATGAACTTCAAATTTTGATTTGTCTGACCACAGAACACTTTTTCACTTTGCCACAGTACATTTTAAATTATCCTTGGCCCAGAGAAAACATCTGCGCTTCTGGATCCTGTTTACATAAGGCTTATTTTTTGACCTATAGAGTTTAAGCCGGCAATGGCGAATTGTACAGTGGATTGTGTTCACCGACAATGTTTTCTGGAAGTATTCCTGAGCCCATGTTGTGATTTCCATTACAGTATCATTCCTGTATGTGATGCAGTGCCGTCTGAGGGCCCGAAGATCACGGGCATCCAGTATGGTTTTCCGGCCTTCACCCTTACGCACAGAGATTGTTCCAGATTCTCTGAATCTTTGGATGATATTATGCACTATAGATGATGATAACTTCAAACTCTTTGCAATTTTTCTCTGAGAAACTCCTTTCTGATATTGCTCCACTATTTTTCGCCGCAGCATTGGGGGAATTGATGATCCTCTGGCCATCTTGACTTCTGAGAGACACTGCCACTCTGAGAGGCTCTTTTTATACCCAATCATGTGGCCAATTGACATAATAAGTTGCAAATTGGTCCTCCAGCTGTTCCTTATCTGTACATTTAACTTTTCCGGCCTCTTATTGCTACCTGTCCCAACTTTTTTGGAATGTGTAGCTCTCATGAAATCCAAAATGAGCCAATATTTGGCATGACATTACAAAATGTCTCACTTTCAACATTCGATATGTTATCTATATTCTATTGTGAATTAAATATAAGTTTATGAGATTTTTTAATTATTCTATTCCTTTTTTACTCACAATTTGTACAGTGTCCCAACTTTTTTGGAATCGGGTTTGTAGATGGTAGGGCGTCCCGCTTGCAATGTCAGTGTTGTTTTCTTATACTACAGGGGACAATACAAAACTGCATGCACTCACAACACTACATTTGTCTCCTAAATGTAAAACATTTTGCAGTAATTTACTGCTTTCAGTTTTTTTGCCCTATAGTTAGCACGACCTATGGCTACCATAGACCAGACAGAGCAGGACACGAGCTCCAGAGAGATCTGTAAGTTTGCTCAAATTCTATTTTATCTAGCCTTTGTCTTGGAAGGGAGACATTCAGCTTTCACCTTATTGTTGGGTCTTCATTAGGTATAGCTATCAAGTGTCAGGTATGACCCCCTTTTTGGCTCCTTCTGAGGTTCAACCTTGTGCATTCAGGGATGCCCTTATGTACACCACCATTGTAAAGTGCGGTTATTTGACTGTTTGTGGCCTTTCTGTCAGTTTGAACAAGTCTGGCCATTCTCATCTGATGACCTCTAATTAACAAGGTGTTTCTCACTGAATGTTTTTTATTTGACCATTCTCTGTAAACTCTAGAGACTGTTTGGTGAAAATGCCAGGAAGTCAATTGTTCCTGAGATGCTGGAATCATCACATCTGGCACCAGCAATCATACCATACCAGTCATTTTTAGGGAGAGATATAGCTTTTTAAAAACAAACATATTTTATAACCCAAAAGTGTTTCATCATAATATCATCTTGAGTATTTGTCCAATATAAAGGATATAAGGACACAGATTTCAGAGATCCAATTGTCTATATTCAAAATGTGCATGGAAGGGAAACCTGGTTGCTAGGCAAGTCTACAGTTGTATACTTCTATTTATAAGAGAAGGACAATAAGAGACGCCCATTCCATAGGTGTGGTGACAGGAACAAAAGGCCTAATGACCATCATTAACCGTTTCATCCTGGTATATTGTTTAAGGTAACGAAACCCATGAAGTTAGAAGATTTTCAGGAAAACACTTTTAGCACTATTCAAAATAACTTTCCACTCTAACCAACACACGGAATCAATTTCTGTAATGTTTCGAAGTGGGATTGTAACATGTACCATGTTACTCAACAATGACAACAGGTTGCCTATTGAATTCTCCTCCCAATGCAAAGTGTCTTGTATAGCATGAATCAAATGAAATTGACATCCATTTAGCCAACTACGGCGTTGTTACTGCATCTTTATTCAGTTTCCCCAGAAACCCAGGAGTCAGGCAGAAATGGATTACATTTGTAGAGAGATATGGCAAGCAGCCAAAAGATATTACAGCAACAAGTCCTCTCCTGACAGTTTTACACATTTTTGTCAGGTTTAGACATTATTAACCAGATTGACCCAAGTTGTTAGAGCTGTGTCTCTCTGTCTAACTTCCTCAGCAACAGCATCCACCAACCAGCAGAGCCTGATTATACATGTAAGTAGTTTGTGCTAATCTTAAAAAAACGTGTTCAGTGTATTTATTTGCCTTTTTAGCTGACGAACTATTGACGTAGTACACAGCTTTGGCATGTAGTGTACATCACTAAAACAACAGTGATCAGGGGGAAATACAACTCAGTGTTGTGCAATGTTTTAAACTGCACAAGGAGTTACTGTTGTTGACCAGCACTGACCACAATTATCTGTAACTTCCTGAAGGAATGCATGCATGGCACTACCAAGATGATGACACTTAGTACTTGTTCCTATACCCGTATTCGCGACGCGTCAGTATACACGTTCAGTCGACTGTCATAGACTATGGGGGGTGGAGTCTGACAAATACACAGAGATGTTATCTACTGATATGGATAACCAAGCTAGTGGATGCCTACTAATTTTACATGGGTTTTAAGATGTCATGTAGGCGGCGTAGTGACAACGTGTACACGTGAAGACATGCTTGTGGCGGTGTCACAGCGGTGTAGTGACGGCGTTATATATGTTGTCAACATTTCTTACGCCGCCGTGAGTGATTAACAATGTGCAACGTCTGAACATTGCTGTGAGTGATTAACAAATAAGTAAATAAGTTGGTTGCATTACCATGGGGCACAATTTTGCAACAAACTTAGCATAGATGAATACAATATATTTAAATAAATAGTCTTACCAAGCTATTAGCTATGTTTTATGCCATTCCTAAACAAATGTAGACATTGTTTCATTGTGATTATGGCTATCAGAATCGATTTAACAGACTAAGAGTACGATAGGATACTCTGTCAAACATTACTCAGAATTGTTTTGGATTCTAAATCTAGTCTTGGATTCTAAATCTAGCCTAACTTTGTGTTAGAATAATCACGGCTCCACAAATAGTAATTCCATAACCATTTGGTAACTATAAACACCCTCCCTATTGTTTTATATTCCATTCAATTCTAACTGCTAAATATGCATTGACAATGGTATGGGAAATATAATTTGAAGTCAGCCCATACACTCCATACTCCCTACAATGAATGAAATAAAAAAAATATGCCAGCCTATATAATACTCTTTTGATATAATTTTCTTCAAATAAAATCATGTTTTAGTTTAGCTTATATCACATCTCCTGCTCGACCAAATTGAGCAACATATTTTACTGTCAGAATGTCTAAATTAATAGAACGGGATTATTTTTTTTGCTATCAAGTGGCTTTCTGATCCAGAGTTTTTGAAGCATTTGGTTGCATGGTTGCATTTCCCACTCATGGTTGCATTTCCCATTCATCACCTGCATAAAATTCTCTACCAACAGAGGGTTGTTTCTTTGAAGTATATTAAAACAGACAAAGTCCAAAAACTGATTTTTATTCAATTATTCTAAACACAGATTTTCCTTAACAGTATGCTACAGTGAATAAAAAAAACTGTATAAAAACGCACAAAACTTGCCGAAAGCACCTTCCGATGTTTGGTTCAGCCTTCTTCGGAATAAAAATCCACGAAAGACCAGCGCCCTCTACCGGATAATTGAATAAATGCATATAGACGTATACACGGCCACATACGCGGTGGTATACACCGCACTACTCAGTGACCGATATGCATAGCACTCAGACGACTGCTTCAGTGGACAGACTTAGATGACTGAACGCATGTGTATACATGTATTTATACATGTATGTATTTATTCACTTATCCGGTAGAGGGCACTGGTCTTTCCAGAATCTTTTCGCATGAACAGAACGTACAAAAACGTATCTGCTTGTCTGGGTTCATTCATCTTAACACTAGATCCATCAAATGCCTAAGCCATTTGGCGTTTGAGTTTTTCATAAAAATAAAAATGCAATTTTGAAAGCTGAACCCTCTTCCTTCCATGACTTGTTATAAACATATGTAAATTAGGCTACATTCTTCCATTGTCAGAATTCTAATCTAACAAACTGAATACTATTTAACCTGCGGTTTGTTTTGATCCTGTATCCCTACCTAATCAGCCAAAAGCACACGAGTTGTAGTAATGCATGATACATAAAAGATTAGAGCCTAGATATTGTAGATTGGGGGAGTTGTGTTCTTTCTAAACAAACATGCTTATATAGCTGTTTTTTTCATGATATAATCATTGAGAATGTCCTTTTGTCCGTTTTAGGCTACAATTAATTGTCAAGCTTCTTGTATAGCCTGCAATTATGCATAGAATAAAAATGTAACAGAAAAAGAAAAATACATTATGAATACCTGGCTAGCCAGTTGGCGACAATGAATAGAATCGATCCCTATTTGGAAAGAAAATCTTATTTTATTAATGAATTCTGTAAAATATATATTTTTAATATGTGTGTTTCTTATGGTAGGACAGAGAATTGCCAAATACCGTTATTTCCCGTTTATAAACTGTGGCTTATACACAGATTTTGCAAACATTTTCAACCACAGCAATAAATACAGTGCTTACATTTTTTAAACAGTTTCCACCAGCAAACCTTTTCACAGATGATTGCTTGGACGTAGAGTTCTCAGAAACCCATGTAGCAAATATGATACAACTGGCTTTACAGGTTTCTTAAAAACATTTAATTATTGAACAAATTAATATTGGTAGCCCCAATGGCAGATGTTTAATATTGTAACGGTCCCAGCCTGAGGGGACCGTTCCACCTCATGTTTTCTGTTTGTCCTTGTCTTGTCCTTGTATGGTCTTTGCTGTTCTTGTTTCAGTTAATCAGTATATTCCTTTCACCTGTGTTCAGCCCCCACCTGTTTCTGTTCTCCTCGTTAGTCTGTGTATTTAGTTCAGCCATTTTCTCCCTGTCACTGTTGGTCATTGTTCTTCTGTGTGTGTCATGTTTTATGTATTCATGAACTCCTGAAACCCTGAGTGTTTTGTAATGCCCGGCACTCTGTTTTGCTTTTGTTTATTAAAAAGGAAACGCCTCAAAATTCTGCGCCTGCCTCCGTCTCACTCTATGAAACGTGACAAATATAAGGTACAATGCATGCCTAGGCGTCAATTGGGTATTGCAAGGTATGGCAGCTGCCATAATTTAACTTGTATTGCCTTCAAATTGATTGCAAAAATTTATGGGCTCATCGTTTTCTCATGCTCATCGTTTTCAACAAAGGATAAATCTTTTGGAGAGGCAACTTGGACTTTAGGGAGCACTTATTGACATAATTGACACCATTTTTTTTACTGTGTATATATATATATATATATATATATAATTACATGCATAATATGCATGCTTTCAGGCCGATTTATCTATGAGAAGGAAACAGGCCGCTGATTCATAAAAACCCGTCAGTGAAAATGAGTGTCAGTGACTGAACTTGTTCTTTCTTCCATGGTTTTTGACAGTGTGTAATTGGTTATGGAAGCATTTTGCCCAGCTGCTTTTGTTTGTGCTGCTACAGTTTTTGGTACATAACCTACCTTCCTTCTGGATAGCGCACTGGCTTTACTCTCTTTACGTTATAGCTCTGTCATTATCGGTAAAAAGGCAGAAAGGCAGTCGCAGAAACAAACCTTTATCGGCACAAATTTTTTATAAAAAATTATAGCAGCACAATCAGAATTTTTAACGGCACAAACAGAGCACCAACAATTGAGCTGAAGCTTCGCGTTGGGTCGGGACAGAGAGCTATAGGTTAAAACAGTTTTCAATAGCACAGTAGATCCTTGACTTTGTCACATTGCCATACCTCCGCTTTTGCTGAAATAACTCCCCTGAACTATGTATTAGCCATAAGTCTGCGGGCAAATGAGATTTATATAGGCCATGGATGCAGTTAGGCTACTGGGGTTTGTATATAGGCTACAAAGATGTAAAATTATTGGTGCGGTTTATACACGGTACAGCTTATGAACGGGGAATTATGGCGCGTTACGGCAATGTTTAACACTGTGCCTCAGTTCTTCTTTTAACTCGCAAAACAGAGTTAAAGTAACACTAAGGGATTAGACAAATAACACTGCTCTGAGTAAAAAAATAAATATACTATTTGAGTGGCTGGTTACTAATTGGTTCGTTTCTACCCTCACCTGGTTTCTTAGGTGTGAACTGGGAACCAATTTATAGGAAAAACCAAAAACCAGCAGACACATGGCCCTCCGTGGAATGGTTTGGAGACCCACCTGGTTGAGAAACAATCTTTAGACAGCATCATGTCAAGCATTTCATTACTGACCACATCATCATCCCTGAGGAAAATAGATTGAATTGGCCCATACTCATTTTGTTTGAGGGTGAAGGTTTCCCAATGATAAGCAATGGCCATCTTGTGCTGTTTAGCAAGTGATTTGGTTATGTTTTTGAATTTTTTTAAAGTATCCTGAAACAGCTTGTGTTTGGCCTCAAACCTCATACACCACATATGTAACAAGGGGCCAATTTTCCTTATAGAAGATGGGTAATGGATCATACAATGATGCTTAGGTATCAAGTTTTTATCTGGATACAAGTGCTTAAATAGTTTGTAGTGGTCAACAATCAAATGCTTCATATATATTGTCAAACCTAGAGTGAGAGAAGGGAAAAAACTATGTTCATTATTTGAAGTAACAACAGTAACACATTTTTGTTTCTTGCAGGAATAATGTCACCAAACAACAGAGGGATGTTTTTCACAAGACACAATGTCTGAATAGAATTCAAACCAATGCCATTGCCAGCAGTCTCCAAAATAATCTTTGTGGGATGGTTTTTACATTCTAAGAATCCATCATCAATACCATAAATCCTGGAAAGCATGGCCTGTTCTGACATAAAGTGTTGTGTGAGATCAAAAAAGCAATTTGATCACATATAGCCACGCCCTCAAGAAGATCATGCGTTATATCAAATGCATAATTATTACAAACATGGAAATACTTCAATTAATTAAGTGTAGATTTTTTTCCCAAACCATATAGTGACTTCAATTGTGGGTTTTCCTGGAGAGACTGGCAATGCATTTCAAACATCTTTTCCACAAAGGATCACAGTAGGTTTGTCCTCACTGTATACCGTTTGAGAATAATTATTCTCAATCAAACAAAGGCGACATAAATGACGGCTACTGAATGACTTATTCAAACCAAGAATTGCGTGCATCCCTAGATTGTCTCCAGTTATCTGTGAGATTGTCCCATACACCTGCTCATCAGAAAATGGAAGACTTAGCCCTTGGCTTTCCAGTTTTTTCATATCATTAATCAACAGTTCCAGTATAACATCAAAACTATATTTGTGCCAATCTTGTGTGTGAAAAAGTGATACCAAATGAATGTTCATCAAAACTGAATTAACTTTTGGGGGCATGTTTCTTACAACAAAATAAAGACAGCCAATTTTGTGAATTCCATGTTTTGAGCCAAGGGGATTGGCTGTTTCAAAATCATCATAGTATACTTTAATTTGTAATGCATGTCTTTTTGCTGTTAAAAAAGTGTAGGTTTTATAAAAACTTCCATCAAAATCGAATCGAAGCATGTGCCTGAGATGAAGTTGCAACTGAACACGCAACAGATGAACACGCAACAGTTGAAGTATGAGCAATTTGCTGAACATTGCTATGAACACTATTAAGGTGCTTCCGAAAACCTGTATATGTTAGGAACTGATGCCTACTGCCTTGCTGAGAACAAAACAATTTGAACTTGGGCCCAGGATTGTAACCATGTTCAACTCTTAAATGTAAAATCAACTGCTGACTGCTGGGATACATTTTCGGACACATGAAACAGTTCAGCTTTGTTTCAGCCTCTTACTCACAGAGTGAGAGCGCTACTGGTTGGTTAAGCAGTCTGGCTCTCAAGTCTCTAACTCTAGGTGACATTTTCCCTACATCAATGTTATACACCGTTGTCTGCAGGAATGTGTACACATTCACAAGTGCAACATCATAAGACAAATTAAACCCAAAATGTGCTTTGAAAAGTTAATCAAATGCCCCGAGAGAGCGGTTTACCTGGCATGGGATGAAGTGCTTTTCCATGGTGACGTAGAAGCTGTTCATCTTGCTCTTCTGACGCGCAACAGTGAGGAGATACGGCTGCCGACCCGACTGGTTGCGGAGATGATCCTCCAAACTGCAGCATGATTGCAATGGTTGAGATAAGGAAACTGAACATTAGACACAAGAATAATGTGCAGCCACAGAGAAAACTACATTATAGAAGTGATTATTAAAGCATCTTCTCACTGGCTAGTGCAAGATGGGAATGCTTATGAAGACTTCATTTCAATTTCATCCACTTTTCAACAACCCTCATTTACACATGTGGCTAAAAAGGTGATGTGGCAAATTATTATAATCACATTGATAATAGAATTACCTTATGAAAGTCTCTCCATTGCATCACATGCACTAATTTTTGGAGATTTCAGTCCCCCTGGTGGTGGTGGAAGATGTATCAACAACAACAAGGAAACCATTTCTTGGTTGTAGAATGAGGACAAAAACTCTTCAAATGTAATACTTTTCAAGTTTGAATGAGAACAGGAAGGGATTATGAGATATTTTAACATTCATCCATCTATTGTTCATATTTATTCCAAAAATCCGATCAACCAGAGATGAACAGAATAAACAAATTAAATCTAGTAAAAACTCACAGGTGCTCTTGTTTCCTAATTTGAATCATATAGTCATGAAAATAATGAATGACTAACTGCAATTATAGCAAATGCTTTCAAACAAGCAAAACAAATACAACTCACTTTTTGCCTCATCAAGATCACTTCCTGGAGGACATTCTGCTGACTGCACCAAGTGATGCAACTCTGGTGTTGAAGTGAGCCACCTAGCCTCTTTTATGACATTTGCCTTGAGGAACACATCCCATTTCTGAAAAGGCAGGAGGATGTCTCGTCATCAAATAAGAGAGAGAAGTCTTGATCCACCTTAAAGAAAGAAGATTTTAATTTCAAATTGCAAACCATTCTATATCTCTCATTCCAAACTTATCAATACTTTTGTATCCAAGAATCTTGGGAAGGTGGAGAGGATATCAACACTTTTGCCTGGGTCATTAACAAGCTTCTGACGGTGCTGAAAGTTCTCTCGCATCTTCTAGAAAATCAGGGAATTGTCTGTGGTATGGTTGAACAAAGACATGGTCTCTTGGCAAGCATCCCCATCAAGCTGCCTTTCAACATTAACAGTCCTTTGGAAATTTGGGCCACCTGGAGAAAAGTCAACAGGGCTATTTGGCGGCATTGCAGATCCTCGACGAATCTTCCTTTGGACTGTTTTCAGACGCCAAGAAATGTATCCTGTGTTGCTTGCAGCATCATAGAAATGTTCCTGAAAATATATATATTTTTTTTTTATGCGTTGTCATTATCGATGTCTTATCACAGTCTTGAATCACAACATGCAAGTACGACATGTACTTGTGTCATGTAAACCATAATAATGACTATTACATAGCCTATCTTGGAATATGGATCCTTGAGGGAAGGGAACAGCATCACTATCCCAAGAGCATACCCTTCTCTGATTGCTTTAGTGGGGAGGTACCTGCAAGGAAATATTAAATTAGTAATCTAAATGTATTCAATGGCCATGCAGTTATTTGGCACAAATAAAAACAATATGTGAAACACACATACCCATGATTATCAATCATGTGAGCCACCAGTATGTTAACCATTTGTCTTCTAGCGGCATCTGTTAAGGTTTCTGTTGTTTGGTACTCCTGTAGTACTTCACCACCAGACTTGCCTCTTAGCACAGCTTCAATCAATTAATAAATAAACAAAAACATGAGAGTGGAAAACATGGTGATAAACAGCTTTTCTAGAAAACCTGAGTGAAACATTTTGAATGTTTCAAGGATCTCATGAGAATCAAGCTTAGTTAGAACCTGTTTAGCAGACACTGCATCACATGTATCCTCAATTCTTCATCTCTTGCTAGGGACCTTATCTACGATTACGGTTGATGCACTTGAGCTGAAGCTTGAGTCAGACATCTCAGAAGCAGAAGACAAGGCGCAATCAGAATATTCTAAAGGAACAGAACAAATAAAAAATAATCTGTAGTGTGAAGAGTGCTTGATAATACCTGCTTTTAAATCTCACCTTGATTTGAGACAAATGTCAACACCACATTGCCTTGTCCAATTGTTGTTCAATCGTCACGGATAAAGTTGAAGACAGTTTTAGTACACAGTTTGTACGCGGTTAGCTAGCTACCATAGACTGCAAGCTATAATAACCTGGACAAATTTGCTGTTCATTCCTTGCAACAAACAAGCTTCATAAAACATTCTCTGTAGATGTTTTATTGTACATGTGGAGGGTTAGAAAATGGCCTCTATTAAAAGGTAATCCTATTATCAGACACCCCCCTTATTTTTTGAACATAGTGTACTATTTTAACAATTGTCTTACCAGTTACAAAACTGTAGTTACTCCACCTGACCAATAGGTGCTGCTGTGGAGTTGCATTAGGGAGGCAACGGTCCTGAGTTCGCGCAGAAATAAACATGTGCTCAGACCGAATGCACTAAAAGTTGTGCTGCGTCTCTTCTGCTTCCAAAGGTATGTAAAATACTCTTTAAAAGATGTGCGTTTTGGGTCAAAGTTGTGTGATTTGTGTGAACTAGTTAGTTAGGGTAATCTGCAAACAAATGTGTGAATGATGGACCTGTAACAGTTTTATTGAATGCGAAGGAAATGTGACTTTTTCCACCAAGCGAAAGCTAGCCATTCATGTTGCTAGTAGTTTGGAGTCATCTAGTTTGTATTTGAGTATTCGGTTTTCCTCATGAGTTAATGTATTGTATTCAGATATGTACTGTAATTTGTATAATATATTATAGGTTGTACCAGAAAGGTGTTAAAGTTTTAAGAAGCCACACTTGACAAGTTACTTTCCTCAGTACGGTTTTGGCGCGAAGTTAGTATTAGGCGCGCGAGTTTCAGATGTACCTTTTCATAGCTAATTTGAGTAGACACAGCTATGCCTGGAGGGAACAATTATTTTGTTACTGTATTAAGTAATGTCCAGTAAATACTAGAAATCAAAATGCTGTTAACGAAGGATGGACATGTACCATTTATACAATTACTCAGGACATGTAATCATATGACAAGGCATACACACAGTTATATTGAAAGGGATAATTACATCTGACTATTCTGCTTTCATCTGTATGGATTAGTTAGCTTAAGGTGAATATGTTATAGTGAATGACTGTTATGGTATGTGTATGGATGGTTGTCGGAATACGTCTGGAGTTTAAGAATTAATTGTATAACGAAATGTTTTAATGAACAATTGTAAATTGTTGATGATTTTGGCAGAAATAAATATGTGCTCAGACCAAATGCACTAAAAGTTGTGCTGCGTCTCTTCTGCTTCCACAGACTTAATTGCCTGTGTGGCACTTGCTACTGGCCCAGGTAAACCCCTAGGCCCGAGGCCGGTAACATACACAGTACAGTACACAGCATCAATTTATAATTGTTTCAGTTTAATTGACTTAATTGCACTTACCGTGTAGAACTGCATGAGAGGAGGAAAATGGCGCTGACTTCTTTCCTTGCCTCTATCTGAATAACTGAAATGCGTGGGCAAAGCTTAATTACATCTCTGTGGAGTTGGGCTAACGCTGTTGTGATCAACTCTGTCAAATAACTCAGAACGTGTTAAAATTACACTTTGAGAGTGGAAAGCAACTCTGAAATGTTTAACCCTGAAATTTCAACACTCCAATTTTTTGCTGTGTGGTAAATAAGAACATTAGCCTACTTTGTCAAAAATCGCACAGAATTGCTTAGATTGTCTGTATTTCAGATTAGAACTTTTGCTAGAACTGTGCATCCAAAAGCCACTTGGTAGCTAAATATACTGATCGTTTTTTGCTGATCTATTAATTTAGATATATTTTGACTGTAAAATATGTTGCTCAACTTGGTCGAGCGGGACATGTGATATCAGCTAGATAAAAATATGATTTCATGTTAATTTATTTGTCATAGCGCAAACTGTCTCCGAAGCATAGCCTATTCAAAAATATAAAACGTGGTATTTGTGTTGGTTTAAAATCAAATAAAAGATTGTCATGTTTTCATTCCTCTGATAAACAATAATTAGCCTATTAGGTAGCCTATCTATTTGTGATTGTGATGGCTGTATTAAATGTTAAAAACTTTTGCGGTCAAAATGATTTGCGGCTCCAATCATTCCTTGTCGATATAGGCTTCTGGCCAAAATTAACTACACAACTATTTTGTAAAATACACATAATATTAGTAGGCTACTGTAAAATAAGTGCTGGTAAATAACCTTGTTGCATTACCATGACACATAACTTCGCGACAAACTAAAGGACTAATACAACTTGGCCTATATTTAAATAGTCTTAGCAAGCTATTAGCTTAGTTTTTATGACGTTCCTAAACGAATGTCACGTTGTTTAATTGTGTTCACAGCTATATCAAATCGATTTAGCAGTATGATAGAATATTTTCAAACATTAGGCTACTCAGAATTGCGGTCGTCTCTGTTCCCAATTATAGCCTAACTTTGTGCTAGAATAATCATGGCTCCACAAATAATAATCCAACTATAAACACCCTCCCTATTCTTTTATATTACATTTACTTTTAACTGTTAAATATGCATTCACTATGGTAACGAATTGGAAAATATAATTTGAAGTCAGCGTATACATTCCCTACCTAAACACAGTAAAAATAAAATAAAATAATACATGCTATGTAACACTCTTCTGAAATACATTTTATTAATGTAATGTTTTTTTGTACTACCTTCTTAACTGGCTCTTATCTACTCTTAACTACCCAGACGGCAAATGCCTTTGCTCCAGTGTCTGTTGGGTGAAGTCTCCCACCAGTTGGTAGACATTGGAGACAGGCGGGTTTTACCCTTTTGAACAGGGTGTTATAATGTTTTTTATGAATGCATATACCGCAATACCACCAACCACTCCATTCAAATAGAACTACAATGGGCAGACATTACTTTTTGTCACAAGATACCACATTAATGGAAATGTTCATATTTTTTGAAAGAGGCATTAAACGCATGAAATACGTATTTTCTGTTTTAAGGGCAGAATAGGATATTTTAGAGCTGTTTTGTCTCCCCTGACATTGCAGTCAAACCAATTCTCACCAATCATGTAGGG
Source organism: Esox lucius (assembly GCF_011004845.1). Taxonomy (NCBI): domain Eukaryota; kingdom Metazoa; phylum Chordata; class Actinopteri; order Esociformes; family Esocidae; genus Esox; species Esox lucius. The sequence goes on from NC_047572.1 coordinate 11,381,666, forward strand.
AAAGGTAAATTCAATGGAATGCTACTTTTTGGAGGGTTGAAGAATGACCATTGGTTTATAGAGCTGCAATTTACTCAACAAATTGAGATTGAGTTCTTGCCATAATTTCTAAATGGATTACAAAAATGTTCAGAAGGTCAGATGATTAATAAGCCTGCTTCATTTTGTATCTTTGTGGTTAGTTGGCGTTCTTGCATCACTCATTCACACACCCACAAAAACTCAATGTTCCTTGACGCTTTCATTCCTGTGGAAAGGTGTCTTTCAGAGCACAAAGCTGTTGTGCAACACTCCTGGCTTTTGTTCTGATTGGTTTGTTTTTGTCTGGGTGTTTCTGTTTAGGCCCGCATTTATACTCTGACTATCACATGAATGACTTGTATGGTTTTTAAATGACTACTCTTAAGGGCTTGAGGAGTTCTCTCTCGCTCTTGTTGACAGTAATAGCAGGCAGAATGGCAACATTTGAGAAAGAGGTAAATCAACTCTCTCTGAAAATAAATGTTTATTTTTCAGACAAATGAAATGACAGAGAACAGACGTCAGAGATTTGGGTCGTGAACAGTCATTGATAGGAAGACTTCAGGTGCTTCTAGATTATTGGTTCTCCAAACTTTTTTGACACAGCATATGATATGTTTAATGTCTTTCACAGCTGCCAGAATCTCCATATTAGTGTGCGAAAGAGACTGAAAACACGTGGGGTTGTCGGTGTTACTATAGAGCTCCTGCAGGGCCTGCTAGAAGGACTAGCAGTTGGCATGGGATTCACCGTCCTGGAAGCACATCACAGGCTTGCAGTCCAGAGAGGGCTTGTCTCTCTCCAGTCACCCCTAAAGCCCTGCTCTGTGTTTGGCTAGGAGATCTGCCCTGGCTAGCTCTCTTCTCTCCATCAAAGTCCAGGAACAACCCCTTGCCCTGGTAGATATGAATGGATTGGATAGTTAGGCTATACCGAAATATTGCTGGAGCTAGAGATGAGGCACTGATGAAAGACTGTGAACACGCATTCTCTCCATAATTTATGGGAGAGGTGCGGTAAAGCATGTGAAACTGTCAAAACCCTGTCACATCCAGACTGGCCATTTATTTTAAACAAAGTATATATGATTTATTACATTGGGGCAATTCCAGCGTTATGGACGTGACATTTGCAGTCAAAACATAAAATATAAATTCTCAGAAAATGCATTTAATACCAATATATTTAAATGTCTGTTTATATGTCCATACTCCCTTAATAAAGGAGTACAGACATTAGAAAAATATCAATCTACACATGCGTTTTATATTTAATATGAGGGAAATACACATGCGTTATGGACGTGACAAAAAAAGACAGGAGTTTGTGGGAGACAATATACTTTGTTGAAATTCTGTGAATTAAAATGCACAAGCCAAAATAAATAATACTAGCCGAATGGATGAGTGTCGGCTCTCTATAGAACATACATTATTTATTTTATTTTCGTTTAAAAAAATTCATTTATGAGGAAAAACGGACGTTACGGATGTGACTTCTTATGGACGTGACCGTTCCGAAATCATCACTTGGCTGACGCTGGAAAACTTGAACAGAGACCTTTTTGTGTGTCTCTTTTTATTTGAAACAACAAACATCTGAGACATCAGTAAGGTAAGTCTGCACAATTAATCAAATTTAAACTGAAATCACCGTGTTATAGATTAGTTCACGCATATCTCTCATGCTGCTAAACTTTAACCGGCATGTGAGCATGTTCAAAACATTGCTTGCTTGATAATGTGTTTTTATCATCAAGGTGTTTACTTTAGACCCCGAAAGATATGGAATTGATAATGCTAAGATACATAATCATTATATATGCAGTTTATCATATCGATATTCTCCGGAGTTAAGAGCACCGGTTTCCCCTCAGTCCCGTCAGTGAATTGAAACGCTGTCTGATAGTAACAGTGTGTTGGCCTGTGTCTATATAGAACAAACAGTCTGGAGAGCGTTTTTTTTTTGCATGCAAAAAAGCAATCATGTCACAATGATCGCAATATTATGTTTTGTGTCAAACTAATCGCAATGTTTATACCCGTTTTGCGTTGTTGAATGCGCAATCTTGCTTTAAAATAGCCACATTATTGCAAAATTAGCCAATGCATTGAAATAATAATTGAAATGTTATTGTCTTAAGTCAAAATCACAATGATTACTTCATTTCATTAGGCCCGATGGGTTTTTGCCACGTTTATATTGGTTTGGATGTCAGGAGGATCAAGACGATCTGTGTGAAAGAGACGCCCAAAATACTTACCAATTACTGCAAATAAAGTAGAGATTTTGTCCAGAAATCGCAGATCTACAATCACCACAGAAATAACTGCCTTTGACCACAGAGGGCGTGCGCGGGAAAGAAAGTGAGTCATCACAGAAGGCGCGTCTCATATTTCTCTCTCTCTCTCTCTCTCTCACACACGCGCACGCACACTCCATGTTACTAGTATTAATTGATTTCTAAAAAGTTCTGATGTACAGTAATAGAGATCAATTTAATATGTGTGGGGTTTTTTTTAACAGTAAAATGATGAAAGACCAAGGTGAGTTTAAATAAGTTTGACTTCTTTCCACTCCATTTCAAGCAATAGATCGATTTATATTGTAAAGTTGATGAATTTATCTTTTTGTATTGATTTAATCAGAATGCTTCTTGATTGCCTTTGTTATGTGTCATTATATTGCTTGAAATAAATTAATTAATTAATTAATTAAACAAATATAAGCTGGCCAAATCATGCATGATTTAATGTGAAGCGTCCATAACGGTCACGTCCGTAACGCATAATTAGGTTGTTTAGAGCAATTAAGTGAGATGATTTGTCAATCATAACTAGAATGAACATATTTTGGCTTTGTACATAAAGTTTCAAATTAATTGTAATAATAATGATTATACAATCTAAACTTATTCTTTAAATCGTTACGGACGTGACACAGCACTTAAGCGTCGTGACTTCCTAAATATAGCCTTTATAAATTTAAAGGGAAATGCAGTTATAACAAAGTGAGTGTATTTATATCTCAGTCATGCCCCCATCTTTCTGCAAAATCCTTACTATCAACATAAAGTATAATTAAAGGAGTCTTTGATCCCTCTTTTTAAAGCATGAAATAGGTTTGTATAAAAAAAGCAATTTTAGTATCTGTGCACACCTTATCTGAGGTGAATAAACAGAAATGTCCTTAAAATGTACATGACAGCACATCAATACAATAAAATACAGATCCAAATGGACAACTTAGAAAGGGTTTTGATTTTTTTATGATAACTTTAATTTTTCACAGCAAGGTTGACATTTGCGTGGAATTGCCCATTGGCGGGTGTTGGTAAAACTACTTGTTCATGGCTGGCATTCGTGGCTGATGGTTGTTATTTAAATAAAGCTATTGATTTTATAAAACGGAAAATGGTCAAAATGTTAAAAAAATTAAAACAATGTAAGGAGTACAAAATTATGTATACATATATAGTACTTGTAACAACAATACTGTTTTAAAATACTCAACATGGATTGAATAATAACCTGTAATCGTTAAAGCATTTATTTCCATATTTACAATGTACATTTACAAGACATCTACAACACTGAAAAATAATGTTTAAAGGCTACGCATTATAGGAGTATAACTTTTCTGTGAACATTTTAAGAGAAAAAGAAGACCCGTTACCCGAAAAGGCTAAAATAAAATAGATTCTTCATGGGAAACCTGAAAGAGAGATGCAGAATTGAAATTTAAAAGATGAAAAACATGTTATTGTCTTTGTTTTGATTTCGTTGTCTGTGGTTTTAACTGGCCACCCAGTCTGACTTGCGTTAAAACATATACAGAAAAAGCAGCATAGCAAAGACAGTAATCAAAAAAATTGTCAACTATGAATGTATGAGCCAAAAAAGGATGTTGCGGATATAGGGCTACACAACATTAAGCAACAACAAGCTTGATTGAGCAATGGACATGAACTTTGGTTTAGGAAGGGAGGATGTAGGCTGTAGGCTATAGCCAACGGACGATAGTTTATGGCCACATTGATGAAATGTTCGAGAGTGAAAATAATTATTACAATGTTGCTACCTAAACCCAATGGTAACTAGCAATATTGCATGTAACAAAGCACCTCCAGTCAACATGGCTGGTGGTTTTAGCTAGATGAATGACTACCTTCACTCACCTGTAGAAAAAATGAACCCATTCTTCGTCTCTTCATCCGAGGTGTTTAACAACTTCCTGTTCCTATGGGTCCCAGGGCTACTGCGCCCTCTGCTGTATAGAATAATATCTACTCACATATTCACGTGCGTTCAGTCGTCTGGGTAGGTCGTCTCTGACTATGGACGGCGACATGAGTGAGTGAAGATGACGTAACTCACGGCGCTTATTGCAGCACTTGGACGGCGCCACAACCACTGTCTTACAACTGCAAAAAAAGTAGTTTTGGACAGCGGTTTACTGGGGGAACGGCATTTTGGATGGCAGTTTACTGGGAAAATGGCGTATTTTGCGTGTCATTGGATGACGTGGGACACCGTAATGTGTCATATTTTTGACTCACTTGGCCTTCCATATGTTTTTGGCTCACTTGGCCTTCCATACGCCTGCGCATGTTAATCTAACGACTACAGCTGTAACCAATGCCTGCTAGTTAAAGGCTTACAGGTGCTAGATAAACGTTTGTCTGATTTAATATGCAAAATGTACCACCGTAGCATGCTCCACCTTTTATTATGTAAATATAGTATTCACTCTTTACTATTCATGACTCTGAAGAAAGCTAGCTAGTTTGCTGGTCTTCCTCTGAGGAAAAAAACAAGACGATTCAACTTGGTTTCAGTAAATAGTCTATTAAACCAGATAACAGCACAACGTTTATTAGATACCCAAAAAGTAGGTTTGTTTTGATTAATACATAATAAATCCAATATACTGAATGGAAATGTGAAAAATAACATATAACAAACTTTACCTTAAATACTGTTTAAACGGTTAAAGGCCAATTATACTCATTTGTTTGATTTAATGTTATTCCTGCAAAGGATAAGGAATGTAGAACTAAAAGCCCCCTCATACTAGCCTCATTGACTGCAATTATCCCAGTGTGCTGAACTTAATGGCAAAAAAGGCTACTGTTGATTCAGGCGAGAGATAATTATTCTGTTTCTGTAATGACACATGGCACTTACACCGATCAGCCATAACATTATGACACTGAATAGTGAAGGAAATAACACTGATAATGAAATCAGTCAATCAAATCATATTTTACATAGCCCTTTTAACATCAGATGTCCCAAAGGGCTTATACAGATACCCGACCTGAAACACCATAGAGCAAGCAACAACCGGTTGATGCACAGTGGCTAGGAAAAACTCCTTAGTGGGTAGAACCCTAGGAAGAAACCTACAGAAGGGACAGACTCTTAGGGGTGGCCAGTCCTCTTCTGGCTGTGCCAGGTGAGATCGCAAGAATACATTACTTAGTTTGTCCACAGTAATGATTGGATGACCAGTTTACACTGGAGGCCTTAATACTGAATTGTCCCAAAAACATGATAAAAGTGACAGAATTAGACCTGTCTTCAGAGAGCTGTCATTCATTCACTGGCAACGCCTAAACCACTTGGTCCTCTGCACAGATGATGCATGCATCAACCAAGTTTGTCATGCCACCAGATATCAACTGTTACATTGTTATAACACCTTTCCAGACTGTAAAATCTGTCATGTCAGCAAAGTTAGAATGCCCGCAGGTGGAACAAGGCCTTAAAGTATGTTTTATCTTTCACGTCACATCCCATTTCCTGGGGATGTTAGTTGGGGTGGATGTTTGATGTTATGGATTTTCATGGTGACATTTAGAATGGAATAGAACTTCATTGATCCCCGAGGGGACCTTTCTTAGTAGCAGCAGCATGGCACAATTTACATTTACATTTTGCATTACATTTTGGTCATTTAGCAGATGCTCCTATCCAGAGCGACTTACAATAGGAGCATACATTTAAGAGAAGCTAGGCGAAACAACGACAAATCAGTAGTAATATTTTGACAGTGAATGGGCAAAGGTAGTGCTGGAATAAAGATCATACAGAAAGGCATAACACAGCTTTTTAACACAACAGAGATGGTGAACGTTGTCTAATATAAGTACTCATTGTAGAGGAAGGTTTTCAAATGTTTCCTGAAAATGGGTAGGGACTCTGCCATTCTAGCCTCCAGTGGAAGCTGATCCCAAAATTGAGGAACCAGGACAGAGAAGTCTTTACTGCGTGGATCGGGAGGTGGCTTCTCAAAGGCATGGGATGATCAGGAGCCCAGACAAAGCCGAAAAAAGAGACATATAAAACAATAAAATCAGACATTTGCATCAATAAAAATTAAATGACCAAAATTATGTTTTTTCAGAATGTCTTAATCTTGCCTATGGGGTAAAGTAAAAGCTTGAACCAATTTGGTTTCAAGGGATCCGCAGCGGAAGAGAACTGTGGTACCTCAAAGCCATTGTGGCATATGATAGACTAGACAAGAAACTTCCCCACAACCCAACATGCCATTCCAGCAGGAACTCCACCAGATGCATCTCCCCATCTGTCTGCCACAGAGTCTTTCCCCTTTTCTGCATATAAGAATGTGTGGTCAGACCTTCTCTAGTTAATTTGACAGCCTGCACTAGCCTGTACACTATCAGCTTCCTTGTAATTCCTTGTATATTCAATAAGTTCAACATTCATCTAATGTATGTTTAGTATTTGTTTTCTTATCCTTTGCATGAAATAAGTCCCAAAAAATTGGTCACACGATTATATTCCCTGAACACAATTTTCAAGTGATGCCCAGCAAGGCATGTACAACATCCATCCTCATTGTTTTTTTCAAATGACATTTGACTTTTACTGTATTCTTTTTTCTAAATTTAACGTTGACATTTTTATTTAAAAGACAAGAAACAAGTAGAGAAACGTTGACTTTGTTGGGGTGAAAACCATTCTTTAAGAGTCCACACACTGTGCCAGGCAATGAAATGTTGAATCGTCTCGTTTTTTTCTCAGAGGAAGACTAGCAAACTAGCTAGCTTTCTTCCAAGTCATGAATAGTAAAGAGTGAGTACTATATTTACATAATAAAAGGTGGAGCATGCTACGGTGGTCAATTTTGCATATTAATCTGACAAATGTTTATCTAGCTCCTGTAAGCATTTATCTAGCAGGCGTTGGTAACAGATGTAGGCGTTAGATTAACAGGCACAGGTGTTAATCTAACAGGTGTAGGTGTTAATCTAACAGGCGCAGGTGTTACTTTAGCAGGCGTTGGCTACAGGTGTAGGCATTTATATAATAAGTGCAGGCGTTACCTTAACAGGCGCTAATGTACGCATTAGTTTAACAGGCGTCGCTAACAGGCGCACCCACTTATTTAACAGGCGCACACGCTTATTTAACAGGCCCACGCGCTTATTTAACCGGCCCCCTGACTTTCTGAATGTTAACGTAACATTACACTGGATAATCTGTGTTAAATAACTAGTGCCAAAAACATTACAATTTCCATAGTACAGCGAAAAAATCAATAACATGACCTAAAACTTCACATCAATCAAATTTCATGGAATATGCACACAGCAAAATATGAACAAGCTAGCTGTGAAAGAGTGACGCTAGCTATGGAAACAATCATCATCCTCAATACTATCTCAGCAATGAAGTTAAATGTAGCGGTGCTGCACTGATGTCAGGTCAACATTAATTATCTCTGTTAAGTCAGTGTCTTAGCAAGAATACAGTTCATTGCAATAGCATGTGAACATGATCAACAGGCTACATTTCTGATTCGGTGTTATAACTTTTGTAGCCCCTTCCATCCACAGTCACACACACAAACAAGTGGTATGTAGAAATGTATGTTTTAAAAGTAATGATTGAGAAGCTTGGGAATTTATAAAATAACTCTGCATATTTTGATTATTGTTGCCTAACATATAGAGTTCTGTAGGGGGGCAAATATGTGATTGGCTATTATTGCCTAGCATGTAGACCCCTGTAGGGGGAGCACGCTCTGTGCGTCCTTCATTACACTTTTGTGTAATGAAGGACGCACCCCTGAAAATTTTAATATTTCTTAAGAACAATACAAAAAAAGTATTTTTAGAAATGTTGGCCAACTGAAAAGTATGAACATGAAAAGTATGAGCATGTGCAGCACTCAATTAGTTGGGCTCCTTTTGCTTTAATTACTGCATAAATGTGGCGTGGCATGGAGTCGATCAGTCTGTGGCACTGTTTAGGTGTTATGAGAGCCCAGGTTGCTCTGATAGTGGCCTTCAGCTCTTCTGCATTGTTGGGTCTGGCATATCGCATCTTCCTCTTCACAATACCTCATGGATTTTCTATAGGGTTAAGGTCAGGTGAGTTTGCTGGCCAATTAAGAACAGGGATACCATGGTCCTTAAACCAGGTACTGGTAGCTTTGGCAATGTGTGCAGGTGCCAAGTCCTGTTGCAAAAGAAAATCTGCATCTCCATAAAGTTAGTCAGCAGCAGGAAGCATGAAGTGCTCTAAAACTTCCTGGTAGACAGCTGCGTTGACCATGGACCTCAGAAAACACAGTGGACCAACACCAGCAGATGACATGGCACCCCAAACCATCACTGACTGTGGAAACTTTACACTGGACTTCAAGCAATGTGGATTATGTGCCTCTCCTCTCTTCCTCCAGACTCTGGGACCTTGATTTCCAAAGGAAATGCAAAATTTACTTTCATCAGAGAACAGAACTTTGGACCACTCAGCAGCAGTCCAGTCCTTTTTGTCTTTAGCCCAGGTGAGACACTTCTGACGCTGTGTCTTGTTCAAGAGTGGCTTGAGACAAGGAATGCGACAGCTGAAACCTATGTCTTGCATACATCTGTGTGTGGTGGTTCTTGAAGCACTGACTCCAGCTGCAGTCCACTCTTTGTGAATCTCCCCCACATTTTTGAATGGGTTTTGTTTCACAATCCTCTCCAGGGTCTGGTTATCCCTATTGCTTGTACACTTTTTTCTACCACATCTTTTCCTTCCCTTCGCCTCTCTATTAATGTGCTTGGACACAGAGCTATGTGAACAGCCAGCCTCTTTAGCTATGACCTTTTGTGTCTTGCCCTCCTTGTGCAAGGTGTCAATGGTCGTCTTTTGGACAGCTGTCAAGTCAGCAGTCTTCCCCATGATTGTGTTGCCTACAGAACTAGACTGAGAGACCATTTAAAGGCCTTTGCAGGTGTTTTGGGTTAATTAGCTGATTAGAGTGTGGCACCAGGTGTCTTGAATATTGAACCTATTCACAATATTCAAATTTTCTGAGATACTGAATTTGGGGTTTTCATTAGTTGTCAGTTATAATTATCAAAATGTAAAGAAATAAACACTCAAAATATATCAGTCTGTATGGAATGAATGTACACATTATACAAGTTTCACTTTTTGAATGGAATTACTGAAATAAATCAACTTTTTGATTATATTCTAATTATATGACCAGCACCTGTACACCAATGTAGTCCCTTTTATATATTTTTCTCTCGAGTTTAGATAAATGTGAAATTTTCTTTCTGTTAGATTGATCATTTTATGGAAAACAAATTCCTGCATTACACTTTTGATTTGAAGATGGCAGCTTCGTGTCCTGTCAAATTTTTTGATTTATTTCTCTTCTTTCTGTCGGTGTGCAACAAACACACAGCCTTAACCTTGTTTTCCTGAGCTGTCAGTGAGACATCAAAACATTCCGTCTCTAATGTTGCTTCCATGATACATCACACAGAACGCTGCCCTGGAGGGAATCGGAAGGGAAATGTCATCAACCATTGCATTTCCCCCAGCATCCACTGTAGGTATGGTACACAAACAAATCTCACCCAGTCTTGAGTACAACCTGTCTGAATTCCAGAGCCCTGGAGTGTATTTAATGAGATTAGTCCAGCCAAAGATGAGTTTCCAGAAATTCCCACATCCATTCTCCACTCCACTGTCACAGACGTTCACTTCCTGGAAGTGGGAATGTTTTAAAAAAAGAAATACCACCTACTATCCATTTTCCAGGATTCTCAAACAGTATTCCCAACAGTATTTTGCCTTTGTGTTTGTTTGTGTGGCAAGATTACAAACTGCCCCAGTAAACGGGATATTGTAGACAAACATCACCCGGGAAACTAATTGCAAAGACAAGAATGTCACAAGATATAACATGTGTCTCAATACCTTACATTCAATGGGAAAAGATGACCATCACATTGTTGATGTTTTTCTCTAGCATTCTGGTAAGTTTCATTCTTTTTGTGTTGTTTCTCTGGTGGTTACCCAAAAGAGATGGTTTTTAGCCATGTATTGCGTTGATGCTCACTGACCTGGGGATAATTTTGTTGGTATTTACATTTACTGTAGTACCACAAACATGTAAATAACTCTTAAAGAGCTTAATCTTCTGGTAGATGTGATCATGCAGCCTGCAGTAGTCCCTTCAAAGCAGCTTTCTCTGTGATTGTCATGAGCCTTTGTGTGAACAAACACTGATATCTCAGTGTCTCCTGAGTCTTAACAACTCACACTTTTTATTTTAAAGAGGCTTAATTTCTCATTGTCTCGTTTGATATTTCCACATATTTCCAGACTGTTCTTAACTCCAGTAACCTCTCACTGTGAAAACTGTGTTTTTGATTACAGAGATACAAAATTGTCTACAGTAAAATCTACATGACCTGCATCAGTTTTGTCAATAATTTTGGCCATACATCAAATTACAGATCCTATTTGTAATTTTGACAAAGTTGTTTCAGTTTCCCAGGCCTATGAAACAGCGTTGGGTAGAAGAGGCAGATTATTAGAAGAGTGTGTGGTTGCTCTGCTGCCCTTCACCCAGTCCATTCCGTGTGGCTGTGTTCTCTGGAGCTCAGGCCAATTCATTTCATCAGATTATCTTTCCCAGTCCACCCAACGGCTGTGGACTAGCCCCTGTCTTTTCCACCAACTCCCACATGCACTTGTCTTTCTATCCTAACCCATACATCAGAGAAAGGTTTGTCCTTGATATTCTAGTCCAAAGGAGTCCAAAACAAATTGACATTGTTATTGTATTGGAAGTGCTTTTATTTTGAATGTTTGACAGTTGCTGTCAATTGATCAATTTAATTTCAGTGAAGGAGAGCACACACACACACACACACACACACACACACACACACACACACACACAAATATACACACACATATATATATATATATATACACATACATACAGCTCTGGAAAAAATTAAGAGACCACGATTTTGCAGGTTTTCCCACTTATAAAGCATGTAGAAGTCTGTAATTTTTATCATAGGTACTCTTTAACTGTGAGAGACGGAATCTAAAACAAAAATCCAGAAAATCACATTGTATGATTTATAAGTAATTAATTAGCATTTTATTGCATGATATTAGTATTTGATACATCTGAAAAGCAGAAATTGTTTGCAATTACAGAGATCATATACGTTTCCAGTAGTTCTTGACCAGGTTTGCACACACTGCTTGTGGCCCACTCCTCCATACAGACCTTCTCCAGATCCATCAGGTTTTGGGGCTGTCGCTGGGCAATACGGACTTTCAGCTCCCTCCAAAGATTTTCTATTGGGTTCAGGTCTGGAGACTGGCTAGGCAACTCCAGGACCTTGAGATGCTTCTTACGGAGACACTGCTTAGTTGCCCTGGCTGTGTGTTTCGGTTCGTTGTCATGCTGGAAGACCCAGCCACGACCCATCTTCAATGCTCTTACTGAGGGAAGGAGGTTGTTGGCCAAGATCTCACGATACATGGCCCCATTCATCCTCCCCTCAATATGGTGCAGTCGTCCTGTCCCCTTTGCAGAAAAGCATCCCAAAAGAATGATGTTTCCACCTCCATGCTTCACGCTTGGGATGGTGTTCTTGGGGTTGTACTCATCCTTCTTCTTTCTCCATACACGGCGAGTGGAGTTTAGACCCAAAAGCTCTATTTTTGTCTCATCAGACCACATGAACTTCTCCCATTCCTCCTCTGGATTATCCAGATGGCCATTGGCAAACTTCTGACTGGCCTGGACATGCGCTGGCTTCAGCAGGAGGACCTTGTGTGCGCTGCAGGATTTTAATCCATGAAGGCGTACTGTGTTACTAATGGTTTTCTTTTGGTCCCAGCTCTCTTCAGGTCATTGACCAGGTCCTGCCGTGTAGTTCTGGGCCAATCCCTCACCTTCCTCATGATCATTGATGCCCCACGAGGTGAGATCTTGCATGGAGCCTCAGACCGAAGGAGATTGAACGTCATCTTCCATTTTCTAATACAAACCTGATTCCAAAAAAGTTGGGACACTGTACAAATTGTGAGTAAAAAAGGAATGGAATAATTTACAAATCTCATAAAAATATATTTAATTCATAATAGAATATACACTCACCTAAAGGATTATTAGGAACACCTGTTAAATTTCTCATTAATGCAATTATCTAATCAACCAATCACATTGCAGTTGCTTCAATGCATTTTGGGGTGTGGTCCTGGTCAAGAAAATCTCCTGAACTCCAAACTGAATGTCAGAACGGGAAAGTAAGGTGATTTAAGCAATTTTGAGCGTGGCATGGTTGTTGGTGCCAGACGGGCTGGTCTGAGTATTTCACAATCTGCTCAGTTACTGAGATTTTCATGCACAACCATTTCTAGGGTTTACAAAGAATGGTGTGAAAAGGGGAAAAACATCCAGTATGCGGCAGTCCTGTGGGGAAAAATGCCTTGTTGATGCTAGAGGTCAGAGGAGAATGGGCCGACTGATTCAAGCTGATAGAAGAGCAACTTTGACTGAAATAACCACTTGTTACAACCGAGGTATGCAGCAAAGCATTTGTGAAGCCACAACACGCACAACCTTGAGGCGGATGGGCTACAACAGCAGAAGACCCCACCTGGTACCACTCATCTCCACTACAAATAGGAAAAAGAGGCTACAATTTGCACAAGCTCAACAAAATTGGACAGTTGAAGACTGGAAGAATGTTGCCTGGTCTAATGAGTCTCGATTTCTGTTGAGACATTCAGATCGTAGAGTCAGGATTTGGCGTAAACAGAATGAGAACATGGATCCATCATGACGTCTTACCACTGTGCAGGTTGCTGGTGGTGGTGTAATGGTGTGGCACACTTTAGGCCCCTTAGTGCCAATTGGGCATCGTTTAAATGCCATGGCCTACCTGAGCATTGTTTCTGACCATGTCCATCCTTTTATGACCACCATATACCCATCCTCTGATGGCTACTTCCAGCAAGATAATGCACCGTGTCACAAAGCTTGAATCATTTCAAATCGGTTTCTTGAACATGACAATGAGTTCACTACTGAAATGGCCCCCACAGTCACCAGATCTCAACCCAATAGAGCATCTTTGGGATGTGGTGGAACGGGAGCTTCGTGCCCTGGATGTGCATCCCACAAATCTCCATCAACTGCAAGATGCTATCCTATCAATATGGGCCAACATTTCTAAAGAATGCTTTCAGCACCTTGTTGAATCAATGCTACGTAGAATTAAGGCAGTTCTAAAGGCGAAAGGGGGTCAAACACAGTATTAGTATGGTGTTCCTAATAATCCTTTAGGTGAGTGTAGATAACATATCGAATTTTCCCTCCATGAACTGCCACCTTAACGTGGTGGAGGGGTTTGAGTACCCGAGTGACCCTAGGAGCTATGTTGTCTGGGGCTATATGCCCCTGGTAGGGTCTCCCAAGGAAAACAGGTCCTCAGACTAAGAACGGTTCAAAACACCCCTTAATGATGAAAATTTTTTGAGTTCCGCGATGTCGCCCGGTATGGCGCAGCTGGGGCCCCACCCTGGAGCCAGACCCGGGGTTGGGGCTCGCATGCGAGCGCCTGGTGGCCGGGCCTTTCCCTTTGGGGCCCGGCCGGGCATCGCCCAAAGGAGCGACGTGGGGCCGCCTTCCCGTGGGCTCACCACCCACAGGAGGGACCATAAGGGGTCGATGCGGAGAGGATTAGGCAGCAGTCGAAGGCAGGGGCCTAGACAACCCGATCCCTGGACACGGAAACTAGCTCTAGGGACGTGGAACGTCACCTCGCTGGCGGGGAAGGAGCCTAAGATCGTGCGTGAGGTTGAGAGATTCCGACTAGAGGTTGTCGGGATCACCTCTATGCACGGCTTGGGCTCTGGAGAGAGGATGGACTCTTCACCACTCTGGAGTTGCCCATGGTGAGAGGCGGCGGGCTGGTGTGGGTTTGCTTATAGCTCCCCAGCTCTGCCACCATTTGTTGGAGTTTACCCCGGTGAACGAGAGGGTCGTTTCCCTGTGCCTACGGGCCGAACGGCAGTGCAGAGTACCCAACCTTCTTGGAGTCTCTGGGAGGGGTGCTGGAAAGTGCTCCGACTGGGGACTCTATCGTTCTACTGGGGGACTTCAACGCCCACGACAGTGGCACCTGGAGGGGTGTGATTGGGAGGAACAGCCCCCCTGATCTGAACCCGATTGGTGTTCAGTTATTGGACTTCTGTGCTAGTCACAGTTTGTCCATAACGAACACCATGTTCCAGCATAAGGGTGTCCATCAGTGCACGTGGCACCAGGACACCCTAGGCCGCAGGTCGATAATCGACTTTGTTGTCGTTTCATCTGACCTGCGGCAGTATTTCTTGGACACTCGGGTGAAGAGAGGGGCGGAGCTGTCAACTGATCACCACCTGGTGGTGAGTTGGATCCGATGGCGGGGGAGGAAGCTGGACATTCTTGGCAGGCCCAAGCGTACAGTAAGGGTCTGCTGGGAACGTCTGGCCGAGTCTCCTGTCAGAGAGATCTTTAACTCCCACCTCCGGGAGAGCTTCAACTGGATCCCAAGGGAGGCTGGAGATATTGAGTCCGAGTGGACCATGTTCTCCACCGCCAATGTCTAAGCGGCCGTTCGGAGCTGTGGCCATAAGGTCTCCGGTGCCTGTCGAGGCGGCAATCCCCGAACCCGGTGGTGGACACCGGAAGTAAGGGATGCCGTCAAGCTGAAGAAAGAGTCCTATCAGGCCTGGTTGGCTTGTGGGACTCCTGAGGCAGCTGACGGGTACTGACAGGCCAAGCGGACTGCAGCCCGGGTGGTTGTGGAGGCAAAAACTCAGGCCTGGGTGGAGTTCGGTGAGGCCATGGAGAAGGACTATCGGCTGGCCTCGAAGAGATTCTGGCAAACCGTCCGGCGCCTCAGGAGAGGGAAACAGTGCCCTACCAACGCTGTTTACAGTAGAGGTGGCCAGCTGTTGACCTCAACTGGGGATGTCGTCGGGCGGTGGAAGGAGTACTTCGAGGATCTCCTCAATCCCGCCGTCACGCCTTCCATTGAGGAAGCAGAGGATGAGGGCTCAGAGGTGGACTCGTCCATCACCCGGCCTGAAGTCACTGAGGTGGTCTAGAAACTCCTCGGTGGCAAGGCACCGGGGGTGGATGAGATCCGCCCTGAGTACCTCAAGTCTCTGGATGTTGTGGGGCTGTCTTGGTTGACACGCCTGTGCAACATCGCGTGGCGGTCGGGGACAGTGCCTTTGGGATGGCAGACCGGGTGGTGGTCCCTCTTTTTAAGAAGGAGGACCGGAGGGTGTGTTCCAACTATAGGGGGATCACACTTCTCAGCCTCCCCGGGAAAGTCTATGCCAGGGTTCTGGAGAGGAGAATACGGCCGATAGTAGAACCTCGGATTCAGGAGGAACAGTGTGGTTTTCGTCCGGGCCGTGGAACACTGGACCAGCTCTATACCCTCTACAGGGTGTTGGAGGGTTCATGGTAGTTTGCCCAACCAATCCACATGTGTTTTGTGGATTTGGAGAAGGCATTCGACTGTGTCCCTCGTGGCATCCTGTGGAGAGTGCTTCGGGAATATGGGCTCCTGGGTCCTTTGCTAAGGGCTGTCAGGTCCCTGTACGACCGAAGCAGGAGCTTGGTCCGCATTGCCGGCAGTAAGTCAGACTTGTTCCCAGTGCATGTTGGACTCTGGCAGGGCAGCCCTTTGTCGCCGGTTCTGTTCATAAATTTTATGGACAGAATTTCTAGGCACAGCCAGGGGCTGGAGGGTGTCAGGTTTGGGGACCACACAATTTAGTCTCTGCTCTTTGCGGATGATGTTGTCATGTTGGACCCTTCAAACCAGGACCTTCAGCATGCACTGGGTCCTCAATCGGAAAAGGGTGGCTTGCCCACTTCAGGTTGGTGGAGAGGGCCTTCCTCAAGTGGAGGAGTTTAAGAATCTAGGGGTCTTGTTCACAAGTGAGGGAAGGATGGAACGGGAGATTGACAGACGGATCGGTGCAGCTTCTGCAGTAATGCGGTCGATGTATCGGTCTGTCGTGGTGAAGAAAGAGCTGAGCCGTAAGGCGAAGCTCTCGATTTACCGGTCAATCTACATTCCTACTCTCACCTATGGTCATGAGCTTTGGGTCATGACCGAAAGGACAAGATCCCGGATACAGGCGGCCGAAATGAGCTTTCTCCGCAGGATGGCTGGGCGATCCCTCAGAGTACAGCCGCTGCTCCTCCACATCGAGAGGGGTCAACTGAGGTGGCTTGGGCATCTGTTTCGGATGCCTCCGGAACGCCTTTCTGGGAAAGGAGACCCCGGGGAAGACCTAGGACACGCTGAAGGGACTATGTCTCCTGGCTGGCCTGGGAACGCCTCTGTGTCCCCCCGGAAGAGCTGGAGGAAGTGTCTGGGGAGAGGGAAGTCTGGGCATCTCTGCTTAGACTGCTGCCCCCGTGACCTGGCCCCGGATGAAGCGGAAGAAGATGTATGTATGTATGTATATCGAATGTTGAAAGTGAGACATTTTGTAATGTCATGCCAAATATTGGCTCATTTTGGATTTCATGAGAGCTACACATTCCAAAAAAGTTGGGACAGGTAGCAATAAGAGGCCGGAAAAGTTAAATGTACAGATAAGGAACAGCTGGAGGACCAATTTGCAACTTATTATGTCAATTGGCAACATGATTGGGTATAAAAAGAGCCTCTCAGAGTGTCAGTGTCTCTCAGATGTCAAGATTGGCAGAGGATCACCAATTCCCCCAATGCTGCGGCAAAAAATAGTGGAGCCATATCAGAAAGAGAAAAATTGTTTCTCAGAGAAAAATTGCAAAGAGTTTGAAGTTATCATCATCTACAGTGCATAATATCATCCAAAGATTCAGAGAATCTGGAACAATCTCTGTGCGTAAGGGTGAAGGCCGGAAAACCATACTGGATGCCCGTGATCTTCGGGCCCTCAGACGGCACTGCATCACATACAGGAATGATACTGTAATGGAAATCACAACATGGGCTCAGGAATACTTCCAGAAAACATTGTCGGTGAACACAATCCACCGTGCCATTCGCCGTTGCTGGCTAAAACTCTATAGGTCAAAAAAGAAGCCTTATGTAAACAGGATCCAGAAGCGCAGGCGTTTTCTCTGGGCCAATGATCATTTAAAATGGACTATGGCAAAGTGGAAAAGTGTTCTGTGGTCAGACGAATCAAAATTTGAAGTTCATTTTGGAAAACTGGGACGCCATGTCATCCAGACTAAAGAGGACAAGGACAACCCAAGTTGTTATCAGCGCTCAGTTCACAAGCCTGCATCTCTGATGGTATGGGGTTGCATGAGTGCGTGTTGCTTGGGCAGCCTACACATCTGGAAAGGCACCATCAATGCTGACAGTTATATCCAAGTTCTAGAACAACATATGCTTCCATCCAGACGTCGTCTCTTTCAGGGAAGACCTTTAATTTTCCTACATGACAATGCCAGACCACATACTGCATCAATTACAATGCCATGGCTGCATAGAAGAAGGATCCGGGTACTGAAATGGCCAGCCTGCAGTCCAGATCTTTCACCCATAGAAAACATTTGGCGCATCACAAAGAGGAAGGTGCGACAAAGAAGACCTAAGATAGTTGAGCAACTAGAAGCCTATATTAGACATGAATGGGACAACATTCCTATTCATAAACTTGAGCAACTTGTCTCCTCAGTCCCCAGACGTTTGCAGTCTGTTATAAGAAGAAGAGGGGATGCCACACAGTGGTAAACATGGCCTTGTCCCAACTTTTTTGAGATGTGTTGATGCCATGAAATTTAAAATAATCTTATTCCCATAAAGTGATATATTTTCTCAGTTTAAACATGTGATATGTCATCTATGTTGTATTCTGAATAAAATATTGAAATTTGAAACTTCCACATCATTGCATTCTGTTTTTATTCACAATTGTACAGTGTGCCAACTTTTTTGGAATCTGGTTTGTAATTGTGCCAACAGTTGTTGCCTTCTCACCAAGCTGCTTGTCTATTGTCCTGTAGCCCATCCCAGCCTTGTGCAGGTCTACAATTTTATCCCTGATGTCCTTACACAGCTCTCTGGTCTTGGCCATTGTGGACAGGTTGGAGTCTGTTTGACTGAGTGTGTGGACATGTGTCTTTTATACAGGTAACCAGTTCAAACAGGTGCAGTTAATACAGGTAATGAGTGGAGAACAGGAGGGCTTCTAAAAGAAAAACTAACAGGTCTGTGAGAGCCGGAATTCTTACTGGTTGGTAGGTGATCAAATACTTATGACATGCAATAAAATGCAAATTCATTATTTAAAAATCATACAATGTGATTTTCTGGATTTATGTTTTAGATTCCGTCTCTCACAGTTGAAGAGTACCTATGATAAAAATTACAGACTTCTACATGCTTTATAAGTGGGAAAACCTGCAAAATCGTCAGTGTATCAAATACTTGTTCATCATTCAGGTAACTGCTCGACCCAGAACCACTGGTATTTCAAACCTTACAAACGCATGAACAATGCAGAATAAAGTGAAAAAAATAAATAATAGGCATACAATTATAGACTACATTAGTGATACAATATTTAATATTGTGGTACGTTTGTATGTTATATTCATCGTCATCTTATTTTATATTACCTATTATTATAATTGTGGTATCCTCGACCTCACTGAGTTTTGTTTTGAAGGAGGGACGTCTCCCGAAATTGTTAAACATAAGGGTCTTTTGCAGTAGGTTCCAGTCACTGGTGGCAGCAAACTGAAATAAGTTATTGTCAAAGGAAGTGTTGGCTTTCATGAGTTACAAGAGTTTGATATCAACTAGATTTCAGGTTACTGTTGATGGAGTAGATGTTAAAGAGTGAATAAAAGTACAGGGGAGATAACATAAGACGGACTTGTGAAGAAGTTGAGACCAGTGAGACTGGGATTGTGTTTTATGTGATGAGGACCAGTTGTAACTAGAAAAGTCATAGTGATGAGTGTTGATGGGAGGATCATATTAGATAGATGTCAAGGAAGGCAAATTGGATTTTCTCAAAGCTTTTCTTAAAGTATGTTATAAGTTGGACAACACAGTATTCAGTAGGGCCAGTTGTAACCAGTAAAGTATTGTTGCAAAAATGCCTCAACAAAAGTTTACATACCCTTGAATGTTTGGCCTTGTTACAGACACACAAGGTTACACACACAGGTGAAAATGGCAAATAAAGTTGAATTTCCCACACCTGTGGCTTTTTAAACTTTTTAAACAACAATTAGTGTCTGTGTATAAATAGTCAATGAGTGTTTTAGCCATGAGCCATGCGGAGCAGAAAATAACTGTCAAAAGACCTGCATAACAAGGTAATGGAATGAGGATGGAAAATGATATACAAATATATCCAAAGCCTTGCAAATGTCAGTCAGTACTGTTCAATCACTTATTAAGAAGTGGAACATTTGGGGATCTCTTGATACGAAGACAAGGTCAGGTAGACCAAGAAAGATTTCAGCCAAAACTGCCAGAAGAATTGTTTGGGACACAAAGAAACACCTACATGTGGCCTCAGGAGAAATACAGGCTGCTCTGGAAAAAGACTGTGTGGTTGTTTCAAGGAGCACAATACGACGATACTTCAACAAAAATTAGCTGCATGGTCGAGTTGCCAGAACCAAGCCTTTACTGCGGTCACAACCATAAGAGCTATGTTTGGAGAGTGGTCAACAAGGCCTAGAGTGAACAGAATACCATCCCTACTGTGAAGCATGGTGATGGCTAACTGATGTTTTGGGAGGGTGTGAGCTCTAAAGGCACAGGGAAGTTTGTGAAAATGGATGGCAAGATGAATGCAGCATGTTATCATAAAATACTGTCAGACAATTTGCATTCTTCTGCACAAAAGCTGCGCATGGGACACTCTTTAAAATCCTGCTGGAAAGTCATGGGGTTTTCCAGCACGACAATGAGCACAAGGCCAAGTTGACTCTCCACTGGTTACAGCAGAAAAAGGTGAAGGTTCTGGAGTGGCCATCACAGTCTCCTGACCTTAATATCATCACACCACTCTGGGGAGATCTCAAACGTGGTTCATGCAAGACGACCAAAGACTTTGCATGACCTGGAGGCATTTTGCCAAGACGAATGGGCAGCTCTACTACCTGCAAGAATTCGGGGCCTCATAGACAACTGTTACCAAAGACTGCACGCTGTCATTGATGCTGAAGGGGCAATACACAGTATTAAGAACTAAGGGTATGCAGACTTTTGAACAGGGGTCAGTTAAATGTGAATCTCATAAGAAATAAAATACATATTTTGCCTGCTCACTCATGTTTTCTTTACAAATGGTACATATATTACCAATTCTATGTGTCGATTTGTGACCAATCTAAATGAATCACCAATTAAGGTAGAACTCCTTTTCCAAAAAAGTTGGGACGCTGCATCAAATGCAAATAAAAACAGAATACAATGATGTGCAAATCATTTGATCCCTATATTAAATTGAACAAAGACAACAAATAAAATGTTTAAACTGAGAATGTTTTTGGAAAACTCTCTCTTTAATAACAACACTGTGTTTGGGAACTGAGGAGACCAATTGCTGTAGTTTAGATAGTGAAATGTTTTCCCATTCACGCTTGATATATGATTTAAGCTGCTCAACAGTTTGTCGTATTTTTCGTTTCATAATGTGCCAAATGTTTTCCATGGGTGACAGGTCTGGACTGCACGCAGGCTAGTTTAGCACCCAGACTTTTTTACTACAGAGCCATGCTATTGTAATACATGCAGAATATGGTTTGGCATTGTCTTGCGGAAATATGCAGGCCTTCCCTGAAAAAGACATTATCTGGATGGCAGAATGTTGCTCCAAATCTAGAATTGTGCGCAAGTCGCCCATGCCATGTGCACTAATGCACCCCCATACAATCACGGATGCTGGTTTTTGAACTGTGCGCTAATAAGAAAACGGGTGGTCGCTCTCCTCTTTTGCCCGGAGGACGCGGCGTCCATGACCCCCGAAAATAATCTCACATTTTGATTCATCACACCACAGGACACTTTTCCATTTCCGTATATCCAGAGAAGGTGCTGGCGTTTCTGGATCTTGATTATGTATGGCTTCTTCTTTGCATGGTACAGTTTTAACTTGCATTTGTGGATGCAGCGACATACTGTGTTCACACCATGTTTAGCATCACACATTTCCAGACTTTTGGTTCCTCTGTTGCTGCTATTTTTGAAACGTGTTGCTGGGATCAAATTCAAAGCGTGCATGTATTATCTAAGAAAAAAATAACAATTCTCAGTTTCAATTTCATTTGATATGTTGTATTGGTATATTTTCCATTGAATATAGGGTTTACAGATTGGCACATCATTGCAGTCGGTTTTTCTTTACATTTTATAGAGCGTCCCAACTTTTTTGGAAACAGGGTTGTATAATTATATATTTCAGGGTTGAAAAATATAATTGGTGCAGTGACGTTTCGCTGACGAAGGCACTCCAGGGTTTCTGTCTGAACCAGCACCACTTCAGAATGTGCCACAGATACTGCATAGATCACATAGATTTTTAAGCCTTTTTGGTAGTCTTTGATGTTTGTGTTGAAAACACAATCATCGACTTGACAAAAATGTTCGACACAGAACCAAGAGGAAATTGCCTGGGAGTGTTGCCCTTATGGGCACAATCTGGGTCAGTTTAAAAAAATGGTGTTATCTCTTTAGCAACCCCATCCCTCACAGTGTCACCTTATTTTCACATTTTCACCTCATCTAACCAGTGTTTTTTGTCTCCATGGAGTTGATGTGTGCAGAGACGACAGCTTCAAAGGTTATTTGTTTAAAGTGTCAGTTTTTACCTGTTCCCTGCAGTCATAATTATCAACAAAAGTTAATGCGCGCACGCATGCACACACACACCTACATACAGTGAGACACTAAGCACTGGCAGTTCAGCACAGGTTCATTCTAGTACAGGGAAGACTTTCTGTCACTGGCTTTGCTTCTCTGAAAATATTTTCTAAGATGTTAATTAAAAATGCTAATACATACGTGTTGAAGTACTACAGTGTCCTTGCCATATGTATTTCATGGTGGTGGGTTCAGATACAAGGGGAGAATCTGTTGAGGAACAGAACTGTGCGATTATTTTACTTGCTGCATCTATTTTAAGGTGGGTGTTCATTTCCCTAAAAGATGGAAATATGTACTGGATTCCCATTTTGAAGACTGCATGCTGTTTCCATGGAAGCTTAAAAGAATCACTTAGGTCTATCATTCTCTGAATTGGTCCACCATCGTAAATGTCTGTATACAAGCTTTACTGTAAATGTATAATTTAATATCATCAGCATTGAAGCACTGTGCAGATTTGACACATTGAAAGAATATTAAAAAAATGTGTATATCCTTTTTTTTTCTTTTAAAACCTCTCAACCATTTTACTATTTGCCTTTCCTGGAGAGCATCCAATCTAAGCAAGCATTTAACAGCAGAGACTAGACTATTCCATTATCTTCCATACGGATTTTAGAGTTTATACTGCACCTGGGAGAGGAAGCACTGCTTAGATTTGGTCAACATGCCTGATGGCACCCTAGTACTGAACTACATAGGGCAACTACATGTAGTTCTGAACTACATAGGGCAACTACATGTAGTTCTGAACTACATAGGGCAACTACATGTAGTTCTGAACTACATAGGGCACAGTGTGCCGCAAGATCATGAGTATTCCCAATCAGGAAAGCAAATGCTTTACTAAAGATACTAAATGCAGTTGTGGCATTGTGATGGGGAAAGACACAGGGAACAGACACAGCGGGTGTGCTGAGGGCCCTGGTTGGTGTTTTATTAACAAAAAGAGAAGGATGAGTGGAGGAGGTGAGGGAGGTATTAAAAGCAACAGTCAAAACCCTTTTTAAGTGGAGGCGGCGTCAACTCTTGGGCGGCCTCCTGGTGGGGGAAGGAGGTGGCAACTTCAGCCACTACTCCGGCAGCCTCCTTCTCTTGGCCGTCTTTCTCCTTCTCTGTCTTCAGGCTTCTCTTGTCATCTCTTTTTGTTCTTTTAGCACCTCTGCCCAGTGCTGCCCCTGGGAGCCCTAAAATGCCTCCTCTGACGAGGTCTCAAGGGGAGGCAGATGTGCAGGGGCGGGGCTGACCTAGCAGGTAGCTTCTGGAATCATCTGGAAGGTACCAGCTGTTTCAGTGGGGGGGGTGTTGGTGCGATGCTGTTATGTGGGATGTGGGCAAATTCTCGCCGCACCATACAACCAGCACAATCCCTTTTAAGCCTTCTGAGGTTATTGTTCCTACCCAACAACAGAGACAGGTGAATGTAGAGGAACTTTGATCCCTGGGTTTTTTCGCTCAGATTTTTTTGAAAATTTGTATATTCTTGTATTATATTTTGTACCATTTGGTGAGTGTTGATTTAGGGAACTGCTGTTTCGCCTCAACCTTGAATGGCTTTAATCGGACTGGATGGCTATAGAGATGAAGGGAGGAAAGGATTGACCTGACTGAAGGTTCGGGACGGAGATTATGGGAGAGGAGGAAGGGAGGCATGATGGGAGAACGGTTTGGAGGGTGTAATAAAGCTGGATAACAGTTCAAGACCAGAACTGAACATAATCAGACGGCCGAATTTAACATGAAATATGGACGCAAGATCAGATTCTCCTCATTAAGTGTAAATGTCCCACTGTGTTCTCTGATTCAGTGTGTTATACTATTCTACCTTAACTGGATGTAGAAGACTGGTGTACATAACACCGATCAGCCATAACATTATGACCACTGACAGGTGAAGTAAATAACACTGATAATCTCGTCATCGTGGCACCTGTCAGTGGGTGGGATGTATTAGGCAGCATGTGAACGTTCTGTCCTCAAACTTGATGTGATAGAAGCAGGAAGAATTGGCACGCGTAAGGATCCAAGCGACTTTGACAAGGGCCAAATTGTGATGGCTAGACGACTGGGTTAGAGCATCTTCAAAACTTGTGGGGGTGTTCCCGGTCTGCAGTGGTCAGTAACTATCAAAAGGGGTCCAAGGAAGAAAAAGCGGTGAACCGGCGACAGGGTCATGGGCGGCCAAGGCTCACTGATGCACGTGGGGAGCGAAGGTTGGCCCGTGTGGTTTGATCCAACAGATGAGCTACTGTACAGAATGGTGTCAGAACACAGTGTATCACAGTTTGTTGCGTATGGGGCTGTGTAGCCTCGTCTGATAAATCACATTTTCTTTTACATCACATGGATGGCCGGGTGCGTGTGTGTCACTTACCTGTAGAACACATGGTACCAGGATGCACTATGGGAAGAAGGCAAGCCAGCAAAGCTGTGTGATGATTTGGGCAATGTTCCGTTGGGAAACCTTGGGTCCTGCCATTCATGTGAATGTTACTTTGACACGTACCACCTACCTGAGCATTGTTGCAGACCATGTGCACCCTTTCATGGCAATGGTATTCCCTGATGGCATTGGCCTCTTTCAGTGGTATAATGCGCCCTGCCACAAAGCAAAAACGGTTCAGGAATGGTTTGAGGAACACAAGGTGTTGACTTGCCTCCAAATTCCCCAAAATTTCAATCCAATCGAGTATCAGAGGGATGTGCTGGACAAACAGGTCCGATCCATGGACGCCCCACCACGCAACTTACAGGACTTAAAGGATCTGCTGCAACGTCTTGGTGCCAGATACCACACAGCACACATTCAGAGGTCTAGTGGAGTCCATGCCTCGACGGGTCAGGGCTGTTTTGGCGGCAAAAGGGAGGACCTACACAATATTAGGCAGGGGGTCTTAATGTTATGGCTGATGGGTATATACTGCATATGCATCAGGGTGTTGGCATGCCTTCCAGGGCTGGAGATGTGCTCCACCACACAACAGCTTTCAAATGTCAGGAGTCTTCTCTGTGCTGCAGCCTTCACAGTGCATTTAGAGTCAAGTAAAAAGGTTACTTACAAATACCACATAATGTCTCACGGAATGCTGGACTATAGTACAGCCAAAATAGGATTACTGAAGCTTGAATGCCTCGGATGTATGGCTCTTGCTGGAATGTTTAAGTCCCCATCTCCCGCACACTTCACACGAGGCAGTCCTTTCAGTCAGAAGACATTATAGTCAGGTATGCCTGGAAATGCAAACGAGATTATGGAATACAATATTTTGAGCCATCCATTTTAGAAAAAGAGAGAATGCACTGTTTAATACTGAGGTGCTCATGTAATATAATATTACAGTTTTCATATTTGTTCTCATTTTAGATTAAAGGAATTTCAGCCTGAAATGTATTCGTTTTCTCTCACATCACCCCTTTACGACTCTATGCTGCTCCTGCAGTCATTTAACGGTAAAACCAGGACTCACCATAGTCCAATCCTTAAGATGTTCTAATGAAGTCAGGGGACTGTGTTCTGGAGATGTCATAACAACCCCCTGGTCAAAGGTAGTCCACATTACAAGAATACGGTGAAATTTGGGACACTGACTTAGTCAATGACAACCCTGGTTGTATAGTTGTGAAGGTGCCTTTCTCTCGGGGGAAGAAAAACAAGTAGCTAATAAGTCATTCACGGTGAAAATATAATCAATGTCAATCGCATACAACTCAAAGCTGTAAATCACTTGTGCTTAACCCGGTCTAAAGTCTCAGTTTAAAGTCTAGAAAGACATCTAAAAGCAAAACTTCCATGAACTTGCCATAGAGCTATTGGCAGCAGATGCCATGAATTTAAGAGAAACCTTGAGGTGCCTCTCTTTGGAAAACAACCAAATACGTCATACAGGATGACAGTATAATCAGAGCCATAGATAGTGATTACAATGTGAAGTTGGAGATTGCTTGTACACCAACACTCCTCAGCCTGCCAGCCTATATGGAGCTCTCTTGACTCTAGAGAAAACACTGGAGACAAACTGCTGGGGTACAAGCATCCCCACCCACTCTGAGCTACTGCCGCTGCCAGCCTTCACATCCAAGGGCATCTGGAATCGATCAGGTGGGGAACAACAATGCTAATCACCCTCACATCCTCACGTGTGTACACACGCACGCACACACACACACACACACACACACATGTGCAATCACCTCTCGGAGCTGTAAGTGGAGACAGCTAATCGTGTGCCCACGCTTCAAACTCTTCAAGGTCCCTTTCATGAGTGAGGCAACCTGGGAAATAAATGGGAAATTGTGATAGATGACACCTCAAAATATTGTGTAATTACATTTTGAACCTGTGTGCTTGACCTGCAGACAATGCTTTTAAAATCGCCAGGTCACTTTATGGACCGAGGATGAAGGTTTTACGGTGCTTATCTTCCTCGACCTTAGCTGACCAGGTGTGTGATGACCTCGTAACAAAGGCAAGAAGCTCCCCGCCCGCCGTAATTGTAAAGTATGACTTTCATTACGACAGCCGTCTTGCCCTTTGTCGTGGCTTTTCTGCTTAGACGACACGATTGCTTTTAGTTGGATGATGACGACGACAATGTCGAGTAATAAAGAACCCCTGCTGTTCATAATAGTCATTATGATTGTGTAGCAGAGGCACCTCTGATCCAGTGTTCTGACGTGTCCCAAATATGTTACACTGGTTTCTCCTCTGAGGTAATGTTTTATGTGTGTGAAAGGGTGTCTACTGACCTGTGCTGTCCCCAGGGAGTCAAACTGAGCGGGTTAAAGTGCAATCTACTGACTCCACCTTTCCATTTTTCTTCCTGCCTCACTCTGCTAATACGCACACAGATGCATGCACGCGGCTGCGCCTCCCAAAACTAGCTTTCATCTCGAGGAGAGGCCAAGCCGGATGATCCCACATTAATATTTCAGATATCTACCACCTAGCACAAAGAGTAGAGAAGCAAGTTGTGTTTCACTGCTCATAGTTGTTACACATTGTTAGTGTATGTGAGCACAGAGGGGGAAATGTGTTACGTAAAGAATATAATAACTTACTGTATTAGACCTAATTAGGTTTACATGTATTTCTTTTTAAGCCAATGATGTAAAATCATTCCATTTATTACAAAATAAATTAAGTTTATCTTGCATGTAGCCTTTCTTCCTGACAGGCACCACTTGGCCACATAAATTGGAGGGAAAAAAGATGCAAAGGTTTTGTCCAAATGTGTAAAAATGTCAGTCAGGTGTTGATAACTCACATTCTGAATGAGAATGTTTACTCTCATAGATACCCGTGTGCCTTTGAGAGCTCCAAGCCGGACTGATGTTCCAATCAATCAGGTCAGGGCTTCTGAATAGGCCCAGTGTTTTAATCTTGTTCGTGTTGGGAAATATGTGGGTGGAGAATATTGACCGATTCCATTCACCAGTGGACTCCCTGTCTGGATTCAATTACCCTGGGTAATTAACATCTTCAACGAGCGTGGCATTCTGTTTACATTCGACTCTGAATTCTCTTTCGCAGAAATCGTTTAAAAAACGTATGCTTGAATTTACAGTCTTATCGGTTGCATTGCTTGTGTAGTCTCACGATTAACCTCTCAAGTTACAGTACCTTAGAACATCCATAAATAACAATGATTGGTTAGACTGTTCGCATATTGAAAACTAATATGAATGTTGGAGAAGGCATATTATGCTGTGGAGATGAGGAGGCATATAATCGATGCCATGCTCCATTTGTATTATTCCCTGCTGAAAGTGAGAGAGCAGTTTGTGTCCAAAATGGTTCCCTATTCCGTATGCGGAACTATGCGTCCTGTTCAGAAGTAGTCCATTATATCAAGAAAAGGTTTCCATTTGGGCCACATGCTTTGAACGGAGAAACAACAGTAGGGTTTGGGAGTGTGAAGCGATCATGCAGGGATCGGTCAATAAACACCCAGAGAGTTTAACACATGGCCTCAGGGGTGTCTCTAGAGTCCTTTAGAAGAGACGAGTGACAATGTCTCGGAGTCATTAGGATGACGATGGATGAACGGTAGAAACATGGAGCAGATCTAAGGTGTTTCCTACTGGAAATCTAAAATGTCGGTGAGAGAACTCTTCTGGCTGGTTTTCCCCTCTACTGCGGCGTGCATACGGGGCCTTTCTGAAAGGCACACTAGGAAACTAGGAAATGGACACACACAAGAATGAAGACACACGTTCCTGCATGAACACAAACACATGCACACAACAACACATTACCTCCATCGGGCTTTGCAGAGATTTCAAAGGATTTTTATCGTAACAAGTCCAGGTCCGATCATCCAGTTTCCCATGGGGGCACAACCTGGACGAACTCAAAGTGTTTTCTGGGTTCCCTGCTGAATCGTTCATGACAAAAGTTGTTGTTTTCCTCTGCCATGATGACCCACCTTTACCAAAGTTCAAGTGAAGTGCAATTTCTTTATTTGCTCGGTCGAACTTCTGGGCCAATATACATGTTTTGCAGACGCTCCACTGATTTGGTATTCAGCAGAAGCAGCTTAGCTAACAATCACTAGGGGCTTTTCGAGACTATTCCTGCTCTCTTGGGAACTTTCTTTTAAAGAAATCGATTGAGAGTATCCCTCTGGAAGGTTTTTAGCGGTCTGAATTCTGTTTCTGCACTAAAGAAACAACAAAACAAAATGCAACTCGAGAACCACAGAACGGGTCATTTCATTATACATAACAGGTCATTTCATTTTACATAATGACATCACTTTTTACAAACATACAGGACAATTTAGAAGATGGACACAACTGTAGAATTTGGAAGGTGCAAACATTTTAGGGAGAAAACCAATGGTTGTGTTAACAACACAGGGTGTCTCCCATGTGTTTGTTTTGCCAAGGTCGTCTGTTCACTGCCCGGGTGCTTTGGTCATGTCGTGTGTCTTGCGAAAGTCATTATGTATCACAAACGGCACACTATTCCCTCTAGTGCACTGCTCTTGGCTAGATCCCAATGGACACTGGTTCCAAAGTAGTGCACTACAGGGAATGCGGTGCTGTTTGAGATGCAGTACATAATGAAGGCCAGAGTCCTGCAGTGGTGTAAGGACACAACAAAACACACTTCATGGTTTGAATGACTGTAGTGCAACACTGATTCACTTCAGCTCCACTACATTACTAGGGATAGCATCAAAATCCTTCAGATTCCTCCCGCTTCTATATGCTTCAGCTTTTTCATTGACTGGACAATGTACAATCTTGTCATGCACTCAATCGTTGTTCGTTGGGAGCACATGTCTAAAAAGAGAATATCAAAACGGCATATCTTATTAAAGTGGCTAGGGAGGCTACAGTTTTTATGGGAACAATGATCTCTTACTATGAAAACTATGTTTCCCTCATCTGCATTTGTCTTTCTTGCAGCTAGATACTGTGCACGTGTCTGACAAGGAACAATTAAATACAATACATCCATGGCTATAGACTGACATCTACTGATCATGGACTCCCTAAAGTAGCTTTGCTGCCATCTAGTGATTGTGTCTGGAACCGAATCACATCTATAACAAGTCACAAGAAAACAACGCACACATTCTTCAATTTCAACAGAAACGTAATGTTAACCTTCCTACTCATTAGACATGATTGTGAATCTTGTGTTTCACAAACAAGTATAGTAACTGAAGAAAATTGTAGTAAAATAACCTAAGTCTGTCATGGTGACTACCAGTGATAGGTCTCTCACTGTACATCATTTTAAAATCTGAGCATTCTTTTCAAAGGAAACATGGAGAACCTGATAAACAGGACATGTAGCTAGAGCATTTTTAGGTGTGTCAAAAAGGCTGCCATCATGGTGAAAAATCAGTTGCTCTGTCACTGAGGAATAAGTGTGTATGGGTCAAGGCCATAGCCATGGAGTCAAAATTGCGGGAGTCCCCCGAAAAAGGACTCTTAACCATCAATATTTGCACAATCTGATAAACCTAACCTCAGTAGCACCTGTGCCTAAACCTAACCTCAGTAGCACCTGTGCCTAATCCTAACCTCAGCCAACATTAATTATGTTGTAGGAACAATACCAACACAGCAATATCAGATGAGTCATCAATATTTACTCCTTATCTCACTCACCTCCATGTCACCTGTTCTCCCTGCCGTGTACGTGTACGTGTCGACATCCTCATACTCTCTCTCCCTCTCTCTCTTTACTCTGAACACACCAAAGTGAACACTAACCTCCTAAGACCTGAGCTTTGATAATGTATGCATTTGTAATTTCTCTTAGCTATTTGGGATCAGTAGGACCTGATAAGTATAATATAATAGTATAAAGTATTGTCTTTGAACAGGAAGTACTTTTTTTTTTAATTATGACATTGGGTGTATTTTACTACATAACACAATAAATCACCAATGTGTAACAAAGAAAACTGTTCATTTCAACTCACAGTGTGAGTGAGTATATGTGTGTGTGCACTAAGTGTGTGTGCATTTCAATGCCTGAACATGGCAACAAATAAGGGCACAACTGCTAATGACATATGCAGGCAAATTGTTTTATTTATGTACTGTACATCTTAGTGTATTATTCATTTGTCAGTACCAGTGAGGTATTCAAAGACCAATAAGTAATGCATGTTACATGCACCAGCACAGCAGAAGGAAGAACATGGTGCAGGAAGCCTGAAGCATAGTGTCCTCATATGTGGATACAGGGTCTCAGGAGGTTAAATAAACACTATCATTAAACAAGTGGTGTTTCTTGCCATGAGGATCAGGAGTGGATTCCTAACCATTTCTGATCTGAATGGCAATGATTATTATATCAAGAAACATAGACTCATCTCTTGTACTACTGTATAGTTCAAATGTCACTGGCACGATTCCTCTTGCTCATAATGACACTCACTGTGAATGAAAGCTGACTGTAATCCAACTGTTTGCGCTTAAATCAAACAAACAATAATGCTATTTACCATAAGAATGTGCAGATATACAGTTCTATTCGAGAATGCCATAAATCAAAGCTACTACTGTCTACATAAATTACACATGTAGCTCAACATAAATGACCGACAATTTACTCAGATTTCACGTGGGGTTTCTGACAAATTTAACGTAAGAAAAACTTTAACCTTAGTTGAATACACCCGTGAGCACCACTGCTCGTCGCTGGGTGAGTGGCTAATGTGTGGCCAATTAACTTTCCAGGTAACTTAGCTATGATAGCTAACGTTAGAGATGGTTGATTGATTAGCTCTCACAAATCGGCCCGTTTTCAGAATTACTGACATTATTTAGCAAAATATTATTTATTTATACAATTAGGCTACAGTTCCTGCACAAAATGACGTATTGACATTGTTGTTAAAACTATCACAATTAACAGTGATATAGCCTACGTAACACATATTACATTTTAGTTTTCAACTTTTTAATTCAATTGAAAATAATGAAATTGAGAGACAGTACAGTGTTTGCATTTATTGATTTTACCCTTGAATCCTGGTGTAGCATTCTGAATTCATTCCTTTAATTCTGTTAAGACAGACTCGACTAGCTCTGCTCCTGATTCCTTTAAAGTTATTTAAATTAACCAGGAGCACCTCCAACACCTTCTCATATAAATGATTTTGTAAGGAAATAAAAAAATTATGTGCTGTCTATTAAAGCAGGGAGCGGTAAAATAAATTATGGGGATTTCATTTCTGTGACTGAGAGATAACTGTGTTACAGTCCTACATTGCTCTCAAGGCTACAACGTAACACAAAACATAACCAGTCAAGATTTTAAAATATCATTTTTCAAATCACGTTTTTAAATTGGCCAGGAGAACTAATGAGTAGGGAACTCAAATGTCTCTGGTTGCTTTTATGCCAATTTTAACACTGTAAACAGTTAATATATATTTTAATGTTATGAGGGTTAGTGGACCCTGGCAAATAAGTTCAGAAGTGGAACAGCTGAAACTAAGAGGTAAATGTAGGCTAACTAAACCCTTCATTCATTGTAATATTTTACCCAGATTTTAAATGCAGTGACCTATCTCTGAGAAATGCAGTTATCCAATGTCCAGTCATATCCACATTATCACAGGTCTACAACGTTCTTCCTCAGAGTGTCTGATGCCCCTGACTACTGTTACAGGTCTACAACGTTCTTCCTCAGAGTGCCTGATGCCCCTGACTACTGCTACAGGTCTACAACTTTATTCCTCAGAGTGTCTGATGCCCCTGACTACTGCTACAGGTCTACAACTTTATTCCTCAGAGTGTCTGATGCCCCTGACTACTGTTACAGGTCTACAACGTTCTTCCTCAGAGTGTCTGATGCCCCTGACTACTGCTACAGGTCTACAACTTTATTCCTCAGAGTGTCTGATGCCCCTGACTACTGCTACAGGTCTACAACGTTCTTCCTCAGAGTGCCTGATGCCCCTGACTACTGCTACAGGTCTACAACTTTATTCCTCAGAGTGTCTGATGCCCCTGACTACTGCTACAGGTCTACAACTTTATTCCTCAGAGTGTCTGATGCCCCTGACTACTGCTACAGGTCTACAACTTAATTCCTCAGAGTGTCTGATGCCCCTGACTACTGCTACAGGTCTACAACTTTATTCCTCAGAGTGTCTGATGCCCCTGACTACTGTTACAGGTCTACAACGTTCTTCCTCAGAGTGTCTGATGCCCCTGACTACTGTTACAGGTCTACAACTTTATTCCTCAGAGTGTCTGATGCCCCTGACTACTGCTACAGGTCTACAACGTTCTTCCTCAGAGTGTCTGATACCCCTGACTACTGTCCACCAGAGGCGTGGAACCATGGGATGAGAAACAGTATGAGACTTTGTGAACTCTTAATTCTTTGACGCATTTCAGGATGTTATTCCAAATATCACTCTCCAAACCTTTCAGACCCACCTTGCAATTACTGAGTTAGTTTATTTACAGTAGTCATCCCATGACCACATACTTTAAGCTTTTTGGCCACTGGCTATAAATGTGTCAATCTCCAGCCAAAAGTAGTGCCTGATAAATGTGTACCATGTCATGTGCCGCTAATCGCCCCATGTCATCCAAACATACTGATTTAAATGGCTCCGTTCTCCTCCTCCTGTGCCGGTCCTGAAATCTCTTCGGTGCACCTGTCTGGTCTCATCGCCTACTTTCCAGTGACCCTCTACTGACCCTGGAGGTCTGCTTGTCTGCTCAGCCCCGTCTCTCCTATGTTTGGTGCAGGTATTCCCATCACACTCTTCTCTCCTGAGTGTTCTGCTCGCCAGGTGCATAACACACAGACACAACGCAGACTTTGGACTCATCTGTATTTGTTGCCAAAATTAACATCTTGTATATTTTATTGACTTTGTCTTAGCTCCGATTTTAGACTGGAATAGTTTCATTTAAGGCCTCCAGATATTTTTTGTATTTTTAGCTTATTGGATAGATTTTGTGTATAAACATGAAATTAAGACCTATGTGTGTAGGATTACTTTGATATCTTTATGGACATACATTTTCTAACTGCAAATTTATTTCTATGCTGCACTAGAAAAATGTGTTCTATAGCCGGACTAGCCAGAATATGGGTTTTACAGCAGATGGTGCGTGCGTGGGCATTTAGGATTCATGGTTGCTATTCAAATTCAGATAACCTTAGAACTGTATAATTCACCACGTATGGAAAATGCTATGTATAATATTGAATTGTCAGAAAGTGATGAATATAAAAGAAAGATAACTCATGGCGAATAAATCTTTTGGCGAATACTTCCGGTAAACCAGTTAAGGAGGTCATGCCATATTGTTTTCCTATTTATACAGACCACATTATCTGCCTACCTCATTCCATTTCTGGGACCTGTAATACAACATCTCTTATATATATTTATCCACACAAAATCTATTACCACACGGACTTGGTGCAATCTGTTTTCTAAACAATGTGCTCCTTATTAAGACAGCTTTACCTGAATGTTGGACAATCAGTATTTGTTAAAAGAATCACAACTCTCTCCTATCTTGGTGACAGAGACTGGCCTCTTATCCTATTCTAATTTGATCATTCAAATGTAAAGAAACAACTCTTAACTGTAAATTGCTCCATGTCTTTTGCGATGCACTGAATATCTTACTGTAAAATGCTCCATGTCTTTTGCCATGCACTGAATATGTTACTGTATATTGCTCCATGTTTTTTGCCATGCACTGAATATGTTATTGCTAATATCTGGAAATGTGCATATGAATCGTGGACCATTTATTGTGGCTCTCTCAAATCTGGATTTGTGCTCTAGTCCAAATCTGGACCTGTGCTCTAGTCCAAATCTGGACCTGTGCTCTAATCCAATTCCAAACTTGTGTTCAGAACATTGTTGTTGATTTATGCTCCCTTAAAAGCCTGTTTCTTCTGGATGTTTCTTCTGGTGGCCCAAGTGAATGCGTTTGTTGACAGTTCCAATCCAGATGAGTTGGTCATTACTGAGACTTGGTTGGGTATGAGTGTCTTGAAAGTTGATGTACAGGATAGCTAATATTTTTAAAGTAATAAGTATTTTTTTTAAACATTAAAATCTCAAATAACTATTTGCTGACAATTGCTGGATGTTACAGCTCTCCATCATTACCAGTCGGTAATCAACCAGCCGTAAGCTTTCTCCTGGCCACTAACACTCTGGTGTTAAGAAATGCTTAAACCTCCTGCCCATGTCCTAAAGTGATGACTCCTTTCAGCTTATAACCAATCCAACAAGGTATGCTACTTGATATACTCCTACTACTCTTTGATATAATCCTCACAAATAACCTTATAAATAAAAGACTGGTGTATTCTGTAATTACCTTAATGATCACTGTTTTGATGGTTGTGTGCGTAATGGCATCTCAGTAAAATGAACTGTTCTGAGGTGTTACAGACATTTGGGGAAAATGTCAGTGAGCAAGATCATTGACCTGGGCCCGGTTTCCCAAAGCACTAATGATCGTAAGATGCAAGTAAGTGCCTTTTAATTTTATCAGTGCGTTTTCCTAAAGCATTGTTACTTTGCACATTACATCGCTCGTTAATTAATGAGTTCTCCGTACCACTCATTAGTCCATCGTAACCGGCACTCAAGGTTTCGGTAGGTTACTTTTTAAATGTAATCAGTTACAGTTACAAGTTACCTGTCCACATTTGTAACCAGCAACGTAACTTTTTGATTACTCAAACTCAATAATGTAATCAGATTACGTTACTAAGAGGCATTGGAAAACAAATAGAGATAGCCTTTAACTGAAAACCTTTCGCGGGATAAATCAAGTTGACATAGCTGGGCAAAAACGGAATTCGCATTTTACCTTATGGGTTGTGTAGGCTGCAGTGCCTGTGGAAATTGATTTCTAAACCATTGCTTAATACTTCAATATGATTGGGCTCTACATTCTCTCTACATTACACACTAAAGATGTGTCAGATATTCAGTCATTCCAATTAATCCAATAAACATCGATCTTCCAGAATCTGACTTTTTATCTGAACATAACCCAAAATCGAATGATGCTTAAGCCTGTTCTGTTATTTGTGTTTTATTCTTGTTTTCAATTGCTTCAAAACATTGTTGAAAAATAAATGGCAATTACTCGAAAAGGGTACTGACATTGTTGTATATAAAAATTAAGATATCCATAGCTTTTCACGCATAAACTAAATCTGCAGTAGTCTGATGATTTGCTCCACAACCAACATAGTCAAAATGTTGCAGAAACCCCTGGCAAGCAAATGCTCGTTTGCAATCGTGAACACCCTCATAGAAATAGGATTTACCAGCACAAACGTAACCTGCGATTATTATGGCCACAAGTGATGGATTTTCAAAACGCAAATTAAAGAAATTAACTGTGATTATAAACCTGCACTCTGAGCTTAAAGTAAATTACCACAAAATGAACACAATTTTCACAGATGTAAAGCAAGCAGAATCACATGGCCTACCATATGGACCGAGCTGATGTGCCTGCATCAAATGCAAATAATCATTATTTGGCAGTGCTTCCCAAGACACCTTTTCTCCTCAAATGTCGTGGTTAATTCCATATAATGTTTTATCTTGAAGGCAGCGCCACGTTACAGCTATTCTAACAAATAGTTGCATAATCTATTAAACAATTCCTGTAAAAGTTATTTGGTGCAACTCTGGCTGTGTTGTTTGGTGCATTTGACAAATTAACCATGAAACTTGAAAAAGATATAACACCAGTATGCCTATTGCCTATCATTGTTCTGAGAATTTTGCGTTGAGTAGATAACTAAGTAACATTTGATATGACTCAGCTAATATGATCGAAGATATACTGTTTTTACCAGCCATCCAACGAACCAAAACCAGAGAAATTTATACTAGCGCTTCCGTCACTAAACAGGTTGTGTGTGTCCACCTTTGCGCAATTCATATTTTGGTTCAAATAACGATGTTTTTATAACATTAAATAATAAACTCAAGCATACAACGTGTCATAATTCTTTCGCTTTGAATTTCAATTGAAGTAATCCAAAAGATAAGGAAGAGGATTAGGGCCACGTGTGAAAAATGTAATAAAGTCAGAATTCTTAGATTATAGTCAGAAGTATGGGCATCTGTAAGTGACCAATATGAGAGTCACATACGTTGCATGCTGCAGCCTGGGAGCCATACACTGACCAAACATGTCGGATTTAAGCAACTTTTTGCGTGTTCGAGGTGTCCCAGATGAAGCCATTTCATTACTGGAAGAACAAAAGGTGAGTAAAAGAGAAATGTGTGTTGGTTTGGTACCTGGAGTTGGTAAAAACAAAGAAAATGCTATGGATATGAAGGATGTGAAATGCAGACACGATATAGCTTGTAGCACGTTTCTTTAGCTAACAGTTGGGTGACTGGAACAATATTATTATTATTTGTTTTTCATATCATATAATTTAATAGTCTGCCTAAAGACCGACTGATCAGCTGAGCTAGCAACGGCAGGCAGGCGTAGAGCCAGAGTTTGGCCTGTCACGATAATGACAATATGACTTATCCTAAGATATAGGCACATGGCCTCGACCATTTTTGCTGACCTCGATATTGCCCATTGTGTTTGCATGCATGTTTCTTAACATAAGAATGGACGTCGCAACATTTCAACCAGTCCCGATGCTTCTGTACAGGCAGCTCCGCATACACACATAGCAGACAGAGACAGGTTAAAATAACGTGTTACGCGATGATATTAGCTGTTTTAATTTGTGTTCTTCCTGACGAGTGTATAACTCCAGCCAGAAAGTTTGTAACGGCTGGATCAGACGTTGTCAATCGGGGAAGAATGTCAGGCAGCACAGAGCAGATGAACGGGGCAGGACAATTTTCTAAATAAAACTCCATGTGCAGTCCTTCTTAACCATGGTAGAAGCACTACAAATCTCTGACAAATTAGTTGTTTGGGACAAATTAGTTGTTTGAGCCATAAACAGAACAGTGTTTGGGTGTATTAAATTTATATTTAAAATGGTTTAGTCATTTAGCTCCATTCACCCCAATTCTCTCAGGTCTGACCACAGTCTTGTCTAATAGCCACAGGTTTCAGTTGGATTAACACAGAATGAGGTAAAATAGATAATATCAGTTTCTATTGCAGGCAACATCGAGATACACATAAACATGTGAATGCCTCTGAAGTCTGACAGTGAGTGTTTAACACTACCTGGCTTGTTTTAACCAGGAGAGGGTGATCAGTCACTGAAAAGCTATACAGGATCATGATTTTAGTTTTTTATTACATTATTTTACTGACCCCTGTACCAAAAGCTTTCCTGAAAATGTACATCAGTATTTTTATACTGAAACTAGTACTGATTTAAGGGGCTAAATCTCAACATTATGTATGTGATGTGCACTTTGGAGAAAACTCTCTTTTCTTTCTTCTGTGCAAATTGACAGCGATGTCATTGTGCTGATGGATGATACAACGCTGGCATATTACATCCCCTCGTATGGAGTCCGGACTGCCCTCTTCAATATCTGCAAATGTAAAAAGCCCATCTCAAAGTGAAAACAAGGGCTTTTAGAAAAACTTCAGAAAAAAATCAGAATGGAAGGCACCAGGGAAAACATATCACATGCAGAAACAGGAACAACACAGACAAAGAAGCTAAAACAACCGGAAATATAGAGCGAGGATGGATTCATAGTGACATGGCCAAACTGGTAAGGGCAAAGCTGGGATGTGGCACCAGAAACATGTAATTGCCAATTAATGCTGGATTAAAAGACATCCTTCATGAAGGAAACTTTTCTTTCCTGATGGGATATCTGCTAAAGGATCATAATCAGATTTTCAGTTTGAGGTGTGTGACTTCAAACAGAACCACCTTACTGATGGCACTTGCCTGTCTGTTGGCACTATACGAGACTGCAAGGCAGATAATGTTAGGCTTTTACATTGCAACAAAGCCAAAAGAACATGAAGATGATGCCAGCAAGACATCTGAAGTGATTCTTGTCTCAACACACCGTGGCGATGAAATCAATACAGCAGCACTACAAGTGGGAGATGTCATGGTTGACTTTTATGGAGTCCAGCCTTCTTTAAATATATCTATAGGCTCTGCACTTAACTTTGGTCCCCTTTACAGCGTTGAAGAAGACACAGAGGACACATTGATATATGAGGGTTTTCCTATGCCCACCAGTCCAGCTCATCCAGAGGATGTGAGAACCATCACTGAACATCTTGCTTACACTTTACATGACATGATTACAGCTTTCTCTGATGCAGAGATTTTGAACAAAGCACTGAATGTGAGACGCATACTTCCAGACAACAAAGAAGAAGCAGGGAGTGGATCTGGGATACTGAGAGATGTTCTCAGCTGCTTCATGCATTAATTCTACAATTGATGCACAATGGCACAATGGTACTTGGTACAACAGTTAAAGTGCCTTTCATTCGTCCATGATTTCCCTGCTGAAACATGGAAGTAGATTGGCAGAATCCTTTTGAAAGTTTAACAAGATTGTCAATATTTGCCAAAAAAACTTGCACTCCCCTTCCTTGAACAGGTGCTTTTTTAGCAATCGGTACAGTGATCTAAAAGCACATTTTCTGCAGTTTGTGAGCAGCCAAGAACTTGAGGTTTTGATGCAAGCCATGAGTAATTTGTCCGCAGTAGACTCTGATGATCTTGTGGAAGTTCTAGACAGCTATGGCTGTAGAAGGAGAATAACAGCAGAGGCTCTTCCTACAATAGTTGATGAAATATCCAAAAGACCAATTGGGCACACATGTGGGAAGATTCTGCACATAGCTGACAGCTATGAGAACTTCCCAGATTTCTGTCCAGAATTTAATGCAGTTCTTGAGAGAAATGTCTGGGTAATGGACATTGTTTAGATTGACACAACCATTACCAGAACAATATATTGTTGAGTTTTTCATGTATGAACTAATGTGAAGAAGAAAGTCCAGCTTTGGCTACAAAAACTATAGTTTTGTGTGTTTCAGTGGTGCATTCGCAAAACCACCACCACAAACTGACAGACAGTCCAGATCCATCTCCACTAGATCCAAGTTGTCCAGCTTCACAACACAAACCTTCTGGCTGGACAGAAACATGTTTATCATGTAATTGAGGTTGAGGGCTTACATTCCAGCCGCAGCAAGAACTGTGGCATGCTTCATCACATCTGAGTGCCGTTAGTTATATACTTTTTTATTTTTGAATGCTATATAATAATTTTTTTGGGCAAAATTATGTACCAACCAGGTGAAAGATGTGTAAACCACCTTTGAATTTCAGCCAATAGTGTAGCCAACCCTAACTCTGTCTATTAACTGGAATTTCATGTTTGTCCAGCAAGTGCTTTGTTCTAGTCATCCAGACCAAGTCTGAACTAACTAGAACCAGACCTACTGTAAAGGTACTGCTGGCAGTTCAACACTATTGTTAAATTCCCAGTAATCTTTACAAGATTACCTATGTTTTTTTTTTTGCATTAGTCATGCTTGCAAAATGTTGCTTTATATGCCACTGCTGGATGTAATTGAATTCAGGTCTTTATAATTTGACTGCTTGCTGATTATTTGTGAAATACCACTTCTTGGTTAGTGAAAACAAGTCTGAAGTGTAGTTTTCAGTAAATGGTGAAACTATTCTGATGTTTTTTTAGATCTTAACAGTATCTTGTGACACCACCAATCCCAGTTGAATTGCAGCAGTATAACAAACTCTGCCCAGTAGTCGTGAACTCATGTTGGACTGGTTCCTTCTGAACAGACTGTGTTCTACAAATTCTCTTTAAAATTCAGACACTTATTACTATCTGATTATTATGTGCTAAAATTGCAAGTATTTTGTTGCTGAAAGAAGTAGAGTTTAAGTCATCCAAATTGCAGGCATTTTTAAGCAGCAAAAATGTGATCTCTTTAATTTTGGACACTTTTTATTGATTGTTATTGCACAGGCACTATACAATGCAGTCTAATCATTTTGTGTTCTTACATTACACACCTTGTGCATCAACACATTTGATACTAGTGATTCCAAAAGGGCAATAATTGTTCAGGAATACTTGTTCCAAAGTCTCAGGTTCTCAGCTGTTGTGTCTGGCTTTTATATTGCTGTTTGCAGGTCTTCATAAGCATCAACGCTTGCCTTAATTCTACACCATGTTTATGGATGATTCTTGAGGTATTTTGTGATACAACAGACCCTGGTTGAATAGCCATGGTACCTGAAGTGTTGATGATCTTTTACATTAGGTGACTATTGTAGAAAAGGTTTTGATAAAGAGGCTATCAGAGACTAAGGATAAACATTTCACTTTTTTTTAAAGCATCAGAATAAATGTGTATGCTGCATATACTGCATGCATTGTGTAGAATTGTTCATGTAGTGAACACTTTAAGCTCATGACCATCGCTTTAGTTGAGATCTCTCTTGAACTGTAAACATGTTAAATGTTCCTTTTAGTTTAAAAAGCCATTCTGGTCATATGCTCTTTACAGACTATCTGGTTATGGTATTACCAGTAACATAATTCTTAATATAAAACTTTAATAAAATGCGTTGTACCTTTTGAGTTGTACCTTGAGTTGTACCTTTCTTCTTTCCTAAAATGTTCCTTATTAGTTTGGTTGGAACCAGACCAGATTTCTGAATCACAGACAGTTGATTCTGAATTTCTGAATCACAGACACCCCTGCATTCTTCAAATTGTAGAGTTATATTTGAATACTCATTCATAATCACACTGATAAATAGCAAACTATAGATCACACTACTGTCGCCACATAGCAGTGGAGAGTTCTCTGAAGATTTATTTAGAGTTTCTGGTCTTGTTTTGAGCAGGTTTCAAGTTGTAGAAAAAAGCTGAAAAATATTAATGTATAAATATTTTATATCAGTTTATTGTACGTGTTCATTTCTGTCCACGAAGGTGTCCAAAGGGTAGTACATATGAGGGCCGCACAAGGGTTAACAAGGAGCTAGTCAAATTATGCTAACAAATTTGCACATATGGCAACATAATTATATAGAAAAACAGTTTATATTGTCATATGGTTGACAAGTTTACACCTTGAATGACCTCTGTAATATATTTTGTATTCTGTTTCTCTTTACTGTATTTTATACTGTCAGTTTTACATTTCATACCCTGCCACGGTATTTTGAGTTTTGCTGTATTGCATGTGTCATAAGTACACATTTCAGTTGCTGGTTAACTAATAAAAAAATTAGGATTGTAGAGCCATATTGTTTAAACAAATGGTAAATGGCTACATTTATAGAGCAGTTTTATTCACAGTGCTTCATGTGCGCACACACGTGAGGTTCCAAATGGGCGGCACATATTGGCCAGTGCCGTCAGGGGGGAGGCAGGAGTCAATCGGCATAAAGAATTCCATCGTGGAACTACGTCATGGGAGTGTTTCTGGCGGGTCAGGCGCATCTGACCTGGCTGCAATCAGGTGGTGTGAGTGGGCGTGTCCTCCAGCCACGTTAGCTTGCTCTGACTGAGTAGTTAAGGGAGGAGGTGTTAAGAAGCAGGCCGGCTGATCGGACACGTCACGAAGGAAGCCTGTCGCAATCTACGACCCTCCTGATGCTAAATGCTAAATTGGGGAGATAAATGAAAATGTGCATGCTCGTGATTGTTTGGGTTCAGGTTATTGTATAATTACATTTGTAAATGTTCAACTTCCTGTTGAGAAACTTACCTATGCTTTGACATGCTTTACAACAATATTTTGTGGGAGTATGTTGGCAGCAACGCCAAATAGTTTGCTGTATGTCCTCTCTTAACATGATGTACAGATCACCTGCAGCAAGTGGATCTGCTGGAGCATCCCATCCATTTTCCTCCATTAGTAGACAACTCAGTTCAAAAACTGTTTAATCGCATGGAAACTGGCCTTTGAGAGTACACTTCCATACACAAAGTGACCTCCTCCATGGCCTCCTCAGTTTTAGTCTATCCTCAGCACTGTACAACTCTGGGAATGAGTACATGACAAATGGCCGACCCAACGCTGTCATTACTTAATCTTGGTCTGATCTTGTGTGAATTCCATGTGTTGACCACTTCATCAAGTTCATCCGGTATGAAAAAAAACACAGTGAATACAGACTACAAACGTGATATAGTTGGTCTTATACTATGTAACTTCTGTCTTTCTAAACTGAGACCAAGGTTGCTGCAGTCATGCCCACATCAGCTAAGTCCACAGTGAAAAAGACACAGCATACAACAATAATCAGTGCATACAGTCAGTGCATACAGCCTCACCTCAGGGTGAGGCTCTAAATAAAAGGCCTGAACGTCAACTGTACATTAAAAGGAAACTAGGGATGGACCTAGTTTTTCAAACTAAAAGCCCCAGACAGTAACTATCTTAATAGGGGGTTAGTAAGATTTAAATGTGATATTAATACAAATACTTAATTTTTTCACAGTTTTAAAGCATTCCATTTCTACTAATAATTTGCCTTTCAGTTGTTTCAGCAACCTGTTTCAGCTGTCTGCTTCTTCTGCTAATGCACTTGATCTGTCAGCTCCAGTTTTGCATTGCATTTCAAAACAATGCATTTCTGTTTATATCAGCTTGTTTTTCAGCCATTTTCAGCATTGCTTCAGCTGCTAAAAGCTTCCACCTATCCCACACACTTTCTTAATTAAGAAAATGCAAACATTCTAGTTTCAGTAATGTGAGTATGAAAGAATACAAATTAAATTAGGAAATATTTAAGATGATGGCAATTGTAGCGAACCAGCCAAATGTGTACTTGTATTGTTTTCAGAGGAACCCTGGAGAGGAGAGCTGGCTCCCCTGTATTTCAAACAATGTATTATAGGATGCATGCTGCCTTGCACCATCAGGCCTGCATTGTGACAATAAGGACAAAGTTGACCATGCACCTGTCTTGAGAGAAGTGGAGTTGGTTCCATCGGTATAATAAATAAAACATAATTTGAAGCATTCGTTGTGTTTAGATATTTCAATTGCTTTTGATTGATTTGTTAATTGCAAATAGCTTACAGTCTGTACATTTTCACAATACAACTGATTTGCCATGGGGGTTGAATAATTTTGATGCAACTGTAAATTATGATAATAATTATTATTATTATTAACACTATTGTATTATTATTACTACTATTACTTTTTCTACTGACTAATTTCAGAAGGCGAGGAAAGTGTTTTACCTGAACAAGATTAAGGAAACAGAATTGGACAAGTCTTTTGTACAAAAAGTCTCCTGTGAATTGGCCATCATCCTGAAAAGTTTGAAATAAGTTCATCCAGAACTGTGCACTTTCTTTGCAGAGGGTACACCACCATTCCTCAATAAGCTGGTTTGCTGTGCTTCTTCCATAAAAGTTCTCTCCTGCAAAACTGTCTGGGTGGTTTCTCCGCAAAAACATCTGCATTTATTTCACACAACCATTTTCCGTGCTCCTGTCTGCACGAATCCTCTCTGGACATCCATTTATGGATTAATATGTTTTGTTGAAGTAACTTGCAACTACTTTAGGATCGCTGTTTGTAGTATAGGCCTCCATCCATAACACACAATGGCTAAAACCATCTAAAAAGCCATTGATGGCAATGCCATAGGGCTTTAACTTATCATAGCCAAACCGCATTTGGCCCTCTGCAGCTGTATTGACGTCTTCTCAAGCGTCGTGCTTGTCTTAATTCCACACCTTGCGGATCAACCAATTTGATGATGCGTCTTATGGTATCTTGTAACACGACAAATCCCTGTTGAACTGCACAAAGACATAGCCAACTATAACCCTGCATCTGTCCATTGTTCATTATCTCATGTTGGACAAAAGTCAGCACTTCCTCCAAATCAGACTGGTTCTTCCTTCTGAATGGACCAAGTCTTCTACAAATCCTCTTTAAAGTTTGAACACATTACTATCTGATTGTTATGTGCTAAAAT
Source organism: Esox lucius (assembly GCF_011004845.1). Taxonomy (NCBI): domain Eukaryota; kingdom Metazoa; phylum Chordata; class Actinopteri; order Esociformes; family Esocidae; genus Esox; species Esox lucius. Next base: position 11,426,381 of record NC_047572.1, read on the forward strand.
TGCAAGTATTTCTTTGGTACTGAAAGAAAGTCTGAAGTAAAGTTTGATATAGTCATCAGCAAAACTGATGTAATCTACCTAATCATTTTGAGAGGAGACTTGAGGGCAGTTCGGTCTCTGTACGAGGGGATGTAATTTGCCAGCGTTGCATCATCCATCAGCACAATAACATCGCTGTCAACCTGAACAGAAGAAGAAGGGAAAGACAATTTTCTCCAAAGTGCACATCACATACATAATGTTGAGGTTAAGCCCCTTAAATCAGTACTAGTTTCAGTATAAAAATACTGATGTAAATTTTCAGGAAAGCTTTTCGGGGTCAATAAAATAATAATACAAATAAAAAAATTCATGAATATTCTGTATAGCTTTTCAATGACTGTTCACCCTCTCCTGGTTAAAACAAGCCAGGGAGTGTTAAACCCTCTCACTGTCAGACTTCAGAGTCACTCACAGGTTTATGTGTATCTTGATGTTGCCTGCAATAGAAACTGATATTATCTATTTTATCTCATTCTGTGTTAATCCAACTAAAACCTGTGGCTATTAGACAAGACTGTGGTCAGACCTGAGAGAATTGGGGTGAATGGAGCTAAATGACTAAACCATTTTAAATACAAATTTAATCCACCCAAACACTGTTCTGTTTATGGCTCAAACAACTAATTGACAGGTTCATTGATTCTGAGGAGTGAAATGCAGGCGCATGTATTTAGATAAACATGAATCCTAAATAAATAAAACATAAATAAAACCATAGAAACAAAACCATCTTTACCTCTGTGCAGCTTCAAATCCCACAGGAAGCATTCCAGAATCAGAGCGTTTGCCTGCCTGATTTTGCTGACTTTTTGTGCTTCTAACATGATTAAGTAGGCTGTGTAGTTCAATTGTTTTGTTTTAATTGTGTTTATTGTTGATATATGATCGGGAGTCTGCACATGGAGTTTTATTTAGAAAATTGTCCTGCCCAGTTAATTTGCTCTGTGCTGCTTGACAACCTCTGATCCAGTCGTTACAAACTTTCTGGCTAGAGTTATACACTCATCAGGAAGAACACAAATTAAAACAGCTAATATCCTTGAGTAACACGTTATTTTCACCTGTCTCTGTCCACTCTGTGTGTGTGGGGAGCTGCCTGAACAGAAGCAGCACGACTGGTTGAAATGTTGCGACGTCCATTCTTATGTTAACAAACATGCATGCAAACACAATGGGCAATATAGAGGTCAGCAAAAATGATTGAGGCCATGTGCCTATATCTTAGGATAAGTCATATGGTCATTATCGTGACAGGCCGAACTCTGGCTCTAAACCTGCCTTTGCTAGCTCAGCTGCATATATGATATGACAAAATGACAAAAAAAAACAACCAATACTGTTCCAATCACCCAACCATTAGCTAAAGAAACGTGCTACATGCTAACTCGTGTCTGCAATTCACATCCTTCATATCTGTAGCATTTTCTTAGTTTATACAAACGCCAGGTACCAAACCAACACATATTTCTCTTTTACTTACCTTTTGTTCTTCCAGTAATGAAATGGCTGTTAAGGCTGTTTGGCCTTTTTTTAACTTGATAGCTCATGTTGAATATTTCTGATCACTTTACATACAGTGGATATAAAAACTCAACACACCCCTGTTAAAATGCCAGGTTCTTGTGATGTAAAAGAATGAGACAAAGAAATCATGCAGAACTTTTTCCACCTTTAATGTGACCTATCACATGAACAATTCAATTGAAAAACAAACTGAAATCTTTGAGGGGGAACATTTTAATAAATACAAATAATAATTAAAATAAAATAAATTAAAACTCACAATAACCTGGTTGCATAAGTGTGCACACCCTTAAACTAATACTTTGTTGAAGCACCTTTTGATTTTATTACAGCACTCAGTCTTTTTGGGTAGGAGTCTATTAGCATGGCACATCCTGATCTGGCAATATTTGCCCACTCTTCTTTGCAAAAGCGCTCCAAATCTGTCAGATTGCGAGGACATCTCCTGTGCACAGCCCTCTTCAGATCACCCCACAGATGTTCAATTGGATTCAGGTCTGGGCTCTGGCTGGGCCATTCCAAAACGTTAATCTTCTTCTGGTGAAGCCATACTTTTGTGGATTTGGATGTGTGCTTTGGGTCGTTGTCGTGCTGACAGGTGAACTTCCTCTTCATCTTCAGCTTTCTAACGGATGCCTGAAGATTTTGTGCTAAAATTGCCTGGTATTTGGAACTGTTCATAATTCCCTCTTTCTTTGTAAGAAAAGGCTTCCATCTTGCCACCCTATCCCATAGCCCATTCTAATGAAGAATACGGTAGATTGTTGTCACATGTAGCACACAGCTTGTACTTGCCAGAGATTTCTGCAGTTCCTTTAATGTTGCTCTAGGCCTCTTGGAAGCCTCGCTGACCAGTTTTCTTCTCGTCTTTTCATCAATTTTGGAGGGACATCCAGTTCTTGGTAATGTCTCTGTTGTGCCATAATTTCTCCACTTAATGATGACTTTCTTCACTGTGTTCCATGGTATATCTAATGCTTTGGAAATTATTTTCTCCTGACTGATATCTTTCAACAATGAGATCCCTCTGATATTTTGGAAGCTCTCTGCGGACCATGGCTTTTGTTCATAGATGCAACTAAGAAAATGTCAGGAAAATCCTACTAGAACAGCTGAACTTTATTTGTGATGAATCAGAGTCACTTAAATGATGGCAGGTGTGTAATGACTTCTATTTAACATGAGTTTGAATGTGATTGGTTAATTCTGAACACAGCCACATCCCCAGTTATAAGAAGGTGTGCACACTTATGCAACCAGGATATTGTAAGGTTTTTGTTTTTCATGTTTCCCCCTCAAAGATTTCAGTTTGTTTTACAATTGAATTGTTCACATTATAGCTCACATTAAACGTAGAACAAGTTCTGACACTATTTATCTTTGTCTCATTCTTTTACATCACAAAAACCTGCCATTTTTACTGGGGTGTGTAGACTTTTTATATACACTGTAACATCTTAGTTTGTAAAAAAAAAAAAATGAAATCCTAACCAGTTTGTCCTGGGTTAGGATTAGGCAAATTAAATGTTTTATGAAGACACAAAATGCTAGGGTAACTATAGTCTTGTTTTTACCTGATTGTATAGCCAGCTGTGCCCTCAGCTGGACAATCTCTTCAGTCAGACGCTTAATCTTCTCCAAATGTCCTGAAAGTAAAGACAGACAATTAATTATTCAGTCCTAAATACCAGGTTATTTTACGCTCAGAACTCAATAAATTACAGTGTCTGCCAAAATGTTCATTCTTACCTTAATGTGCAGAGCTAGAACTTGCTGCCTTCTTGCCCTTACAAAATAAATTGAAATTGACAAATAAAATTGAAAGCAACATGCTTCATTATGATAAGTTAAGCATCTGGGTTAAATGAATGAACCCATACATACCTTTTGTAGCAGTCATGGTCCTCCACATCGTGCCCGTGGAGTACCTCTCTGGTGCTGTGGAGTATTGTGCTTGCTTCATACTAAAAATAAACAAAAGTTGGTGAATAAATATGGTGAAACCAAATAAACACTGCAAAAATGACCAGATAAACATGTAATTCACAAACCTCCAGGACTGCAATCCATAGGTTGTTGTGGTGTAGATGTGCATCCTTGGGGTGGTAGGGGAACGATTTTCGCTCTGGTGATACACACATGCGGTCTCCCACGTATGTGGGAATAATGAAGGTTTTGTAAGCATTTACCCTACAAAACACATTCCAAGTTTCAAATTGTTACGAAAATGTACAGTTTATGTACAGAAAATGTACAGTTTATAAGGGACAGCCTCCCAGGTGTCTTCAGGTGGTGAACCAAACTTGTCATGGTTGAAGGACTTCCTGCTGGTGATGCTGTGTGGTGGCCAATAGCAAACTCCCCCTTTGAGCCACAGACGTGGAACTACTGCAACACAGTCCTCCTCCTCCAGGAACAAAACTACAGAAGATGTCATGATCTGAAAGCAATGTTTAGAAAAGTGGTTTAGGAAAAAGGCCAGTTGGAAGTTTTACAGCAGCATAAGACACACAGGCTAGATAGGTAGCGCTGTGGATACACAAAGATACACAAAGACACCTAGTAACGGAATTGTAAAAAGTGCAGGTTTAGTTAACAACAGACAATGTAACTGCCAAGAGTTAGCTATCGCACATGTGGATAACGTTACACAAAGAAACACGATTTAGCTAACATTACGTACCAGTTGATATAAGTCACAAGGAATAAGCACAATATATTCTAACTTGAAGATACACAAAGAAACACGATTTAGCTAATTTAGCTAACGTTACCATACCTGTTCAACTCTTGATATGCGAAGAAGCACAAAACCTCCGAACTTAAGGATAAACGAAGAAACACAAAAACAGTAAGCTACTGAACTTGTGGATACACAAAGAAAGACAAAGTTTAGGTATTTCATCGCAGGCAAAGACTGTTTTTTTTCATTTCATTCACTAAGCTCACTTTCTATAACTTGTTTTATCACCTTTGGTTTAGAGCTTCCGGCAGCCACCAGTGACTTTGACTAAACAATCGAAATGTTAATAGAATATTACAAACAGTTCAGAGCATATAGTATACCTTACACCCTTTGAAAAAGTTGTAGTTTTCCTGAACGTAACTTAAAGAATCAAGTAACTAAAATTACATTACTACTTGGAAACGTGGGATTCTTGTCAGTGTGAGCAAAGATGGCCCCTCCCTTGTTGTATTGTGCAAAATGGTGATTGTCTCGCCTTGCGTGCAACTCACATTCACTATAGCACCATCTACAGACACGGCGGAGACAGGCCTTATTGTAAAGAACTGTCCCTCCATTCATGAATGTTTACTATACTTGTCTAAACAAAGGTCCTTTACACAAGCAAAAGTGCCAAAGTCTGTTTTCTTTATAAACTACCAATGTTGACCAAAATTCTGTACACTAAGATTTAACAATATTAAAATAAAGTTAATACAAATAAAATCAGTACAAGAATAAAAGGGGTACAATAGCATCTCTGCTGGAAGAAAATGGCAAGACTAAACATGAGCAGATAGTCACAGCAGGTCACAGCACACGCCCCCACTTCGGCGGCTAGCCGCCAAAAGATGCAAATTAGCTGATACAAATTGAGATCAGGAGAAAAGCAGCAAAAGCTGGCGGCCTGCTGGTTGTAGGACATTATAGCCCACGGTGTCATGCCAGTGGCAAAACGCTGGCACGCTGCCATTGATTGCTCACTGGATGTAAGTCAGTCGTAACATAGTCCATCTTAAGGCTACGTGCATCGTTAAACCGTCATAAGTGCCACGTTATCGGTAAACCAGGCCATGGCCTCTTTAAATTTGTTCAGAATCAGCCTGCTGAACATTCCTTCACTTTCATTTATGACCTTGTCAGTAGTTTTTTTAACAAGCATTAAGACAATTTGAATTAAAAAGCGGTTCCACCCATGGTTCCATCGTGATTTGGCTGAATTTCAACACCTTAAGAACATCAGCAAAAAACTACCAATAATCAGGGTGACTACATTTCATTCTGCCAAATGAGAAATAAGTTGTCCGTCAAGCCAAAACCCCAAGACATTTTTGAAAATACTGAAATTCATGGAGAACAGACGTTCATCTTCAGGGCTACCAACGTTCCTAAACATTGATGACGTGGTTGTTACGGATGATGAATGGATGACCAAGCTCTTTAATCACGATTACATCAATTCCCACCTAACATTTGGTAGAGGGGTGGGGCTATCACGGTGGGTACAGCAATTGTTTTTTTATCTGTTTAACTCTTTTTTGGTTGCTACATGATTACATACGTGTTATTGCATAGTTTTAATGTCTTCAGTATTGTTCTACAATGTTTGAAAATAGTTAAGACAGTGTCTTAACTATTTTCAAACATTGTTCATCTACATTCAGTGCTGCTTGACAGTATGTGAACCCATTGTTGCAATTATAGAATTTCTTGTGTTCACCATGAAATCTTTATTTCATCAGAACCTGACTTTTTTATCTGACATAACAGGTTTATAGTTACCAGTTCCATACTGTATCTTGGTTTAGGGAAATAATGTGTGCAGTAGAAAACTAAATTAAAAAGGAATTAGTACAGGTGCAAAAATAAGTTAACCCCAAGTTGCATTGGTTAAATCAAGTAGGTAAGTAGAATCAGGTAAATAATTTGGTCCCAATAAACCAATCAAAAGAAATATTTGGTGTTACCCATACAAGATATTCCATGCCAAGAGGAAAGCAGATCTCAGATGACATCCGGAAGAGGGTAGTGAGAGGACATCAGTTTGGAGAAGCCAGTACAAACATCCCAAAAAGATTTGAGATCCATCAGTCCATTGTGAGACAAATATAAAAGAAAAGACAAAATGGAGAGCATTTATCATGCCAGCAACTTGGCTTAGAGGTGGACACCCATCCAAACTATTCCCAAGAATATTCCCAAAATAATAAATCAGGCAAATGCCAACCCTAACATAATATTTGGAGATTTGCAGACCTTGCTTGCGGCATCTTAGGTTACTGTCCATGCTTCAACAATAAGAACACTTAATCAAAATGGCACTCATGGGAGTGTTTCTAGGAAGAAGGCTTTGCTGTTCAAAAAGAACCAAACTGCCCATCATAACTTTGCCAGATACCACCTGGATGAACCTGAAGGTTTCTGGAAGTCTATTTTTTTGACAAAATTAACCATTTTGGTCAATATTAAAACTGCAGTTTTGGACAAAAACCCAACACATTGGCGGAGCTTAACTTTCTCTCCCATAGGTGCGAACCTTAGCCACGGAGGCCCCCCCTACCACCTATCACAAAATACTTGCTACTTGATTTCCCAAATAAAAGGCAGTTCATATAAATATTTTATACAATTCTCCCAAAAATGTTTCATGTACAATGATGAAAAGAAGCTTGTTATTAGGCTACAACATTAAACATTAACAAAATTATCTGCAAGCTGCTTTTAGACATGGATCATAACTGTAATCCCCTTTTGCTTTAAGCTGCGATGCTCAAGGGCACATATCATTGTATTAAATATTTATTTACTTTTCTTTCCTGAGTGGCAGACATATCTACATTCAATTTTTATGTTTTGTTACTTAATTTTCGACTGTTCAGATCCTTAGGAAACGAGCAGACAAAATCCAACATTATACCCAGGGTTGCCAGATTCACTGACAATTGAGGCACAATCATCCGCTGTGCACCCATCACACCCTGCCTATGACTGCCTTCAGCCAAAAAAAACTTCTCTACAGTCAAGCATGGTGGTGGGAATATCAAGATCTGGGGCTGCTTTTCCTCCTCTGGACCTAGCTGACTGGACATCCCCAAAGGAACCATGAATGCTGAGGTAAACCAAGGAGACTTGAACAGAATTGCAGGAAATCAGTCAAGGAGTTAAAGCTGGGCCGAAAAAAAACTGTTACAACAAGAAAGCGACCCAAAGCCTTCATGCAAATCTACCAAGTTATCGCTAATGGATGTGCAAGAAGCTATTGAATGAAGGCGTTCACATATTTTTGAACACATGAAATCTTTAATATTTGTTAAAGAACCAATAAAAATGTGTGTTGTCTTGCTTTTGTCTTCTTTCTTTTATAGTTTAGTGGTGTCTTTCTGAGTTGGGTCTCTTTGTTAGTGTTGCGCTGTTGCAATATGTCTTTTGTCTGTGACTTATTTTATCCCAATATCCATTCCATACAGTCTTTGTTTACTTCCTGCCAGACGAATGTGTAACAATAAGAATTAATTGTTAATTGACTTACCTGGTCAAATAAAAACTTTGCACTTGCTGAAAACAAAGAAAGAAACACAGTCTAATTTATTAAATGCCTTATATTCACAATGTTGTTAGATTTACACTTTTCTTCTTTTGCCTACCATCTAAAGTGCTATTATCTGTGGAAAGTAGATCCCCACATGTGGAACAGCTGAAGTTTTGCTGAGCATGAATAAAAGTTCTCACCCAAAAAAATCCCCTTTCTAGTTGGCAGTGTGATTTCACCAGGTACACTGAACTTTGGAAGTATAATGTTGCGTTGGAACCGTATTAAATGTCAAACAAGACATACTCTTGGTTACACAGGTTGTATCCTACTGATATTGATTTGGCACCAAGGACAGCTAGGAGCCAAAACCCACCACGTCCTCGTCGTGGTGGCAATCATTATTTGTATTCCTATACATAGAGAACGTGTGTCCACAGAAACAGATTTGATTCTGAAGTACTTGTTCGACATAACGAAAATTAGTGACTATATTTTTTAAACGGGATAAAACGTGTTAATGTTTCACTATCGTTTGGTCACGTCATGTCTACGATGTTTCATCATCAATCTGAATCATGCATGACAAGTAGCCTAACCGGCTCATGCGGGACTTAAATGTCACGCCTTTCTTTTGCAGCTGCATGAGGCAACATTGCGCAATCCACGCATGCCACACTGACAATTCCGCGTGTCAGCACATTTGGGACGAAAGGGCGATTTGTAAAGCGCTAAGATAACTCTGCCAAACGTCCGGTGCCCCCAAACAAAACCTGTACTTTTTTAACTTTAATATTAAAAGATCACTCAATATTGCATTATCTTCTCTCCAAATTGATTGACACCTCACTGGGTCAGTATCTAACAAGTCAGAGTCAGGAAACGGTGTGGGAAATCCCATGCCAACTCATTACACAACGTCCCAAAGACCGCCCTTTACTAGCGCCGATGATTATTCATGCGAAGCCTGATTTTTTTCTACTCCCCTCCCCTAAAATTCGGCGCATCCGAATGGTTAGTTACCTGTCAACTATTGACAGCCTACTCCTATATGCACATAATCACCGCATATTTAAACACGATACCTCGCAAAAAGTTTACAATGGTCTGATGTATGACCAACATATTAATACTGAACGGATAGACTGATAAATTATTCAGTTAACAGAAACAGTACTAGTTATCCGGGGTTTTAAATTATATATGTTGAAACTCTTTTGAACTTCAAGCATGGACACCAAAGGTAAGACGATTAGAATACTCTTAAACTCTATATTTGTGATGGATTATTCAAACGCGTTAACATTGTCATGATCAGGCTGACGTAAGCCTGTTTGGTCCAACATGTGCTTCTGAGTTTACTGTCTAATTGAAGCAATGCCAGTAATCTTTACTGCTCAGGAACGTTTTATTTGTAGTTACCGTTTACTACTTGATTGTACTGATATTAGGCTAGTAGTTTATTAATAGAGACACTGTTGCATTTATACATGTTTTATGTTGTAACATGGCTGTTATTACTGATATATGACCAATTTTCTCTGGGTGTTCAATAAGGGAGAATGATCTGGTAGACTTCCAGAGCAAGACACATATTCAAAAAAGATCAGGGCAACTAACAAAGCCAGGCAAATCATTATGGTCAATTGTTATTGCAAATCACTATGACCTCATCTGTATGTCTAACTCTATAATTATTACATCCAATGGCAGCTGGTTAACTTACAAAGCAAGACAAATCATTATGGGCAATTTCTTACTGCAAATCACTATGACCTCACATGTATGTCTAACTCTATAATTATTACATCCAATGGCCAATCTGGTTTTCAAGTGACCAATGACTCGTTGGTCTGAAAAACAAGCGGCAGTATCTGTGATAGTTTTAAATTATATTAAAATCATTTTTTTTGTCTTGTGTAGGTATTGTATTGGCCAGCTCTCACTCTCTGAGTGCCCTGGTTGCAATATGTTGGCATAGAAAACATACCGTTTTAATGACATTCAGCAAATCTACTCAAAGACAACATTTTGCAATTTCATAGCATATTGAAATTCTAATCCTTTTGCAATAGATCAAGGATATAACAAGTTGCATTTTAACTATGAATTTTTTGCAATTCTATGGATTTACCAATGGGTGGCAAAATTCTTATGGTTTTCATTCCTAAAAATGTGTCCTTGACTTATGCTATGTTACTATGATGTCTTATTACAACCAATACATTTGTTGGGGCCTCTCGGCCCAGCATGCCTGGTCAGTATTATGAAATTGTTATTTTTAAGTTTTGTATTTTTAATAGTTAATCACATTTTGCAATAATACAAAAAAGCCCCTTAAATATTTGGCGTATGGTGTGATTTGTCTGATGTGAAAAAAATCTTAATTTAAATATTTGAAACTGGCAGGATAAGTCAAAGTATAAAAATATTGAAATTGCAAATGGTGTATTCTAGTACTTAATATTCAGAACCTTAACGATTTCTTTACTATTGGTGATCCAAAAACCTGGCATTCCATTAAGTAGCATTGTATAAAACCGCATATGGATATAAAAAGTCTACATACCCCTGTTAAAATGCCAGGTTTTTGTGATGTAAAAGAATGAGACAAAGATAAATCATGTCACAACTTTTTCCACTCTAAATGTGACCTATAATGTGAACAATTCAATTGAAAAAAAAAAGAAATCTTTGAGGGGGAAATATTAAAAAATAAAAACCTTACAATAACCTGGTTGCATAAGTGTGCACACCCTCTAATGTGGCTGTGTTCAGAATTAACCAATCACATTCAAACTCATGTAAATAGAAGTCATTACACACCTGCCATCATTTAATGTGACTCTGATTAATCACAAATGAAGTTCAGCTGTTCTAGTAGGATTTTCCTGACATTTTCTTAGTTGCATCTCAGAGCAAAAGCCATGGTCCACAGAGAGCTTCCAAAGCATCAGAGGGATATTGAAATATATCAGTCAGGAGAAGGGTACAAAATAATTTCCAAAGTATTAGATATACCATGGAACACAGTGAAGACAGTCATCATTAAGTGGAGAAAATATGGCACAACAGAGACGTTACCAAGAACTGGACTTCCCTCCAAAATTGATGAAAAGACGAGAAGAAATCTCGGTAGGGTGGCAAGACGTAAGCCTTTTCTTACAGAGAAAAACATCCAATCCTGGCTGAAGTCCCCCAATAGCACGTGGGGAAATGTGTTATGGTTTGATGAAACCAAGGTTAAACTTTATGGCCATAATTCCAAAAGTTATGTTTGGCACAAAAACAACACTGCACATCACCCAAAGAACAGGAGGCCTTAGTCAGGGTGGAGGGAATTATGAACAGTTCCAAATACCAGGCACAAAACATTCAGGTGTCCGTTAGAAAGCTGAAGATGAAGAGGAAGTTTACCTTTCAGCATGACAACGACCCAAAGCACACATCCAAATCCACAAAATCATGGCTTCACCAGAAGAAGATTAACGTTTTGGAATGGCCCAGCCAAAGCCCAGATCTGAATCCAATTGAACATCTGTGAGGTGATCTTAAGAGGGCTGTGCACAGGAGATGTCCTCGCAATCTGACAGATTTGGAGCGCTTTTGCAAAAAGATCAAAAGTCATTCAGTGAGTTGGGTGTTTTTATATATTATTTTTACCCCTCAAAGATTTCAGTTTGTTTTTCAATTGAATCGTTCACGTTATAGGTCACATTAAAGATGGAAAATGTTCTGACATGATTTATCTTAGTCTCAATCTTTTATATCACAAGAACCTGGCATTTTAACAGGGGTGTGTTGACTTTTTATATCCACTGTATATACAGTATATATATATATATATATATATATATATATACAGTATCCAATAATAGAACAGTGTAGATGACTAAGACACGGACTGGGCGCATAAAACACAGAAATGCTACTCAACCTTTTGTCGGTTTTGGCCAGCAGATTTCTTTAGATCTTCCCCTGTTGTGTTATTTCGAATTTGAGTAGAAAGGAGTTCAATGACAGAGTTCTGGAAGGAGCACAGCCGCCAGGCCACCGTGGAGGAAATGATGTTAGACTCCCACGCCAAGGAGCTGACCCAGCATGAGCTGCCCGAGATCCTCTCCCTGCTGCCCAGTCTACATGACCAGAGGATCCTGGAGCTGGGCGCCGGCATCGGGTCAGCTGGCCAATTTTAAATGTATCGATAAAACCAATTATCAATAACCATTAACAACAAAACATCAACGTTTCATGATCTCTGTAGAGCCAGGACTTGTATTATTAACTGACCATGTTACCAGGGAAAAATGCTTACATAGCTGCGGTTGGAACAGTCCAGTGGGCTATAACTAGGGTATTTATACTGTACAGTATGATGTGTCGCTGACCTATCTGACCTTTTGTGTTGGTTTCTTCTTTTGTGGTCTTCCAGAAGGTTTACCAGCCATCTGTTGGCCCAGGCCAGTCACGTGACAGCGGTGGACTTCATGGAGAGCTTTGTGAAGAAAAATCAGCAGGAAAATGGCCACCATAGCAATGCAGCCTTCATCCAGGCTGATGTCACCAAGCTGGACTTTCCCAAAAACAGGTCTACTGTTTCATTAGTATATTATACTTACCTACCGGACATTTTTGATATTCCAGTTTTATCAAACCGGTCAGCTGTTTCGTATAGAAAAAAATCTTATATTTCACTATTTATTAAAATTATGTTGTATTTTTATATGATATTGTAAAACAGGTCCACTGTTTCATGTAGTATGAATATACTAAATAATAATTGTCATATAACATGAAAACCATGTTGCATTGTGTAATAATATTTGTAACCTTTTTTGAAAAGGAAAAAAAAGGTGCAGTGTTCTATTAATTCTTTCTGGAGCTCTATACCAAAAAACCATTAAGAGACCACTGCACCTTTTTCTTTCCTTTTCAAAAAAGGTTAAAAATATATAATCAATATATAATATTAATGTATTATAAAATAGTTCTGCTGTTTGTATAATGCATGCTATATATAATATAGGTTGGTATTTAAGATAACAGATCCACAAATGTTTATGGTCTTGTTTAAATAAAGCCTCTGATTTTGGATTGAGGTGTAGTGGGACCTGAACTAAGTCTATGGTTTAGTTCGAATGAGTGATGACCTTTGTCTTTACCCTGAGTCATTCAGTGAGTTGGTAGTATAGCACTATTTCAACATAAGGTCAGGCACAGATTTATTTTGGGAGAACAAACTCAATTACGCAATTCTTCAATTGTATTGGATTACACTAATACGGTGTAACAGTTTAGACTCAGCTAAAATTGAACAATTATTTCCTATGTAGTGGGTCACTGACTGTCTTGGGTATTGTGCATGATCTAATCAATATCAAATCAAATGTTATTTGTCACATCTTTTATTAACAACAGGTGTACACCAAAAGTGAAATGCTTTCAGGGGCTTGTTTTGCAGAATGCAGATAATAAAAAATTTAAGATAGAAAAAAGTAACAATCGAGAGTACAATATAAACACATACACTTTGGGAATGTGGAAATCAATTTAGAATGTATGTATATCATGATGTCTGTGTCAGGCTTTACATTTTTTGCTAATATGAATCACACCATCAGTTATGACATCATATTCTCCAACTGGCTGATGATGTACCTAAGCGATGAAGAACTGAGGTCACTAACAGAGAGGATGCTGGGATGGCTCCGTCCTGGAGGATACTTGTTCTTCAGAGAGTCCTGCAACCACCAATCAGGTATGAGCTAGCCTACCCTGACAATGGCCCTAAGCAGCTAGCAAGATAGCCCAAACAGATTTGAGACCATGCTAGTTAACAGTTTAAATGTCACTTGAATAATTTGTCACACTTGACAGGAATTGCTATTCAAGCTAAGAGGTTATGCGGTTGGATAAGTGGAGGTAGTATAGCAACATGTTTACTCTGCCATGCAGCTATCCTGTTACAGAAAAATTGGGAATTGTTTTAACTCAACAATGCCACTTTTACAACCAGTGACCAGAAATGGTGGAATGCTTTAAATGCTGTTGGTATGAAGCTGTAAAATAATGCTATGTTATTTAAAAAAAAACATGCTGTCAAATAAAATTATAACTGTGCCTTTCTTTGTTTCTGCTCCTTCAATACTCCTTTATTTTTCTCTTTCTCTCTCTCTAATATGTCCCTTCTTCCTCCCACTCTTCCTCTTTTTCACCCTGGCGTTTTCTCTGTCCCTCTCTGTGTAGGCGACTCTAAAAGGGACTTTAACCCAACGCACTACAGGTCATCGGCACAGTACAGTCATCTGATTACAACTACACTGTGGAAGGGGCCTGAGGGGGAGGACGGTCAGGTGTTTGGCTTTGACATTGTTCTTAATAAAACCGTGCAGACTTACATCAAGGTAGGTGGCTTTATTACACAGTTTTTGCTCAATCATTATAATACACTCACCTAAAGGATTATTAGGAACACCTGTTCAATTTCTCATGAATGCAATTATCTAATCAACCAATCACATGGCAGTTGTTTCAATGCATTTAGGGGTGTGGTGCTGGTCAAGACAATCTACTGAACTCCAAACTGAATGTCAGAATGGGAAAGAAAGGTGATTTAAGCAATTTTGAGCGTGGCATGGTTGTTGGTGCCAGACGGGCTGGTCTGAGTATTTCACAATCTGCTCAGTTACTGGGATTTTCACACACAACCATTTCTAGGGTTTACAAAGAATGGTGTGAAAAGGGAAAAACATCCAGTATGCGGCAGTCCTGTGGGCGAACATGCCTTGTTGATGCTAGAGGTCAGAGGAGAATGAGCCGACTGATTCAAGCTGATTGAAGAGCAACTTTTTTCCTGAAATAACCACTCGTTACAACCGGGGTATGCAGCAAAGCATTTGTGAAGCCACAACAGGCACAACCTTGAGGCGGATGGGCTACAACAGCAGAAGACCCCACCGGGTACCACTCATCTCCACTACAAATAGGAAAAAGTTACCATTGTTACCACTGTGCAGGCTGGTGGTAGTGGTGGTGTAATGGTGTGGGGGATGTTTTCTGGGCACACTTTAGGCCCCTTAGTGCCAATTGGGCATTGTTTAAATGCCACGGCCTACCTGAGAATTGTTTCTGACCATGTCCATCCCTTTATGACCACCATGTACCCACCCTCTGATGGCTACTTCCAGCAGGATAAAGCACCATGTCACAAAGCTCGAATCATTTCAAATTGGTTTCTTGAACATGACAATGAGTTCACTGTACTGAAATGGCCCCCACAGTCACCAGATCTCAACCTAATAAAGCATCTTTGGGATGTGGTGGAACGGGAGCTTCATGCCCTGGATGTGCATCCCACAAATCTCCATCAACTGCAAGATGCTATCCTATCAATATGGGCCAACATTTCTAAAGAATGCTTTTAGCACCTTGTTGAATCAATGCCACGTAGAATTAAGGCAGTTCTAAAGGCGAAAGGGGGTCAAACACAGTATTAGTATGGTGTTCCTAATAATCCTTTAGGTGAGTGTATGTGTCAATTTTAATGGGCTATTTCAGGCTACCCGGCTGATGTCTAAAATGTCATGATACTACCATTTCAGAATACCATATTACTGTTTCAGATTATGCTAACATACTTTAATCCTTACTAGTGTGAAGAGCCTGCTGGTGCCTCTTAATATACAGAAGGGTGATTAAATGAAGGGTAAACCTGAATAATGGACAGGCTCTGTTATGCTGTGGGGTCATTTTCCTGGCATGGTGTGGGGCCGCTTGTCTCCTTAGGGCTTTTGTAACACTACGCTACATTTTCTGAGACAAATCGCAGATGATTCAAGATGCTACATTATTTTGTTGTGTAAACTTGATATTGATAGCTAGGGATGGCACTTTCCAAGCTAGCGTGCGCCACATTTTATTTTTGACACAGTTTTGCCAGTTTCTGTTTAATGCGCATGCATATTGCTTGACTTTCCCGTGATTGATGTGTACAGTCCTGCCTGGTATTATCCGGCTTCATGAAGGCAGTGAAACTATTTGCTACCAAAATTCAGTTCCAATCTTCATTGCAACTTGACTGCCCTTGTTGTGTTTTACAAGATTCCTTCCTTTAGAGAATTGTAGTTGTACACACCTCTCAGCTGGTCTGCTGTTAAACAACATTGTTTATTGGGGAGAAAGCGGTTAATTTACTAAAAAGCCTTATTTGGCTTGTTCTGGCTGGTTTTACTAATTGACAGACTCACCTGACATGTAGTAGCAAAATTAGATTGAAGGAAACCTTACCATGACTGATTTCCACGTAAACATCCAGCGATAAATAAGAGAAGTGACACAGTTAAGCTGACACTGAAATACAGTGGTGGAGAACAGTTGCAGTGTAAGAAGAGCAAATTTTCTTCTTTGTTACAAGTGCAAGACCTTCCTTTCAGTCACATGGAAGAGCAGTGAATAAATGTGGACAGGCCCGTTCCATAATGATCTCACCTCAGAAGATGCCCGCTTCAAGATTGATTTGTGCCCGTGTTAGCTTTGAAAGGCGTGATTTAATTTAATTTAATAACCTTCTCTTACTTTACCTTCTTGTATTAACCCCCCCTTCTCTCCAAGATGAAGAACAACCAGAACCAGGTGTGTTGGCTACTACAGAAGGTTAGCCGTAACGCTACCTGTCAGGGTGGCTTCAGTACCTTCCAGCAGTTCCTGGATAACCAGCAGTACACACGCAACGGCATCCTGCGTTATGAGAAGATGTTCGGGGCAGGATACGTAAGCACTGGAGGCCCCAGCACCACAAAGGTGAACAGGCACACATGCATCCACTCACATAAACAGACAAGACCTAAAGCATCATTTCTTTTCCTTCTTCCTATGGACAGGTGGGCATAGGAGCTGTAACAAAGTTAAATATAAATGTCTGAAATGTTATTGGTGGCAACATACTCTAAAGGTTGTGCGGTTACTTTTTAGTCACGCCAAGAGAAAGAGCTTGAGTATTTTGCTCTTTCGGCCTTCTCTATTTAAAACGAGTTGGGTATTACACACAATGGCCCTCATTTATCAATAGTGCGTACACCAAATTTCCAGCATACACCTGGCGTACACCCAAAACCACGGTGACTTTGAGATTTATCAATATGGACGTTGGCGTACGGCACTGTCAAATCCTACGCCAGCTCAGGAGGTGGTGTACGCATGTTTTGAGTTAGTGCGAAAATGCGCAGAAAAAAAATCCTAACGCACTGACAAACTAAAAGATATGATATATTATGACCCACAGTAAAAAAAACAACAACATAATAATTACAAACTTCAGTGTTTATTTTTGTGCAACATGGACTTCAATGTTTAATTTGTGTGACTTTACCAAAGCATTTGATTTATATGTATTCCTTCAGATACGAGACTGTGCGCTTTACATGACGTTTCAGGGTTAGGCCCGGCAGTTGCGCACGGACTGGGTTCAGTAATAAAAGTCTTTTAATGACCAAAATATAATTCAGACTGACAAAATAATAAAAATCACATTCTACTTCTTTTAAATAATAATAATAATAGAAATAATAATAATAACGACATTCTTCTTCTAAATAACAATAAACGTCATTAATAATAAATATAATAAAATAATAAGACGAATATTACAAATTTTCATGCAATTATTAATGTTAATGAATGGTACTCCACATCATATCATCATCTTTTATTCCTCTTTTTAAACTGCCAAATAAAACTATTTTATTTCTTTCTACATCCCTGGTGATCGTCTCAATCTCCACGTGAGAGAAGTTTCTCTTTTTTGCCGTCTTCCGTGTGTCCATGGCGTAAAATGAGGGCGTGGGGGAAGCGGAGACTTGAATATATAGGGGCGTGTTATTCTAATGACGATCGTTTTCAGCCGCGGCATTTATCAAGGGCAGGTATTGCGTACACCTGGATTTTAAAGGTACGCACAGCTTCATAAATCAGGCGGTGAGAGGAGTGTAAGCAAAATCTTACGCCAACATATACGCCCGTTTCTCCGCAAGAATGATAAATGAGGGCCAATGTGCGTGTGAGTTTGATCTTGTGTGCCGCTTCACTTTCTCTCTTTTTTAACTTTGCGGTTCAAGGAGTTTGTGGACATGCTAAACTTGAAGCCGGGGATGAAGGTTCTGGATATTGGGTGTGGCATCGGCGGGGGAAACTTCTACATGGCAAAGGTGAGTCCCGGTCAAAGCTGCACAAAGGAATTTTCTGGAACCTCCTCTAGTCCACTTTCATGTTCAATAGACAAACAATTGGATATGGTTTGGTCAAATATTTGAATTATGATAATAGGGGAGGGGGATGATGATTATGATGTCTCGCAGACCTTCGGTGTGGAGGTCCTGGGCTTGGATCTGTCAGCCAACATGGTGGAAATAGCCGTGGAAAGAGCCGTGAAGGAGAAGCTGCCATCAGTGAGTTTGATTCATCATCCGTCATTGGGTCATCTACTGTGGCTTACATCTGGATGATGTCAGATGAGTTTGCCACATCCTCACAGTTGATTGCTTGTGTTGCACATACCAGGCCTAAAATGGAAAAGGCTTTTAGACAGGGTGGGTAACCTAATTTGGCAATCCTCTTAAAAAGTCAGCTATCTCATTACTTTGACACCATAATCGTCCACAAAAGCGTAATCTTAATGTCCGTTGTTATTTTTATTCACTGCTCTGTAACCGTAGAGGTTAGATGCTTCCTTCTTCTTCCACGTTAATATGGATAGAAGTCTACAATACATAAACCAATCCAAAGCGAAGTCTATCCATGTCACCCCCTCCCCAAAAGAAAGAGAAAGAGCGAGCAATTACCATGCTCCCAATAAAGTAATTATGCACTTGGATTGCATTGAAGACGCATTCAGTGGCTACAAGCAATTGTTTTGAGAAAAAAGAAATGGCCAAATGGCGAAAAAAGTGGAATAAATGACTATGGAGAGCGAGGACAGTGAAAATGGGTCTGAACATTCAGACGATGAAAAGTATTAGGATGGAATCGACCCATTTGTAAAATACGGTAAGTGTAGCCTAAATGCCATTTTATGATAATGTTTATTATTATTTTGCATTGTTTTAGTGGAATTACTAGGCCTATATGATAACTTGATATAACGGTGCGGTAGCCAGTGGTCAAATGTGTGCCTAGGCTGTATTGTTTAGAGTGTCACCTGTGGATATAACCATCCAAAGGAAGCCTGGACACATCCCTGCTCTAATCTCCACCACTTCCACACATGTAGGGAATTCGAAAGGAAATAAAGGCACCCCCTATTCAAGACACCCCATACAATTATATATTTTTTAATGACTGAGTTAAAAAAAGAAGGGACTGCCATCTAGTGGTGGCTTATGGAAGTACAATATGGACAAACTAAGTTCAGTGGGCATTTTTAATGATTATCAGAATTTGTCAGAAAAAAATGTATAGTCTAGATTAGCCAGATTGACCCTATTGATTGGGCTGTAACATCTGTGTCACTTCCTTGGAAACAAGATCCACTGTATTGATGACGGTAAGGGTTAGCAAGTAAATATTAGTACTATCAGCTACATAAGCAGGTAACATTAGCTTGCATTAGCTCCCAATATAGCTACCAATACAACCACATACTACCACTTATTGGCTGGATACAAATTAGTTAATTAGTACAGAGCTTATCTGGAGATAAGGCTACTTTTTGTACTGCACAAGGATTTCCTGCTTTTGCAGTTTTCTTGACAGTGATAAGTGTGATAGTTTGTGTGTCATCGAAGTGTTATTCATATTAATAAAGGTAAAGCACACAACTGTGGCATCAGCTGAACTGTCTGAAGATGCAATAACACTAAAAAAGATTTTCCTATAGTTATAGTTTTCCTATAATAATTGGCTGTTATTAGGATTTATATTGGTGGGTGATAAAGATGATACTTAACTAACATATCGTGTTAAACAATATTAAGATTTGCTGTCAATTTACAGGCAGTTTTTGTTCAAATGGTCTATTTTATCTCATTCACTGTTTCTGTAGTCACTGAAGTCTTTACATTCTATATAGCTTAAGTTTGTAATTCAAACCAAAAATAATTTCACTATTTGTCATTATTTGGTAAGCAGGACACCAGGCACAGAGTACAAGGACATTGAAAGTTTTAATAGCTAAACTGAAGAAACAAGAAAAAGTCAGGACCACAAGCAGGCAAACCACACAAGATGGCAAGCAAGAGACACACAATAACTCAACAAAAGGCTGACAGAACTGGGGAAATAAATAGAGTGCTAACAAGGGCTAACGACAAACAGGTGAAAACAATCAGAACAAAAAGGACAGGCTACGTTCAAGAACAAAGGCAAAGTTTAGACAGCACAAAACAGATCCTCACGCTATTTATGCAGTAGCTCTTCCAAAAATAGTCAAATGAACTCATAGAATGGCCTTTGGTACTGAAAAAAAACGTTCTACAATTATCGTGGCCAAAATATTTTATCGTGATATCTATAGAAAATGTCAAAATGAATAATAATGCTATCTATCAAATTCACCTTTGACTTAGTTTATTGTGAATGTTGTCTCTTTTTTGGCAAACTTATAACACTCAAAATATGAGTGTAGGGAGGTGTAGAGTATGTAAACATAAGTTAAAAGCATACACAAACAACAATTACACTTAATGGATATTGAAAAAGCAACCAGATGAACTGACAAAAGATCCACAAGGCCTAACACCAGGAGGACAAATACAACGTCATTTTCGCCTAGTGATGAGGCTACAACGATGACTTGTGATTTCAATGCCAGTATGTAGGGCCAGACACATAGTTTAAGCACATGCATTGTCCATAAATGAACAAGCTATAGAACAACTGAGAGGAGGTTTTTGAAAAATACAATGTCCTTTTCTAATGTGAATAGGCTACAAAAACGGCACATATCTTTGCAGGTCTGTCCTGGGTGTTCTGATGTGGTAAATGGGTTCATTCAAAAGCCAGTGTATAGGTTCAAACTCGTAGTTTAAGCATTTGTCTATAGGATACATGAAAACGCTATGGAAAAACCTATAGGAGTTTGGGGAAGAATACAACGTCATTTTCTCCTATTGAATACGATATAATTATATGTGCATTATTAACATGATATCAATATTTAGTGTTATTAATATCACGGTTATTGTCAGTACCGATATATTGTGTCACCCCTACCTCACACACATATTTTTGGGAATGTAACGTTTGTGGGTATGGGATAATTATTCAAAATCAAGACACTGCATGAACCTTGTTATGGCAGGTTTTTTATCAATCAGAAGTAGCAGTTAAGAGTGGAATAGATACTTCCTGTTCCTGCAGGTCCACTTTGAGGTGGCTGACGCCACCAAGAGAGACTTCCAGCAGGGTTCGTTTGATGTTGTCTACAGCCGAGACACCATCCTGCACATTGATGACAAACTGGCACTGTTCAAGCGCTTCCACGTAAGTGGCACACCTGCACACGCATCGACTAACTAGGCTGACACACACTGTTTTTCTAACCTTCTTTGTGTCTGCCCGTCAAATACGGGCTGGTTCTGTTCCTGCCTGCAGTCGTGGCTTAAACCCGGTGGTCAGGTGCTGATTAGTGACTACTGCTGTGGGGAAAAGCCTTGGACTCCTCAGTTCCAGGAGTACGTCAAACAGAGAGGCTACATTCTGTACACGCCACCACAATACGGCAAGGTATACGTAAGCCTGACATTACAGTGTAATTGTGTTATAATCCAGGACCATGCTAACATAATGAGCTTTGTCTGCCTGCCTGTCTGTCTGTAGTTCCTGGAACAGGCAGGTTTCTCTGATGTACGTGCTGAGGACAGGACCGCTCAATTCATGCAGGTGATCGAGATGGAGCTGGCCAGAGCAGTGCCCATTAAAGATGAATTCATCAAGGTAAACTTTGGCACTCTCAATTCAATTCAAAGAGCTCCTTTGGCACTGGAAACCTTTTAACAAGTGTTAAATAATGAGACTATAACAAAATATTCTAAAACTCTAGGTAAACATTACACATTACACAAAAAAAATTAAAAAAGGATAAAGGTATTCATGAATTTATTATTGGCAATGGGCAGTGTTGTAACAATAAGCAAATAATTACAAATAAGAATGACAAGGGAACAATTTACATTGAACTCTGTGCGGTTACACTTCATGTGGATAAATGCTCTACATATATTGTTACACTTCTCTCTTGTTCTGTCATTCACCAGGGCAGGTACAATGTATATATAGTGGGGAGAACAAGTATTTGATATACTGCCGATTTTGTAGGTTTTCCTACTTACAAAGCATGTAGAGGTTTGTCATTTTTATCATAGGTACACTTCAACTGTGAGAGACGGAATGTAAAACAAAAATCCAGAAAATCACATTGTATGATTTTTAAATAATTAATTTGCATTTCATTGCATGACATAAGTATTTGATCACCTACCAACCAGTAAGAATTCCGGGTCTTACAGACCTGTTAGTTATTCTTTAAGAAGCCCTCCTGTTCTCCAGTCATTACCTGTATTAACTGTATTAACCTGTTTGAACTCGTTACCTGTATAAAAGACACCTGTCCACACACTCAATCAAACAGACTCCAACCTCTCCACAATGGCCAAGACCAGAGCGCTGTGTAAGGACATCAGGGATAAAATTGTAGACCTGCACAAGGCTGGGATGGGCTACAGGACAATAGGCAAGCAGCTTGGTGAGAAGGCAACAACTGTTGGGGCAATTATTAGAAAATCTAAGAAGTTCAAGATGACGGTCAATCTCCCTCAGTCTGGGGTTCCATGCAAGATCTCACCTTGTGGGGCATCAATGATCATGAGGAAGGTGAGGGATCAGCCTAGAACTACACGGCAGGACTTGGTCAATGATCTGAAAAGTCTCAAAGAAAACCATTAGTAACACACTATGCCGTCATGGATTAAAATCCTGCAGCGCACGCAAGGTCCCCCTGCTCAAGCCAGCGCATGTCCAGGCACGTCTGAAGTTTGCCAATGACCATCTGGATGATCCAGAGGAAGAATGGGAGAAGGGCATGTGGTCTGATGAGACAAAAATATATATTTTTGGTCTAAACTCCACTCGCCGTGTTTGGAGGAAGAAGAAGGATGAGTACAATCCCAAGAACACCATCCCAACTGTGAAACATGGAGGCGGAAACATCATTCTTTGGGGATGCTTTTCTGCAAAGGGGACAGGACGACTGCACCGTATTGAGGGGAGGATGGATGGGGCCATGTATTTTGAGATCTTGGCCAACAACCTCCTTCCCTCAGTAAGAGCATTGAAGATGGGTTGTGGCTGGGTCTTCCAACGAACCCGAAACACACAGCCAGGGCAACTAAGGAGTGTCTCCGTAAGAAGCATCTCAAGGTCCTGGAGTGGCCTAGCCAGTCTCCAGACCTGAACCTAATAGAAAATCTTTGAAGGGAGCTGAAAGTCTGTATTGCCCAGCGACAGCCCCGAAACCTGAAGGATCTGGAGAAGGTCTGTATGGAAGATTCCTGCTGCAGTGTGTGCAAACCTGTTCAAGAACTACAGGAAACTTATGATCTCTGTAATTGCAAACAAACGTTTCTGTACCAAATATTAAGTTCTGATTTTCTGATGTATCAAATAATTATGTCATGCAATAACATGCAAATTAATTATATCATACAATCATACAATGTGATTTTCGGGATTTTTGTTTTAGATTCCCTCACTCACAGTTGAAGAGTACCTATGATAAAAATGACAGACTTCTACAGTACATGCTTTGTAAGTGGGAAAACCTGCAAAATCGGCGGTGTATCAAATACTTAAAAATTTAAATAAAATAAGAATCTGTTGTTATTAAATACGTTTTAAAATGTGACTTTTTTAGCAGCTGCTTTCCTATTAGTCACCGACACCACTCAATTAGCCATGTCAGCAAACAGTTTGTAATACTCAAGCCCAGTGGCATCTTTAGGCCTGGGCGTCCGGGGCTATAGCCTGGGATCTTTTATGAATAGCCCCGGATCTCAAATTGACCAAAAATTATAATAATAAAAAATTGTCCCCTGATCTATTCATCTACAATTCTGATTGTGCATTATGACAATGTAGATGTGTAGGCTGCTAGCCTGTACATCAAAATTTTCTGCGTGTACATTCAAAACCCTGTACTTTCTGTCCCGGACGGAGCGGGTGGTGTGCTAAACCCTAAATGTATTGTTATCCTAGCGACGCCTCTGCTCAAGCCTGCTTTGGCAAGCCAAATACCGATCCGTCTAGCCAGGTGATCCACACCCTTTAGGAGGACCCAATGATTTTCTTAGTCATTCTCACTCATATATCATAATAATATGGCAGTCAAGTTGTTGGACATTCTTTACAGTGACAACATGGCTCTACACTACATAGCAAAATGGGTAAAAATGCTAAAACTGCTAAATGAAAAGACTGGCATGAAATTGCAATGAATAGCATGTCCCTTGTCAAACTGTGTAGAATTGTAGTTAAACCAACTAACTGACTGTGTCATGGGTCATAGGAGTTCTCAGAGGAAGACTACCTGGCCATAATCAATGGCTGGAGTGAAAAACTCCAGCGCTGCACTACTGGGGACCAACGCTGGGGTCTATTCCATGCATCAAGGAACTGAGGGAGATGAAACGAGGAGTGAGAGAAACCCTCTCGAGGAGATTACCAATCTGAGACTACACACCTTGTAGCACTTATTAACAGATGGTTAAGTATTCTATTTCAATGAAGAAATGTTCAGTGTCCCGGGACCAGTCTGTCTTAAATATGTATATTTATTGGTATCTTAAATTTGAGATGTTCTAATGGATTGCATATTTGTAATATATTAATTGTATTAACATAATTGTATAAATAACTGATATATGAACTTATCCACTTACATTTGATGTGATGTGTGTAAAGTTGAATATTGTAACTGAATAAAAATGTGCATCATTACCCAGACTGTATTGTGAGTGTACTATGGTTTGATATGATTTACAAATAAATATTTAAATTCTCAAATTAGAATTTCTGTTCCTTCTTTCTGTCTGTCATTCAGTCCATCTCATTGTTTTGCCTAGATGTCAACACTTTTCTACTGTTAGAAACACACTTAGGCTTTCAGCTGTTAGGCTGCAGCAATCAGTGTATGGTATTCCCATCAGTCACCAAGGGAATGCTTGCCTTGAAGGGTAGCAAAAGAGTAGCATTTAAGACACACCCCATGGCCCACTTCTTCTATCACTGCACCTTCCTGTCTGCTCCTGTTCCATTCTATTCAACATCACAATAGGCTGGTTAATGACCAGGTGGGCTGTCCTGAACCCATCACATGTTTCTCAATAGGGCGGTTAATGGCTGTATGTTCAGTCTTCAGGGTAGGTTCATTCATGGAACTTTTAGGCCAATCTTCTTTATAGAGACATTCTCACCTCCCTCTACCCAATCTCCTTACTTCTGGTGTCACCTTATGTCTCATTGGTCAGTTAAAGCCCAGGGCCAATCGATCTTTTCAAATCGTTTAAACACCCCCACCCATCTTCTCGACCAATACCCGGCCCCACCCGTACCTCTATTATATAAATCGATTGAATTTGGAGAATTTCACTTGGGAGAAAATCTGATTCAAAGAGTATTCAGTTGGTAAAGAGAATAACTTGTTTCTTGATTTAATAGGTCATTGACTTGGTATTTTTTTTATATTGGAAGTTGTGAGACACACAGGAATATCTCTTATAGAAACTACTCTTAAAAGCTAATGTACAATTGTAGAGTAGAAGTCAACCCACTTTTTAACCTTTGAACTTGTGTGTTTCATGCTTTACAGGCCATTCAAGAGGAGTTGGAATTCACTAGTTCCTTGAGAAAAAAAATGGCCTCTGGCTTCTTCCAAGAAGAAGACTTCCTCTGTCCCATCTGCTATGATATCTTCAAGGATCCTGTGGTCCTCCCCTGCAGCCACAGTGCCTGTAAGACCTGCATAGAGGACTACTGGAGATATAAAGACCACCAGGAGTGTCCAGTCTGCAGGAAGAGATCATCCATGTCTCTACCAACAGTCAGCCTTACTCTGAAGAGGCTGTGTGAGGTGTTTCTGCAGGTTGGAACCTGCACCCTATTTCCGATTTAATTAACCCCTTTTTACTAGGGTTCATTACACCTCGAAATATTGGCTGTAAATGTATTCATGGATGTTCAAATAAATCCAATAACTTATAGGAGAGGAGCTCCAGACACACTGGGTCAGAGAAGCTTTGTGGTCGACACAAACAGAAAGTCAAGTTCTTCTGCCTGGCGGATGAACAGCCGGTCTGTTTGCTGTGTCGCGACTCAAGGAGACATAAAGGACACACGTTCTGTCTAATAGATGAAGTTGTCCAGGATCGGAAGGTAGGGGGATACATAGATGTATGGTTCAAATACTGGATGGCACTAGTCCCAAAGTGTCTGTCAATCTCCTGTAACAGACATGAACCTGAAGTTGCTGGTGTGCATATTTATTTAGGTAATATTAAAATTTAAAAGTTTGCCCCTATTGACTCGATCTCTGTATGTTCGAAGTTGTCTGGATTTGATGTAATATTGCTGAGTGTATCTTTAAAATATTAAATTCTGAAGGAATAATGTTTGAAGAAATATTGAAGCGATATTGAAATGTTGTTTTTTATTTCAGGAAAGTTTAAAGGCTGAACTGGAGACCTTAAAGGAGAAGCTGGAACTTTACACTGAAGCCAAACTAGCCTGTAGACAAACTGAAAAATACATCCTGGTAATTATAGTAAATAATCCTTGGGAAGCAGTATTACTTGTGACTACATCTGTTCATTTGGAGGTACATTAAAATGTACCTCCATGAAGCATATTAAATGTGCAACATATTGTGGCCATTTCTTTCAGAACAAATGCCTGGAATATACAATAATTCTAGAGAGTTCATTTAACAGAAGTTTTGTCATTTTGTAAGCTTTTTCATGAACATAATATATATATATATATATATATATATATATATATACATACATTGTCCAACCTACAATACTGTGCAAAAGTCTTAGGCACCTGAATGTGAAACTAAATCCATTTATTTGGGCAGTGTTTATTTGTAAAAAAAACAACAACAACAACCTTGTGTTATCTAGACTAAAAGCATAGACATAAATACAAAGATGTTTACACAAGGAACAAATTGTTAGTAAGCTCTCTGTGTATAGGAGTGATAATTGCATAGTACCTAAAATGTGTTCCCTATTTTGAAGGTTAATTACATTCAAATTTAATGAAATATAACAAAGATGCCATTGACATTCGAAATAATAATAAAAAAAATGAGACTGTTTAGTATTATTAATAATAACGTGAAATCCCATGCCTGAAACAAGACACTAAGGAATTTTTTTTATTCTACATGTACTGTGCCGTCTTGAATAGGTTGGATGATAACCTGGTTTGAACTGTATTTTTCTTTGCTCCCAGACTCAAGCTGCGGAGACACACCAGGAAATGAAGAAACAGTTTCATTTTCTTTATACATTTCTACTTATGGAAGAGAAGGCTCGGATAAATGGTCTAATAGAGGAAGAGAAAGAGAAGACTAGGGTGGTAAAGGAAAAAATAGACAAAATTAATAATGTTATTTCAAGTCTTTTGACGGAGATCCGAGCTGTAGAGGAGCATCTTGATGGTGACCACGTTACCATGCTGCAGAGATACCATGCCGTTCCACACAAGACCAGGTATTCAGCTGTCTCTGTCACATGTCTTTTCTCTGGTTCTGAACTCACAACACAACAGCCTTCATTCCTACTCCTATGTTCTTCCAGAACCCAGTGTATGGTGCCAGATCCCCAGCTGGATTCAGGATCACTGCTAGATGTAGCTAAACACCTGGGAAACCTGCAGGTCAAAGTCTGGGAGAAGCTAAAGGGACATATGAAATACTGTGAGTTGACTCTGTTAAATGGATAAAGCACATACGAATGGGTCAATGTCTGTGTGCCACATGGCAGTCTATTTCCTGTAAGTCCACACTACACTATTTCCAAAAAGTTTATCCAGCTGTCCCAGGAAGAGAACCCATGGTTCCGGGAAATAAAATGATTCTTCAAAGGGTTTTCCAGTGAGGACTGACAATGAACTTATTAGGATCTAGATAGCACCTTTTTTTTCTAAGAATGTATTTTCTAATCACTTTGGGATGATGTCTGTTCATATCAGTTGTGGCACAGTTGATACAACACATACTGTACATATAACCCACTGTCTGTGTAACTGTATTCAGATCCAGTGATTCTAGACCCCAACACTGCTCACAGAGATGTCCTGGTTGACCCTGACATGGCCACGTTCAGAATCAGAAACTCCTGGGAGAGACAAGAGATGATGGCTCCTGACAATCCAGAGAGGTTCAACCTCTATGAAGGGGTTCTGGGCTCTGAGGGCTTTGATTCAGGCACGCACAGCTGGGACGTGGAGGTCAGGGAACCATCTTTTGGGGAGGACTGGACTGGCTGTGAATGGGCCCTGGGAGTGGTGGGGGAGTCTTCATTGAGGAAGGGAGTGATCAAGACCGGAGGCTGGCGCTTGGACCACCAAGAGGGTGCATACAGTGTTCGGTCCGTGCCTGAGCCGCCCATCCCCATCGTTATTAATTCGAGACAGAGACTCCGAAGGATCAGGGTGACACTGGACTGGGACGGAGGGCAGCTGACCTTCTCCGATCCGGATAACAATGAGCGCCTCCACACGTTCACACACACTTTCTCAGAGAAAGTCTTTCCGTATCTGAGCAATGGGTCTGACCTCTATAGCTTGAGGATCTTACCAGGGAATATCCAGGAACAGGTGTGTGGGCAGAAAATTAGTCTTATACCATCTGACCAGTGATCTAAATGTCCAGAACCTGCGTGGTGAAAAACAATATACAGTCGGGAGAACAAGTATTTGATACACTGCCGATTTTGCAGGTTTTTCCACTTACAAAGCATGTAGAAGTCTGTAATTTTTATCATAGGTACTCTTCAACTGTGAGTGACGGAATCTAAAACTAAAATCCAGAAAATCACATTGTATGATTTTTAAATAAGTATATGGGTTACCTTGGAATTCTGGGTTACATGAGACAATAGGTTTGGGTAACGTGTTAAAATTGGGTTATTTCAGATGGCATCTGCGAGATACTGACCATTTCTGAGGGGACATAATGTTAAAGTGGATGCCACTTCCTTAAATCACCTGTGTTTATAAGGTCTTGATAACATCTGTGTTTTGCCCCTTCTATCTGACTACACACCAAAATGGTGCATAAAACTTTCTGGCCTCTTTCTGAACTGAATATTATTATCAACCACTAGGTGATAGTACAACATAAGGAGATTGTATTACATTGCTTTTCTTTTTGTGATATTACTGTACTTCTTCGATTATGTTTAGTTTATAGTAGTCATCCTGCAATATGAAATACTGTATCGTATTTGCCACTTGCTGACAGTAAATTAAAGAGTAAATCTACAATACATACTGTAATTCCACACATTCTTATGATACGCTATGCATGGTTAAGTGATGCAAACATGTGACGACAATATGCTGTATGTTGTGAAGTCTTTCAGCATTTGATAGTCATGTTAGCAAGCATCGTGAAATGTATTGAAAAGATATTGACTAATTGCTCTCTGAGGACCTCAAAGACATCCTATGAACTTTAATTTATGCCCCTGAAATTAACGTGGAATCACTTTTGTTTATAGATGTATTTTCAATGTTGAACCAATGTCAAAATGTTTACTTGGTAGGCTTTCATCAAACAAGTTTCATGATTTTAGTTTTTAGGGAAGATTTACTCCAATAAAAAATTAAGCCAGTTTGATGGCAATGCCCATTCAAGGAAGTGTTAGAAATTAGCAGTGCACAGTTTCTAAGCATTTTGTGTTGACTATTATCTTAGCATTCTTCTTGGAAGCAAGCACAATGATTATATAACTGAGTTGTGCCGGTGCATGGAGAACTCAGCTTACCACAGACTTGTAGCGTCGGCTTGGTTGTACTAGCTAGCTACAGGCATTAGTTGGCTTGGTAATATGTATTATTTACATTTTAGGAATTTAGTCACTTATTATTGTCACGTTACTATTGTCACATTTGGTGTTACATATTATTATCTAGCAAATATTTTGAACATTGTGTAGTGCCTGTACACATTTTTTTTTTCTATTAGAGCCTTGTTGGCTAGTAGGTTGGAGCTGCTAGCTTTGCTGTTAATTTTACTAGCTAGCTATGCATTTTGGAATCAAAAGTGAGAAACAATTTGAGTTGTGCCTGTGAACGGTCTGTCCATACAGGTAACAGATTTAGAGTTAATTTTTGAGTTTCCCAGTCCAGGAACAACTAAGCCAGATCCCCTCTGTGACTGAGTGGTTGTGACTAAGTGGTTGGTTCATCCAAGTGTCCTCAAAGTCAAAGTGTTTAAATGTGTAGTGTGTGTAAATGACAACCAGCTTTATGACTCCATTGATAGATACTTAAACATTCTACTTTTAAATGCATGCTATGTAATACAAGTGAAACTATATCCTATTTAGAAGGCAGTTTTACTCGTTTTAAGAAATTGCAGTTTATCTGCATCTGAGTTGTGATTGAAATGTGTGGCCTGGTTCTCGTCAGATCCAGGAATAAGTCAAACAGAGAGCAAATGTTCTCAGCATCTCACCACAGAATTAAAAGGTATGTCTAATCACAACCATTAAATGTAATACCTGACCTGACTTTTACCACACTTGCTGTAACATATTAAAATAAGCCCAAGTAACCTCTTATAAAAGTATTCCCAACTCCCATAGCATCCCTGTCTGCTTTCAAGTCCCCTGTTCCCCTATAAAGAGCTGCCTACCAAGACAACGGATACCATATGGGACACACACCATAGCACACTTCTCTTATCACCCCTCCTTTCTGTCTGCTCCTGTTCCATTCTACTCAACAGCGCAGTTAATGACCAGGGGCCCGTTCTTTGTACGTCGCTTATTACATCCGAGATCAAATGACACATCCAATGATATCATCGTGCTAATCATGATCCGGCTAATTGGGTTCTTCGAACACACCTGTTGTGTATGATTAGTATCGCTGGATGGAGTTATCTGAGATAATTGCGCGTTCATGTGTTGGCTTAAAAGGGGATATGTATCGACAGTAGAAACATTGATCAGCAACGCTGCTATTGGCTGTTCAGCATGGCCAAAGAACGTGCCCAATTTTTCTCCCAAGCAGAACAAGAGCTTTTAATGGAAGGTTATGCCGAATTTGAGTCGTTAATTAAAACGACAGGGAACACCTCAAAGTCTGCAAAAGCCAGGAGAGAGGGCTGGCAAAAAGGAGCAGACAAATTAAATGCGTAAGTGCTGTCCATAGTAGATGTTTCTATCATTTTCTACAGTATGTATTTTGGCATTTTAATAATTTAATATTTACTTTCTTTAATGTCAGAGCCACCACTGGACCCACTAGAACATGGGAACAAGTAAAAGTGAAATACAAAAATATTCTACAAAATGGTAGCCTTTAATTCATACTGTCTTTATTTTAAAAAGCCAATTTTTTCCCTTCTTTTTAAAAGCCACTGTTAAATAATGTGTTTGTCTGTTTATAACAGCCAGCAAGAAAAAGGCTGAAAAAAAAAACAGGTGGTGGTCCTGCACCACCACAATATACCCCAGCAGAGGAACTGGCCCTTGGATTGAATGAAAACCGAACCATTGTGGAGGGCATCCCTGGGGGCAGCTCTTCCTCAGACCCAAAGACAGGGACCAGTAGCAGCAACACCTTCATTACTGGTAGGCTAAATGAGCTTTCAATTCTAAGTACACTGTAAAATTATTTGTTGCTGCATTAAATGAAGTATAATCCAAATGGCTGGTACAGTCATTTCAATTCTTTGTGAAAGTGAAAACTTCTAAACTTTTAGTTACAGTTTTTTTCAATTGCTTACACACAAAATTAAAAATTTGGCTCATTGTGTCAAAACTCAACACACAAGATTTCTTGACACAGCACTTGGAGATCAACATCTAACTGCCAATGCAAAATAACATTCTGCAATCAAAACGTAACAATCTAACTTGAAAAGGCCCTCTTCGGATCGATAGGAAACACACATGCACATGCAATATAAACAGTCAAAGCAAACACAACACACAGGTCAACTGTACTCAAGACACTGCCTACATTTGTAGTCTGTATGTCTGCCCCATCAGCACAGCAGTAAGAGAAAAAAAACTTAACTTACCAATTGCATAACTTTGCTGTGGTCGAACAGTTGTAACAGTCACACTGCTGCTGTCTGTGTTGTTGTGACTGAAATAGCGCGCGAGAGCGGTAGCACATGCACAAAACGGTTTTGTGATATTATAATGATAAAATAAATAAATATATATATATATTTTTTTTTTTTTTTGAGAGAGAGAGAGAGAGAGAGAGAGAGAGAGAGAGGAGCGCCTGTGTGTCTGTGTAACATATGCACATTGATTGCACATCTGCGCACGCATGTACTTTCTCTCTCGCGTGCCGGTCACCACAACACACACAGCAAGCAGGCAAAGCACAGTAGCACACGGCACGCAAACTAAATATAGACTTTTTAGTTTTACGAACCTGACCCGAACCCGAGGCTGTTCATTAAACATTAACCCGAAACCGACCCTGAAACTCGGGTAGCAGACCTCACTGTGCAGTCCTTTGGCGTTAATTCAGGACATACCTGTTTTCTTGTCGGTATGTCCGAATGATGCTGGCTACCGTGAAGCGGCTGAGGTTGGGCCGGACCCTCTGCCCGGCCTCCCTCATAGTCAGGCCATGATTGATGACATGGTCCACCACAGTGGCCCTGATGTCGTCAGTGATAGTTATGCGTCTGCCCGGTTCCCGTTCAGGTTGGTGCCATTCTCCTCTCCCTCTTCCCCCATCTCGTTCTCCTCTCCCTCTTCCCCCATCTCGTTCTCCTCTCCCTCTTCCCCCATCTCGTTCTCCTCTCCCTCTTCCTCCATCTCTTCCTCGTTCTCCTCTCCCTCTTCCCCCATCTCGTTCTCCTCTCCCTCTTCCCCCATCTTGTTCTCCTTGCCCTCTTCCTCCATCTCTTCCTCGTTCTCCTCTCCCTCTTCCCCCATCTCGTTCTCCTCTCCCTCTTCCCCCATCTCGTTCTCCTCTCCCTCTTCCTCCATCTCTTCCTCGTTCTCCTCTCCCTCTTCCTCCATCTCGTTCTCCTCTCCCTCTTCCTCGTTCTCCTCTCCCTCTTCCTTGTTCTCCTCTCCCTCTTCCCCCATCTCGTTCTCCTCTCCCTCTTCCTCGTTCTCCTCTCCCTCTTCCCCCATCTCATTCTCCTCTCCCTCTTCCTCCATCTCTTCCTCGTTCTCCTCTCCCTCTTCCCCCATCTCTTCCTCGTCTTCTCCTTCCCCTTGGTCCTTCGGCCTCCATATTCGCAATTGTATCACGACAGGTGCACATACCTGAGTTCTATTTATAGTGCTACAGCTGTGACTGATTGGTGTTCAATTACCGGTTAAGTGTTTTACTGTGTGTGCGGGGGTGTTGCTATTGTCGCATGTGTTTTTATTATTGAATGGATTTGCTGTATGCAAAGTGTTTCCTCATTTTCCAACGTGTGTAACATACAACACTCTGTGTGTAGTGTTTTGCACCGTGTGTTGCACAATTGTTTGCAGTGCAATGCCTACAATGTGTTTATTCATTTGGTGCCTGTGTGTAAGACATGCATGCAAACGGTACGGTTTTGACGCTTTGATCTGGGCATTCACTTTTTGTGTTTTAGCAATTGGGAAAAACTGTAATACAAAATATGTTGCCATGAGTTATTGATCACATTATATTTTTTACAGTGGTTAATTGTAATGACAATCCCCCCCCCCCCTCTTTTGTGCAGTTTTACATAATACACCAACACTTTTACCTGTTCCCATGCAAGTGGTGGCTGAAGCATATGCAGTGAGTTGTGTACTTTTTCTAACTTGCATAAAGGGAAGAAAGTGCAACACTCTGTAATACCCATTTATTTCCATTGCACAGGACAGTGTAGAAACCCTCTCAGAAGTCTGTCCTTTGGAGGAAGAATCTGTAAGTGCATAAATAACTTTACACTAATTTGTAATACCCATTTATTTACATTGCACAGGACAGTGTAGAAACCCTCTCAGAAGACTGTCCTTTGGAGGAAGAATCTGTAAGTGCATAAATAACTTTACACTCATTTGTATATAGCCTACTTGTGTACCTATTCTTTCTGTCTGCAATTTGAGTTGCAGGAGTCCACACCTAGAGAAAACTAATACAGAGGTGGACAGTGTTGTAGTTTTACTTTTTACTTTTGTTGCATGAGGCATGTTTTGACCTTTTTTTTCTTTTACAAAATGACAGGGTGACATCTGTTCCCTCTATAAACAGCATCTTCAACAAAAACATTTTGGTATTTTGAGCTGAAAAACGCAAATTAAGAGGAGAAATTGAACTTGACAACTTGAAAAAGAGAAAAATTGCTTTAGAGATAGAGTTGCTTCAAAAGGACCTTCAGAGTAAGTGCTAATACACCATTTGACACATAGTAGTTTTGCTGACTTTACATAACTATCTCTTATTGCAGGCAAAAGATGACTTGCTGGCTTTTCTTTATAAAGAATTGTTTAAATAAAACTCCGGGAACTAAGCATATTTGTCGTCTTTTATTACACATTCAAAAATGGTGTTCCACAATTCTGTCCCGTGCAGCTCTGCCACTAGGTTGGTCCAAGTGCACTGGCTGGAGGTCATCATCAGGCTGCACCCCCACCACAGGGATCCTCTCCTTTCTGATAGTGGCGATGTTATGCAATATGGCACATGCAACAATTATGTCACAGGCCCTGTCAGGTGCAACCCTCAGACTTTTCAGACACTGAAATCTTTCCTTTAGTTGCCCAAAGGTCATTTCAATGTGTGCCCTTGTCCTAGCTAGAGCTGCATTGTAACGGGTTTGGGTCAGGGAAGGGCGTCATAAAATACTGCCTGCAGGTATAGCCCCTGTCTCCAAGCAGGATCCCATCAAAATCCCCTGTGTAATGGGAAAATGAAGTGTGTGTAATACTAAGTGTGTGTAATACTGTGAGCTTGACATTTATGTTCCCTTACCACGTTCAAATAATGTGCATAAATGTGACTCTCTGAAAATTCTTGAGTCATGCACTGATCCTGGCCATTTTGCTTCCACATTTGTAATATGGAACATAGAGTCACACACCATCTGAGAGATTTTAGTCAGTCAACTGCATACTTTTTGAATTTCATTCCATTTCTTTTAATGTAATATATTACTAATCTGGAATATTATAAATTGTAATAGTAACTTACCTGCACATTTACACTGTGAACCCCCTTTCGGTTCACAAAATCTCCTTCATTTGGGCCAGGTGGGGCCTTGATGGGGATGTGTGTGCAGTCTATGGCACCAATCACGTTAGGGAAGCCTGAATGACACATACTGTTAGTCATACTTTTTGGCATGGTCATGATTGCATGTCATTAACAATTATAAATGTACCTGCAATAGCAAAACTATTCTGCTTTACAACCTGGGGTCTTAAGTGGCTTGGGAATACCACAAAAAACCCTAAAAACTGCTTGAGTGCCAGGTAAACTTTGCGAATGGCACGACAGACAGCACTTTTCACTAAGTTCTCTGTGTCTCCAATAGTATAAAGGAAAGTGCCTCTCGCAAATAATCTCAGGGCAATGCACACAGTCTGTGCAGTTGTCAAAGCCCGACTCCTCTGTGTTGAACACTTAAATGTGTGGTTCCAACAAATTTTTGATGTAAATGACACCCTCACGAGAAAAACGGTATCTCTCAACAATTACACTTTCGCGCTGGGCTAAAGGATCCTGTCTATTCTGCAATACCCGATTAATTTGAAAAGCTCTGCGAATTATTATCGCACCTTCCGCAACAGGTTGCTCACGTAAAAACGGACAAGACATGGCTGCGACAGACTTCCCTATCTCCTCGGCTTATAAAGCCTCAATCTAATCCTCTTTACATGAAATAAGCCTGCTCCCGAGCAGGTTTAAGTTTACGGACCTGTTGCTATGACAGCAAGTCTAGGATGAGCTTCGAAGAACCAAACAATCTAAGATCATGCCAAATTGCATCTCATCGGCAAGTTGTAAAGTAGACGTTGATTTTTTTTTAAATTATTATTATTTGTTATTATTATTTTTTTAACCAAGGTTATAATCGTTAACGAAAACGAACGAAAAAACGAAAACTAGGTGGGAAAAAACTGTCATGGTGCGGTGAGCAGCAGCGCCACCGTGCCATATTATCACAAGTTCCCATATCTCACGAACACATCCCGGACTGTCACATGTTTCCAATCTTCCACACCAGGTCCCAATTTGTATCATTTGTATGTGTATATATGTTTCTCCTCTGCTCCCCACATTGTGGATCATTGTTGCTGTCGCTGTCATTGTTGCTGTTTGTAGGTTAATCGGTGAGTGTTGTTTAATGTACTGTTTGAATGTTTATTGTTAAGACGCATGTTTCATTCACTTTTATTTCATTCAGTCATTAGTATTGTTTTCCGTTCGTGTTTGGTTTGTTTGTTGTTTTAATAAAACCAACGAACGTGATATCTGCCTGCGCCTGGTTCCCTCCAACACTACACCATGACGAGTCGTTACAGAATGATCCACCAAACCTGGAACCAGCAGGCAGTCCCTCCAGAGAGGGTATATACCTGGAGGGGCGATTGGGGGTCTGACTCCCTCTCCTCGGATGACGACGAAGCGGTCTATGAGAGAGTGGAGGAGGATCCCCTTGGGGAGCAGTGCTGGGGGTTGCCCCAAGACGGGTTCGGGGTGCCGCTGTGGGGCATGGACCAGTGTGGAGTGGTCAAGCCCCTCACCAAAGAACAAGGGGAGCTGGTGAAGGGTCTCCTGCAGGACATGCAGGAGGCAGGTAGGACAGGACGTAGGCGAGGCCGGAGGAAGAAGAGGGCGAGGTGCCCAACGCCCGGTCCGAGGTCCCCCCAGGAAAATTTTAGGGGGGGGCTGAGAGGGTGCCCGAGGGAAGTCCCGACGGCGCCCCCTCTATGTCCGGTGCCTCCTCGACCCCGTGCAGGCTGGCCTGGCTGTAGGCTGGCAATTAGGCGCACACCGCTTCCTGCTCCGCGGCCTTCCGCCGCCCCTGTCCCTGCGCCACGGCGCCGATTGCCTCCTGCTGCATTGGAGCAGCAGCCAGCGCCTCCTTCCTGCCAGTGGCAGCAGCCAGCGCCTCCTTCCTGCCAGTGGCAGCAGCCAGCGCCTCCTTCCTGCCAGTGGCAGCAGCCAGCGCCTCCTTCCTGCCAGTGGCAGCAGCCAGCGCCTCCTCCGAGGAGGCGGGGCCTGCACCGCCTGAGGCCGAGGAGGCGGGGCCTGCACCGCCTGAGGCCGAGGAGGCGGGGCCTGCACCGCCTGAGGCCGAGGAGGAGTGGCCTGCACCGCCTGAGGCCGAGGAGGAGTGGCCTGCACCGCCTGAGCTTGCCGGGGTCTCCACCGCCCTCTCCTGTCCCGGCCGCCCCGGCGCCCTCTCCTGTCCCGGCCGCCCCGGCGCCCTCTCCTGTCCCGGCCGCCCCGGCGCCCTCTCCTGTCCCGGCCGCCCCGGCGCCCCTTCCTGTCCCGGCCGCCCCGGCGCCCCTTCCTGTCCCGGCCGCCCCGGCGCCCCTTCCTGTCCCGGCCGCCCCGGCGCCCCTTCCTGCTGGCTCCAACACTACACCATGACGAGTCGTTACAAAAACATTGTTGTTAACTGAAATAAAAATAAAAACAAGGCATTACAAAAAACAATAACTAACTAAAACTGTAATGTGTGGTTGACAAAACTAACTAAAATAAAATAAAATTATAGAAAGTATAAAAATATTTTAAATTCTGAATATAATTTCGTCAGTGTGTTAATGTCTACCCGAGAAGCAATTGCGCCTTCTTTAGAAAGTTAACTAGTCGCAGGTTTGAGGTAAAATGCACTTGGGTTGTCGATGTTAAAACACTATAAGCTGTGATTCAAATATTAAATAATGTTATGTCATTTTTACATTTACACTGAATGTTTGCTGCTTCAATCCAGATGAGTAGGCAGAAGGCTATTGTATAAATTTAGAATAGGGTGTGAAAATTATACAGCTGTGGTATTTGTATAGAGTGTGAATTCTGTTTAGAAGATGCAATAAGGTATATCTGCAGACCGCAAGTCGGGGGCGTTACTTAATATGGGGGTTCCTGAATATTAAGTTACACCCACTGATGTTCTCTATTGGTCAGTTTAAATGGGGGTTCCTGAATATTAAGTATTAAGTAATGTTCGCCATTGGTCAGTTTGGGTACATCCTGGTTTGACACACGTTTCAACACTAGGTGTCATGTATGCGTATGACGTCATTACGTTGAGTGTACTAATGGAGGAAGAGTAAACTAATGTTACAACTTTATCTCAGAGTCCATGTGATTTCATTCAATATCATTTGTCAAGATATAACACTAGGTTCAAGAGGTTCAAGCACTGATATAGAAAACAAAAGTGTATTTGCTTTAAATACTGCACTCTAGTCTGATTATGCTTGTACCAATTATATAAAATAAAATGGTATTTTCCAATAACATTTAATTGTATTTTGTTACAGGATTAAAATAGTTTGATAACAAACCACTGAAATACATTCATTTGAAAACTGAAGTGCCTCTAAAAAAAGTTTTGGTTACAGTCAAGAATGAGACATGGATCTGACCAGTTTTCATACAAATCATTGTAATGGTTTCTCCTTCCTCTGACTTGCATTGTTCAATTTAACAGCAATCTTCTAGAAAGTTGTAATTGGTAACTGGAAGTGTGGAATTTTCTATAGCCTGTTGCATAAAGGTGGCAAGTTTCAATTTGCATAATTTAGAGGTCAGGTCAACATCTGTTTACAGAACAATACATTTATCCAGGGGTGCCTGGAACAAGCACAATTTTTATTATATAGTAATGACGTGGTTATGGACTTAAAACATTGTTGGGAGGAATATGTGTTACAATTTAACCCTTATCCTAAAAGTTATTTCAATACCATAAATTATAAGTAGAACAGGTCAAAAAGAGCACAACATACATTATTGAAAGTCAATTAATATAGCCCAAAATCTTAAAGTTAATGGCATAACCTAAGAAATACAAAATTAAATGATATGCCAGTTAGATATGCCAGTTTATGTACTGTGTATTCAGCTTTGCCCAGATTCTGTAGGCTTTGGATTCATCCTATCATGCTGTATGGCCAGGTGAACACTTCCAAAACACTGTCCAGTTTACTCTTGCTAAATAAATGATGTTCCTTGTCTCTTTGTCTCATCAAAATACATTGTGTTTTCTGGATCTTGTAATTTTTGTTGTGTGGAACCCAGCATTAGCTGATGGTTTAAAGACAGCTAATAGGTATCCTCATCAACAAACATAATTAACAGGGAAGCTCAAAATTATCACTTTGTCTATTTCGTCTATGAATGTTT
Organism: Esox lucius; assembly: GCF_011004845.1. Lineage (NCBI taxonomy): Eukaryota > Metazoa > Chordata > Actinopteri > Esociformes > Esocidae > Esox > Esox lucius. The sequence goes on from NC_047572.1 coordinate 11,465,788, forward strand.
CAGTGTCTTCAAAATTATTAAACAAAAACATGAATGGGAGAGAGCTTCTTGTTCTTCCTCTGGAGTTGAAGCCTCTCTGAACATCTGCAGAGCACCCTGTATTTCCTCATCATTCAGGGGTGAGGACTACCCAGTCTTAGAAAAGGCCCATGTTGGCATTTACCCAGGCAACAGCATCCCCTAGCTCAACAACGCATCTTTGGAACTGAAATGAAAGATCACAAAAATCACATAGAAGTAGAGGTGTACAAAGTGCAAAGTAAAAGTACTCAACTGTGTTCGGCTTTGTTCACCACTTTAGGGAAGTATTTAATTAAGATCTAAGTAACCAGGAAAAGCAAGCAAATGTATTTATACAGCACAATTCATACATCGAGCCCTGCTCAGTTTATATTCTTCAAACATATCAGAAATTTAACCATTCAGAGATTTATAAACTAAAAGCACCATTTTGAAATCTATTCTGTAACTGACTGGAAGCCAATGCAAAGATTTAAGAACCGGAGTGATGTGCTCTTTTCTCTTGGTCCTGGTTAGCATTCTGAATGAGCTGCAGCTGGTTTAAAGTATTTTTGGGGAGTCCAGTTAAGAGGCCATTACAGTAGTCAACCCTACTAGAGATAAAAGCATGGATGAGCTTCTCTGGGTCTTTTTGGGGCACCAAGCCTGCTAATCTTGCAATATTTTTAGATGATAGAATGCTGTTTTGGTGACTGTTTGAATATGACTGTTAAATGTGAGGTCTGAGTTTTATCAGAACACCAAGATTACGCACTTGATCCCTGGTTTTAAGGGCCTGAGAATCCAGCTCTTTACTAATACTTGTTTTGTTTTTTTTGTTGCCAAACACACTAATCTCATAATTGTACACAATTTTGGGAGTTCAAAACGAACCAGTGATCAATAAAATTAAAATGAAGAGTGTAAAAAATCAATTAAGGTCACTGGTTAGTTATGAACTCTGTTTAGGTAATTTAGCTCATCCTTAGCAACTTCACAAAACCGGGGAACACAGCCAAATACTATTTTTTACACCACTGCATAGAAGATGGCCATGACAAAATATTATTTTGTTTACATTTCTAAATAATGACAACATAGTGTATATTAAGCTACAAAATAAATGGATCTTGCCTGCTTGCATAGAGTGACAGGTGCATCACACATCTTTAGCTAGTTACAACGTACCCTAATAGACCTGGCTTAAGCCCCATGTGGTGCGAGACAAGGCAACCGTGTTTGACATCCACCTGTCAAATCCCGGGCCGTGTACATTTTGCACCACCCTCTGTTGGAGCCTCATGCACTGTCAATACGCCTCAACCAGGATTCGATAGAAGCAAAGTTGCAGCTGCACTGCAAGCTGGAACGCTGCGGTACGTTACCGGTAGGTTTTAGGTAATAATCGCAATCCATGTGCCACATGGCAGAAATAATAAGAAGTAGCCTACCTCGTCGTGTAGCTAGCTATCTTTAAACGTAACTATAAGGGTTGTCGTGTAGTCGGTCTCTGGAAAGCTATTTGAATCTCAGATTCAAAGATTTTAGTAGATAAGCGATCTTAGCGAACACGTTAACTATCCCTAAATATATAGCTAGCGGTTGTCAATTGGAAGCACATCTTCGTCATTGACCCTGTAATACTTCCTTCATAAATGCATGCACTTAATCGAAAACACCACACCAATGGAAACCTTCAATGGGCGTAACTTAATATTAAGGAACCCCCATATTAAGTTATGCCCCTGACTTGCGGTCTGCAGATATACCCTCCTCAGAAGATGTGTAACGTTAGATTTTTGGTACGGCGTGTGGATTTTGTAAGAGGTAGCGTTAAAGGAATTTCCATGGGGTGTGAATTTGGTAGGCCTCTAGGGTGTTAAATGTGTATATTTTGTGAAGGCGTGAACCATATTTAATATAATAAAGTTCTGTGTAACATTATTAACGAAGGAATTATTTTAACTATCCCTTTCAGAAACTTTTTTCAAAACATTAAAGCAAATCTACTAAATAGTGATCAGATGGCTAAAAACTTCATCTGCATTCTATCTATTTATGCTCTTGGCAAAGGTCATAACAAAACTAGTGCTACACATATAAATGTATGATGATTCATGGTTATCACAGGTTTTGAGTGCTAACATCTGTGAATCTGTGCCTTGCTCCAAATATACATATCATAACACTTTGCCCCTAAACAACATAGTTTTTGTTGAGTTATTATTACACAATACTTTTTCTGACCTTTTTGAATCTTGCCCCTGACAAATAGCCCATATTACAAAAAAAGACTAAAACTAACACTAAAACTAATAAAAACTAAATAAAACTAAGCATTTTCAAAAAATAAAAACTAAACTAGCAAACCCACTTTAAAAACAAATTAAAACTAAACTGAATTTGAAAACAAAAAGTCAAAACGAAATATTAAATAAAAACAAATAAAAAATGCTAAACTATAATAACCTTGGTTTGAACGACGCTTTCCGCTTCTCCACTGAAGTTTAGCCGACATTTAATAGCTCTTCTGCCAATGTTTAATAGCTCTACTGCCGACGGTTAATAGATCTACAGCCGACATTTAATACATCTGCTGACGTAAAGTGAAGAGACAAGATAAAGACTAAGGTATGAACTTTATTTACAGAATGTACAATTTAACAAACATAGAAAAAAAGAAGCCTAAACAAAAACACAATTGTGAATTATATAGGCTACAAATTAATCGACCTCTTCTTCCTCAGGTCTCTCCCTCCAGCTGCCGTCCCCGCCCTTTCAACCTCGAACTCAGTAATTCAATTTAACGTGATGGTGCCACATAAAGAAAAACAAATCTAAAAGTATTTTTGTTAGACAACGTACACAATTTGTCAGTGTAGAAAACCGTTCTTATGGTATGTAGCGCGTTGAGCGATTTTCTGCATGCAATTTGAGAAACGCAGATTGCACTGTCACTGTCAGATCTACCAATACACTCTAAGCAGATGAGTTGAAATAGCAAAACAGACGTCCTAATCGCGTTCAAAACAACTCTCGTTCTCCCTACGCTAAACAAATTATACCAGAGTATTTGCCAGCAGGAAGGAGAAGGAAGGATCGGGCCATTCATCAGAGGAACACACGTTATAGAGAGAAAAGGCCTGTTATCAGAAGATGTAGCTATAAATATTGCTGCCACAATTGTATCCCCAGTTATATTGACACATACTGAGAAACACAGACGTTAGGTAAAGCAAGTCTGGCTAGCTAACACAGTCATATTTCCATGCTTATCCATGATTGTTCAACCAACATTAAATACAACATAAATGTATTGGTTTAAATAGTTTAAGCCTTTGCAACAAAAGAGATTGGGGGAGCAGGGACAAATGTCAGGCAACTTTAAAGTTGGATAAAATTGATGTACTGAATAACCTTATTAATTTCTCCTAATTATTATTACCATCTCTTATAGGTTATGCTCTGCGTTTTCATAAGAAGTGTACGCATTCCTTCAGTAGGCAGGGGAGACAATAGTCTTGATAATGAGGGACAGAGTGGTACAGGAAGTAGAGTGCCAACAAGGTACATGGAAGAGGAGAGAGTAGACCATAGTGGAACAGAGGATAGAAGAGAGGAAAGAAGAGGGGGAGATAACAGAAGAGGAAGTGAGGAAGGAAAGAGATGAAGGGGAGGGAAGAGAATAGATGGAGGACAGTTCCGCTCAACAACATTCCCCCCACAGCAAGATACATGTCCAGAGGAAACACTGAAGTATGGGCAGCATCCACTTTTCCAATGATGAGTTGGTTTTGTCCACCAATGTTTAACTTCTATAAAAATAAGAAAGTGTTGAACTTACACATAATAGTATCCTTCAGTGGCATTGACTGGATGACAGTATTCTGCCCCCTTCCGCACCAGTTCAGTTGGGTTGCCAAGTCCAGTGTGAAGACCTTCTCGAAAACACACCACACAGTTTGCTTAACATTCTGTCCCTGGTTGAGGACAACTTTGAGGTCTGAAGCAAACAAAGCATTAAAACTGCACACTCGTTCTGTTAAGGGTTGTCATACTACTTTAACATTTTAGTTGAATCAGGTGTTTGAAGTAGGTGCAAAGTCTTTAAAAGTATTTTGACGCGACCCTGCAGTCATTTTATTTATAATGTTAAACAACTAGTAGCTGCAGAGTTTGGTGGGACACGTTGCTCACAGGTCTGAAAACAAGGTCTTGGAGCTAGTAGAGACAAGAACAGGGCTGAGAAACATATAAAGTAAAACAGGACTTCAGGACTGTTGTTTTGTGTTATACTCATTCAACCTACTTCCAAGGGTATTACTTTCTTCCATTTGACTTGAAGATGTAGGTTGGACCTCCACTCCTGGCCTCCGACTCGCTACTGGGACACAAATAGAAGATGTGAAAATAGTGGTCAAGTTGTGTCACGGTCCAGGTGCCATGCTCTGGTCTCCAAGCAGCCCTGGATCGTGGCATGTGTTCATTGTGCGCACCTGTGTTGGTTAATCACCATGTCTATTTAAGTTAATTCCTTTGAGATACTGGTCTGGTCTGGCCTGTGATCTGGTCTGGCCTTGGATCAGGATGGCTAGTATCTTAAAGAACAAACATCAAAATGAGTATCATGTTACATATCTGACCCTGTTGACCCTTCAGTGTCACTTGCCACTACTGATGCCATTCTGGTGGTTTGTCTGTGCTCTCACAACCAATGAAGAAGTGGCTTTAAAAGGCGCCTCCTTGCCTTTCCTTTTTTTAGTGGAGAGGTTGAGACGTGTTAGAAGGAAGATGATCTTCCTCCTCCTTCTACTATCCTACATCAGGCTAATATACAATAAAAAACTAATATTTTCTCACTTGATATGTTGTCGGCCTCTTTGGCATTCTTGCTCCTAGTCAGTGTTGAGATCTGACCATCGGAATACCACTACTTTTCCTCTGTTTCTCAACACACTGGGAGATTAAGTCCTGTTAGCAAGATTAAAACCAGCACTATTTTGACGACATCTGCAATTGCACAAAATCGCCTGATGTAAACAAAAGAGAACGGAACACACTCTGACGTCAAACCGGAGATAAGAGGCACACCGACATTACAAGCCAAATCGCAGTTTTCCCTGTAAACACTGAAAACTGATTTTCTGAATATCTTCACCTTGAAACAGGTTTTTCAAAAGGTCCGTTTTCAGTTACCAAAAGCTCAGTTTGTGTTTGGACGAAAGGCCAAAATGCATAGAAAGACCCAGTTTAAAAAATACCAGTGTACTTAGTACAATCAGAACTCAAATTGCAGTGTCCGCCAAAATGTTTTTTCTTACCTTCATGTGCAGAGCTAAAACTTCCCCCTACCTCGGCCTTCTTGCCCTTTCAACAAATTGACATGGACAAATAAAATTGGAAGCATCATGCTTTAATAACAAGTTAAGCATCTGGAGTAAGTGAATGAACCCACACTTACCTATGTAGCAATCTTCTACATGGTGGCATGGAGTACCTCTCTGGTGCCTTGCAGTATTGTGCTTGGCTATCTCCTCCCTGTACACTTCATACATACTGTCTAACAGTTTGTTTTGTACAGTGCTAGATGTCCCTTTGAATATGGGCTGATTATCATAGTGCCTCTGAAGTCTTGAATCGCCCTCACACATAGTCTCGAAAATGCAACTGAATATTCCAGGATTCAGGAAGTCCACCGACTCATGCCCCCCGCAGTGCGGTTTCACATTTTCCACACGGTTTAATACATGTTATGATCCCACTGAGAACGTACCTGTTTTCCTCCACCTGTTTGTTCTGCTGCTCAATGGATCGCCTGTATGCACTGTCAACTTGGGCTGAGACATTTACCCTTCCATGTAAGCCCAATTCCACAGCATTGTCCAGATGACTCCCGCTGTTCTCATGTTTGCAATCCTCTCAGAAAAATGTTTCAAATCTTTGCAACCCGTCCTTGACCAAGTACCATCTCCACCAAATAGCAGACATGGAAAACAGAAGAGTGCATTCTTTTTTATGCTAACCGTTAGCTTCTTTTTCTTCAAAAACCACTCCACGTTAAACCTGCGGTTACTTTTACCAGCAGTTTGAGTGATGACAATATCTTGTGGCTGATGGGCACCAAGTCGCTTTACTTCAAGTTTCTCCTCCAAATTAAGGGTTTCAAACCGGCGCTCGAGTATGAAATCCACTTTATTCATTTTCTCAAATTATCTGGCATTTCTGAAGCTAACAAGCTAGCTATGACAATCTACCCTCATTGCTCTTCTTGCCAACTAATGTTGGCTACAGACAGACAGCCAATCAGGTCTGAAAAACGAAATGATGCTGTAGTGGGGCTGCTGGCTGTCAGCCCCACTTGGCATCAAATTTGTGTGATCTATATTGATCACACTAACATTCGGAGCATGCATATTAATATTTTCACACGTACAATTTACATTGCATTGTGAGAGAGGGGCTAGCCCCACATTCATGCTTAGCCTATGGCCTACTACTGCGAACTTGAATCGGCAGAACGCAGTCTAAAGCAGCAAGGCAGGGACCAATGTACATTAAATAAAATCCTAACACAAATTATATGATATTTAGGAAGATGTTATATTCATAGATAATAAATTATAGGAAAAAAAACCTGCCCTAATGACCAGTCGCCCGTGCATTTATGTCATCTGCATACAAGTTTCATATGGTATTCTAACAAAGTGTTATTCACTTTGAGGTTATTCTAAATAATGAAATGTGCTCCATGAATGTAATAAATTATTATTTATTATTGTACAAACGTGAATGCTTTGTAAGCACAGCATAACATTTAACTGACTTTATTGAAAGGACTATCACTGGTTTATTTCTTGCAGACTGTGCTCTTTGGGGGAATGAACAAGGTTTCAAATTCTGTGAATGTATTGAAGACAAAATGGTAGGCAAATGAAATGTACACAAGACTTATAATTTGAATTCTAACTTTCACCATTCAAGATCATATGATGACAGGCACTGAGGTGGTCAAGAAACTCCTCAGTGGCAAGGCACCGGGGGTGGATGAGATCCGCCCTGAGTACCTCAAGTCTCTGGATGTTGTGGGGCTGTCTTGGTTGACACGCCTGTGCAACATCACGTGGCGGTCGGGGACAGTGCCTCTGGGATGGCAGACCGGGGTGGTGGTCCCTCTTTTTAAGAAGGGGGACCGGAGGGTGTGTTCCAACTATAGGGGGATCACACTTCTCAGCCTCCCCGGGAAAGTCTATGCCAGGGTTCTGGAGAGGAGAATACGGCCGATAGTAGAACCTCGGATTCAGGAGGAACAGTGTGGTTTTCGTTCGGGCCGTGGAACACTGGACCAGCTCTATACCCTCTACGGGGTGTTGGAGGGTTCATGGGAGTTTGCCCAACCAATCCACATGTGTTTTGTGGATTTGGAGAAGGCATTCGACTGTGTCCCTCGCAGCATCTTGTGGAGGGTGCTTGGGGAATATGGGGTCCTGGGTCCTTTGCTAAGGGCTGTCAGGTCCCTGTACAACCGAAGCAGGAGCTTGGTCCGCGTTGCCGGCAGTAAGTCAGACTTGTTCCCAGTGCATGTTGGACTCCGGCAGGGCTGCCCTTTGTCACCGGTTCTGTTCGTAATTTTTATGGACAGAATTTCTAGGCGCAGCCAGGGGCCGGAGGGTGTCAGGTTTGGGGACCACACAATTTCGTCTCTGCTCTTTGCAGATGATGTTGTCGTGTTGGCCCCTTCTAACCAGGACCTTCAGCATGCGCTGGGACGGTTTGCAGCCGAGTGTGAAGCGGTGGGGATGAAAATCAGTACCTCCAAATCCGAGGCCATGGTCCTCAGTCGGAAAAGGGTGGCTTGCCCACTTCAGGTTGGTGGAGAGTGCCTGCCTCAAGTGGAGGAGTTTAAGTATCTAGGGGTCTTGTTCACGAGTGAGGGAAGGATGGAACGGGAGATTGACAGACGGATCGGTGCAGCTTCTGCAGTAATGCAGTCGATGTATCGGTCTGTCGTGGTGAAGAAAGAGCTGAGCCTCAAGGCGAAGCTCTCGATTTACCAGTCAATCTACGTTCCTACTCTCACCTATGGTTATGAGCCTAAAGGACAAGATCCCGGATACAGGCGGCCGAAATGAGCTTTCTCCGCAGGGTGGCTGGGCGATCCCTTAGAGATAGGGTGAGAAGCTCGGTCACCCGGGAGGAGCTCAGAGTAGAGCCGCTGCTCCTCCACATCGAGAGGGGTCAGCTGAGGTGGCTTGGGCATCTTTTTCGGATGCCTCCGGAACGCCTTCCTGGGAAGGTGTTCCGGTCCCGTCCCACCGGGAGGAGACCCCGGGGAAGACCTAGGACACGCTGGAGGGACTATGTCTCCCGGCTGGCCTGGGAACGCCTCTGTGTCCCCCCGGAAGAGCTAGAGGAAGTGTCTGGGGAGAGGGAAGTCTGGGCATCCCTGCTTAGACTGCTGCCCCCGCGACCCGGCCCCGGATAAGCGGAAGAAGATGGTATGGTATGGTATGGTATGATGACAGGCCATTTGTGACGTCATAAACAAACATTCCGTTTCACATGATAACAACGACATTTTGCAGAAAAAATCGTCTCAGAACTGATCTATCATCCAAGCGTGTGTTTATTTTTAAAGAATTTGCTGCTTCTTCAATTATGAACAGATTGTTTAAGGCATTTGGGTTCTTAACCATGTGGACAGTCATCAAGTTGGAAAATCCCTATTTTATGACTTGAGACCTTGAGACCTCCCATGGTACCCAAGCAATGGGCCAGCACCCCACCCTGGGCCAGGCTGTTTGTTGGGTCGAGCCTTCAGAGACCACAGCTAAGACCACCACTAGATCCCTGAACCACCTGAGGACCAGAGAAGCCCAGGAAACAGATCAAACCCCAGTTATTGTTCAACAGAAGCCTCTCCCAGCACTCGGTGTGTTCCTGCAGGAACCTGTCCCTACTCCCGGTGTGGTCCAGCAGGAACCTGTCCCTAAACCCAGTGTGGTCCACCAGGAACCTGTCCCTACACCCACTGTGGTCCACCAACAGACCAGGCAGTATTGGACGTGTGGGACGAATTACACCCGACAGGTGAGAACCAAGGTGGCCCTGATTCATCCCCCAGCTAGTAGACTGTCTCAGACCCCAACAAGGAACTGGTATTACATTTGGCTCTGGGATCTAGCCTTCCAGGATGACATTATCTCTGTGCTTGATAGTTTTTCTAAAAGACTGCTAGCCCTGACCACCAGAATAAAGCACCACCACGAGACAACAAGGGAGCTTTTGGTAGGAAATCCGTCAATACTGATTCAAGAATAGTTTTCCAGAAAAAACCCTACAAAAAATATAGATTTTAGATTAGGATCCTTATTAGCCAAAACCATGAAAACAGTTAATCTTCCTAAGTCACAACTGACTCAAGAGCCCTTGACCAAGGTTACCCAGGAACCCCAAACCCAAGAACCCCTGATACAGGCACCTCTAACAGAGTTGACCCAGGATCCTTTTGCCCAGGAACCTATGGACATGAAATCCCTAACCCTGGAGCCTCTGACATGGCAACCACTGACCCAGGAAGCTCTGGACATTGAGCCACTGGCCCAGGAACCACTGGCATGGATGGAAGGCAGTGGGTGGAAGGCTTCCTGGAGTTTAATACTTGGCACCTGCCTGCTCTGGACCTTATGTTGTTGTAAGATCGCCCTCAAAAGGCCTCTAAGGGTATGCTGTAGCAATATGAAAGAGCACAGTCAGTCAATGACATTTTCTGAACTACAAATATTACATACACAAGCATTACTATAATGTTAACATGGTCTAACTTCTTATTCCAATATCTTGTTTCCTCTCCTTATGCACCCATGAAAGCCCTCCAGCATAAGGCAAAGAGGAAATGCAGCAAAGACTGATAATATTGTTCTACTATTGTCATGGTTAGAATGTCTGATTAGACATTAAGATGAAAGCAGCTAGCAGTCAGAACTTTAATACATTAAAAACGTTTTACATCTGAATTATGGTGTGGGCAACGTTTTCTTTCTGATTACACAGTTTATTGTTGTTTTGAGGAATAAGTAAATGTAAATAAGTGTATTAGTTATAATTATAGTTACTGTATTTATTAGTTTTCACCCTAAGAAGAAAATCGATTTAATACAACAATTTCAATACAATTTAATATGAAGTTAAATATGGTACATACTGCACTGAACTAGGCAGGGTGTATTGTTTGTGCGTTGTTGTGTAAGTTTATTGGTCACAATCACAGGGGGTAGGGGGTAAATGGCTGTCACAATGTGTACAGGCAGGTACCAGAGGGTAGAGGTGGTGTCGAAAACAGTGTTTTATAAGAGTTCTTCCAATATTGTGCGTGAAAGCATACAGAAGGCAAGACAGCAGAAGAAGCACAAAATCTAAATCAACAAATGTCTGTCCCTTTGTAAAACTTCTTTACAAACATGTAACTTATTTTCTAAAGAGTACACACATAACTAGAGGTTAACACCAAACAATACTGGGCAAAGACACTGGGTAACAGGGAGACATACATACACATGGGAATGAGGGAGGAGGGGACATGTGTGTGTAATAAGACAAGAGAGTCTGGGGATGCGTTCATGTGCAGAAGGGAAACAGGACGATGGCAGATAGAAGGCCATCGACGAAGAGAGACGAAGCTGGGATGTCTCCACAAGGAGCAGGGTCCAAGGTGGAACTGTGAGAATGGCACAGTACTGTACTAAAAACCTCTTATTTATATGTTGTAAATATAAAAGTATACAATAGTGAAGGCAAGAACTACGTGTGTTGTAATTCAGATATGAAAGCAGTTTTACCAAATATTTTTTTAAAGGTTGATGGGATCAAGAATTGATTCATTTAAAGTTACTTAGGCTGTGTAAATCTTTATCGCTGTGTTTTTTTCTTTTGTCTTTTTTTGTTGCTTTAAAGTTCTTTGGGAATCTTTATATGATGAATATAAGCTACGAGTTTAGTTTTAATACATAATAATGTATTAAATGATTTGTGAAGAATCATAATGCAAGGTAATTTGATAACTCAATGCTATGCAGTTATCTACTGTAGTGTCTTTGCAATCTTCTTATCTCCAATCACTAACTCACTTCATGCTGATTTGTTGACCAACCAAAGTTAATGTCCAGTGCTTAGCGTTTCGTCAAATTGCTAGTTGCTAGACACCAGCTCTAAGCCAACTAGAAAACAGGAGTAGAAATCGCTAGTTAGAGTCCACAAGCGCATGAAGAAAATAGTATTTATTGCATGTGCGCAAAACTAATTGTCTACACAGCGTACCTTGCAGAGTAGTGTGAACAGGACAAATGGTGATTGGCCCGCATCTGAATGTTAATTGCTGTGGCATCTGAATACAAGAGCAGTCTATCACACAGAGGGTGTGGAGGGCAGCCTGATATACAACTTTTTCAGTACATTTTGTTCAGGCGTTTGAATTCTTTGTCAAGGCACTTTATATAATAGAACATCAAAATGTGATAATATAAAACATAATTTGTTATCATCTTGCTAGTAAGACAGTTAACGCCTCCCAAATCTCACCCAAACCATTTCATTTATCTGAACAGGGTTGCCTACCAAGATTTTTTTAAGTCTGGCTCTCAGATAAGACTGGACACAATGAGTTAATGATTATGGTTAAAATTAAAAGGGTTAAAATTAAGAGATCACTGCAAATTGAATGCGATGTCCTGTTGAATGAAACTTCATTCAGAGTTCATGATGCCAGGATGTGGATGGCCTTCAACTTCTTCCCAACATGGCAAGAAAAGAAGGGTGAGTACAGATTGCTGGGAAACAGTGCCTATGTCACGGCCTGAGATCTCCCAGGCTGACAGATGACGCAACCCAAGATGAATTACAACTTACTTTAATTTCATAAATGCACATAAGTAGTAACACCAGGGATTGGGCATTCCAAAACAGGTAAGTAGTCACAGTAAATTATAGTCCACACAAATTATACATCCCCCCAGGGAATAATATACCCAGCAAACACCAAGATAAATACATAAATATTCACCACATTCTGACAGGACACATCTCACATCTATAGGTAAACACACACACACACACACATGTTCCTATTTAACTCAAAGACACAGCCAAAGTTCCCCCACAATTCACACATTAGTAAATAAAGGAAGCTACATGCTATGCTTCTACTCCCTGCTTATACCCGTCCCTCTAAGCATTCGTTATAGACAGCACCCACTTAGCCTCCTCCTGGCAGCTGGTTACCTCCCTCCAAGGCGATACAAAACATAAAATTACAAACAATAATACTGGTCGCAGACCCCCACTGCCTTTATAGCGCCGATCGCCGCACTGAGGAATGTATACGTTTGGGAAACCGGCAGTGCCCCTACGTCCCTGTTCCGATTCCCAATCGACCTGGTGGTGTTGTTGTTCGCTATAATCCACCGCACTCTGCCTTGCCTCCCTGCTCGCCTTCTGTCGGGGGCAGACCCGGTTACTGAGCGACACACCCCCTTCCACCCTGTGGCACACTCTTACAACAGTACAGTGGGTTACAGAATGATGGCGTCCCTTTCTATTATACTCAGCAAGCGTTGAGCGTGGCATCACGTCCACTGGTCCGATCGCTCCTCAGAAGTTCATCCGACCTCCTCGCACACCTCCAACCTCTCTCCGCGTTCCACTCCTGTCGTTCTGTTCCTCGTCGTCCGCTTTATCAAAGTCCATCTGCACTAATCAGTCGGCTACCAGGCCCCTGCCGCTACGCAATGGCCGTCATGTAGTATTGCAGCCCACGGGTAAGTGTCAGTTTGTACAGCCCACCAACCACACAAACATACATGACAGGCATGGTATACATTGCAGTTCTAATCACCCACATACGACACCTACATCAGACAGGCTTTCCCATTTGTCATAACTCCTAAGGGTGACAATGGGACTCTTACTGAGGTAGACCAGCTGCAGAACTCCACATACACACAAAACCCTCAACTGGACTAATCTATAAGCCCTCCCCACATACACACAGAAACCTCAACTAGACAAATCTATAAGCCCTCCCCACATAAACACACACACAACACTCAATTGGACAAATCTATAACCCCTCCCCACATAAACACACACACAACCCTCCACTGGACAAATCAATAACCCCTGCCCACATAAACACACACACAACCCTCAATTGGACAAATCTATAACCCCTCCCCACATACACACACACAACCCTCCACTGGACAAATCAATAACCCCTCCCCACATAAACACACACACACACATTTCTTGTTTGTTGATAAACTTATGATTCTGGGGGTTTTGTGTGTACCAGTAAAGAAGCATTTTCATCAGTTAACTGTCTCACATTTAACTCATAAGGATGAAAAAAATTCCCAGGTAAAATCCAAAATCATCATTTATTAAAAAACAAAACCAGAAACAGTTATATACAAATTACACACATTATAATGTAACAATAAATGATATACCAACAACAGGTTATTACTAAAACAAAAAATCTAAACATAAAAAAAAACATATACACACACAAAAAAAATTATATACACTATACACACACACACACAAAAATTAAGACCATTAATTTTTCTCACAGCTTTGGCTCACAGCTTTGGCTCACAGCTCACAGCCCTGTTGCGCAGACCTGAGATTTGTTAGTGTCTGTTTATGGCGCCACCAACCGGCTTCTTCTACCTCTTGTAGAAACTGCATCTATATCAGGGCAGAACGACTGCTTCTAATGACTAGCCAACGTCTCTGCTGTGTCCTTCCAAAGCTGTTTTTTGTTTCCCTTGGTGGGTTTCAGTCGGGTTTTTAGGTCTTTCAGGGTTTTTGAGAGACCATCCGCTTCAGCCTCTATGTGCCGCCAATACAGATCTATTATAAGCAATGTTCGGTCCTTTGTGAAGCCCTCGTTTGCTTGAATGGGCAAGGTGATGGTGATGAGCTGGATGTGGCCTCAGTGCTGCTGTCTAAAACACAACAAAAAATCACAGGTTAGAAAGCCTCTCAAGTTCCAGCCATATACAGTTGTGCTCGAACATTTGCACACCCTTGGAGAATTGGAAATGTATGTACCATATGTAAAGAACACATGAGTGAGCAGGCAAAACACATGTCTTTTATTTCTTATTGGATTCACATTCAACTGTAGGTCATAACAGAATGGCACAAGCATAAAACATGACAACGAAAAAAAATTACTGGCCCCTGTTCAAAATTCTGCATGCCCTTAGTTCTTAATACTGTGTATTGCCCCCTTTTAGCATCAATGACAGCATGCCGTACTTTGTAACATTTGTCTATGAGGCCCCAAATTCTTGCAGGTGGTATAACTGCCCATTCGTCTTGGCAAAATGCCTCCAGGTCATGTAAAGTCTTTGGTCGTCTTGAATGAACTGCACGTTTGAGATCTCCCCAGAGTGGCTCAATAATATTAAGGTCAGGAGACTGTGATGGCCACTCCAGAACCTTCACCTTTTTCTGCTGTAACCACTGGAGGGTCAACTTGGCCTTGTGCTTATAGGGTCATTACTGTGCTGGAAAGTCCAAGAGTGTCCCATGCGAATGCAAATTGTCTGCCAGTATTTTCTGATAACATGCTGCATTCATTTTGCCATCAATTTTCACAAGACTCCCTGTGCCTTTACAGCTCACACTCCCCAAAACATCAGTGAGCCACCACCATGCTTCACAGTGGGGATGGTATTCTGTTCACTATAAGCCATGTTGACCCCTCTCCAAATGTTTCGCTTATGGTTGTGACTATAAAGCTCTATTTTGGTCTTGTCACTCCAAATTACAGTGTGCCAGAAGCTGTGAGGCATGTCAAGGTGTTGTCGGGCATATTGTAAATGGGCTTTTTTTGTGGCATTGGCACAATGTGCCAACATAATATTGTGCTCCTTGAAACAAGCAAGTATTTTTTCAGAGCAGCCTGTATTTCTCCTGAGGTTACCTGTGGGTTTTTCTTTGTATCCTGAACAATTCTTCAGGCAGTTTTGACTGAAATCTTTCTTTGGTCTACTGGACCTGAGGTTGGTATCAAGAGATCCCTGAATTTTCCACTTCTTAATAAGTGATTCAACAGTACTGAATGGCATTTGCAAGGCATTGGATATCTTTTATTTCCTTTTCCATCTTTATAAAGTACCTCTCCTTGAACTGCCACCTTAACGTGGTGGAGGGGTTTAAGTACCCGAGTGACCCTAGGAGCTATGTTGTCTGGGGCTATATGCCCCTGGTAGGGTCTCCCAAGGCAAACAGGTCCTAGGCGACGGGTCAGACTAAGAGCGGTTCAAAAACCCCTTAATGAAGAAAAAAAATCATGTGTTCTGTGACGTCGCCCGGCATGGCGCAGCCGGGGCCCCACCCTGGAGCCAGGCCCGGGGTTGGGGCTCGTTCGCGAGCGCCTGGTGGCCGGGCCTTTCCCCATGGGGCCCGGCCGGGCCCAGCCCGAACGAGCGACATGGGGCCGCCCTCCTGTGGGCTCACCACCCACAGGAGGGACCATAAGGGGCCGGTGCAGAGAGGATCGGGCGGCAGTCAAAGGCGGGGGCCTAGACAACCCGATCCCCGGACACGGAAACTAGCTCTAGGGACGTGGAATGTCACCTCGCTGGCGGGGAAGGAGCCTGAGATCGTGCGTGAGGTTGAGAGGTTCCGACTAGAGGTAGTCGGGATCACCTCTACGCACGGCTTGGGCTCTGGAACCACACTCCTTGAGAGAGGATGGACTCTTCACCACTCTGGAGTTGCCCATGGTGAGAGGCGGCGGGCTGGTGTGGGTTTGCTTATAGCTCCCCAGCTCTGCCGCCATGTGTTGGAGTTTACCCCGGTGAACGAGAGGGTCGTTTCCCTGCGCCTACGGGTCGGGGATAGGTCTCTCACTGTTGTTTGTGCCTACGGGCCGAACGGCAGTGCAGAGTACCCGACCTTCTTGGAGTCTCTGGGAGGGGTGCTGGAAAGTGCTCCGACTGGGGACTCTATCGTTCTACTGGGGGACTTCAACGCCCACGTGGGCAACGACAGTGACACCTGGAGGGGCGTGATTGGGAGGAACGGCCCCCCTGATCTGAACCCGAGCGGTGTTCAGTTATTGGACTTCTGTGCTAGTCACAGTTTGTCCATAACGAACACCATGTTCAAGCATAAGGGTGTCCATCAGTGCACGTGGCACCAGGACACCCTAGGCCGCAGGTCGATGATCAACTTTGTTGTCGTTTCATCTGACCTGCGGCCACATGTCTTGGACACTCGGGTGAAGAGAGGGGCGGAGCTGTCAACTGATCACCACCTGGTTGTGAGTTGGATCCGATGGCGGGGGAGGAAGCTGGACAGACTCGGCAGGCCCAAGCGTACTGTAAGGGTCTGCTGGGAACGTCTGGCCGAGTCTCCTGTCAGAGAGATCTTTAACTCCCACCTCCGGCAGAGCTTTGACTGGATCCCGAGGGAGGCTGGAGATATTGAGTCCGAGTGGACCATGTTCTCCACCGCCATTGTCGAAGCGGCCGCTCGGAGCTGTGGCCGTAAGGTCTCCGGTGCCTGTCAAGGCGGCAATCCCCGAACCCGGTGGTGGACACCGGAAGTAAGGGATGCTGTCAAGCTGAAGAAGGAGTCCTATCAGGCCTGGTTGGCTTGTGGGACTCCAGAGGCAGCTGACGGGTACCGACAGGCCAAGCGGACTGCAGCCCGGGTGGTTGTGGAGGCAAAAACTCGGGCCTGGGAGGAGTTCGGTAAGGCCATGGAGAAGGACTATCGGCTGGCCTCGAAGAGATTCTGGCAAACCATCCGGCGCCTCAGGAGAGGGAAACAGTGCCCTACCAACGCTGTTTACAGTAGAGGTGGGCAGCTGTTGACCTCAACTGGGGATGTCGTCGGGCGGTGGAAGGAGTACTTCGAGGATCTCCTCAATCCCGCCGTCACGTCTTCCATTGAGGAAGCAGAGGATGAGGGCTCAGAGGTGGACTCGTCCATCACCCGGGCTGAAGTCACTGAGGTGGTTAAGAAACTCCTCGGTGGCAAGGCACCGGGGGTGGATGAGATCCGCCCTGAGTACCTCAAGTCTCTGGATGTTGTGGGGCTGTCTTGGCTGACACGCCTGTGCAACATCGCGTGGCAGTCGGGGACAGTGCCTCTGGGATGGCAGACCGGGGTGGTGGTCCCTCTTTATAAGAAGGGGGACCGGAGGGTGTGTTCCAACTATAGGGGGATCACACTTCTCAGCCTCCCCGGGAAAGTCTATGCCAGGGTTCTGGAGAGGAGAATACGGCCGATAGTAGAACCTCGGATTCAGGAGGAACAGTGTGGTTTTCGTCCAGGCCGCGGAACACTGGACCAGCTCTATACCCTCTACAGGGTGATGGAGGGTTCATGGGAGTTTGCCCAACCAGTCCACATGTGTTTTGTGGATTTGGAGAAGGCATTCGACTGTGTCCCTCGTGGCATCCTGTGGAGAGTGCTTCGGGAATATGGGGTCCTGGGTCCTTTGCTAAGGGCTGTCAGGTCCCTGTACGACCGAAGCAGGAGCTTGGTCCGCATTGCCGGCAGTAAGTCAGACTTGTTCCCTGTGCATGTTGGACTCCGGCAGGGCTGCCCTTTGTCACCGGTTCTGTTCGTAATTTTTATGGACAGAATTTCTAGGCGCAGCCAGGGGCCGGAGGGTGTCAGGTTTGGGGACCACACGATTTCGTCTCTGCTCTTTGCGGATGATGTTGTCGTGTTGGCCCCTTCAAGCCAGGACCTTCAGCATGCACTTGGACGGTTTGCAGCCGAGTGTGAAGCGGTGGGGATGAAAATCAGTACCTCCAAATCCGAGGCCATGGTCCTCAGTCGGAAAAGGGTGGCTTGCCCACTTCAGGTTGGTGGAGAGTGCCTGCCTCAAGTGGAGGAGTTTAAGTATCTAGGGGTCCTGTTCACGAGTGAGGGAAGGATGGAACGGGAGATTGACAGACGGATCGGTGCAGCTTCTGCAGTAATGCGGTCGATGTATCGGTCTGTCGTGGTGAAGAAAGAGCTGAGCCGCAAGGCGAAGCTCTCGATTTACCGGTCAATCTACGTTCCTACTCTCACCTATGGTCATGAGCTTTGGGTCATGACCGTAAGGACAAGATCCCGGATACAGGCGGCCGAAATGAGCTTTCTCCGCAGGGTGGCTGGGCGATCCCTTAGAGATAGGGTGAGAAGCTCGGTCACCCGGGAGGAGCTCAGAGTAGAGCCGCTGCTCCTCCACATCGAGAGGGGTCAACTGAGGTGGCTTGGGCATCTGTTTCGGATGCCTCCGGAACGCCTTCCTGGGAAGGTGTTCCGGTCCCGTCCCACCGGGAAGAGACCCCGGGGAAGACCTAGGACACGCTGGAGGGACTATGTCTCCCGGCTGGCCTGGGAACGCCTCGGTGTCCCCCCGGAAGAGCTGGAGGAAGTGTCTGGGGAGAGGGAAGTCTGGGCATCCCTGCTTAGACTGCTGCCCCCGCGACCCGGCCCCGGATTAAGCGGAAGATGATGCTATGCTATGCTATGCTATCTTTATAAAGTTCCATTACCTTGTTACACAGGTCTTTTGACAGTTCTTTTCTGCTCCCCATGCCTCAGTATCTAGCCTGCCCCATGGCTCAGTATCAGACAAGATTGTTAACTCTATTGCCTTATACATTTCAATGATGGCTTTTATTGTAATGAAGAAAATCTGAGATCTGCCAGCATAATATTTTGCTGCTAAAATAACGCTAATGAAGCCCCGTTTGGCCATCACTATCTGTAACAAGGCCAAACATTCAAGGGTATGTAAATTTTTGATCAGGGCCATTTGGGTGTTTTCTGTTACCATTATGATTAAAACATTTGCCAAACAACTATGTGATAAATGGCTTCATATGGTCACTATCCTTAAATATATATATTTTATTTTTTGCATGAGTCATATATTCAAAATCAATGTCACAATTTCTGCCAGGGTATGCAAACTTATGAGCACAACTGTATACTGTTTTCTAATGCAAACAGGTCTGGCAACCTTGTGTTGTTCGTATGATTTTTAAGTTCCTCTGAATCTTTGGCTGGAATGGTTCTCAATGGCCTACCCCCATTTCCATACTACGATTGGTGGGTGTCCCTCACACCTCAGTGTGCTCCTAAATTACCATTTGTAAGATTATCATTAGCCCATGTTTGGTGGTCACAGTGGCTGCTTTGTCCTGTACAATAACCTGTCTTCTGCTTCAATCAGGTTGACCATGACTGTTAAGTCCTCATTAAGGTAGCACATGGTGGGGTCTGACGCTTTCTGAAATAACACAATGGAGAATGGAGTGGTCCTCCGGGCACCATGAGTCCATGTTCATATCCAAATAGACAAAAAAGAAAGCACACATTGTTACCATCACACCATGATAGAGCTCTTACATTTTAGTCATTCATTACTTATACAGCTCTGGACGAAGCTGCACCTTTTTCTTTCCTTTCCAAAAAAGTCGAAAAGAAAGGTTTTGAGTGAGGAACAGAAGGGTTAAAATTTAGAGACCACTGATTGGTCTCTAAACCAATCAGTTGAACGCTTCAACTTTATGACCACATTATGACCACTGACAGGTGTAATGAATAACACTGATGTTCTCGTTATCATGGCACCTGTCAGTGGGTTGGATATGTTAGACAGCAAGTAACGTCTTGGTGCCAGATACCACAGCACACCTTCAGAGGTCTAGTGGAGTCCATGATTCGATGGGTCAGGGCTGTTTTGGCTGCAAAAGGGGGAACTACACAATATTAGGCAAGTGGTCAGAATGTTATGGCTGATCAGTGTATAGGACTGATAAGGGCATAGTACCTAAAATGTGTTCCCTATTATGAAGGTCAAATTGAATTACATTTAACAAAGATGACATTGAAATTGAAGTGTAGTGTGTGGAAATGCCACCAGCTTTATGACTCCATTGATAGATACTTAAACATTCTACTTTTAAATGCATGCTATGTAATACAAGTGAAACTATATCCTATTTAGAAGGCAGTTTATTAGTTTTAAGAAATTGCAGTGTATCTTACGGGTTTCATTTGGGACACACCCCATTGCACACTTCTCTCATCACCCCTCCTTCCTGTCTGCTCCGCTTCCATTCCACTCAACATCACAACAGGTCTGTTAATGACCAGGTGGGCTGTCCTGAACCCATCACGTTTCTCAATTAGGCCAGTTAATGGCTGTATGGTCAGGCTGCTAATGTGTTTGTGTTAGACTCATTCATGTACCTTTTAGGCCAATCTTCTGTATAGAGACATTCTCACCTCCCCCCACCCTCTCTCCTTACTCCTGGTATCACCTGATGTCTCACTGATCAGGTAAACACCAGGACCAATCAAGGGTCAAATTTAACAACACCACCTACCTCCATCCTGACAAAAGATCCCACCTACTCAGGCTAATATACTATACCATCAGTATAGAGTTTTAGCTCACTGTCAACAGACACAGAACGAGTAAATCATACCCCTGAAGAAGATTGTTCTACCTTTGAGTCTACCTGCTTGCAAGTAAGTACCTTGTTTTTCCTTTGCGATATATACAATTTAAATCTTCATTATATATTTAGAATGAAGCTTGTCGGCTATACAATATAGTAGCACAGGGTTGTGTTAAAAATATAACACCAATGTTAAATTCATTCTGTACTAAAAACAATCATCAGATCGATGATTGTGCTTCTTAGTTCAGGGATAGTCTTAATAATACTTTGTGTTTTTTCCTACAGTCAAATTACTTTAAATGTAGGGCTTGATTAATATTGTCTTATATCAGAGCACAATGGAGATGTGAAGGTTGGGGCGACATGCAGAGTTTATTATAAGGAAGTGTTAGTAAATGCTGTTACACTATCCATACATTTCAATATGGGCCACAGGAATATTTAGAAATAACTATTAATCAATACCAGTGTTGTTGGACTAGCAATCTATGTAAATTATCACCAAGTTTCAAATCTCAGACTTGCTTTTTTCCCCAATTGGTGACTAAAGCATATGTCTGAAGAGTGGTGGTAGATATACTTGTGGTTAGAGCACTTTAAATGTTTCTAGATTTAATCCCTGAGCCAGCAGTTATGTTAATGTGCAACACAGTGAACTTGATTTAAGAGTTGCTCTGGAAATGACTAACTTGTGTCTTTATTCCAGAGGCCAAAACAGAGATATTGGTTTTCTTATTGTGTGATCAAAATGGCTTCCAACTCCGACTTCCAAGAAGAAGACTTCGTCTGTCCCATCTGCTATAATATCTTCAAGGATCCTGTGGTCCTCCCCTGCAGCCACAGTGGCTGTAAGACCTGCATAGAGGACTACTGGAAACATAAAGACCGCCAGGAGTGTCCTGTCTGCAGGAAGAGATCATCCATGTCTCTACCAACAGTCAGCCTTACTCTGAAGAGGCTTTGTGAGGTCTTCCAGCAGGTTGGAGACTTGTTTATCAACTTGAATAAAGCAAAAATGTCACTGTATTCCCTATTGTCAAACATAATTCACTAATGATATCATTCAATTCTATAGGCAAAAAGCAACAGAGATGCTCATGTTTCAAAGAAGCTTTGTGGTCAACATAAAGAGAAACTCAAACTCTTCTGCCTGGAGGATGAAAAACCTGTCTGTTTGGTGTGTTGCTATTCAAGCAAACATACAGGACACACATTCCGTCGAATAAAAGAAGTTGTGGAGGATTGCAAGGTAAAAGAAACATTGCATATGGGATAAAGCTCAAATTAATAATATTATGTAATTATACAGAGGCTAGTTAATACCAAACACTTCAGGTAACATCTGCCCATATTGATACTTACCAATACGCAAGTCCTGCCATATCCCATATGAACACATTTACACAAGAACACAATGCCTTTAATGCCTTTTATTGCCTTTAATGCCTACAAATCACATTACGGGATATCAGATATGACTGCTCAAGACCAATGAGTTCTAAAAAACATGTTGTACAATGTTGTTTCTTCATAGGAAAATGGGGAAATCTAGAATATTTTTTGCTGAACAATTCACACCCATAAAGCCCCAATACATATTTACTAGTGTCAGTGACTCAACTACCCTAGGCAACATACTGTATCATTTCATTATATTAACTCAAAACTGATCCACCACCCAGTGTAAAGAGAGCTTGCATTTTCATTTCACATTTCCCTCCTTATATGGATATATCAAACCAAACACTAACCATGTCCCTTTAATTGCACTCACTACTAAGCTGTGTGGTTGTTTCACCACGCAGTTACGGTAATTTGCTCTGGAAAAGGGTGTCTCCTTTACATTCTTACCTGTGTTATTTTTCTTTTTCCAGCTTAGTGTCGAGGCTGACCTGGTGATCTTGAAGGAGAAACTGAGACTTTATAATGAAACCAAACAAAAATGTGATCAATCAGTAAAATATATTGAGGTAACTATAACTATCTATTTACAGGCTGTCGCTTGACATACAGTAAGTCACACTGAAGAAGAGTTGCTGCTAAATTACCTAAATGTAGATGATATTGATATTTCTGTTCCTTTTTTTGAAGATGCAAGGAAAAGTAACAAAGGACCAAGTGAACAGCCATATTGATGTTCTCAATCAGATCCTAGAGAATGAAATGAGCAAAAGGATTAAGGCTGTGAGGAAGGAAGAAAAACAGGTTACTAAGATGGTACAGAAGGAAACTGAGAGTTTCAGGCAATACTGTGTAATTATGGAATGCAAAATCAGCGAGGGAGAATATTTTCTTGAAGCTGACATTGATGCTTTGCTTTTGGGATACAAGGATCTTCGTAACAAGCCCAGGTACATGTTTTTTATTCCCATCTTTCCAATCTTTGTTTCTCTGAACTCCCAAACCCAAAGTAGTTCTGAACCCACAACCCAACAACAACTTTAACTCCCAAATGTTCTTCCAGAACCCAGTGGTCGTATCCAGATCCACAGCCAATTTCAGGGGCATTTATAGATATGGTCAAACACCTGGGAAACCTGCAGGTCGGGGTCACGCAGAACATGCTCAGATCTAGGTCATACTGTAAGTATAGGTCTTTTTATAACCTGCATATTATGTGTACATACCAAGCGTGCCGCACAAGCCCTGAAAAGTGAAGCCAAAACGTCTCGATCGCCCCCTGGTGAGTGGTCCCAGTATAGGTCATAAACCCCGCCTCCCCATGTTATTCAATGGGACGCGAGACCAACTATACAATTAAATTACCCTTCAAATATCTTTTTTCCGAAGCTGGTTTCTGTCATTTACTGTAGTTTGTATCACGCTAATGTAAATTCAAGAGTTTGTTTTTAAAATAAGTTGGTTTTTAGTTAGTTATTTAATGCTCTAAAAATGGTGGTGTGACGTTGTGATTGACAGCTATCTGAGCTAAAAAAAAATTACAGTCTATGGTACATACAGGGTTAATAACCTACTATCTCTTTCTCTTCATTCAGATCCTGTGATTCTGGATCCACACACTGCCCACAGAGATGTCCTGTTGAACGAAACTTTAACCGGGATCAGAATGAAAAAAAAAAAGGAGAGAAAAGCTCAAGATAGACATTATGACAACCCAGAGAGGTTCAACTTACATCCATGGGTCCTGGCTTCTGAAGGTTTTGACTCGGGTCAAAACAGCTGGGTGGTGAGCAAGGATTTTTTAAACGGAATTTGCTATTTTTAAAGGGCTGCTGCTTGCAGCTGACCCTGTGATCATATGTGTGTGGGGGTGACAGTTGGAAATGTTTTCTTTAAAAAACTAAGAATAACATTGACCTGTATTGTATAGGTGGAGGTTCAAGACATTCATAACTGCTGCTCATGGACCATCGGAGTACTGGAAGGGTCAGTATCCAGGCACGGGGTGATTGACAAAGGAGTCTGGAGCTTAGTCCACCAAGAAGATGTTTACACGGCACACTCTGGCTCCGAGGAGCCTGTCACCCTGACATTGGAAAAATTTCTCATCAATGTCAAAGTGACACTGGACTGGGACAAAGGGTGTCTGACCTTCTTTGATACGGTTAATGATCTACATCTCCACACATTTACACACAACTTCACAGAGAAAGTCTTTCCGTATCTGAGCAATAATTGTAGCAAACATATGTTGGCGATTTTACCGGTGAAATCTCAGGAATTGGAAATTATGAACAAGAACTAGTAGGGGATCATTGACACATTTAAGAATTTTTTTCAAATGCTTTTCACACAAACCCACTTTTAATTCAAATTTTCATAATGCTATTTATTGTTAATACCTGAAGCCAGCTCTGACAAAACAGAAATGTAACCAACTCTGAAGTTTTTGCCATTTGGAAGAGAACGATAAATCTAGCCTGAACAGAAACTATTGCAAAAAATGCTCTGAACCACTCACCATTGTCACATTAAGACTTTTATTCCTTTTTGTTAATGTCAAGGGTAAATTAAACAATGAGTATTTAACATTCCGTTTATCTATATTTACTCATTTCTCCTACTTGATACAACTAAGGGAGACCTGGAATATTACATTCATTATTGATTTTCTTTTGTGATTTCACTGTTTGCAGTACTGCAGTAAGAAATAGAGAATCACATTTGCAACTTGCTGACTGTCTACTTGAAGGATAGAACAAAACCCATAATCCCAACCATTCTTATAATAACATGGTGATGCAAATTTAACACTGGTCAAGTAATGAGTAAAAGTGAAAGTATAGTTATGTTACTTTTCAGACAATATCATTGAAGTCAATTAGATACCAGTAAAATCACTAGGAAAAGTCACGAGCAAGTTGATCAGATGGTCTTTCTTGCAAATGCACAAAGTTGATGGTCTACACAGAGTTTCCTGCTGAATCATGTCAATGGCTAATCAGGACACGGTGCTAATTGCTTTTGCGTCTCAGCGCCAACCCAGCAACTATATGTGAATCTTAATGTAGACAGAGTTTTATACAATGACACAACTCATCTCCTTCCCTTATTGAACGAAACGGAATAATATTAGATAATCCATGGTGGATTATTATCACATACTTTTTTCCATTACAGCCTTGTTGGCTAGTAGGTTGGAAATGCTAGCTTTGCTGTTCCTTTAATTATGTAGCTTTGCATTGTGGAACCGACAGGGTGTAACTATAATTGACTTCTGTCTGTGGGCCTCCTGTCCATACAGGTAACAGTGTTACAGTTGTTTTTATGTTTTAAATATATAGATTACAGAATATGCTTTGCGATATTTTGTCGGCGGACATTTCATGTATTAAATTGGCAATGCTGAACATCTGAGCAAGAATACTGCATGCTGTGCAGTTTGCAGATTGGTACTTGCTCTCAATAAACTGCTTGATACATTTGCTGTGTTCCCTGGCCATTAAAGCATTCTAAAGGTCAATATGGTTTTTATGCCAATTGGACTATTTTTTATATGCATAGGCATATTAAACATATTTGCATATTAAAAAACCAAGGGTCCTCACATCTCAATCATAGTACAAAAGAGAACAAAAGAGAGTAACAAAGCGATGCATGACACCTTTCTATCAGTACCACCATGAACTTTATCAGCAAATTGCGCTACAGTAGCTCTTCTGTTGGATCAGAACACTTTAAGCCAGCCTTCGCTCCCCATGTGCATCAATGAGCCTTGGCCACCCATGACCCTGTCGGACCACTTTTGATAGGTACTGACCACTGCAGATCGCAAACACCCCACAAGGGCTGCAGTTTTGGAGATACTCTGACTTAGTTGTAGAGCCATCACAATTTGGCCCTTCTCAAAGTAGCACAAATCCTTACGCTTGCCCATTTCTCCTGCTTCTAACACATCAACTTTGAGGACAGAATATTCACTTGCTGTGTAATATATCCCACCCACTGACAGGTGCCATGATAATGAGATTATCAGTTCACTTCACCTGTCAGTTATGGCTGATCGGTGTATACTCTGCAGCTATGCTTGGGATGTTATTAAAACTTTAATGTATTTCTGTTTATACTTTCACAAATTTGTTGTTGTTATTGGTCACTTAAATTCTTTGCTTTTCCACATGCCTAATCCCATCATCAATGAAGTTTGTGTAGAGTGAGTATGACTGACGGCCTGAGCAAGAGATGTGAGTGCAGTTTCTTGTGATAATGTCCAGTTCTCCCTTTTGTAGATGGTGTTGCTTTGTGCTTTTTGTAGTTATTTGATTATTTCTGTTACATGTCTCTTCATGAGTTTTCTTTATTTTCTGTTATAACCGGAATTTTGTCAACCTCCCGGCCCTCTACTGTCCCCGCGCTTTGAATGATTTTACCTTTAAATCTTAACAAATAAACCCTTAAATCCTTTCTACCAATATCGACCAACATTTCAAATGGATGAGTATATCGGTCGTGTACATGAAGACTCAAAATGAATACTTCAAGCATGATTCACCCTTGGGGATGACTCCATCAGGAGTCCTACACTTGAAGGTATCTGAAATAATACTCCATGCAGTGCCAGTTGTAGACATAAGCAGGGGGCCCCCGAAAGGCAAGAGGCTGCACTTACTCCATGCATGATTTAAACAGCGGGATGACTAGCATTCAGTGCTCCTATTAATTTATGTCAAGGCTGATGCAGCCCAGGGAATGGACCCTTTTTGGATATAAAATATATCCAATTTAAATTTGGAGAACTGTAACTGGTTTGTTCTATGGTGGGTTCATCAACCTACAAAGGATTACAAACCAGGGGAGTCCATTCGGGTTATACAAAATGCACTCCAATCCTACGTGTACCTTTCCCATCACCTAAAAACAGGGATTTCAGCAATCTCCTGGCCGACTACTCCCTTGATTGCAAGTGGAAACAAAAATCCTCTATAACACAAACACCAACGATGTGGAGGTCGCTCCAAACGCTCCATAGATGGCCCTCCTCTATCTCAGCCCCCCAAGCCATTCAGACTGTTACCATCTAGCACAGCAGTTCTCAACAGGGGGGCTCAAAGAACTACGGGAGGGACCTTGTGATGAGATTTCTTTTTTAAATGAAAATGTATATTTGACCAAGAAAATTGACTAAATAAATAATCCACATATAACTTTGAATTGAGTGCAGCAGTATTTAATTAAAAAGAATCATCAAACAGAGACTGTAATTAGAAATGGAAATGTTCTGGTTTGAGGGAGAGTTTTGAGGTGGTCGCTAACGTTCTTTCCGGCAGACAGACCAAATCCTGAACACACCATTGGTAATACAGTAGTATGAGAGAACAGATTAGAAATCAATTCATTCCCACTGCTCTATAGACAGTTGGCAATGGTTTTTTTCTTTTATTAGTTTGTATATTTTCACCATTTATGGTACTGTGAGTAGAGTTTGTAATCCGATGTGAAGGAATGGGAGAAAGGGGAGTGAAGTGCCAGTAGAAGATGTATGCTTTAACCATATAAGGATATAAAAGTATAGAGGGGAGTATAATGATATGTAGGAGCTGTCGTAAAGACAGCTGGTAACCAAGCACGTGTTACCGGAGTGCGGGGTCACTTTTTCAGTAAAGACACTCAATTCAGTAAAGACACTCAACCTATCACCTGCGTAAGACTCCAATTCTATTATAATGACATTTTATGGTACCAGGAGTGAAAACGCACGCGAGGGCATCATGGGAGGGATCAAGCCGTCGTATTTTCCCAAATTGGACGTTTCAAACAAGTTTCAAATGACACTTTCTTGTCTACCTCACTGCAATTGGCGCTGCCGACAGCCCAGGAATGGGTAAGGTTGCTCTGTTCTTAACAATGGCTGTCCCACAAGATGTAGAAGTGTACAAGACATTCATCTTCGCTGATGAGGGTAAGGAGAATGATCTCAACACGGTGTTGAAACTTTTCGATAATTACTACACACTGAAAAAGAATGAAACGTAGGAGAGACACGTGTTTCACACCCGTGTTCAAAAAACGGGGTGAGTCTTTTGATAAATTCTTTGCGGACTTGAAGATAAAGGCACAGACATGCAACTTTGGACAACTTAAGGACTCTTTGATACGGGACCAAATTGTCTTCAGGAATATTGGACGGAAGGTGAGGGAGAGATTGTTCAGGGACAGTGAGCTAACACTTGAGGCTGCAGTAAAGATATGCCATGCTAGTGCACCCCTTTGCTATACAATTGAAAACGTTGGGAGAAGGAACGAGCAGATTGGAGCATAAACAGGTTGACGTCGTATAAACCAAGGATACTAGAGGGCGCCTGGATTCCAAGAATATGGCACCTTGTGACTGCAGATGGTGCGGTAATAGGCAGGTTGTGAGGCAGTGTCCTGCCTGTGGTAAGTGTTCCTGCCTGTGGTAAGTGCTCCTGCCTGTGGTAAGTGTTCCTGCCTGTGGTAAGTGTTCCTGCCTGTGGTAAGTGCTCCTGCCTGTGGTAAGTGTTCCTGCCTGTGGTAAGTGTTCCTGCCTGTGGTAAGTGTTCCTGCCTGTGGTAAGTGCTCCTGCCTGTGGTAAGTGCTCCTGCCTGTGGTAAGTGTTCCTGCCTGTGGTAAGTGTTCCTGCCTGTGGTAAGTGTTCCTGCCTGTGGTAAGTGTTCCTGCCTGTGGTAAGTGTTCCTGCCTGTGGTAAGTGTGGCAAATGTGTGGCAAGTGTTGCAAATGATTTTTTTTTCAAGCTCAGTTTCTATAACTTGTTTTCCCGCCAATGGTATAGAACCTGCGCCGGTGACTTTGACTAAAGAATTTGAATGTTAATTGAATATTGCAAACAGTCATTGTTTAATACAAACAATACGTTCTTATTCAGTAACCTAAAAACACGTAGTTATTTATAATAACGCATAACAGAACTCACCATAGCTATGTTGGTGACTCAGCGTTCAACAATTTGTCCGATGGTCCAAACAAAACCTTGATCTTCGTTTGTTTCGGGAGTTCATCAAATTGTAGTAAAATAAGGTCATAATCCACATGTTGTATTGTCCAATTCATAGGATATAGCTCATACCTTATACCCTTTGAAAAAGAGTTGTTCCTTTTCCTGAACGAGACTTAAATAACCAAGTTGCTAAAATGATCCAGTTTTCACATTACTAGAACGTGGGATTCCTAGCTTGCTAAATGTATGTACCATGCAATGGAAAATGGCCATTAGTTCGAGAAAAAAAAATTGGTAAGCAATGGCAAGAGTATACAAGAAATAGTGCAAAAGTCAAAGTATATTTTATTTCTAAACTACCACTGTTGACCAAAATTCTGTACACTAAGATTGAACAATATTAAAATAATGTTAACACAAATAATCAGTACAAGAATAAGAGGGGTACAATAGCATCTCTGCTGGAAGAAAAAGGCAACACAAGCCGATACAGCAGATCACAGTGCACGCCCTCTCTTCAGCGACTAGCCGCCAGCGTAAAGCAGTCAGGCCTCCTGAGATGCAAATTAGCTTATGCAAATTGAGATCAGGAGAAAAGCGGCAAAAACTGGTGGCCTGCTGGCTGTAGAACGTTATAGCCAACAGCGGCCCGCCAGCAGCAAAAAACAATCCTCCATCGATTGCTCACTGGGTTAGTAAGCAGCTGATTGTTGTTATGAGTTTTTCAAAGTGTTTGTCAACAAACTGCAGGCAACAACGTTTGCAGTGATTTAACAGACATTTCAGTGAGTCACTGCCGTTAGATTGTCTTTGACCTTTAGAGGGGCATGGTCTGCTCAAGAGAAAAGGCATCGATGGTCAAAGGGGTCCTTGTTTAGTGTGAGGTGAAGGGGGCTGGGAGCTCATCGTGGCGTCTATCTACTCACATGTGTGTGGGGCACATGGGAACATGGCGGTGTAATCAGGGGCGCGGTATAGGGGGGAAAGTTAGTTACCCAAAAATAGGTAACAGCTGCGCAGAGGGGGCCCAATTAGATTTTTTTTGTCATGGGGCCCAAAATTCCTGGCGGCGCCCCTGGGTGTAAAACATTAACATGCTAGTATTTCAGATGTCACCAGTGAGAATGGAGACAGTTTATATTGAGATACAATGGTTTTAGTCTAGGTTTTTGTAATGTCAAAGGGTTTTATCCCAAACAACTATTCTAAATAAAACAACGGACTAAGAGTATTCGATAATCCATTCATCATATTAGAAATGTCTGAGTTCTTTACCATGTTAATGTCTCTGTTTACTATTTCTCTCTCTGTGGATCCCAAAATGGTGCATCGTCAGTTGTTGGCCTCTTTCTGAAATGTATTTATTCATATCTCTAGGTGAAAGTACAACACAAGGAGCTATAGGTTACTATCTTTGATGAGTAAAATGTTAATTAATGCTATTGATGATCTTCAGGCCTGAAAAAAGTCAGTTCCCTCAAATATATCTACTTTCATTTGCCTGAACCAGGTCTGTGACTCTACAGTCAACTTGGCAATCTATATTGTTGAATGTCTACACAGCTTAGTGGCATGAGGTGTTAATTGCTGTGGCATCTGAATACAAGAGCAATCTATCGCTCACACAGTGTGTGTGGAGGTCGGCCCAATGTACAACTTATTCAGTACATTTTGTTCAGGGAAAAAAGAACAGCAAAATGTGATAATAAAACATGATTAATTTGATATCATTTTGCTAGTAAGATCGTTGCCTTACACCTCCCAAATCTCACCCAGCCATTTAATTTCTCTGAACAAGGCGGTATACCTACATTTTACAACCGCTAAATCTTGCTCTCGTATGAAAGACACTGGATTAATGGACAACATCTTCCGCTTATCCGGGGCCGGGTCGCGGGGGCAGCAGTCTAAGCAGGGATGCCCAGACTTCCCTCTCCCCAGACACTTCCTCCAGCTCTTCCGGGGGGACACAGAGGCGTTCCCAGGCCAGCCGGGAGACATAGTCCCTCCAGCGTGTCCTAGGTCTTCCCCGGGGTCTCCTCCTGGTGGGACGGGACCGGAACACCTTCCCAGGAAGGCGTTCTGGAGGCATCCGAAACAGATGCCCAAGCCACCTCAACTGACCCCTCTCGATGTGGAGGAGCAGCGGCTCTACTCTGAGCTCCTCCCGGGTGACCGAGCTTCTCACCCTATCTCTAAGGGTTCGCCCAGCCACCCTGCGGAGAAAGCTCATTTCAGCTGCCTGTATCCGGGATCTTGTCCTTTCGGTCATGGCCCAAAGCTCATAACCATAGGTGAGAGTAGGAACGTAGATTGACCGGTAAATCGAGAGCTTCGCCCTGCGGCTCAGCTCTTTCCTCACCACGACAGACAGATACATCTCGTCTCGTCAGTTACATCAGTAAAACATTAAAATAAGTCCAAGTAACCTCTTATTACAGTGTTCCCAACTATCATTGCATCCCTCTGTGTGCTCTTTGTCTATTCTACTCAACATCACAATAGGCCAGTTAATGGCCAGGTGGGCTGTCCTGAACCATTACGTTTCTTAATAGGCCAGGAAATTGTCAGGTGGTCTATCTGAACCATCACATGCTTCTCAATAGGCCAGGTAATGGCCAGGTGGGCTGTCCTGAACCATTACTTTTCTTAATAGGCCAGGTAATGGCCAGGTGGGCTATCTGAACCATCACATGCTTCTCAATAGGCCAGGTAATGGCTGCAGGATTATTTGGCTAATGTCTTCAGGTTAGGTTCATTCATGTACCTTTTTCTTCTGTATATTCTCCTTACTCCTGGTATCTTCAGTGTCTCATTGGTCAGGTAAACACCTGGACCAATCAATGGTTAAATTAGATGAACAACACCACCCACCTCATCCTTATACAAGATCCCACCTATTCATACCTATAAAAGACATGGTTTTGAAACTGACATCATTGTGATTTAGATCACTGTCAACAGACACTATCCAAGGGAATCAATGAATAACGTACCCCGGAGAAGATTAATATACTTTTGAATCTGCCTGCTTGCTGGTAAGTCTCTTGTTTATTGAAATCATAATATTTCATTTCTGTTGTCTCTGATCAAAGCATTAGCGTAATGCAAATGTGAACGTGGAGTCGAAATGTAGGTCTTACTAAAATGAAGTGTTAGTGAACGCTGGAACACAATCTTAAAATTGGTTGCTGCAGAAATATTTTAAAGAGCATTGTGTGGAACCCTGGCTCTAAACAACACAACTTGTTGCCTCCTTGTCTTCTCTTACATACTTTTAGTTAGTCCAGGGAGGTTTAGACTGGGAAGGGTAATATACTGTGGGTATCTAAAGAAACTATAAGGAGAATTCTCTGTAATAGCCGGACCGACAAGAATGTGTAAATATATCAGGCATTCTGAAAATGTTTGTAGAAAATAGATCATTTGAAACATTTACTTATATTATTAAAAATGTAAATGCTTAATTGTCATTTATGCTAGTAGTACAGTAACAATCTTACATATTTTAAATATTCGTTCACACCAGTGTTGTTGTCACATCAGTCTCTGTTTTGTTTCAGATTAGTGACTGTTGAAGTCTAACACTTCCCCGAGTTTGGTTTGTTGGAAAGGAGAATAAAACACCAGGAGTCAGGTCAATTACTGTATCGTATATCCATTTATTACAGAAGCTTCTGGAGACACGTGTCGCCGCACAATGTCTAAGGATCAACAGTCAAAACATCATTTTTATACTTCTACTACGCCCAAAAAGATAGAGGCGTTAACTTACAAAGCAAGTGTGTCCTTGGCCCAATCCCAGTTCTATTCCTTATAGGATAACTGCAAGTACCCCCCTTGCCCCCCTTGTGGTGTCTGTGTTGTCTGTCAGACTATGTGTGTGCGCCTCTAACCTGTGTCCTGTTTCTCAAAAGACAGACATACTAAATCTTTCTCTCTCCGGCAACCGCTTGAACAGGGTTTCCTATTCTCCTACTTGCACCTTCCATTTTAGCTCATATTACAAACAATTAATATTTTGCTTCATTGGTTACAACAGCTTATAACAGTTCACTAACTAATACAATCAATACATCTACATGACCCAAGCATATGGATGAACAGAGTTTGCAGATAGGCTTATGGTTAGAGCACCTTAAATGTTGTTAGATTTAATCTCTAAACCAGCAGTTTATGTAAAGCTAATATTTTTGGAAAAACATAATAACTTGTGTGTCTCTATTCCAGAGGACAATACAGAGATACTGGCCTACTTACTAAGTGACCAAAATGGCTTCCAACTCCGACTTCCAAGAAGAAGACTTCCTCTGTCCCATCTGCTGTGACATCTTCAAGGATCCTGTGGTCCTCCCCTGCAGCCACAGTGCCTGTAAGACCTGCATAGAGAACTACTGGAGATACCAGGGGTGTCCTGTCTGCTTGAAGAAATCATCCATGTCTCTACCAA
Source organism: Esox lucius (assembly GCF_011004845.1). NCBI lineage: Eukaryota > Metazoa > Chordata > Actinopteri > Esociformes > Esocidae > Esox > Esox lucius. The sequence goes on from NC_047572.1 coordinate 11,499,107, forward strand.
CAGTCAGCCTTACTCTGAAGAGGCTTTCTGAGGTCTTCTTACAGGTTGGAGACATGTTTATAACCTTGACTAAGAACAAAACGTCACTGTATTCCCTATTCTCAAACATAATTCACTAATCAAATCATTCAATTCTATAGACAAAAAACAACAGAGATGTTTATGTATCAGACGAGCTTTGTGGTCGACACAAAAAGAAACTCAAGCTCTTCTGCCTGGAGGATGAAAAGCTAGTCTGTTTGGAGTGTCGTGACACAAGGAGACACAAAAGTCACACACTTTGTCCACTTGAGGAAGCGATCCAGGATTACAAGGTAAAAGAAAACAAGTGCATATGAGATAAAGCTAGAATCAGTAATATTAAGTAATTATACTGAGAAGGACTAGTCCCGTCATATCCCTACCATGAATGCATTTGCACAAGAATCCCCAATTGAATCTCTTTCCCACTAATTGGTACTTTGGTGACAAATCACATCAGCAATATGTTCAATAATCAGTCCTTTTAAGACTCGGTGAGAACAGAACTATTTCTAAAATGAAAATGTCTTGCCTATATGAGGGTTATCATAGTTCATGAGTCAGAATTTCCACATAAACACTTTCTTTTTATAAAATAGTTTACTGTTCACATTTTTAAGTTTAGGGGGTTTTTCATATGAAAATTGGGAAATATAGAATAGAGACATTGCTGAACTATTCAAACCCATCAAGCACCGATATATGTTCACTACCTAGACTACCCTCTGCAACAAATAATTTAATTGTAACTGCACAAGACTGGCCCATTCCCACAGTGTAAAAAAAGAGTGTCTCACATTTCCCTCTATATGGTTAAATCAAGCCACAAGCTAACAGACATTTCTCTTGTCAGTGCGTTTTTGTGACTAACTGGAAAATCATAGAGAGACTGAAGGATGTCATATCATGTAAACTTTGCTTATTATTTTTATGTTCATGATTTGTTTGTGTTTTTCTGATTTCAGGCAAGTGTAGAGACTGAAATGAAGATTGCGAAGGATAAACAGATGGTTTACATTCAAGCCATCAAGAGAAGTTTTCAAACAGAAAAATACATAGAGGTAACTATAATTAACTATAATTACTGTAAGTTGTTCTCGATAAGAGTTTCTGCTAAATGTAGATGATATTGACTCATATATTTCTCTTCCTCTTTTTTTCCAGATGCAAGCCAAGCGAACGGTATACCATATCGAACACCATTTTGGGGAACTTTATATCTTTATAGATGAGGAGAAGAAGAAGAGTGTAGGAGCTATAAATATGGAAATGATTAGTAATATTAAAATGCTAAAGGATAAAAGTGAAGAGCTCAGCACAACAATCACCTGTCTATCAAACAAGATCAGAGTGGTAGAAGAGGGTCTAGAAAGTGACCATGTTGCCTTTCTGCAGAGATACCAGGCCATTCGTAAGCTGTCCAGGTACATTTTTGCTCTTCCTCATCATTCCTCTCTTCTCTGTGCTTCTGAATTTCCAAACCCAAAGAAGCACTAACTCTTAAATGTTCTTTCAGAACCCATTGCACAGTGCCAGATCCTCAGCTGGTTTCAGGAGCATTGATAGATGTGGTCAAACATCTGGGAAACCTGGAGTTCAGTGTCACACAGAAACTGCATCAATCGAGGTCGTACTGTAAGTATAGGTCTGTTTATCCTGTTCACTACATTCTTGAATACATGGTAGCTAGTCTAATGGTAACTAATGGTTAGTGTGAGGGTAGAGAAAGGTTGCTGGTTTTAATCTCACCACATAAGTGTGAACAACAGCCAGCTAGATGACAGCCAACTGTCCAACTGTTGGTTTTCCGTAGCGGAAACTGATCACTTGCACAACGGCTTTTCCTCTAGCTGTTAGTCCAAGTAATGCTAGTTGTTTATGTGCAAATACAGGAGAGTAATAACCCACTCTCTCTTTCTCTGCATTCAGATCCTGTGATTCTGGATCCAAACACGGCCCACAGAGATATCTGTGTGGACAAAACTTTAACGGAGATAACAATGAATGACTCAGACTATAGCGAAGATATAGATAAACATCCTGGCAGCCCAGAGAGGTTCAACTTACATCCATGGATCCTGGCCTCTGAAGGCTTTGACTCGGGAATAAACAGCTGGACGGTGAGCGGGACATTTTTAACCCAATTTGTGCCCTTTATCAAGGGGTGCTGCATTCAACTGAACCTATGATCACCTGTGGGGGCGACAGTGATAAATGTCCGCTGTAACAAAGAATAACATGTACTTCTATCAAATAGGTGAAGATAGAAATATTTAAAGGCTGCTGCTCATGGGCCATCGGATTACTGGAAGGGTCAGTATCCAGGCATGGGGTGATTGACAAAGGAGTCTGGAGCTTAGTCTACGATGAAGATGTTTACACGGCACACTCTGGCTCCAAGGAGCCTGTCACCCTGACATTGGAAAAGGATCTTTTAACTGTCAGAGTGGCATTAGACTGGGACCAGGGGCTTCTGTCCTTCTTTGATGTGGACAACGATCTACATATCCACACATTTAAACACATCTTCAGAAATAAAGTCTATCCGTTTTTTAGCAAAAAGTGTGATGAACATACTTTGACCATTCTTAATGGTGTCTCATGAATTGGACATTTTTAAACAGGAGAGTGGTTTCAAATGCTTTACACACAAACCTACATTTAGCATAGATTTTAATCAAACTAATGATTCCTACAACAGTCCTGTGGGGTATTGCAGAAAGTTTGATTAGTAACCTACCAAGCTGTCGAATCAGAAATGTACCTGACTGAGTTTTTGCCTCCAGACAGAGAGCGTGGATTGCAGTCTACATCGATCAGCCATAACATTATGACCACCTGCCTAATATTGTGTAGTATTGTTGCGATAAATGAAGTTTAAATAATGCTGATTTAATAACCATGTATTCTTATGTTTTTGTTTTATTAAATTGTATGCTGCAGCCAGGTTAGGGAAATATGATTGAATACAATAACCATAAAGTTTAGAACTCCATACATTACACTCAGCCAAAACTCAGACTTTACACCTGGCTCAGATAGAGAGACAGGATTAAAACCCCACAATTAACATACAAATGAAACTGCCGCCTATACAGCACAAAGAGACCTTCTGTCTCCAGCCCCCTGATGATCTAGTCTAGGTTAGGACAATAGATTGTAAATTACTGTAACCTGATTAAGATTTCACATCTGTATGCAAAGAACCTGTTGATCTATGACCGAGAGTGAGAGCATGTCCTTCCTCATTGGATGGCGAAAACCAAGAGATTCGTCCAACATGTCACCATGCCAACGAAGAGCCAATAAGGATGGGTTTTACTCACGAGAGTGAAAAGTAACCGCCCCTGTGGCGGGAGTATTAAAACCAATGTTCGATCTTGATTCAGGGCGAAAATTTTGTGGAAGCTCGAGGGTTGAGCAAATATTTGACCACTGCAGTGTATTTCATGTATTTTGACTTATCAATTCTTATTAATAAATCTTTGTGCTAAATTTCCATTTGGACCGGAGCCTCGTCCTTCTTCAGAAATTCTGATACACGTAAAATTCTTAAAAGTATCTGGCACCAAGAAGTTAGCAGCAGATCCTTTTAAGTCTTGTAAGTTATGAGGCAAGTTATGAGACAGACAGATCGGTGCAGCTTCTGCAGTAATGCGGTTGATGAGCTTTGGGTCATGACCGAAAGGACAAGATCCCGGATACAGGCGCCCGAAATGAGCTTTCTCCGCAGGGTGGCTGGGCGATCCCTTAGAGATAGGGTGAGAAGCTCGGTCACCCGGGAGGAGCTCAGAGTAGAGCCGCTGCTCCTCCACATCGAGAGGGGTCAGCTGAGGTGGCTTGGGCATCTGTTTCGGATGCCTCCGGAACGCCTTCCTGGGAAGGTGTTCCGGTCCCGTCCCACCAGGATGAGACCCCGGGGAAGACCTAGGACACGCTGGAGGGACTATGTCTCCCGGCTGGCCTGGGAACGCCTCGGTGTCCCCCCGGAAGAGCTGGAGGAAGTGTCTGGGGAGAGGGAAGTCTGGGCATCCCTGCTTAGACTGCTGCCCCCGCGACCCGGCCCCGGATAAGCGGAAGAAGATGGTATGGTATGGTAAGTTATGAGGTGTGGCCTCCATGGATCAGACTTGTTTGTCCAGCACATCTCACAGATGCCCAATTGGATTGAGATCTAGGGAATTTGGAGGCCAAGTCAACACCTTAAACTCGTTGTGTTCCTCAAACCATTCCTGAACCATTTTTGTTGTTTGGCAAGGTGCATTATCCTGCTGAAAGAGGCCAATGCCATCAGGGAATACCGTTGCCATGAAAGGGTGCACATGGTCTGCAACAATGCTTAGGTAGGTGGTACATGTCAAAGTAACATCCACATGAATGGCAAGACCCAAGGCTTCCCAGCAGAACATTGCCCAAAGCATCACACTGCCTCCCGCCGGCTTGCCTCCTTCCCATAGTGCATCCTAGTGCCATGTGTTCTCCAGGTAAGCGACACACGCACCCAGCCATCTACATGAATCAAAAGGAAATTTGATTCATCAGACCAGGCCACCTTCTTCCATTGCTCTGTGGTCCAGTTCTGATGTTCACGTGCCCATTGTAGGCCCTTGTCTGCAGTGGACAGGGGTCAGCATGGGTATCTTGATGGGTCTGCGGCTACGCATCCCCATACGCAACATACTGCGATGCATTGTGTGTTCTGACACATTTCTATCTGTACCAGCATGAACCTTTTCCGCAATTTGAGCTACAGTAGCTCGTCTGTTGGATCAGACCACACGGGCCAGCCTTTGCTTCCCACGTACATCATTGAGTCTTTGATGCCCATGACCCTGTTGCCGGTTCACTGCTTTTCCTTTCTTGGACCTTTTTTATAGGTACTGACCACTCCAGCTTGGGAACACACCACAAGGGCTACATTTTTGGAGGTGCTCTGACCCAGTCGTCTAGCCATCACAATTTGGCCCCTGAGTTCTGTAATGCTTTATTATAAATAACTGTTTTTAGGTTCCTGAGTAAGAACGTAATGACTGTTTAAAATAACAGTCAAGGACTGTTTAAAATATTCTAAAACATAAAAATTATTTAGTCAAAGTCACCGGTAGATGAACACAAGTTCTATACCATTGGCGGGAAAACAAGTTATAGAAACTGAGCTTGAAAAAAAATTGCATTGGCCTGAAATGAAATACCTACAGTGACCCTTGTTTCTTCGTGTGTCCACAAGTTTGGTTGCTGACAATTTCTTTTTCTTCGTTTATCCTCAAGTTTGGATGTTTTGTGCTTCTTCGCATAACAACAGTCGGACAGGTATGGTAACATCGTTAGCTAACTTATCCAAATCGTATTTCTTAGTGTATCAACCAGTTAAAATGTTATATGTGCTTATTCCTTGTAACTTTTATCAACTGATACATAACGTTAGCTAAATCGTGTTTCTTTTACATCATGTGGATAATGTTACTCTTGGCAGTAAATTTAGCTAGACTAGCTAAACCTGCACTAAACCTACAATTCCGTTACTGAGGTGTCTTTGTGTATCCAAATTGTTCTTAGCCAGCCTGTGTCTTATGCTGCCGTTTTTTTAAACCTCTTTTCTAAATATTGCTTTCAGGTGATGGTGTTTTCTGTAGTTTTGTTCCCGGAGGAGGATGACTGTGTGGCAGTAGTTCCATGCCTGTGGCTCAAAGGAGGACTTTGCTACTGGCCACCATACAGCATCACCAGCAGGAAGTCCTTCAACCACAACAGTTTTGACAGAACTTATTCACCACCTGAAGACACCTGGGAGGCTGTCCCTTATAAGCTCATCAAGCATGCAGGTGTATTTGAAAACATAATAACAATTTGAAACTTGGAATGTAAATGTTTTGCAGGGTAAATGCTTACAAAAGCTTAACCTTTCCTAGACACGTGAGAGACCGGACGTGGGCCCCTACCACCACAAGGACGCACATCTACACCACAAAACCCTGTGGATTGCAGCTCTGGAGGTATGTGAATTACATGTTGATCTTGGAATTGCTGCAATGTTTACTTGGATTCACCATATTTACCTGATCACCAACTTTTATGTTTATTTTTAGGATGGAGCAAGCACAGTACTCCAAGGCACCAGAGGGGTACTCCATGCCACCATGTAGAGGATGGCTACATAGGTATGTGTGGGTTCATTCACTTAACCCAGATGCTTAACATGTTATTCAAACATGTTTTGAACATGTTGCTTTACATTTTATTTGTCAATTTCAATTTATTTTTAAGGGCAAGAAGGCAGAGGTTTTAGCTCTGAACATGAAGGTAAGAATGAACATTTTGGCGGACACTGCGATTTGAGTTCTGATTGTAAAATAACAAGATATTTAGGAATGAATAATTAACTGTCTGTCTTTACTTTCAGAACATTTAGAGAAAATCAAGCGGCTGACTGAAGAGAAGGGCACAGCTGGTTCTACAATCAGGTAAAAATAAGACTATAGTTAGGCTAGCATCTTGTCTTCATGAAACGGCATTTGTCTGAACGTGTGGCCTTTACTAAAATGCAATACTGTACAGCCTTTCTGAATATATATATGTATATGTATATGGCAGTTTTGTTTATTTCACTATTAAGCTATTGACATTTCATTGTGCTTTTTAGCTTCTGATAAACGTCTGACCGAAGAGAATGTCAAGCTGAGGGCACATCTGGCTCTACAATCAGGTAAAAACAAGACTATAGTTGCGCTAGCATGTTGTCTTCATGAAACATTTCATTTGTCTTGAATGTCATGCAATTCTCAAAATCATGTCAGATCACTTAAGTACAATATCTGATTACTGTATTACAGCCATAAGCCATAAGGAAGAATCCTTCCAACCGGGATGCCACTGACAAGGCTTGGTCCCCAGGTACCAGAAAGGGCCAGCTGACCGTGAAGGTGGGAGAAGATGTTGTGGCGTTACAAAGGACCTGCCGTGAATATGAATGACATTTTCAGCACAACCAATATTGCTGCTAATCTACATTACTCTTTAAAAAATGTTTAACTACTGCTATGTACAGTGTTATGTATATGATCGCATTACCCTCTTAATATATTTTAAGCTGTGTGTGAATGTTCTTATTTCTGACTGTAGTTGAAGTGTGCTATGCCACCATTCATAAGCTTATTGCTCTGATGTATCTATGATATTCAATAACTATTGATTGCTGCTAGGTCATACTTATGTGTATTACTGCTATTCTAGCCCTTGTTTATTTTGTATTGTATTATTTTTATGTTGTACTTTTTCACGTTCAAATACTGTAATTTTACTATATCTGTTGCTGGGGACATTTTCTTCCACTTCAATTCATTTGCACGTCTATAAAAAAAGCGGGTCACCAGCATGTTCCTTGCTGGGAAGTAGAGCCAGTTCACTATGCTAGGTGTCAACAAAACCAGGAAGAAATTACCAAGTCAGTATTCATTATTAAAGAACAGATTGACTTTGTCTTTACAGTTTGAATTATATAAATAAAGAAGCTCTCTGACACCCCACTGGTGATGAGGGACTCACACTTTTGACACAAGAATGAACACTGGATCCAAATGTGGACACAAAAGCAGGATAGAGTCTGTATGAAATGTTTAATAACAGGTTTGGGGAAAAGCAGTCTTGTAGGCAGTGGATATGCAAAGGTTGACAACAGAGCGGAATGGCAGATGTACACAGGTACAGACAGACTCGTAGTCCGTGGTCAGGTGGAGGTCGGTAACGAAAGCAGAACAGCAGAGGTACACAGGACCAGACAGGCACTTTGTTCGGGGAACCAAACAGGCAAGGATCAAAACACCGGGAAGACAGATAGGGGTGTGGAGACATGAAAACAGGTGAAACACATCAGGGGCGTGACAACTTTGTAAAACCCCAGATCTAGAGGATCTATTCAAAGTCCAATAGTTTGTAATGAACGGCACACAACACAGGATTCAATGTCATGTTTGATTATCTGCTAAGGGCCACAGTGACAGAATGTAATCAGGTTGAAGGATAAGCTTCACATTTTATTCTCTTGGACAGGATTAGATCAACTTAACATGTTAAGTAGCTGGTTTGGTTCAAATTATTTGTTTCTAACATTTCTGATCAGGCTATACTTCATGCTCTCTTTTTAGATCCAAAGACTTAAGAGTTTGCTGAATTTCTGGTGTGACTGAGCTCTACAGGTTACTCATCCAACTCTGTTAGCACTTGTTAGTATTGTATAAATCTGTTTCCAAAAGCGTGTTTGTTTGAAAAGCATTTGAAACAATGTTTTCAAGTGTCAACTTGATCTACTGGTTCACAATATACGATTCGTGAGATGTCACTGTTAAAAAAGTATTGTTTAGATACGGAAAGACTTTCTTTGTGAAGAGGTGTGTAAATGTGTGGAGATGTAGATTGTTATATGAATCAAAGGTCCGACTCCCTTTCTCCCAGTCCACTGTCACTCAAAGTTGTACCGTCGTGTGAAAAAGAAAGTATACCTTTGAATTCTATGGTTTTACATATCGGGACGTACAGGTTTGCATACTTTTGGAGAATTGGTAATATATGTACCATTTGTATAGGAAACATGAGTGAGCAGGGAAAACACGTCTTTTATTTCTTATGTGATTCACATTCAACTGTAGGTCATAACAGAATGGCACAATCATAAAACAAAATATGTAAACAAAACAAAAAAATGAACTGACCCCTGTTCAAAAGTCTGCATACCCTTAGTTGTTAATAATGTGTATTGCCCCCTTTAGCATCAATGACAGTATGCATTCTTTTGTAATAGTTGTCTATGAGGCCCCGAATTTGTGCAAGTGGTATAGCTGCTCATTCATTTTGGCAAAATGACTTCAGGTCATGCAAAGTCTTTGTTCATCTTGCATGATGATATTAAGGTCAGGAGACTGTGATGGCCACTCCAGAACCTTCACCTTTTTCTGCTGTAACCACTGGATGGTCAACTTGGCCTTGTGCTTAGGGTCATTGTCGAGCTGGAAAGTCCAAGAACATCCCATGCACAGAAAAATGCAAATTGATTGCCAGTATTTTCTGATAACATGCTGCATTCTACTTGCCATCAATTTTCAAAAGATTCCCAGTGCCTTTAGAGCTCACACCTCCCCCAAAACATCAGTGAGTCACCATCATGCTTCACAGTAGGGATGGTATTCTGTTCACTATAGGCCTTGCTGACCCCTCTCCAAACATAGAGCTTATAGTTGTGACCATAAAGCTCTATTTTGGTCTTGTCACAAATGAAGTGTGCCAAAAGCTGTGAGGCATGTCAAGGTGTTGCTGGGCATATTGTAAACTGTTTTTTTTGTGCCATTGGTGCAGTAAAGGCTTGCTTCTGGCAACTCGACCATGCAGCACATTTTTGTTCAAGTATCGTCATATTGTGCTCCTTGAAACAACCACACCATCTTTTTCCAGAGCAGCCTGTATTTCCTGTGGGTTTCTCATTGTATTCCAAACAATTCTTCTAGGAGTTTTGAACGAAATATTTCTTGGTCTACCAGACCGTGGCTTGGTATCAAGAAATCCACACATTTTCCACTTCTTAATAACTGATTGAGTTTAAGTACTGACTGGCATTTGCGAGGCTGTGGATATCTTTTATATCTTTATAAAGTTCCATTACCTTGTTACGCAGGTCTTTTAAACATGTTTTTGTGCTCCCCACTGCTCAGTATCTAGCCTGCTCAGTGCATCCATGTGAAAGCTAAAAAAAACTAATTGACTATTTATACACAAACACTAATTAGAATTTAAAAAGCCACAGGTGTGGGAAATTCACATTAAATTCCCATTTCCAACTGTGTGTGTCAACTTGTGTGTCTGTAACAACGCCAAACATTCAAGGGTATGTAAACTTTTGATCAGGGCCATTTCTGTTATTTCTCTTATCATTATGATTTCAAAAGAAGCCAAACAACTGTGATAATAAATGGCTTCATATGATCACTATCCTTAAATAAAAAACACTTTTTTGCATGATCATATTTTCAAAATCAATGTCAAAATATCACTCATTCTGCCAGGGTATGTCAACTAATGAGCACAACTATATCTAAAACACTCCCCCAAATAGTCATTTGCGTTACTTTACCTTGACAAACCCAATGACCACAAAGAACAGGAACTGTCCCCCTTAATCAGTGCAAAATTATCGAATGGACCGGGCGTTGCCGCCAGTTGTTGTCAGACATGCTACAAGGACAATCATTACTACAATGTTCTTCTGAAGTTTGATCCATAACCCGTACAGTACAATAAAGCATATCAGCCTACTCTGCGCTTTATGGGGAATGAGGGAAACCCAAACACTACAGATAAATGTCCACAATATCAGGCATTTAGTTACATTTCAGTTTGCTCAGAGTTTCACACCTCTCCAGGTGAGCTCAGGATGGTGGGGCTGATAGCGAAGCAAATTGGAGAAGTAAATGTTACCCAGGACACTAATTAACATCACCAAGGATCTGTTGGAGACTTGGTGTGGCCAGATCTTTAGAGAAGCTAATGTTATGCAGGACCCCTGATTAACATCACCAAGGGATTATCCTCAATGCTCTTCATCAGTCAAGTACAGAAAACAAGGAATAGTGGAATTCAGTGATGACCAGTCTGGTCACTTCGATTTACGCATGCGTGTGCCAATATCAGTTATCAGTTAAGTGCCTATAATGTGTAGGTTGTTTAACACGAATCGTACAGTTAAATAGCATGTGTTCCTGGACCTACACAGAATGTTATGAAACCCACGACTCAGGGATGCCAAGATCATTCCATCATCAGCAGACATCAAGAGGTCATTGGTGGCTCTAAGCAGGACAGTCTCAGTGCTGTGGTACTTCCCGAAACCAGATTGAATTATTTATCCCACCCAAACAGACCGATTCCAAACTCCTCCACTGCATCTATAATAGGATCAGCTCACCTTGGCTACAACAATGAAAACAAAGAAACCGGCATTCACAAATGTACATATTCTATAGGCACCATCCAAAGCTAGACACATGGTCTTGCAGGATTCTTCATCAGGTAAACATTTACCTGTAACAAACCATACATAACATGTACAGCATTGAAACCAATTGGAGAGTTCATCCCTTTATGGGACAAACATTAAAAAACCAAACATCAGAGCAGTTAATGCAACATCCTCACACCTGGTTCATCAGATGGGGCTACCTTGGCGCCAACTCTGTATGTGCCTTAACTCGCGACACAACAAAAAGACTTAAGCTCCTGGCAGAAGAGCTTGAGTCTCTTTTTGTGTCAACCACAAAGCTTCTCTGATACATAAGCATCTCTATGGTTTTTTGTCTGTAGTTTTCAATGATTTCACCTGTGGGCCTCTTGCATTACAATGCCTTCCAATAATACCCTGATCAGCAGCTCGATGGCAGCTAGATGGTATTTTTGCCTCAATATTCATGCCTCAATATTAGGTTTTATTGATAAAATTGACGATTTTGGTCATAGATGCATGTAACAAAAAAAAGAAAACATCTGCAAATTAATTTAATACAAAATAAAAAAAATCAAACATTGCAAGATGTATGCAAATGAACATACATATAAACTATGGGTGAGAACAAATAGTCTAATTGACATTTAGACAACAATGGCATGTATCGACAAGCTAATCTTATTATCTAAACTGTGGAGGGAGCTGAAGGTTCGAGTTGCCAAACGTCAGCCTCAAAACCTTAAGGACTTGGAGAAGATCTGCAAAGAGGACTGGGAAAAGATGCCTCCTGAGATGTGTGCAAACCTGGTGGCCAACTACAAGAAACGTCTGACCTCTGTGATTGTCAACAAGTGTTTTGCCACCAAGTACTAAGTCATGTTTTACATAGGGGTCAAATACTTATTTCACTCATTAAAATGCAAATCAATTTATAACATTTTTGACTTGTGTATTTCTGGATTTTTTGTTGTTATTCTGTCTCGCGCTGTTCAAATTAACCTACTGTAGAAAATTAATTTTTTGCCATTCTTATTTATGCATTATTTTATAGAAGGGTTTTGTATTCTGTATGCTTGATCAATTACACATATACTGAAAGACTTGTCTCTCTCTTTGTCTCCAACTTTTAAGGCCAGTGTCTTGTGTTCAGGGGCAGTGATGAATGGAATGTCGACTGAGCCTTGGCTCCTTTTAGCAGTAAGAGAAACAGGCCTCTGCCTGGTCCATAAACCCACCTTAAGAAACTGTTCTTCAGGAGGAAGCTCTTAAATAGCAGGGGGTTATTATTACTTACATCCTACAGGTGAACAGAGCTCTATTCCTTATTGGGAAAAGCATAGTCAACTTGAGTCCCCTTTATTGTAACTGTATAGATTGATATATCTCAGCCTTTGACCAGGCTGTCTGGGCAACCGACATGATAATTTTTTGTCTCCTGGAGCTATTTGTGCAACCTTGCATTTTTAGACGACACCGTAGTGGCTACTATGCCTTGTATGTACATTCTGCAAATGCTAATTCTGTCATCTGTACTGTGGGAAGAGAATATAAGCTTGAAACTTGAAATACATAATCAGAACAATCTGTCATGACGTTACTCTGCTGGTCTCTGTACTCATTCTCTGTCAGTATTGTGATGGTTCCCATGGCACCACATAATTAAACTTGAAATAATCAACTGTTATACCAGACTCTGAGAAGTTCTTATTTGTATAAATCGCAAACATTTTCCATCTTCCACACTACCATTAAAATGATAGACTGATCATTTCTTTGTCAGTGGACAAACGAACAATATATTTTTTCCCTCACTGTATATTATGTGTAGTTTCATTCGCTTCATATGGTTTTAAGGGACTGTATATAAACAAATAGCTGGTATTAGAAAATCTAACACATTTCGCCTAGAAAACACTGACACAAAAATGTTAGCTAATGTAAGGCATACATATCTCTGCGCTAATTCATGGTAGAAAATGTGCGTTTTTTTGACAAGTTTTATTGTTCATTTGCAATTGCCATTAATGGAAAAGCTTGTAACGAATTTGAAATAAATCACTTGTTATAAAATACTAACAACTTGACAGGTCTGTGCAACCTGTGCAGGTTATTTGCTGCTGTTATGGCATTTCTGAATCTGAAAGTCACCCAAGTAAAAGTATATCTAGCCCTAATTGTTTATACTGAAACAGAGGTTTTTACCCACATTTTTAAATTAAATTTTGAATTTACTGCATAACACTACAATTTACATAACTTTTTCATTTAGTACCTCTTTTTGGCGCAAGTGGGTGGGGTCGACTATTCGATGACAAAAGCTGAAGAATTATCGATACTGAAAATATTTGCACATCCCTCATATAAATATATACTTAACAATATACACCTGTCCAGCAACAGAATTTGAATTTGAAAAAGTACAAAATAAACATGATAAAATATTAAATAAGTAAGGGCTGGAATCCTAGCGTTTAAATCATGTCATTTATATTCACGGCAGGTCCCTTGTATCTCCGCGACGTCTTCTCCCTCCTGCACGGTAACCTGCCCCTTTCAGGTACCTGGTGACCTGGGTCTGGATAGCCTCGTCAGTGGCATCCTGGGTGAAAGGATTGTTCCTTACTGCTCCTGAAATACAGTAATCAGAAATTGTACTTAAATGGTCTGACATGATTTTTGAAAAAAAGTCTTTATAAAGAACCACCACAATCTAACAGCCATGTACAAAATAACTTACTTTGAAGAACAGTCCTGAGGAAAAGGTCCTTAAAGCTGGCCTTGTTCCCAGCTCCAGTCCAGGTGATCAAGAGGGCGAGAGCATTTGTAATGATGCATGGTAGCATCCGCCACACTGTGTATTTCAGCTCCCTGCAAGCCTTAACAGCCAAACAGCGAACCTACAGATAGAAGAATTAAAAGGTTTTAAACTGGACAGCGCATATTAAATGTTTCTAATCACTTTATAAAACTTCGAAAAAAAAAATATATATAAAAAGAAAACTGCTTACCAGTTTGTTCTGAATGTCAGTTTCTTGCCTCAACTGTGAATCAAAGTGCCACAGGTCTTCCAGGTTGTCCAAGGGGAGCTGAATACCCTGAACATTGAGTAATGACAACTCCCCCAACGAGCCATTTGCTTGGACACAAGCAAGCACTGTGGCCATGTTGTTCGACAGCTTGCGCAATTCTTCACTAATTGTGCCCATGTGGCTCAACTGAAGTGAATTACATGGACCTACAAAAAAAGCAGTTAATCACTGTCACATACCACTGACAAACTGCACAGTATTCAAGACAAATTAAATGTTTTATCAAGACAATTCGCGTTATTATAGTTCTTACCTGAATGTAAAGCCAGCTGTGCCTTCAACTCAACATTCTCTTCAGTCAGCCGCTTATCTAAAGCTAAAAAGCAAAAACAAACATCAATGGTTTAATAGTAAAATAAAGACAACTGCCTTAGAAATGTAATTTCAGAAAGGCTATACAGTATTCCATTTTAGTAAAGGGTACAATTTCAGAAAAAAAAAATATTTTATGAAGAAAAGATGCTAGCGTAACTACTGTCTTGTTTTTACCTGATTGTAGAGCCAGCTGTGCCCTCAGCTCGACATTCTCTTCAGTCAGCCGCTTGATTTTCTCCAAATGTTCTGAAAGTAAATACAGACCGATTGTTAATAAAATGCAGTGTTCGCCAAAATGTTATTTGTCACCTTAAAGTGCAGAGCTAAAACTTCGCTAAGCTCTGCCTTCTTGCCCTTAAAAATGAATTGAAATTGACAGCAACATGCTTTAATAACAAGTTAAGCATCTGGGTTAAGTGAATGAACCCACACATACCTTTGTAGCAGTCCTCCACATGGTGCCTTGGAGTACTGTGCTTGCTCCATCCTACAAATAAACATAAAGTTTAATAGGGAAATATGGTGAAACCAAGGAAACATTGCAGAAATTACCAGATCAACATGTAATTCACATACCTCCAGGGTTGCCATCTACAGACTGTTGTGGGCTAGATTTGTATCCTTGGGGTGTGGTTTGATGCATCGGATGGGCAATATTCCCTTCACTTCTACAGTCAGTGTGCACACTAGTGGATTCGTTTGGAATAACATCTTGCAATGTATCATAGGCTGTTGCTAATTCCAGTAAGTCCTTTTGAACACTCTTCAATATTCTCCTCCGTTTACTCCAGTAACTCGACATCACTAGAAGGTCCTATCTGTATAAAAATAAACGTGTTAATAATGTCACCAGAAATGCATGTAGAAAAATAACGTTCATGGGGACAAACACACCATAACATTTATAAAATTTCTCAACCAACCGACTAAAATTCGTAGTTTTAAATTCAAGGATTGAAAACAGGTAAGAAATCGTTATGGTGATTTATCACAAAAATATTTGATTTGTTTCCCAGCCCTCTCCCATATGGACGCTAGCAACAGTAGGTACTATGCACATGCATTAGCACCTACTGTTAGCTAAAAGTGTATATTGCAATAAAAGCTAACAAGCACTTGATTCTTTATTGAACTGTTTTACTTTATTTTTAGCGAACTAGAAAGCACCAACAAAAATACAGTCAGGCAAAACCATGCACTTAAAAAGCAGTACTTACATGAGGTCACAAAGGGGAAAACTGCAGATAGTAGATTCAGTATTAATAGAAACGACGTTCTATGCTTCTGCTGGAAGAAAATGGCAAGACTCCACACGAGCAGATAGTCACAGCAGGTCACAGCGTCTTCAGCGGCTAGCCGCCAGCGTAAAGCGGCCGGGCTGTAGGTGGAAAGCCGCCAGAGTTGCAAATTAGGCAAATTGAGATCAGGAGCACTTTATTTATTAACACCACCCTGTTTCTACAGTGTGTAGCTGACTAGCTTCATAATACATCCATATGGCAAACTCTAACAAAAAACAGGACACTTACCAGCAAACAGGCAGAATCAAAAGTACAAATTCTTCCAGGGCAGGTTATTCACTGATTCCCTTGGTTAGATTATTTTGAAAGTTAGATAAAAACCTATGACTTAAGTTTCCAAATCAAGTGTACTTTTTAGAGCTGTATAGGTGGGATCTTGATTCAAGAAAGAGGTAGGTGGTGTTTAATTTAAGCATTGGCCCTGGGGATACCTGACCAATGACATGTCAGGTGATACCAGGAGTAAGCAGACCAGGCAGGGGGAGGTGGAAATGTCTCAATAGAGGAGATGGAAATGGGCCAAAGAAGTACATGAATGAAAAAGTACCCAACCTGAAGACATTTGCTGACTGATCCTGCATCCATTACCTGGCCTATTGATAAACATGTGATGGGTTCAGGACAGCCCACCTGGTCATTAACAGGCCTATTGAGAAACATGTGATGGGTTCAGGACAACCCACTTGGTCATTAACAGACCTGCTGTGATGTTGAGTAGAATGGAACAGGAGCAGACAGAAAGGACAGGTGATAAGGGAATGTGCAGAGGACTGTGTCCCAAATTGTACCCCATGTCTTGTTGGGTGGCTAGCGTTTTAGGTAATGGGGGAGTTGTTAGCAGATAGTATTACTTATGCTTATATTTAGTCTGTTCCAGTTTCACTTGATTTAAACAAAGTATTATTAATCTGTTCCGTTCTATTTTGTCAATCCTACTTGTCAGTTAGTAGGTTAAAAACGACTTTGGCTGTAACTAGTACACACTCGGTCATTGGAACACAGTAGCAGGACGTAATGGGCTGGGGGACCTGCTCAGGGAGTTTGACTCAGTAAAGGGAGCAAATTGACACAAATGAAGCACTTCCAGAGTGCGAATTGCTGAGAATACGGAGCTAAAACTTTCCCAATCTCATCTGGGGACACTGAGGCCGCAACAAGCTGATACCGGAACAGGCAACTGTATTGCTTTTAGTACAACATTTACAGTGCAAAGCACATACAATGATGGAAAACAACAAATGATGCGCCGCAGATACCAGATCCATTCAAAGTAGGTGCCAGAAACAACTGAGACAAATCTGAGAGAAGTCAGATCCTGTTTCTTTGGGACACGGCATCTCTGAATATAATACTAGCACTTAACATAATTATCATTCTATGCGGAGATGGTTTACTCTAAGACAAACTGATGAACTGACGAGATCAAGGCTGATCACCACTAGGCCACAAATTACTCAACAACTGAAGATGCAGACAAACTTCAATTTCTGAAATAATAAAACTGCCTTCTTAATACAGTGTGGCTTGAAAGTATGTAAACCTCTTGTGCAATTAAAGATTTTTATAGGTTTCACAATGAAATATTTATACCATCGCAACCAATCTTTTAAATTGACTCAAAAGATTATTGTTCTACCAATTCCATTTGTTGTTTTTGTGGAAATGCATGTAGTAGAATTAAAAACCACAAAAGAAACCTTTCCAACAGTCAAGCATGGAGGTGGGACTATCAAGATCTGGATTAGCTGTTCCTATTCTGGACATCGTTAGATGCACATCATCAAGGGAACCAATTAATAATGCAATTATTTATACCTTTTCATTGGGATGGAGGGGTTATGTAGGTTGTTTTAAATGTGTTGGAGTTGAGTTGTTAAGTGTATATACTTAAATCTAACAGAACACAGTTATGTCATCTTTTATACTGCAGGGCGATTTTTCTATTCTTATACTTTTTTCCATGTTTTCCAAACAGGGTCTGTGACCATGTTATCCAGATTTCGTTTAGTTAATGTAAATTTAAAAGAACATTCATTGAAAATGTAAGGCAGTTTTCCTTTGATGTCACTACGGGCGGGCACAGGGTAATATCTGCAGTGGGAAACAACCTGAGGCAAGGCATATAGAATCGAGTGGAGCCGGTACATAGCGCTGGACAGGCTCCCCTGGTAGAATGGAGCCAAGTACAGTATCTCTTCACAGGCAATGCAAATTATGCATTATGAATTATTCCGTATGGACGAAAACTTTGCTGGCTAAAATCTTCAGTATTTACATTATAGGAATCCTAAAATAAAACAGTTAAGGTTATTTTGCAACTGTTTCTGGTGGATTTTCGAAGTAAGCATCCGTGCATGTGTTTTGGATCAGGACAGACACTCATTTGCTGGCTGCAACATTAAGTAGTTATGTTATAGTAAACCTTAACTAAAACTGTATATGGTTATGCTGCGACTGTTTCTGGCATGGAAATTTCATCTTCAGTCTCGCTACCAATTGTTAAATTCTTATGATTAATCCTATGAAGTTAGTAGATAAGCCTATTACTGGCTAATAAGCTGTTAAAACATCCAGTGGCAAAAGCAATATAGTTCATAGATGCTATGGTGGAGATAAACACAATAAGAAACGATAGTCAGTTTGACTCAATGCTCAATGGTGTCTAGCGACTGACAAAGTGTGTAATGCCATGGCGTAGTGATTAAAGACAATGCACCTCACGTGGAATGCCTGAGTTCAAATCTATTGAGAGCCACGACATTTATGCATTTTATTTGTGGGCCGCAATAAAACGGTTTACGGTTATACCGTATTGCAACTATTTCTGATAGATTCAATGATTGTCTCATCTTTCGTCACCTTTATTGATAGTTATTGTATCAATGTCATTCAAGAATGAAAGAAAAAAGTAGGTTGTTATGCCATGAAGGATTTTCTTTTTTTTCTTATGCCATGAAATGAAATAGCTTTGGCAGACTCGCTAGCAATTGCTCAATCCTTATGACTATTCCAGTCAGTTGGTAGATACCGGTAAAGCTTATTACTAGCTAATACGCTGTTAAAACAGCCAGTGGCAAACGGCACACATGCAGTCCATAGACACTATTTTTGGTGGAGGTAAACTTAGTAAGAAACGTTAGTCAGTTAAACTGTATCAATATAATTCATGAATAGTCAATTAGCTGTTAAAACGGCCAGTGGCAAAATATTATTTTTTCCGGGTAGACACAAGAGGCTATACTGACTGACATATGTATATCTCTGTGGTGTAGTGTTGTATGAAAAAGCCATTCACCTGGGGGACCCAGGTTCAAATCTCGAGAGGGCAGCACTATATATTGTGAGCCAGCTGAACTAGGCTTACCTGCTTTCTTAATCTCAATGAGGCTGTTATCTAAGATGAAGCCTGTCATCTAAGATGAAGCCTTCATCTCAGCCTACACCTATATCTAACATAGGTGCACAAAATTGTTCAGTGAATATAATCGACACATCTTATATATGGAATTTGATAAAGCAACTTGATAGTATGCATAGAGTAACAAATAAATGCAATTTCTATCAGAAAGCAAGATTGGGTGTATGTTTTTTACTCGCAGAAACCCAAATTAATTCTCATTCACAATAGCATGCCTACTTTTAACGAACTGGAGCTGTTGATGTTGCCCAGTCTGGTTGACCAATGGAGATGCATTTCCTGTCTTAAACTCGCCCACCATGAAATTTGTGTTAAAAACATGCAACCACAAAAAAAGAAAATGACAGCAAAATCCAGGGTAACATAACCAAAGATAGATGGGGAAAGAGTGCCGCGGAGGACGGAGTCAGCATTAGGAGGATCACCACCTGAAGATTCTGGGATACATGCACCAATAAGAACTTGTGGGTTGGGTTAGGTCCTGGACATTGTCTTTTAATTGTTTGGGCACACAGACCTTTTTCCCTGTTTATTGTTGTTTGTATTTCCGTGTATAACCCTAACCCCCTTAGTAACACTCCTGTTTAGTTTCTGACCCATTAATTTGTTGACCAATGGAGGGGAGGGTTATGTTAATGGATTCTCATTTGGGTAAAAAATTTTTATTCCAGGTTATGTAGAGGTGTATTACTTTGGCTAAGTATGCAGTGGTGAGTAGGAACGGTAGTGTGGCCAGGTGTGAAGTTCTTTGTCCAGTAGAGTGTTGAAGGCAGTGCTCAGGGTGGTGTGGGCCATTTCTGGGTTGATTTCTGTGAGGAAGAGCTTATGGAAACCAATTTTATAAAACACTAAACCCCATTCTCTGAACCAAATTCTCAGTGGCCTAAACCCATTTGTCGAATGAATCACACTTGGTAAAACCTTAAACAAATTCAAGTAGTTAGACACAATTTGCAAATTGCATTTACTCTGTTTGCAAAACTCTAAACACATTCTTATTCACTAAATCACACTTCGAACTGTGATGGACTTGTGTTGCAAAATGGTAAACACGGGTGGCAAAAGCTGAAGGCATCAGAGTTGTCATCATTTACACACAATGACTCAAAATAGTTCACACTTGTTTCTAATTATGTGATCAAACCAAGTATACAGAATATAACTCAGTTCAGAGTACACAGGTGGCACAGGTCTGAGCAGGAGGAAGAGTACATGAAAGAGGTGTAGGACAAGGAGGAAGAGGGTCAGGGGTTTTGTGAATGTAATTTAGAAGATTTGGTTCTGTGTTTAAAGTTTTGAGAAAATGGATTAAGTTTTCACGAAATGTGTCGTAGCAATTGTGAAAAACTGGATTACTGTGTTGCATCTCCTTTTCTTTTAACAACACTCTGTAAGCGCTTGGGAACTGAGGAGGATAATTTCTATAGTTTTCAAAGTAAAATGTTTTTGGTGATCACACATTAACTACATTTAAGGGGATATTTGGTTAAAAAATGTGAAATGATCTACCAATGGAACAAGACATAATATTCCAGGCATATTTTCTAAAACCAAGGAGTTTGATCAAATATAACTCTTGCTTATTAAGAAAATGTTACCTTATTTTAACTATGGATAGATTTTATCTAAAAACCAGATAAATAGACTCGAAAAGACACATTTATTACAGTGTTGAAAAAGATTGGTGGATAAGGTTTATTTTCTTTGACAGAATGAGATGAATTTACAAGTTAATAAGCAGATGTGGTTAAGAGCATGTGTTGCTATGGTTTCTATATACAGCCATAACATTGGGTGGGATATATTAGGCAGCAAGTGAAAATTCTGCCATAAAAAGTTGATGTGTTAGAAGCAGGAAAAATGGGCAAGCGTACAGATCTGAGCAAATTGTGATGGCTAGACGACTGGGTCAGAGCACCTCCAAAAATGTAGCCTGTGTGGTGTGTTCCCAAGCTGAAGTGGTCAGTACCTATAAAAAAAGGTCCAACGAAAGAAAAGCAGTGAACCGGCAACAGGGGAAGCCTTGGGTCTTGCCATTCATGTGGATGTTACTTTGACACATACCACCTACCTAAGCATTGTTGCAGACCATGTGCACCCTTTCATGGCATCAGTATTCCCTGATGGCATTGGCCTCTTTCAGCAGGATAATGCACCTTGCCACACAACAAAAATGGTTCAGGAATGGTTTGAGGAACAGAACGGAACAGAACAATATTAGGCAGGTGGTCATAATGTTATGGCTGATCGATGTAGACTGCAATCCATGCTCTCTGTCTGGAGGCAAAAACTCAGTCAGGTACATTTCTGATTTGACAGCTTGGTAGGTTACTAATCAAACTTGCTGCAATAACCCACAGAACTGTTGTAGAAAACATGAGTTTGATTAAAATCTATGCTAAATGTGGGTTTGTGTGTAAAGCATTTGAAACCACTCTCCTGTTTTAAAATGTCCAATTCATGAGACACCATTAAGAATGGTCAAAGTATGTTCATCACACTTATTGCTCAAAAACGGATAGACTTTATTTCTGAAGATGTGTTTAAATGTGTGGATATGTAGATCGTTGTCCACATCAAAGAAGGACAGAAGCCCCTGGTCCCAGTCTAATGCCACTCTGACAGTTAAAAGATCCTTTTCCAATGTCAGGGTGACAGGCTCCTTGGAGCCAGAGTGTGCCGTGTAAACATCTTCATCGCAGACTAAGCTCCAGACTCCTTTGTCAATCACCCCATGCCTGGATACTGACCCTTCCAGTACTCCGATGGCCCATGAGCAGCAGTCTTCAATTATTTCTATCTTCACCTATTTGATAGAAGTACATGTTATTCTTTGTTACAGCGGACATTTGTCACTGTCGCCCCCACACAGGTGATCATAGGTTCAGTTGAATGCAGCACCCCTTGATAAAGGGCACAAATTGGGTTAAAAATGTCCCGCTCACCGTCCAGCTGTTTATTCCCGAGTCAAAGCCTTCAGAGGCCAGGATCCATGGATGTAAGTTGAACCTCTCTGGGCTGCCAGGATGTGTATCTTCGATAAAGTCTGATTCATCCATTGTTATCTTTGTTAAAGTTTTGTCCACCCAGATATCGCTGTGGGCCGTGTTTGGATCCAGAATCACAGGATCTGAATGCAGAGAAAGAGAGAGTGGGTTATTACTCCCCTGTATTTGCATATAAACAACTAGCATTACTTGGACTAACAGCTGGAGGAAAAGCCGTTGTGCAAGTGATCAGTTTCCGCTACGGAAAACTGTTGTTCACCGTTATGTGGTGAGATTAAAACCAGCAACCTTTCTCTACCCTCACACTAACCATTAGTTACCATTAGACTAGCTACCATGTATTCAAGAATGTAGTGAACAGGATAAACAGACCTATACTTACAGTACGACCTCGATTGATGCAGTTTCTGTGTGACACTGAACTCCAGGTTTCCCAGATGTTTGACCACATCTATCAATGCTCCTGAAACCAGCTGAGGATCTGGCACTGTGCAATGGGTTCTGAAAGAACATTTAAGAGTTAGTGCTTCTTTGGGTTTGGAAGTTCAGAAGCACAGAGAAGAGAGGAATGATGAGGAAGAGCAAAAATGTACCTGGACAGCTTACGAATGGCCTGGTATCTCTGCAGAAAGGCAACATGGTCACCTTCTAGACCCTCTTCTACCACTCTGATCTTGTTTGATAGACAGGTGATTATTGTGCTGAGCTCTTCACTTTTATCCTTTAGCATTTTAATATTACTAATCATTTCCAAATTTATAGCACCTACACTCTTCTCCTTCTCCTTATTTATATAGTTACAAAGTTCCCCAAAATGGTCTTTGATATGGATTACCGTTCCCTGGGCTTGAATCTGGAAAGAGACATATATGAATCAATATCATCTACATTTAGATCATTTAGCAGAAACTCTTATCGAGAACAACTTACAGTAATGTCAAGCAACATCCTATTTATCAAAAATTATAGTTACCTCTATGTATTTTTTTGTTTGAAAACTTCTCTTTTTGGCTCGAATGTACACCATCTGTTTATCCTTCACAATCTTCATTTCAGTCTCTACACTTGCCTGAAATCAGAAAAACACAAACAAATCATGAACATAAAAATAATAAGCAAAGTTTACATGATATGACATCCTTCAGTCTCTCTATGATTTTCCAGTTAGTCACAAAAACTCACTGACAAGAGAAATATCTGTTAGCTTGTGGCTTGATTTAACCATATAGAGGGAAATGTGAAACACTCTTTTTTTACACTGTGGGAATGGGCCAGTCTTGTGCAGTTACAATTAAATTATTTGTTGCAGAGGGTAGTCTAGGTAGTGAACATATATCGGTGCTTGATGGGTTTGAATAGTTCAGCAATGTCTCTATTCTATATTTCCCAATTTTCATATGAAAAACCCCCTAAACTTAAAAATGTGAACAGTAAACTATTTTATGAAAAGAAAGTGTTTATGTGGAAATTCTGACTCATGAACTATGATAACCCTCATATAGGCAAGACATTTTCATTTTAGAAATAGTTCTGTTCTCACCGAGTCTTGAAAGGACTGATTATTGAACATATTGCTGATGTGATTTGTCAAAGTACCAATTAGTGGGAAAGAGATTCAATTGGGGATTCTTGTGCAAATGCATTCATGGTAGGGATATGACGGGACTAGTTCTTCTCAGTATATTTACTTAAGATTAATGATTCTAGCTTTATCTCATATGCACTTGTTTTCTTTTACCTTGTAATCCTGGATCGCTTCCTCAAGTGGACAAAGTGTGTGACTTTTGTGTCTCCTTGTGTCACGACACTCCAAACAGACTAGCTTTTCATCCTCCAGGCAGAAGAGCTTGAGTTTCTTTTTGTGTCGACCACAAAGCTCGTCTGATACATAAACATCTCTGTTGTTTTTTGTCTATAGAATTTAATGATTTGATTAGTGAATTATGTTTGAGAATAGGGAATACAGTGATGTTTTGTCCTTAGTCAAGGTTATAAACAAGTCTCCAACCTGTAAGAAAACCTCAGAAAGCCTCTTCAGAGTAAGGCTGACTGTTGGTAGAGACATGGATGATCTCTTCCTGCAGACAGGACACTCCTGGTGGACATTATATCTCCAGTAGTCCTCTATGCAGGTCTTACAGCCACTGTGGCTGCAGGGGAGGACCACAGGATCCTTGAAGATGTCATAGCAGATGGGACAGAGGAAGTCTTCTTCTTGGAAGGAGTTGGAAGCCATTTTGGTCACTTAGTAAGAAGGAGACACATAACTTATTCATGTTTTCCCAAAAATATTAGCTTCACATAAACTGCTGGTTTAGGGATTAAATCTAACAACATTTAAGGTGCTCTAACCATAAGCCTATCTGCAAACTCTGTTCATCAATATGCTTGGGTCACTAATCTGAAACAAAACAGAGACTGATGTGACAACAACACTGGTGTGAACGAATATTTAAAATATGTAAGATTGTTACTGTACTACTAGCATAAATGACAATTAAGCATTTACATTTTTAATAATATAAGTAAATGTTTCAAATGATCTATTTTCTACAAACATTTTCAGAATGCCTGATATATTTACACATTCTTGTCGGTCCGGCTATTACAGAGAATTCTCCTTATAGTTGCTTTAGATACCCACAGTATATTACCCTTCCCAGTCTAAACCTCCCTGGACTAACTAAAAGTATGTAAGAGAAGACAAGGAGGCAACAAGTTGTGTTGTTTAGAGCCAGGGTTCCACACAATGTTCTTTAAAATATTTCTGCAGCAACCATTTTTAAGATTGTGTTCCAGCGTTCACTAACACTTAATTTTAGTAAGACCTACATGTCGACTCCACCTTCACATTTCCATTACGCTAATGCTTTGATCAGAGACAACAGAAATGAAATATTATGATTTCAATAAACAAGAGACTTACCAGCAAGCAGGCAGATTCAAAAGTATATTAATCTTCTCCGGGGTACGTTATTCATTGATTCCCTTGGATAGTGTCTGTTGACAGTGATCTAAATCACAATGATGTCAGTTTCAAAACCATGTCTTTTATAGGTATGAATTGGTGGGATCTTGTACAAGGATGAGGTGGGTGGTGTTGTTCATCTAATTTAACCATTGATTGGTCCAGGTGTTTACCTGACCAATGAGACACTGGCGATACCAGGAGTAATGAGAATATACTGAATAAAAAGATACATGAATGAACCTAACCTGAAGACATTAGCCATTAATCCTGCAGCCATTACCTGGCCTATTGAGAAGCATGTGATGGTTCAGGACAGCCCACCTGGCCATTAACTGGCCTATTGTGATGTTGAGTAGAACAGAACAGGAGCAGACAGAGGAATGCAATGAACGTTTTCAGGTATGATGCACCATTTTGGGATCCCCAGAGAGAAATAGTAAACAGAGACATTAACATGGTAGAGAACTCAGACATTTCTAATATGATGAATGGAATATCGAATACTCTTAGTCCTTTGTTTTATTTAGAATAGTTGTTTGGGATAAAATCCTTCGACATTTACAAAAACCTAGACTAAAACCATTAATTTAAACTGTTTTCATTCTCACAGGTGACGTTTGAAATACTAGCATCTTAATGTTTTACACCGCCGTTTTACAGGCAGAGATCAAAACCCCCGGGAAGACATATAGGCGAAAAGGGCAACAGGGAGAATATTAGAAATGAGGTACACTGGAAACGACTGTACATGACGAGATGATCTGGCAGCTTCCAGAACAGAGAACAGGGGCTAAATACACAGAGGACAAACAGGGAACCGGGAACACCTGGTGGGGTGTGGTGACATGAAAACAGGTGGAACACATCAGGGGCGTGACAACTTTTTAAAACCCCAGATCTAGAGGATCTATTCAAAGTCCAATAGTTTGTAATGAACGGCACACAACACAGGATTCAATGTCATGTTTGATTATCTGCTAAGGGCCATAGTGACAGAATGTAATCAGGTTGAAGGATAAGCTTCACATTTTATTCTCTTGGACAGGATGAGATCAACTTAACATGTTAGGTAGCTGGTTTGGTTCAAATAATTTGTTTCTATAATTTCTGATCAGGCTATACTTCATGCTCTCTTTTTAGATCCAAAGACTTAAGAGTTTGCTGAATTTCTGGTTTGACTGAGCTCTAAAGGTTACTCATCCAACTCTGTTAGCACTTGTTAGTATTGTATAAATCTGTTTCCAAAAGCGTGTTTGTTTGAAAAGCATTTGAAACAATGTTTTCAAGTGTAAACTTGATCTACTGGTTCACAATATACGATTTGTGAGATGTCACTGTTAAAAATGAACAAGTAAACAAGTATTGTTTAGATACTGAAAGACTTTCTTTGTGAAGAGGTGTGTAAATGTGTGGAGATGTTGATTGTTATATGAATCAAAGGTTCGACACCTTTTCCCCCAGTCCTGACTGGCATTTGCAAGGCTTTGGATATCTTTTATATCCTTTTCCATTTTTATAAAATTCCATTACTTTGTTATGCAGGTCTTTTGACAGTTATTTTCTGCTCTGCATGGCTCAGTAGCTTGCCTGCTAGATGCATCCACGTGAGAGCAACAACACAAAAACGAATTGACATTTATACACAGACACTAATTGGAATTTAAAAAGACGTGTGGGAAATTCACCTTTAATTGCCATGTTCAACTGTGTGTGTCACCTTGTGTGTCTGTAATCTAAAACTGTATCAAAAACACTCCCCCAAATAGTCATTAGCATTACTTTACCTTGACAAACCCAATGACCACAAAGGACAGGAACTGTCCCACTTAATCAATGCACAATTATCGAATGGACAGGGTGTTGCTGCCAGTTGTTGACAGACATCATTTCTACAATGTTCTTCTGAAGTTTGATCCATAACCCGTACCGTATAATAAAGCATATCAGCCTATTCTGCCCTTTATGGGGAACAGGGAAACCCAAACACTACAGATAAATGTCCACAATATCATGCATTTAGTTGCATTTAGTTACATTCCAGATAGCTCAGAGTTTCAAACCTCTCCAGGTGAGCTCAGGAGGGTGGGGCTGATGGCCCGCACCTGGTGTTCCATATCTTTAGAGAAGCAAATGTTATGCAGGACCCCTGATTAACATCACCAAGGGATTATCCTCAATGCTCCTCATTAGTCAAGTACAGAAAACAAGGGATAGTGGAATTCAGGGATGACCAGTCTGGTCACTTCAATTTACATATGCGTGTGTGCCTATATCAGTTATCATAAGCGCCCGTAAAGTGTAGGTGGTTTAACATGAATCATACAGTAAAATGACATGTGTTCCTGGGTCTACACAGAATGTTATGAAACCCACGACTCAGGGATGCCAAGATCATGCCATCATCAGCAGATATCAAGAGGTCATTGGTGGCTCTAAGCAGGACAGTCTCAGTGCTGTGGTACTTCCGGTAACCAATTATTTATCCCACCCAAACAGACCGATTCCAAACTCGTCCACTGCATCTATAATAGGATCAGCTCACCTTGGCTACAACAATGAAAACAAAGAAACCAGCATTCACAAATGTACATACATTCTATAGGCACCATCCAAAGATAGATACATGGTCTTGCAGGTTTCTTCATCCAGAAAACGTTTACCTGTAACAAACGATACATAACATGTACAGCATTGGAAACAATTAAAAAACCAAACATCAGTGCAGTCATTCCAACAAAGGTCATACTTCTACTTGTTCATTTGTCCATCCTATGTTGTGGAAATTATTGAACTGATGTATACTTGGTCCTATACATGTATATATGGGTTACTAGTTAAAGATGCCGAGCCCCCATGTTTGGATGAGAAAAGAAATGTAGTTAGAGAGGGATCTGGTGTTTGCCTAGGGGGCATCCTTGACCGGCACCAGCGGATTAGAGGGTTACTCGTAAATCAGTAAATCCGTATAACCCTTTAGTGTCTATCTGTTGATTGTCCAGACATTGTGACTCCTCAGCAAATGAGAAGGTTACCCATGTGAGGGAGGACAGGCTGTGAATCCCAGGACATGTGATAGAACAAAGGGAATGTGTTTTATTGACATAGGACAGCTGGGCAACAACTTACCACACCCCTTTTAACTATAATAAATACGGACTGTTCATGTATTAAGTTAGAGACTCCTCTGACGATTATGTTTGTAAGCATTTGACACGTTTCTCTTACTTGCAAATAATAATAAAACTGTTAAATTGTGCCAAGAGAATTTTGTCTCTGTATTTCCTCTTTTAAGAGTTCTGATTGATAATATTGCCATCACACCTCACACCTGGTTCATCAGATGGGGCTACCTTGGCGCCAACTCTGTATGTGCCTTGACTCGAGAACAACAAAAAGACTCAAGCTCCTGGCAGAAGAGCTTGAGTCTCTTTTTGTGCCAAACACAAAGCTTCTCTGATACATAAGCATCTCTGTGATTTCTCGTCTTCAATGATTTTATTAATGAATTTTGTTGGAGAATACAATGCTGTTTTTGCCTTAGTCATGGTGATAAACAAGTGTCCAACTTGTAGGAAGACCTTACAAAACCTCTTCGTTACAAAGCCTCTTCAGAGTAAGGATGACTGTTGGTAGAGATGGTGATATTTCTTCCTGCAGACAGGACACTCCTGATGGTCTTTATGTTTCCAGTAGTCCTCTATGCAGGTCTTACAGCCACTGTGGCTGCAGGGGAGGACCACAGGATCCTTGAAGATATCATAGCAGATGGGAAAGAGGAAGTCTTCTTCTTGGAAGGAGTTGGAAGCCATTTTGGTAAGAAAGCCAGTATCTCTGTATTGTCCTCTGGAATAGAGACACACAAGTTAGTCATTTTTCCAGAGTGACTCTTATACCCAGCAAGCAACACGCCAGCAATAGCAACAACGACAAGCTTTTCTGCAAAGCGTCTGGCCAGTGGGACACGCTCTTTTTATAGCATGGTTCTCGGTAGGGCCACCTGTGGAGCCACTTGCATTACAATGCCTTCCATCAATACCCTGATCAGTGGCTCGACGGCACCTAAACACTTTTAACTAAACACAGCTGGATGCCTCATGCTTCAGTATTAGATTTTATTCATAATAATCCAATTTTGGTCACATCAGAAATGACAATGAACTCAATTTAATCTAAAAAATATATATTTCAAAACATGTGCATTATACAGCAAGCATATAAAATAAACATTTGCAAATGAATTTAGTTAAATAAAAACATCGAACAGTGCAAGATTTATACAAATAAACATATATATTAACTAGAGGTTAGAACAACTAGTCGAATTGTCAACATTTCGACAACAATGGCATGTATCGACAAGTTAATCCAATTAAGTTTACAAAGCATTTCTGTACTCCCGATTGACTTACTTGGTGGCAGTAATGACGGGTTATTTCTTATAGACTAAACAAATCTGGTACAGGAAATTATCACGGCTAGCGAAAGCATACCTATGGGCATTCCTGAAACATCTGTGCCGGCTGAAATGTTTTTCTTGGCTGCTGACCTGATAGTCAACAAAATACTTAAGCCTACTCGTTTACTTCCTGAGCACATGGACATGGTGATTTTTCTAAACAAGAAAAATGATCATAATAATATGGACATTGCCTAACGATTCTTTACATTTTGATTAAGATCTAGCTTCTATGGATGCGTTAGACATCCATAGTTTTTGTGTTAGACATCCATAGTTTTTGTTCATTCATGTTATATAATTTATTCCTATTAATCTTCCTTCCAAGGATATTTTTTTTATCCACTGGAATGCATCAGTAGGTTTGTTTGATGAAATGCAGAATGTAACCTAAATCTGTTAGTCTATATATTATGTGTAGTTTCATTCGGAAAGTATGGTTTTAAGGGACTGTGTATAAAAAACAGCTGGTATTAGACCATCTAATACATTTTGCCAGAAAACACTGACACAAAAACGTTAGCTAATGTAAGGGAATTCATACATATATCTGCGCTAATTCATGGGAGACAATGCACGTTTTTTGACAAGGTTTATTGTTCATTTGCAATTGTCATTAATGGAAAAGCTTGAAATAAATCAGTTGTTATAAAATACTAACGACTTGACAGGCCTGTGCAACCTGTGAAGGTTATTTGCTGCTGTTATGGCATTTCTGAATCTGAAAGTCACCCAAGTAAAAGTATATCTAGCCTAATAGTTTATACCAAAACATTAGATTAACCACATTTTTAAATACAATTTAGAATTTATTGCATAACAATACAATTTACATAACTATGTTTTTCATTTCGTACCTCTTTTTGGCGCAAGTGGGTGGGGTCGACTATTCGATGACAAAAGCTGAAGAATTAACGATACTGAAAATATTTGTAATGCACATCCCTCAAATAAACATTTACTTAACAATATACACCTATCCAGCAACAGAAAAATCTAAGCATTTGAATTTGAAAAAGTACAAAATAAACATAATACAATATTAAATAAGCAAGGGCTGGAATCCTAGCGTTTAAATCATGTCATTTATATTCACGGCAGGTCCCTTGTATCTCCGCGACGCCTTCTCCCTCCAGCACGGTCACCTGCCCCTTTCAGGTACCTGGTGACCTGGTGCTGGATAGCCTCGTCAGTGGCATCCTGGGTGGAAGGATTGTTCCTTATTGCTCCTGAAATAAGGTAATCAGGTATTTTACTTAAATGGTCTGACATGATTTTTGAGAAAAAGTCTTTATAAAGAACCACCACAATCTAACAGCCATGTACAAAATAACTTACTTTGAAGAACAGTCCTGAGGAAAAGGTCCTTAAAGCTGGCCTTGTTCCCAGCTCCAGTCCAGGTGATCAAGAGGGCGAGAGCATTTGTAATGATGCATGGTAGCATCCGCCACACTGTGTATTTCAGCTCCCTGCAAGCCTTAACAGCCAAACAGCGAACCTACAGATAGAAGAATTAAAAGGTTTTAAACTCGACAGCGCATATTAAATGTTTCTAATCACTTTATATAACATCGAAAAAAATATATACATAAAAAGAAAACTGCTTACCAGTTTGTTCTGAATGTCAGTTTCTTGCCTCAACTGTGAATCAAAGTGCCACAGGTCTTCCAGGTTGTCCAAGGGGAGCTGAATACCCTGAACATTGAGTAATGACAACTCCCCCAACGAGCCATTTGCTTGGACACAAGCAAGCACTGTGGCCATGTTGTTCGACAGCTTGCGCAATTCTTCACTAATTGTGCCCATGTGGCTCAACTGAAGTGAATTACATGGACCTACAAAAAAAAGCAGTTAATCACTGTCACATACCACTGACAAACTGCACAGTATTCGAGACAAATTAAATGTTTTATGAAGACAATTTGCGTTATTATAGTTCTTACCTGAATGTAAAGCCAGCTGTGCCTTCAACTCAACATTCTCTTCAGTCAGCCGCTTATCTAAAGCTAAAAAGCAAAAACAAACATCAATAGTTTAATAGTGAAATTAAGACAACTGCCTTAGAAATGTAATTTCAGAAAGGCTATACAGTATTCCATTTTAGTAAAGGGTACAATTTCAGAAAAAAAAATAATTTTATGAAGAAAAGATGCTAGCGTAACTACTGTCTTGTTTTTACCTGATTGTAGAGCCAGCTGTGCCCTCAGCTCGACATTCTCTTCAGTCAGCCGCTTGATTTTCTCCAAATGTTCTGAAAGTAAATACAGACCGATTGTTAATAAAATGCAGTGTTCGCCAAAATGTTATTTCTCACCTTAAAGTGCAGAGCTAAAACTTCGCTAAGCTCTGCCTTCTTGCCCTTAAAAATAAATTGAAATTGACAGCAACATGCTTTAATAACACAAGTTAAGCATCTGGGTTAAGTGAATGAACCCACACATACCTTTGTAGCAGTCCTCCACATGGTGCCTTGGAGTACTGTGCTTGCTCCATCCTACAAATAAACATAAAGTTTAATAGGGAAATATGGTGAAACCAAGGAAACATTGCAGAAATGACCAGATCAACATGTAATTCACATACCTCCAGGGTTGCCATCTACAGACTGTTGTGGGCTAGATTTGTATCCTTGGGGTGTGGTTTGATGCATCGGATGGGCAATATTCCCTTCACTTCTACAGTCAGTGTGCACACTAGTGGATTCGTTTGGAATAACATCTTGCAATGTATCATAGGCTGCTGCTAATTCCAGTAAGTCCTTTTGAACACTCTTCAATATTCTCCTCCGTTTACTCCAGTAACTCGACATCACTAGAAGGTCCTATCTGTATAAAAATAAACGTGTTAATAACGTCACCAGAAATGCGTGTAGAAGAAGAAAATTCATGGGGAGAAACACACCATAACATTTATAAAATTTCTCAACCAACCGCAAGCCCTCACTTCAGCGCTAGCCGCCGGCGTCAAGCGGTCGGGCTGCTGATGGAAAGCCGCCAGAGTTGCAAATTAGGCAAATGGAGATCAGGAGATAATCGGCAAAAGCTGGCAGAAGGACATTATATCCGCTGGTGGGCCACCATCAATTGCTCACTGGGTATTTGCTTCCCTCATTTCCACATAAACATAACTGCTGACTCAGGGATTAAATCTTGCAACATTAAAGGTTCTCTGCTACCACTCTTCAGCCACATTCTTATTAGTCATTATTTTTAATGGTGTTTACTACTGGTGTTTACCTCTAGTTTGTTTTTTATATATATAAATATTCCACTGGCCACAATTGAAATGTTAAGAATTGTTTCTGCGTTCCTTTATGTAAGAATTCCTTTCTGTAAACATTGCATGTCAACTCAACCTTCAGCTTTTAATTGCACTGATGCCCTGATCTAAGACAATAGTAATTCAGGCTTGCCATTTCCAAATTGAACTAAGAATCACAATCAATAAACATTGTCTGAGGATATTGGTTCAGGAATAAGTTTGGATTAGCGCTTTATTTATTATCACCACCCTGTTTCTACAGTGTGTAGCTGACTAGCTTCATAATAAATCCATATGGCAAACTCTAACAAAAAACAGGACACTTACCAGCAAGCAGGCAGAATCAAAAATACAAATTCTTCCAGCGCAGGTTATTCACTGATTCCCTTGGTCGGAGTATTTTGAAGGTGAGCTAAAACACTATGATTTAAGTTTCCAAATCAAGTGTACTTTGTAGAGCTGAATAGGTGGGATCTTGATTCAAGAAAGAGGTAGGTGGTGTTTAATTTAAGCATTGGCCCTGGGGATACCTGACCAATGACATGTCAGGTGATACCAGGAGTAAGGAGACCAGGCAGGGGGAGGTGCAAATGTCTCTATAGAGGAGATGGAAATGGGCCAAAGAAGTACATGAATGAACCTAACCTGAAGACATTTGCTGACTGATCCTGCAGCCATTACCAGGCCTATTGATAAACATGTGATGGGTTCAGGACAGCCCACCTGGCCATTACCTGGACTATTGAGAAACATGTGATGGGTTCAGGACAGCCCACCTGGTCATTAACATACCTGCTGTGATGTTGAGTAGAATGGAACAGGAGCAGACAGAAAGGACAGGTGATAAGGGAATGTGCAGAGGAATGTGTCCCAAATTTTACCCCATGTCTTGTTGGGTGGCTAGCGTTTTAGGGAATGGGGGAGTTGATAGCAGATAGTGTTATTTATGCTTATATTAAGTCTGTTCCAGTTTCGCTTGATTTAAACAAAGTTATGTTCCATTTTGTCAATCCTACTTGTCAGTTTGTAGGTTAAAAAAATGACTTTGGCTGTAACTAGTACACACTCGGTCATTGGAACACAGTAGCAGGATGTAATGGGCTGGGGGACCTGCTCAGGGAGTTTGACTCAGTAAAGGGAGCAAATTGACACAAATGAAGTCAACAACAAGCCAGTGACTCTTCCCCCGAAAGGCATTGGAGGGAGGGCATCCCACCCAGATAGCAAAAAATATCCGCAAGGCTTCTTTTTGCCGCCGGCCCTTAGCTGTCGGCTATAGGTGCGTCCTGCTGGCGGAGATGAAACGTTTGCCGCCGAATACGTCACTCCCATTTCTTGCGAGATTTTTTGACTGCTTCATTTTCTCTGGCGGTTGCCTGGGTCTAAAAACCGCGGTCCTTCGGCGGCAAGACGCTTTTAAATAGGCTACTCTCAAAATCGACCGGCCATGTTGGTTTGGACACATTCGCATCAGTTCATCGCTCAATCGCGAGTTACAGTCTGCTAGCTAGCGAAGTCATCGACTACCATCGTTTAAGTAAGTACATGTTTCCTTTTTGGGTAACGCAATATTATGTTGACATTGTTTTTAGTTTATATATTTAAAATGTGTAGTCATCTTTGTTCTGGCCTAACTAGCTAAAGTAGCCTTGTTAACGCAATGTTGTTAGTACATGTTGAATTTTAACGAGCTATAATAGGTAGCAAAAGCTTTACATCTAGAAAACACTAAAATTTAAACTTAGTCTTTCTTACAAAAATAACGATGTATATATGTTGTTTAAATTATTTTGTTTGCCTGAACAAGTATGCTGCGAGTCCAGTAGTTAGAGTAAGTGTTAGCTAGCACATGCATGTTTTGCCTTTGTTACAGTACACACTGTGGCTAGCATGTTTTGTGCTGTGTTGCTACTGTACTGGATTTAAGGCGATTGTGATTTCTAGTTCTCTGAACTGCTGTACGTTTTATGTTTGAGGAACATTCTGTGTTCACTTGAATCACAACACCCAATGAATACATTTTATTTTTAACAATTTCACTGTTCCACAATTGGCTGATAATGTTTCCCCCCCACAGCATAGCTACTGTATATTCCTAACGTTAACAATCCGGTTTTGTTGCAGATACCTTGGCCAGAGCATAACCGATTATCTTCACCCAAGAGACCTACTGTTGGTCAATCGTTTTGGTTTTAAAGGTAAATACATTGTTAGTCACAATGTTTAGTTACTGGGCCAAAAGGAAAATAATAATGAAAAGAGTTGAGAGGGACAAACAGGACATTCACTTGAATCACTACATTCTACAGAAGTTGCATTGATTCCAGAAAACCAGGAAAATGTTGAGCCATCTGTAGACTTCAGAGTTGGTATGTAAAATGTATTGCTGTGATGCTTAATTTGTGATCCTGTAACTAAACTGTACACTTTGTTAGATTTTCACATTTCTGTTCCCTCTTTCTCTGAACCAGGTTTCTCCCTAGTAATCCAGACTCCACTTCAGAGCCAAGAGTTTGAGTACAAGTAAGTGATGTTATTTGTGATGTTTTTTGTCTTGGAAGCTATTGCTCCTATTTAAGATTAGGAATCCTTTTATCCATAATCTGTTTTTCTTTAGGGCACTTGACTTTCTGGATAAGAGGTGTGTTGTACATATCATTAGCTTTGCACAGTTCA
The DNA here is from genome assembly GCF_011004845.1 of Esox lucius. Classification (NCBI taxonomy): domain Eukaryota; kingdom Metazoa; phylum Chordata; class Actinopteri; order Esociformes; family Esocidae; genus Esox; species Esox lucius. The sequence goes on from NC_047572.1 coordinate 11,534,607, forward strand.
ATTATTGTTTCATTACTGAATATGCAATCTCTGCAGTGAAATTAAAGCTGTTATGTTTTTTCCCCCAGTTTGTCAAGTACTAAACTTTACACCCCCAGCAGAAAATGTACCCTGGCAGCAAATGGGTGAAAAGGCTGGAGGTATGTAATACGTTGCGCTAAACTGTTACATTTAAGTCCAATTCATTACATGTATGCAATAACTTCAAACATATTTTTACGTCAATGATTATCAATAGGAGAAAGTCATCGCTCCGTTATTGGCCCTTGGACTCCCCTGGCATCGCATGTACAGCATGAAGTTTTCAGCAATGAAGGTATATTCTAGGCCTATGTCCTAATGTCCAGTTTTTTAACAGTTTTGAAAATAACTGTGCCTTTAGTTTTCCAGAACGAGAACCAAGCCCTGAGGGAGGAGAACCAAGCCCTGAGGGAGGAGAACCAAGCCCTGAGGGAGGAGAACCAAGCCCTGAGGGAGGAGAACCAAGCCCTGAGGGAGGAGAACCAAGCCCTGAGGGAGGAGAACCAAGCCCTGAGGGAGGAGAACCAAGCCCTGAGGGAGGAGAACCAAGCCCTGAGGGAGGAGAACCAAGCCCTGAGGGAGGAGAACCAAGCCCTGAGGGAGGAGAACCATGCCCTGAGGGAGGGGAGCCATGCACGAGCAGGTGAGAACATGCACTCTTTCTTTAATTTTACTTTTTTGTGTGTAATGTAGGTTCAGAATGACCATATGCCTTTCATTTTGTAGCTTCGGGTGACAGCGGCTCGCTTCAAGAGCAGGTGAAGCTATTTGGGACAATGCTGAAGATGTTTGCTCGCACTGGGCAATCAGGTACAACTTGCAAACAACACCTGTGGTTGTTGATTTAATTCCCACTGGGTCCACATGTACGTGTATTAGACCTAGGTATAAATGTCATTGTTTAGTAATTGAGGGACCAGGACTGACTACTTTATTCTTTTATTCTGGGAACCCCTGTAGGTGCAGATCAGACCCTAGTGCTGCGACGTCTTGGAGAGTTTGGCGATGTTGTGCGTAGCATGGAAAACAAAATGGACACTATGCTGCAACATTTCAGTGCCAATGTGTCTGTTGGAGAGCTATCCCTGCCAGGGGATGTTACTCCCCCTAGACACCCAGGAAGATTTGGTGTTTCTTGACAGCATTTTGAGGGAGGATAAAGAGCTCCAGGAACGATTTGTAAGTGTGTTGCTTTCGTTTATAAGGCCGTAGGGTAATCTAAAAAGTCAAATTAAGTTTGTACACTGTATATTCTACAGTCTAAATCCACAGCCTGTCACATTTTATATTTATGTATGAGAAGCTTGCGAGAAATGTAATTTAACACATTTTCAGCTTCGGTTTTTGGCTATCAAATGTGGGAGGGACCTGAAGACAACAGTGTGGAGAATGCTTCAGAGTATTTTCTCTAATAACCTTGCCGTTAATACAACCTGGACTGGTATAGGGGATAAAACCTGTTTTAGAGACCTGTTCCTGAAGACCATTGTTCAAAGTAATTTTTTTAAGTAGATGCCCTTATGCCTTATGCCTTTCAAATGTAATGACAGATCTGTATTTTCTACAGGGGCCCTCCAGAAGAACCCGGCAACCCAGGATGCCACTGATGAGGCGGTCCAGGTTAACGTTACACGTTACCTGAAAGGAGCATCAGACTGTGAAGGAGGAAAAAGCCGCCCAGCTGAGAAGGACCCACAGCCAACCCCTTAAAACTAGGCTGACTACTGACACCCCAGCATCCCTGAACTGGAACACTTTCTTTATCCTGCAGTCAGTAACATCAAGAAGCCAGAAGTGCCAGACTACACTCACCAAACCCACCCTGTTTTTTTTGTATTAACTTTAGTATTGGCTTATTTCATTCCATCTTAACGATTCTATTATAGTTTGTAAATCTTATTTCATACCTGTTACTTGATATTGCGCATTAACTAGTACCAACATTCTACTTTCATTTCATCACTATGCTTAACTGTTATTCAATTAATAATAGCTTGGAAATACTATTTCGTACCTCTGATACTTGATATTGCACAGTACCTGGTACCAAATATTCTACTTACTCTGTTTTTAACATCAGCATTTTTCATTCCATCACAGTGCTTAACTGTTATTCAATTGTTAAATATAGCTTGTAAATCCTTGTGCCACAGGTCAGCATTGCAGTTATAATGGTCTCTTCTACTACTGTTTTTACCTCTGTATTTTTATATATGTATATCAAGTTTTGTTTATCACAGATACAAGAGACACATCTTAATGCAGCATGGTGTAAATATTGTGCTCCAGGTCAGCAATGCCATTATAATGGAATATTCTACTCTAGAGCTTTACTCAATGGCTTGAAAATGTGATGTTCTACCTCGTTTTATTTGGTATCCTGCACATTCTTTGGTACCAAATATCCTCATTACTTGTTATGTTTACTGGTAATTATTTTCATCCCAGAGCTGACCTCTATATTATTAACAATGATTGTGTTTGTGTTATAATTTGCTTGTATGGCTGTTCGTTTTTTTTTAACCAACATTTTATTGGAAACCTGCATGTTCTGTGTGTATTTGTTTATTTTTTTCTGCCGATTATTTATTTCAGTGATCTGACACATCTTGTTTGAATGACAGTTACTGTACTTTGAAATGTGGAATTAAAACACCAAATGGAAATTTGTCTGGTTTGATCAATCATTATTCTCGATAAACTGCATGCTATAAATATTAAATATATATATATATATATATATATATAAAAGCGGCAGATCGCTCGAAAACCTTTTGTATAACGGCGGTGGAAAGGCGGTTGGACCACGGGCCGGACGCAGAACACAGGCGGTAGGAGTGCGACTGCCGCTTTTAAAAAGCGTCTGCCGCCGGCGGAAAGCTGGCAAACGTGTTTGCGATTTAGACATTCTGACGCTTCTACTGTCTTTGGAGGACCGCCTCCGGTCCGCCGACTCATTGCTATCTGGGCAGTGGCGACGAGAGCCCACCTGGCAAGACAGCAAGGGTGGACAGTATCAAGCCTACTGGTCACCTTCACGCCCCCGGGCCAGGATACACCTCATTATAAACCGTGCTGTAGAGATGAGTTTTTAGTAGACACTTGAAAGTTTGCATGAGAAAAGGCCCTGCCGCCAACTGTTTGTTTAGAAATTCTAGGTACAATTAAAAGGCCTGCATCACAACCTATCTTTTAAATGAACTTAACAGATTATAGCTATACCAATTCCATTAGTTGTTTTTGTGGAAATGCAAGCAGTAGAATAATAAAAAAAGAAGGTTTTACCCCAAGTTGCATTGGTTAAAAGTGGGCAAGTAGAATTTGGTGGGTAAATAATTGAGTACCAATTATTATAAACCTATCAAAGAAACGACATGTAGGGAAGATATTGGGCGGGATGCTGATGAATAGAGACATGGGCAGTTTGGTGTTACTCATACAGATGAATGCAAAACACATCATGCAGAGAGGGAAGGAGATCTCAGAGAACATCAGGAAAAGGGTAGTGAGAGCTCATAAGTGGCAATAAGACAATCACAAAAAGATCTCAGCACCATCAGTCCACTGTGAGGGAAATTATTTACAAATGGAGAGCATTGACATGAAAGCATTTCAGCCTAGAAGTTGATTCCTTTCCGAAAAATTATGAATCAGGTAAATCCCAACCCTAACATAACATCTGGGGAATTGTTGCCCTCCTTTGCTGAATCTCAGGTTTGAATGAATGCTTCCAACAATAAGAACACTGATTTGAAATGGCATTCATGGCAGTGTTGTTAGGATGAAACCTCTACTGTCAAAAATAGAACCAAACTGCTCATCTTAACTTTGCTAGAGACCACCTAGAGAAACCAGAAGGTTTCTGGAAGTCCATTCTCTAGACAGATGACTCCAAAATTGACCTTTTTGGTCACAATCTAAGCATCCATGTTTGGTAAAAACTCCACACTGCCTACCACAAAAGAAACCTTTCCAACAGTCAAGCATGGAGGTGGGACTATCAAGATCTGGATTAGCTGTTCCTATTCTGGACATCATTAGATGCACATCATCAAGGGAACCAATTAATAATGCAATTATTTATACCTTTTCATTGGGATGGAGGGGTTATGTAGGTTGTTTTAAATGTGTTGGAGTTGAGTTGTTAAGTGTATATACTTAAATCTAACAGAACACAGTTATGTCATCTTTTATACTGCAGGGCAATTTTTCTATTCTTATACTTTTTCCATGTTTTCCAAACAGGGTCTGTGACCATGTTATCCAGATTTAGTTTAGTTAATGTAAATTTAAAAGAACATTCATTGAAAATGTAAGGCAGTTTTCCTTTGATGTCACTACAGGCGGGCACAGGGTAATATCTGCAGTGGGAAACAACCCGAGGCAAGGCGTATAGAGTCGAGTGGAGCCGGTACATAGCGCTGGACAGGCTCCCCTGGTAGAATGGAGGCAAGTAGAGTTGAGCCAGTTGAGCCGGTACCATGCAGTGGAAAAGAGCCAATAAATGGAGACTAAGAGCCTTGCTCAGCCAACATTCCAATAATCACTGCCCCTGAACACAGAGACAGGAGTTGCTGACAAGGAAAGACAAGTCTTTTAGCATACGTAATGTTTTAAGCATACAGAGTACACAGACTGAATAATGTAAAGTAAAAAGACAGAATAATGAATAAATAAGGATATAATAATAAATCCAATTTCCAGAGATAGCTGTAATTCAAAGTACATGCATTTGTGTACAATGGGCTATTCCCTTCTATACATTAATGACCTTATATGGTAAAAATATACATCCTTTACTAGCGCTCATATCCCCTTTCTCCTATTTAAAATAAAAAGGGGATTACATACTATACACACAGTCAAATAAATGGGGAAAACATAGAAACTAATAACAGACAACAATAAAAAAAGAAAAGCACCACTGCCAACCTTCTATTGAGCAGTGGTTATAACAACAACATTACAATTGCTTGTTTACAGATGTTTTTTCTATAAAATGTATTTAAACAATTGATTTCTTTTAGAAGTATTCATTAAATACAGACTATCAGACTGTAATTATAAAAGCTGCACACTCCCCAATGTTAGTAGGCAACCCTGGAAATGATCTGGTTTGGGGGAGAGTTGTGAGGTGGTCACTAACGTTTTTACTGGCTTATTCCACAGACCAAAACCTCAACATACCACTGGTAATACATTAGTATGAGAGAACTGATTAGGGGTTTAAATACTGCTGCAAGGCACACTATTATAAAGTTCTATATGGATTATCTATTTAGTCAATTTTCTTGGTCAAATATTTATTATAGTTTTTAAAGTTCTTGTCATCGCAAGGCCCCTCTCAGTTCTTTGAGGCCCCCTGTTGAGAACTGCTATGCTAGATGGTAGCAGTGTGAATGGCTTGGGGCCTGAGGTAGGGGAGGGCCCATGTGGAGGTTGGGTCGACCTCCACATCATCTGTATGTGTGTTATAGAGGATTTTTGTTTCCACTTTTAGTCAAGGGAGTAGTCGGCCAGGAGATTGCTGAAATCCCTGTTTTTAGGTGATGGGAAAGGTACACGTAGGATTGGAGTGCATTTTGTATAACCTGAATGGCTTCCCCTGGTTTGTAATCCTTTGTAGGTTGATGAACCCACCATAGAACAAACCAGGTACAGTTCTAGACAGCATCACGCTTGAAGTAGGAGCATAGTCATCCCGCTGTTTGAATCATGCTTGGACTAAGTGCAGGCTCTTGCCTTTCGGGGCTTGTCTAGAACTGGCACTGCATGGATTATTATTGCTTTTAAACTCAGGAAAAACAGAAATGCTCGTTTTCGGAACCAAGAAACAAAGAGTTTTGTTGGCAGACCTTACAGTGAACCTTGATGGTTGTATAGTTGTACCTCAAAAAAAAAATTACCTCACCGTCACCCTTGACCCTGACCTCTCCTTCTCTGGAACATAGCACAACTTTTTTCATCAAAAACTGATTCAGAAAATCCATGCATTTGTTGCTTCTAGATTAGACTACTGCAATGCTCTTCTTTCCGGTTACCCTGATGAATGAATGAATAAACTTCAATTAGCGCTGAACACGGCTGCTAGAATCCTAACTAGAACTAAAGAAATTGGACACATTACTCCAGTACTAGCTCCTTACAGCCCTAGCCGGTAATGGCTAGGGTTGATCCTACTTACCTCGCTGAAATGATCCAGCCATACAAGCCTACACGTAACCTGAGATCGCAAGATGCAAAAACAAACAGCTGGAGGCTGGGCTTTCTCATCGAGCTCCACTCCTGTGGAATGATCTGCAAACTAAGCTTAGAAATGCAGACGCGGTGGAAACGTACAAGTGTCTACTAAAAACGAATCTCTTCACAATCGTCTATGATTAAGTGCAGTCTGACCCAGGGGCGTGAAGGTGAACGGAAAGGCATGATACTGTCCACCCTTGCTGTCTTGCCAGGTGGGTTCTCATCGCCACTGGGATACCTTCTCCCCAATGCCATTCGGGGCGGTGTCACTGGCTTGTTGTTGTATATTATTGTGCAGAGTAGGGTCAGTTCTCCATCTCCACTGTAAATCCTTGTAAGTCTAAGGAATGCACTCAAAATGTTCCTTCTCTTGTTTAAACTTAGAAGGACATGACGTCTTTGCCCACAATCCTGAGTACCAGGCTTGAAGGATTCGTTGCTGCCACTGTCCAAAGTCCTCCTGGTTGTGTTGCAGATCAAGACGATACCTGAAAATTCCAGCTTCCACCCTGCTGACCACCCAACCCTCCCCCCACCCCCACCCCCGAGTTGTCCATGTCCATTTGATCATCCTTCTGACCTGAACTAGGTTTAATAGACTCTGGACTCACATGCATTTATTATTACAACTTGTACAAATCTTCACACAGCACAGCCACATGTGGACTGCTCACCCCTCCGAGCCTGGTTCCTCTCTAGGTTTCTTCCAAAATGTTGGCCCCCGTAGGGAGTTCTTCCTAGCCACTGTGCTTCATTACTGTTGTTGCTTGCTCCTTGGGGTTTCAGGCAGGATGTTTTATAAAAGCACGTTGACAACTACTGATGTAAAAAGGGATTTATAAATACACTTGATTGATTGAAAGGTTTTAAAGTTTTATTTGTTAAGGTTAAAAAATGTTATAGTTCAAAGCGCAGGGATAACCAGGAGGTTGACAGAATTCCTGTTATAACAGAATATAAGGAAAATGCATGAAGAGACATAATCAAATAACTACACCATCAAAAGGGAGAACAGGACATTACAAGTAACTGCACTCTCGGCTCTTGCTCAGGCCTTTGAGTCATACTCACTCAACACAAAGTTAATTGAAGATGGGATGAGGCAAGGGGGAAAATGTGTGAAAACTTGTGAAAATAACATCCCAAGGATAGCTGCAGAGTTTATGCATATGGCTATCTAATTATACGTATAGCATAGCATCTTTGATTTTACCTAGTGTGTATGACGGTTCATTACCATACACTACAAAAGGGAGAGAAATCAGCAGTAATACATTTATATCTTTAGTCAAAATATTGATTCTGTATGTAAAACTGTTAAGAGTGGATATAAGGTTAGGTCTGGAGATATTTGGACACTGACAATTTTTATAATTCTGTCTCTGTACGCCACCACAATGGATTTGAAATGAAACAACCAAGATTCCATTGAAGTGCAGACTTTCACCTTTAATTCAAGGGGTTGAACAAAAATATTGTGTGAAATCTTTAGGAATTGCAACCATTTTCATACAGTCCCCTTATTTCAGGGGCTCAAATTTAATTAACACAATCTTGAATAAAATGATAATTCTTAATACTTTGTTGAGAATACTTTGCGGGCAATGACTGCTTGAAGTCTGGAATGCATTGACCTCAGAAAACACTGGGTTTCCTCCTTTGTGATGCTTTGCCAGGCCTGTACTGCAACTGTTTTCAGTTGTTGTTTGTTTCTGCCTTAAGTTTTGTCTTCAGCAAGTGAAATGCATGCTCGATCAGGTTGAGATCAGGTCAATATTCCACTTCTTTGCCTTGAAAAACTCCTGGGTTGCTTTCGCAGTATGTTTTGGGTCATTGTCCATCTGTAAAGGGACGTCCAATCAATTTCGCTAAATTTAGCTGAAGCTGTGCAGACAATATATCCCTACACTCTTCAGAATTAATCTTGCATCAATACACAATTCATCCGGCTCACATCATCAGTATACACTCGTGACCCAGTGTCACTGGAAGCCATGCATGGCCATGCCATCACACTGCCTCCACCATGTTTTACAGATGATGTGGTATGCTTCTTATCATAAGCCATTCCAAGCTTTCTCCATACTTCTTTCTTCCATTCTGGTACAGGTTGATCTTAGTTTCATCTCTCCAAAGAATGCTGACACCTTGGACCCCTTTTAATTTGCATACCGCGCCAATAGATGTACGAATTATGCCATCGACCTGACGACACACACCGCCCTCTCCCACCTGGAACAAAGCAACGTGAGGATGCTGTTCATGGACTACAGCTCTCCATTCAACACTGTTGTGCCCGCCAAGCTTGTTCCTAAGGTCAGGACCCTGGGACTCAACACTTCCCTCTGCAATTGGATCCTGGACTACCTGATGAGCCGACTCCAGGTGGTGAGAATGTGCACTGACCCTGAACACCCTCCTGTACTCCCTGAAACTGTATGAGGATACATGAGGATACAGTTTGTGGGTTCATGTCGGGGTCGAGGGGAATGAGAAGGTGGACGTGTCCACTAACCAAGCCATTTGAAAGGGAGATATAGAGGTATATCTATATCTGTTTGCTACGAGTAAAGGAGAGGCTAAAACAATGACTTGGTCTAAGATGAAGTGGCCGTCTGATTGAGGACCATGGCCTCGGATTTGGAGGTACTGATTCTCATCCTCACTGCTTCACACTCGGCTGCAAACCGTCCCAGTGCATGCTGAAGGTCCTGGTTTGAAGGGGCCAACACGACAACATCACCCACAAAGAGCAGAGATGAAATCGTGTGGTCCTCAAACCTGACACCCTCCGGCCCCTGGCTGCGCCTAGAAATCCAACATGCACTGGGAACAAGTCTGACTTACTGATGGAAATGCGGACCAAGCTCCTGCTTCGGTCGTACAGGGACCCGACAGCCCTTAGCAAAGGACCCAGGTCCCCATATTCCCAAAGCACTCTCCACAGGATGCCGCGAGGGACACAGTCAAATGCCTTCTCCAAATTCACAAAACACATGTGGATTGGTTGGGCAAACTCCCATGAACCCTCCAACACCCCGTAGAAGGTATAGAGCTGGTCTAGTTTTTCTCCTGAATCCGAGGTTCTACTATCGGACGTATTCTCCTCTCCAGAAACCTGGCATAGATTTTCCCGGGGAGGCTGAGAAGTGTGATCCCCCTGTAGTTGGAACACACCCTCCGGTTCCCCTTCTTAAAAAGAGGGACCACCACCCCGGTCTGCCATCCCAGAGGCACTGTCCCCGACCACCACGCAATGTTGCACAGGCGTGTCAACCAAGACAACCAGAGACTTGAGGTACTCAGGGCGGATCTCATCCACCCCCGGTGCCTTGCCACCGAGGAGTTTCTTGACTACCTCTGTGACTTCAGCCCTGGTGATGGACGAGTCCACCTCTGAGCCCTCATCTTCTGCTACCTCAATGGAAGACGTGACGGCGGGATTGAGGAGATCCTCGAAATACTCCTTCCACCGCCCGACGACATCCCCAGTTGAGGTCAACAGCTGCCCACTGTAAACAGCGTTGGTAGGACACCGTTTCCCTCTCCTGAGGCGCCGGACGGTTTGCCAGAATCTCTTCGAGGCCAGCCGATAGTCCTTCTCCATGGCCTCACCGAACTCCTCCCAGGCCCGAGTTTTTCCCCTCCATGAACTGCCACCTTAACGTGGTGGAGGGATTTGAGTACCCGAATGACCCTAGGAGCTATGTTGTCTGGGGCTATATGCCCCTGGTAGGGTCTCCCAAGGCAAACAGGTCCTAGGCGACGGATCAGACTAAGAGAGGTTCAAAACCCCTAAATGATGAGAACAATTTTGAGGTCTGTGACGTCCCCCGGAATGGCGCAGCCGGGGCTCGTACGCGAGCGCCTGGTGGCCGGGCCTTTCCCCATGGGGCCTGGCCGGGCTCAGCCCGAAGGAGCGACGTGGGGCCGCCTTCCCGTGGGCTCACCACCCATAGGAGGGACCATAAGGGGCCGGTGCAGAGAGGATTGGGCGGCAGTCGAAGGCGGGGGCCTATACAACCCGATCCTTGGACACGGAAACTAGCTCTAGGGACGTGGAACGTCACCTCGCTGGTGGGGAAGGAGCCTGAGATCTTGGGCTCTGGAACCACACTCCTTGAGAGAGGATGGACTCTTCACCACTCTGGAGTTGCCCATAGTGAGAGGCGGCGGCCTGGTGTGGATTTGCTTATAGCTCCCCAGCTCTGCCGCCATGTGTTGGAGTTTACCACGGTGAATGAGAGGGTTGTTTCCCTGCGCCTACGGGTCAGGGATAGGTCTCTCACTGTTGTTTGTGCCTACGGGCCGAATGGCAGTGCAGAGTACCCGACCTTCTTGGAGTCTCTGGGAGGGGTGCTGGAAAGTGCTCCGACTGGGGACTCTATCGTTCTACTGGGGGACTTCAACGCCCACGTGGGCAACGACAGTGACACCTGGAGGGGCGTGATTGGGAGGAACGGCCCCCCTGATCTGAACCCGAGCTGTGTTCAGTTATTGTAGTTCTATGCTAGTCACAGTCCATAACGAACACCATGTTCAAGCATAAGGGTGTCCATCAGTGCACGTGGCACAAGGACACCCTAGGCCGCAGGTCGATGATCGACTTTGTTGTCGTCTCATCTGACCTGCGGCCGTATGTCTTGGACACTCGGGTGAAGAGAGGGGCCGAGTCTCCTGTCAGAGAGATCTTTAACTCCCACCTCCGGCAGAGCTTCGACTGGTTCTCGAGGGAGGCCGGAGATATTGAGTCCGAGTGGACCATGTTCTCCACCGCCATTATCAAAGCGGCCGCTTGGAGCTGTGGCCGTAAGGTCTCCGGTGCCTGTCGAGGCGGCAATCCCCGAACCCGGTGGTGGACACCGGAAGTAAGGAATGCGGTCAAACTGAAGAAGGAGTCCTATCAGGCCTGGTTGGCTTGTGGGACTCCTGAGGCAGCTGACGGGTACCGGCAGGCCAAGCGGACTGCAGCCTGGGTGGTTGTGGAGGCAAAAACTTGGGCCTGGGAGGAGTTCGGTGAGGCCATGGAGAAGGAAAGTAGAGGACTTACTCGGCCTCTCCCTCTCCGTGTGCCAATGTCGATTGGTTTTACTATGTCTGCTATGTCTGCATTGGACTTTAAGGTCGTCACACACATTTTGCCCTCAACCAAACAGCAAGCGTCACCAAGAGGATGCACATTTGGCTAATTGTTCCTGTATGGATGGGAAGCTCACTGACAGAAGTTAAATTGTTACACCCTGTCGGTTCCATAATGCAAAGCTACATAATTAAATGAACAGCAAAGCTAGCATTTCCAACCTACTAGCCAACAAGGCTAGTGCAATTTGCAATTAGCGATTGACATGTTCACACTGATTCTGCAAAGCTGTGTAGACCAACAGTTTTAAGCAGATGCAAGAAAGACAATCAACTTGCTCTTGTTAGCATTTCTTAGTGATTTTTACTGCTGAATGTAACCTAACTATACTTTTAGCTTTCACATTTCCTCATTACTTGACCTGTGTTGCGTTTGCATCACTTAATCATGTGTAGAGTTATAAGAATGGTTGGGATTACGGACAGTTTACAGTTGACAAGCTGCAAATATGGTAATGTATTTCTTACTGCAGTACTGTAGATCTACTGTAACAATTCAATTGAAAAACAAACTGAAATCTTCGAGGGGGAAAAAATGAATGCAATGCAATGTTTCTTTTACCTTGCAATCCTCCACAACTTCTTTTATTTGACAAAATGTGTGTCCTATATGTTCGCTTGAAGAAACAACATTGTACAACATGTTTTTTAGTACTCATTGGTCTTGAGCAGTCATATCTGATATCCCGTAATGTGATTTGTAGGCATTAAAGGCAATAAAAGGCATTAAAGGCATTGTGTTCTTGTGTAAATGTGTTCAAAATGGGATATGGCAGGACTTGCGTATTGGTAAGAATCAATATGGGTAGATGTTACCTGAAGTGTTTGGTATTAACTAGCCTCTGTATAATTACATAATATTATTAATTTGAGCTTTATCCCATATGCAATGTTTCTTTTACCTTGCAATCCTCCACAACTTCTTTTATTCGACGGAATGTGTGTCCTGTATGTTTGCTTGAATAGCAACACACCAAACAGACAGGTTTTTCATCCTCCAGGCAGATGAGTTTGAGTTTCTCTTTATGTCGACCACAAAGCTTCTTTGAAACATGAGCATTGCTGTTGCTTTTTGCCTATATGATTGAATGATTTGTTTAGTGAATTATGTTTGTGAATACAGTGACATTTGCATTAGTCAAGGTGATAAACAAATCTCCAACCTGCAGGAAGATCTCACAAAGCCTCTTCAGAGTGAGGCTGACTGTTGGTAGAGACATGGATGATCTCTTCCTGCAGACAGGACACTCCTGGTGGTCTTTATGTTTCCAGTAGTCCTCTATGCAGGTCTTACAGCCACTGTGGCTGCAGGGGAGGACCACAGGATCCTTGAAGATATCATAGCAGATGGGACAGAGGAAGACTTCTTCTTGGAATGAGTTGGAAGCCATTTTGATAAGAAAGCCAGTATCTCTTTATTGTCCTCTGGAATAGAGACACACAAGTTAGTCGTTTTTCCAGGGTGACTAATATCAGGTTCACTGTTTTGCACATGAACATAGCTGCTGGCTCAGGGATTAAATCTAGAAACATTTAAAGTGCTCTAACCCTGATCTGCCACCACTCTTCACATCTCCATTGTGCTCTGATATAAGACAATATTAATCAAGCCCTTATTTAAAGTAATTTGGCTGTCGGAAACTATTTCTGAACAAGTACAATCATTGATCGTTCAGAATTAATTTAACAGTATTGCTATATTTTTAACACAACTCTGTGCCACTACATTGCATAGCTGACATAATTATCAACATCCAGCCAGAGCATCAGTTCATCTACTGGGTCGTTATCAAACTATACAGAATACTCTAGGGATTGGATGTCGCTAAGCCTATTTTAGGGGGGCTTTTTGATTAGTGTCTAACACAAACTATGAGAAAGGTATACCTTTAGTCAAACTTCACCAAAAATAACCTTATTTTGAGAGATTTTATACCCATTGTTACTCTAAAAATACATGTTAAAAATATGTTTTGGGGAGTATGCCCAGACCCACCCAAACGAAGATTAGCCCCCCCCATCCATTAATTTCTAGTGACGTCCCTGGTACAGACTGGTAATGATGAATTAGCCTAATTAGCCTACACATTAAGCCGAATCTCTTATACGTGTGATAAGTAGCGAATATTGTTCGTATTATGTTTCAATAATACCCTAATTATGTCTTTGAATGGTCATGGATATCTTGTATTTCATTTGTAAGTTTAAATTAGAATCTACAGTCTGATCATTCATCTGGGAGTATTGCACATTCATCCATTGACGTCATGCATTCAGTGAGGGGTGATTAGCATCTGGGTACCATTTGGGTACCAAAGCTAAGTGCTGTGGATTGTTGGCGGGTTAAGTCCGAAAACAGGGCATAAAAACAGCTAAATAGTCTCTAAATAGTTTTCTGTTTGTCAGTTTTGAATTCTGTCAACGGAACAATTTAATGTAGGCCTATTTAGGAAAAGTCATGGAAGGAGCAGGATGTAGCTTTCTTTATCGCAGTTTATTTTAATTACAAATGCAAACGCCAATTGGCGTAGGTCATTGGCGGTTATAGTGTTAATGGTACTGAAATGTTGGTCCCGCAGAAATGTTATAAATAAATGTAAAAAACGTGTGTGTGTGTTGTGTTCGTGTGTCCATTTTTGTTCCCTACTTATGAAGATCCAAAAGACGTTCTTCGCTGCTCAGCAGCATCTTAATTAACCAACTTGGAAAAACGTAATGCCAAAATACATTGGACACAAAAACTGCAGTAAATGTGGGATTTACTGGACCTTATCAGCTTTCTTTCAGCAGTGTGCATCAGCTGTATAACTACCTGATGTGAAAGAGATAAAAAGTAGAGAAGAGGCAGTCATTCCCCTGGCTTGCATCCACTTTGTTTCCCCATTTGCATCCTGCCAGGGGTCTGCCCTAGGCGAAAAATCTTGTGTCGCATTTAAATAACGAATCAACTTTGTATCCTGGTTGGGTTAATGATGCCTATGTGCAGAAGCGGGAGACAGTACAGAGATCTTTCCTGTTAGACAGACATTCTCACACACTTAAAACAAAGACATGGATTTTCTTCTGAGAACAATGTTCTCGGAACAGTGGGGTTTCACTGGCTGGCTGGATGAGAGAAGAGAAGCTGTTGTTCTCCTTAAGCTTCAATTATGCTGTCTCAAATCACTCCCTCTTCCCTCCAAATGGAACTAACTTTGACCAGATGTCTCTGGTCAAAATTAGTGCACTATGTAGGAAATAGGTTGACATTTCAGATGCAGACACTTCATCTCTTCATGTCAAAGCATGGACCGCAAACTGTGATGTGCTAAATCTAAAGAAGCATTGTACTGGGAAGATGAACCTATGACCAAAGAGCGTGGAAACCATTGCTTGGGCATAATATCATTACAGTTGATGTTTTTTGTTGTCTGCGATTTTCAGTTGGGTAGCAAGCAGTGTTGTGTTTATCAGTGCAGAAACAGCTTCTTAGCGGTGATGGCAGTGGCTGTATGGTATAGTGTTGTGGAAATTCTTGAACTGATGTATTCTTGGTCGTCCTACATTTGAAATAAATAGGGATTGTTCATGTCTTACGGGAGAGACTCCTCGGACGATTATGTTGGTAAGCGGTTGAAGCGTCTCTCTTATTTGCAAATAATAATAAAATGATTGTGCCAAGAGAATTTTGTCTCTGTTTCTTACTCCTTTAAGAGTGTTGATCAATGGAATTACCATCACAATAGTTGATGTGGTCTGATCTGATTACTTAAGACATCAGTAGTACTACATCAGTACTACAGTACTACTACACCATATTCTACCCATATTGTTCATACTCCTCACACTACTCTCTCTAAAATTGCTGCTTGTTGACATTGTTATGTATATTACTGCCATATTTGCCATATCTATGATATTAAATACTACCAATATTGCGGCTAGTTTACAGTACTCTCTAAACTGCAGCTAGTTTACATTATATATATTATTGCTTTATGTTCTTGCTACATATATGCTTTATATATTTTTTTTTTCTTATTTCTCACTACTTAGTTGTCAGGTGCCATGTCACAAGAATTTAATTTTGCAGGATGACGCTGTTGTTCGGTGCATTTGACCAATAAACCTTGAAACTTTGAAACAGTAACACAAAATCAGTTCTACAGTGCTGGAAGTTCTACAGGTCCTACTACATCAATACTACTACATCAGGAACCTCACATCAGTACAACTACATCAGTATCACTACATCAGTAACCTTACACCATTAATACTACATCAGTGACCTTACATCAGTACCACTACATCAGTACCACTACATCAGTAACATTACATCAGTAACATCACATCAATGCTACTACATCAGCACCACTACATTGGTTTCTCGGTTTTCTCATAATAAATTAGAGTATAAATCACAGTGTACATTTCAAAATGTCCCTA
Source organism: Esox lucius (assembly GCF_011004845.1). Lineage (NCBI taxonomy): Eukaryota > Metazoa > Chordata > Actinopteri > Esociformes > Esocidae > Esox > Esox lucius. The sequence continues at coordinate 11,550,435 of NC_047572.1, forward strand.
ACCCCCCAGCAGGGCCACAGCCAATGGAGGGAATGGAAGGAATGGTGGGTGTGATGCACGGGGCTCCTTCTTTTGTTTATATAGACACATGCGTGCATACATGTATGTCATCTGCATACAAGTTGCATATGGTATTCTAACAAAGTTTTATGCACTTTGAGATTTTCTAAATAATGAAATCTGCTCCATAAATGTAATGCATTATTATTATTTATTATCATACAAACGTAAATTCTTTATAAGCACAGCACAACATTTAACTGATTTTATTGAAAGGACTATCACTGGTCTATTTCTTGCAGACTGTGCTCTTTGGGGGAATTAACAAGGTTTCAAATTCTGTGACAATATGTTGAAGACAAAATGGTTGACAAATTAAATGTACACAAGATTTGGAATTAGAATTCTAACTCTCACCATTCAAGATCACAAGATGACAGGCCATTTGTGATGTCATAAACAAACATTCCGTTACACAGGGTAAAAAAGATGTTTGGCAGATAAAAACATCTCACAACTGAACTATTATCTGAGCGTGTGTTTATTTGTAACTTTCTCTATAGGAATTTGCTGCTTCTTCAATTATGAACAGTTTGTGAGTTTTGAAGGTATTTTGGGTTTTAACCATGTTGACGGTCATCAAGCTGGAGAATCCCTATTTTCATGACTTCATGGATACCTTGATACCTCCCATGGTACCAAAACAATGGGCCAGCCCCACACCCCTGCAGGGTAGACCCATTACTAACCTGGGCCAGGCAGTTTGCTTGGTCGAGCTTTCAGAGACCACAGCTAAGACCACCACTAGGTCCCTGAACCAACTGAGGACCAGAGAGGCCCAGGAAACAGATCGAACTCCATTTATTGTTCAGCAGGAGCCTCTCCCAGCACTCAGTGTGGTCCAGAAGGAACCTATCCCTACACCCGGTGTGGTCCTGCAGGAACCTGTCCCTACACCCAGTGTGGTCCATCCACAGACCAGGCCATATTGGACGTGTGGGACAAATAACAGCCGTCAGGTGAGAACCAAGGTGGCCCTGATTCATCCCCCAGCTAGACTGTCTCAGACCCCAACAATTAACTGGTATTACATTTGGCTCTAGGATCTAGCCTTCCAGGAGGACTTGATATTTGGCTTTATAGTTTTTCTAAAAGACTGCTAGCCCTGACCACCAGAATAAAGCCCCACCACAAGACAACCAAGGAGCTTTTGGTAGGAAATCAATCAATACTGAATCAATCCACAAAAAATAAACTACCAAAAATGTAGATTTTAGATTAGGATCCTTATTAGCCAAAACCATGAAAACAGTTAATCTTTCTAAGTCACAACTGACTCAGGAGCCCTTGACCAAGGTTACCCAGGAACCCCAAACCCAAGAACCCCTGATACAGGCACCTCTGACAGAGTTGACCCAGGATCCTTTTGCCCAGGAACCTATGGACATGAAATCCCTAACCCTGGAGCCTCTGACATGGCAACCACTGACCCAGGAAGCTCTGGACATTGAGCCACTGGCCCAGGAACCACTGGCATGAATGGAAGGCAGTGGGTGGAAGGCTTCCTGGAGTTTAATACTTGGCACCTGCCTGCTCTGGACCTTATGTTGTTGTAAGATCGCCCTCAAAAGGCCTCTGAAGGTATGCTGTGGCAATATGAAAGAGCACAGTCAGTCAATGACATTTTCTGAACTACAAAAAATAAATACACAACATTACTATAATGGTAACATGGTCTAACTTCTTATTCAAATATCTTGTTTCCTCTCCTTAGGCACCCAAGAAAGCCCTCCAGCATAAGGCAAAGAGGAAATTCCGCAAAGACTGATAATATTGTTCTACTATTGTCATGGTTAGAATGTCTGATTAGACAATAAGATGAAAGCAGCTAGCAGTCAGAACTTTAATTCATTTATAAATGTTTTACATCTGAATCATGGTGTGGGCAACGTTTTCTTTCTGATTACACAGTATATTGTCATTTTGAAAATAAGATTAGTTATAGTTACTGTATTTATAGGTTTTCACCCTAAGTAGAGAATCAATAACATAGAAGTGTTATACAATTTAATATGAAGTTAAATATGGTACGTACTGCACTGAACTAGGCAGGGTGTATTTCCTGTGCATTGTTGTGTAAGATTATTGGTCAAGGGGTAGGGGGTAAATGTCTGTCACAATGTGTACAGGCAGGTACCAGAGGGTAGAGGTGGTGTCGAAAACAGTGTTTTATAAGAGTTCTTCCAATATTGTGCGTGAAAGCATACAGAAGGCAAGACAGCAGAAGAAGCAAGAAATCTAAATCAACAAATGTCTGCCCTTGGTAAAACTTCTATACAAACATATAAAATGTTTATGGCCAGACGACTGGGTCAGACCATCTTTGAAATGACATGCTTGTGGGGTGCTCCCGATCAGCAGTGGTAAGTACCTACCAAAAGATGAGGGACAAACCACAAACCGGCGACAGGGTGTTGGGCGCCCAAAGCTCATCGAGGCGCGAGGGCAAAGGCTATCCTGTCTGGTCCGAACCGACAGAAGGTCTACTGTGAGAAAATGTTTTAGTCAGTGTGCCCATGATGACCCCTGTCCACCGCGGAAAGCGCCTACAATGGGCATGCAAGTGTTGCAACTGGACCTAGGAGCAGGGCCAGATACGACAGGACCTTCAGGGGTCTTGTAGAGTCCACACTTTGGTGCTGTTTTGTTGGCACATGGAGGACCAACAGCATCTTAGGCAATTGGTCACAATATTTTTTCACATCAGTGTGTATATATATATATAGTCAGAGGTATATATATATACAAATACACAGGGTCGTAACAGTACATTTTCCATCACTGAGCCTAAGGGAGGCTTCCAGAAAAATGGTTGGCTATGGTTGGGGTGCCAATAATTTTGAAACCTGTTTATATGAAAAATATCATACTGCTCACTGAAATGTTTTTTTTGGACAAATGTTTGATGTAAAACTACAGAGCTTCCTCCTGTGTTTGACTGACTGTGTAGCTTATTTTTTACACTCACTGCTGAATTTCAAGAAGGGTGCCAATACTTCTTGAGTTGACTAGTATATGTGTGAGTGACAGCGACAAATGTTCACTGTAACAAACTGACAGTAATGTATAATTATTTTGTATAGGTACAGACCAGATCTTTTAGTATTGTGAGCATCCAGCCATGCCCAGTTGGACCATTGGAGTAGTAGACAGCTAGTATCCTATCACAGAGTGATCAAGAAAGGAGTCTAGAGCTCATATGCCCCTCCCCTTCTTTCTGTATTTAGCCATGATTACAACTAGGTGACAGAGTTATAGAACAGTATGTACAGGCTATAAAAGGCATTTTTATTAGGAAAATAGAAGTAGGAAAAGATAACAATTAAAAAACATAAACATGTCAGTTTAAAGTGAAAAGGATAGTCTCTCCAGTACAGCATGAACACATGAATACATAAACATAACCACAAGCCGTCAGTAAAACTTTTAAATAGTCTAGCCGGAGATAAGAAATAAACAGCTTTAATTCTGTAATGATGCAAAAGCATTATTCTACTGTTTATGATTCTATGGTTCATAATCAATATATTTTGCCGACCAGAATACATTCACGCCAATGGGGGATGATAAGAAAAGATATTGGCTCATAAGGCTGGTTGCAATATTGCAGAACATATGATGCTTTACCCTTATACATCACTTTCTCTCATGCTTATACCTATTCCACCACCTTTCTTCTTGTCTTTGGCCTGTGCAAACCTCATAGGCAGAGTCTGTGTGTGTGTGTGTTAACTACTCACAGCTGTTGACTATGGAGCAGCAACATGAGAGCTGGCTGACAGAGCCCATAGTGTCCGCCTAATGTGCTGAGTCCTATGAAAGTAAGGTTCCACCCATGGATATAAAACCAGCCCATTCAAGTTGTACTGTTAGGTCCCAGCAGTGAAGGAGGTCATTTCTTTCTCCTCTGGGCCATTTCGTTTCACCTTTCCTATCCCCTCCATCTGAAGCCCATTGACCTTCAGGGTTTCTTGGCTTTGGCTTTGGCTTTGGCCGCAGCAGAAGCCGCAAGCACCTTGACCACCGTGGTGGCGATCCTGGAGCCTTGGAGGTTTTGGGCGGTGCAGGTGTAGGTCCCTCCATCCACTTCTCTCACTTCATCTACCATGAGCACAGACTGGGACTGCTGTCTCCCTGGACCCTCCGCCACCACACTCTCCTGGGTGTACATGGGTCTGCCAATCTGGACCAGACAACCAGACAAAGGCAAAAACATACAAAGGCAAAACATTTGTAGCGCTGAAGACAACTCCTGTGTTTTTCCCAGATGCCAAACAAGGTTGAGGAGTAGGCAAAATAGCACAGCTAGGTAGGTTGCACGTGATAACAGACACAGCATTAGGAATATAAGAATAACCTAATTGTTAGTTTACAGCAAGTTCTGGCAAGAGACCTGGATTGATATGGTACAGTTATGGCTTTGCTGTGTTAGTGGAAGACGCTTCTGGTTTTAGTTCATCAGCACGTCATACCTGTTGTCCAGGGTATTCCCAAGTGAAGTCTATGACCACGTCTGGTTCTCCAATCACAGTGCAGGTTACCTGGAGGTTCTGGCCAATAGCCACAGAGCTAGATGATGCCTGGATGACAGGGGTCGGGGGGGCCATGGGGTCTGAAAGTAGGGAACAGTGCAGGTAACAGTTTGAACATTGCGGAATGGAGACTTGAGAGGCCAAGTTTGTCCTAGTAAAGTGTTGGCCTCACTAAGGCCCTCGATTCAATCCGGCCCATAATAGAAAAATACTTTTGGAGGGGTTAAAAAGAGCCCTCCCTTCAATTGCTGAACCAAACCAAAAATATTTAGAAATTATTATCCACGTATAAATGTTTTAATAACTGCTGCTTTAAGGACCACAGACCTGTCTCAGCCCCAAGGTCTTACGCTGCTATATTATTGTGCTGGGGGAGTAGGGTCAGTTCTCCTTCTCCACTATAAATCCTTGTAGATCCAAGGAATGCATTTTTGAAATTTTCCACAAGTTTTAAACTTAGGAGGACATGAGGTCCTGGCCCACACCTGAGGAGTACCTGGCTTTAAAGACCCGTTGATGTCCCTGTCCAAAGTCCTCCTGGTTGTGTTGCAGATCAAGACGATACCTGACGATTTCAGCTGCCACTGTGCTGACACCTCCCCCTCCCCCATGTTGTCCCTGTCCTTGTCCATCTGGTCATGCTTCCAACCTAGTTTAAATAGACTCTGGACTCAGCCCATATGTATTTATTATTTATTACAATTTGAACCCTTAATATGTTCACCCCTCTGAGCCTGGGTCCTCTCTAGGTTTCTTCCTAAATTTCGGCCTTCTTAGGGAGTTTTTCCTAACCACTGAAATTCAACACTACTGTTGTTTGCTCCTTGGGGTTAAGGCCAGGTGTTTTGTAAAACAACTGCTGATGTAAAAAGGGCTTTATTAATACATTTGATTGATTGATTATTTTTCAAAATAAGTCATCATTATGTTTACTTTTTAGTTACTTTTATTCGATGTGCTTTAATTCAATACCCTGGAATAGGGTTTAGCTAGGGCACCGCATACAAATTAAAAACTTCCATCACATCCCTTTCTACAGTTTTTCTTTCTGAGTTAGGATAATAGATGTGATAGACCAACAGCTTAAACACACATCTTAAATAGAAATGATACACTGACTCACAGTTGACATATATGAGCATGTACTTCACAGAGCTCTGTCTGAGTTTGCCCAGGCTGGCCACACAGTACAGCTCTCCGGCATGGTGTGGCTTAGGCCGATGGATAGTGAACCCCCGCTTAACATTAAACGTGATCTCCGCCCCGTCCACTGCCACCTCTACCGGCGGAAACTCTCGGTGCAGGGTTACCTACGAATACACAGTGAGTCAGTCACAGGTCACATTTTCATATTGACAGACAATGTATGCTAGTTGGTTTCAGTAGTGTCCATACTTGTAACACTCTCAGAGTTAGGAGTTCTAATAAGAACACTGTAAGGCTTTGGGATCATCATATAACATAGGTGCAGGGTCTAACGGGCAGACAAGTCTTAACGCATTATAACAACACCCTAAAGCATTTAAAACCTCTGTCGCTCTTACTTTTTTTTAAGCACTAAAAATGGCTTTAAAGAGGTAATTCTGCGCTAACTTATCTTATCCTACTAGATCTGCTTTGAACTCACCTTGGCATCTGGCGATGTCACCTGACAGGGGAGGACTGTCGGCCAATTGGTTCTCAGCTGGATAACCTGGTAGTAAGAGGAGGATGGGACAAACAGCTCCTGGGGGTCTGGGGGGAAAGGCAGATAGCTGCTACATGATTATACCACAGGTTAAAGTTTACACACTGCGTGCAAGAGGCTACTCTTTGGACGTAAAAAGGGATAGTTTATCATCCAAAATACTTTTTTTGAGGAGGGCGAATTCCCCCTATGCTTCGGTTAGGCCCATGATGTTGTAATCCACAATACGCTGTGAAAAAGCTAAATGTGTATATGCATATAGTCCATCGTTTTGAAATATGGAATGCACCATACCGGAGAAGAAGACGTAGACTGGGACAGCCTTGTCATACTGCTTCCTGCAGTCGCGGTCTTCACAGTACATGGGGAAACAGGTGTACTCTCCTGTGTCAGCTCCCGTAGAGTTGGACAGGGTCAGGGTGCCGTAGCGGTCATGTTGTACTGTCCTAAACAAAACAAACAGGAAGCATCCCAGACCTGAACCAATGAAATTTCCCATGAGCCATACGATACTTTTGACTTATCGGAGAGTCGTTCTAACATACACAACAGGGAATTAGTCAATAACAAAAGCTAGAGAAATGCTTTGTATCTTGATCAGAAAAAGATTCTGAATCCTCGTTATATGGTGAAAAGACATTTGAATGTGCAATTGGTTGGCGCTTTTACAGATCCAGCAGACAAATACTTATATGGGTAATTTGTTCTCTGGGCACTGATGCTAAAAACCACAGATATCAAAATCATATTGTAGAATCAATAAATTGCTCTCCTGAACAGTGGAAAATCCAATTTTTCAGTAATATTTAGCATCTTCATTAGTGTTTTGGCACTCCTAGCAAAAAAGGAAAAAGGAAGCCAACATTCAAAGTCATTAAAACATTTTAAACTGAGCCCTGGCATACATGGAGACCTGTTGCAATTCCACCCCATTCTGTTGTTAGGGGCGTCTCCCCGAAAATATTAGGAAGGAATGGCATCAGTATGATCTCACCTGAGTCTCCCCTCATCGTCCTCCTCCAGGTAATCAGGTACACCCCAACTAACAGGCTTTCCTTTGCACCTCAGCTCCAGGGTGGCACCGGCCCGGACAACCAGACTGTCTCCCACGCGCTGGAACTTCCCTTTGTTCAGCACCTATTCATGGGATGCACATCCATCACTCGATTGCATCGTCCACAGGTATTTTATGACTTTTGAACTGTTTTGGATGACATGGGGCACATACTGTATCTGCACATACATGATGTATTATACAATTTAGGGGTATCCGTTCTGGCTCAGCAGCACAACTTTTACAACCTGTGTCCAAAAACCCAAGAATATGGTAAAATTCTGTGGTGTTAATACTGCAACTAAATCCAATCTGGCATCATTAAAATGAGGGCTAAGGGTTTTTCGACTTAAAAATGTAATTGTATTTTCAAGACACTTTGATTAACACAAAATTAACACAAGAAAGTAATTAATTGATGACCAAATCATCAGTGCCCACTTAAGATGCATTGTGGAGGTAAGCATTAGTGCTAAGAAAAATGATCAAAACATTATTGTGAAGAAAATCAATCGGCATAAGAGACCAAGAACAAGATCAATACTGGGTAAATGAGATCATGTGAGTAACCAACCACAGTCTAGGTTTCTATATCTATATTATGTATTTTGTGGGAAGGTTTAAATGCCTTTATTAACCAAACCTGTGTCAAGTGAGCAGATCCCTGATTGGCTGCTGCTGGGGGAGCCAGTGTTGCTTTAACCTTGGATTTGGGTGTGGCTTTAGCTGCTCCCCTCACAAGCTTAGCCTTACTGGGCTTGAGTTTCCTGCTTGGTGTGGGGGACCTTCCCTCCTCTTCCTGCTGACACTGGCCTGTCGAGCAAGAGCACAGTCAATATATAGGAAATATCAACAATTTATCCAAGACACAAGCATAACTACAGAATTGTAACCCTTGTCTGAGTTTCCCAGAACACTAATCTCAGTTGAGCTGTTTAATTTGAGCGAGGTTTGCAAGACTTAGCAACATTTAGGGTGAAAGTAATAACAGTTACCAATTCAGTAAAACAAATTATTACGACTTTGCATCAATCCCCCTAACTATGCTTTCCTTGGGATTGAGGACTCTTACCATCTTAAAACAAGTTGTTATAGTTCCAGGCCAGTAATTAAATGATTGCTGGTTCAAATCCCAGAGCCAACAAACTTAACTGCTACTTTTAAAAGTTTCTGCTAATTTAATCAACTGTACTAAAGCATATCTTTAAGTCTCAGTTCAAAGTAATTTTTCCTGTGTTTTGTATCATCCTACAGCAGATTAAACAAACATTATTAAAGTGGGAACATTTTATTCCTGTTTTCTAGGTTGTATTTGGTGAGTTCAAAACAAAATGTACACACCTTCTAATGAGCCATTTTGCAAGGACTTCAGTTATCGCTTGTCAAGTGACACCACACATTAAACTGGCTAATCAACCAATAACAAAGTCAGTCCCAAATCACAGCTAGTCAACAGTTTTCCCCACTCCCAGACCAGCCCAAACAACATTTTTGCTTGATTAATATTTATTTGCAAAAAAGCTATTTCTGTCAATTTAAATGGAAAAGGAAAAAGGGAAAACTATGAAAATAAACATCTGCAGGGGGCCTGAGAAGAAATGTACATTATCCACGCCACACAACACGACACACACAAATCAAGTCACTTACCAAAATCCAGGATTAACCCAGAGAATAATAGAGCTCCCAGCAATACCAGCCTCCACCTTTCTCCTGACACAGCCGCTGCCACCATGGCGACTCTGATGTACAGATCAATGTATTCACTGACCACCCGGCGGATTAACAGTTCACAAGGTTTACAAAAGCAGTACAGAAGCAAGCACGGCAGAGTTAGTGAAATAGTTGGAGATTAAAGAAAAGGGAATCGGGAGAGAAAAGTTGGGTGCCGTGACTCTGAACTGAGCGCTCTGCAGTTCAGCCAAATTGCACGCATTCCTGTACTGTGGACCGAGAGAGAGATTGAGTGAGATGGAAAGGGATTGAGAGAGAGAGGGAGAAAAAGGGGTAGAGAGGCAGAGAGAGAGCAAGTGGCATTAGCTCACCAAATTCCTTCTGTGGCGTTCAATGAAGCCATTCAGCAGACAGCCTATGAGCCAATCAGGCTCAGGGGATGGAGGCCGTCCACTCTGCTTCTTCTGGCACTATTTGTTTAGCTGGAGAAGTGGAGATGTGGCCCCTGGGCTGAAGCAGATGCTACAGTACTTGTTAGCATTCAACACTGCAGTCCAATCAGAACAGTTCAACCTAACAACATTTTTTGGTGGTATTTTTCCCTCATGTAAAATGTTGTTTTTAGCTATTGAATATTGTCACCGCAATATTTTATAAACCAGAAAAGGAACCAGGTGAGCCTAGTTCAACCGGCCCATGATCAGAAGGGATGAATGTTGTTGTCCCTGGCTGGTTTTGATCAGCTGTTTTCCATGTGGCTGACCTTTAACCATTATGCTATTTAAGCAGCAGGAATGTAAATTTTACCTCAACCATTACAAATCTTTGCTGAAATAACATGGACAACAGAATGTTTTTTAATGAAACTAAAGTGTACTCTTGTACTAAGGTTACTGTAGATGGCTAGCCAATAGCTAAACAGCCTACCTATAACAAAAACAATGACTCCAATCACTCCATGGTTGGTTCATTTCTATAGAAAACAGTATAAAAGGGTCACGTAACACAATTATTCTCTTAAAACCATATTTGAAATGGATTGCTGTCCTCACAGTCTTTTGTGAAGAGACTCAATTATTCCCATGTTAATCTTACAATACATTTTTAAACGTTTTACTGATGCATAATTTGAATTGCATTAAATAAATAAGTATGTTAATACAAGCAAAGCAGTGTTGAATTGTTTCTCTTTTGGTCACAGCCCAGGTATGACAGAGACCAGACATCTGAGGATGGATCTCTTGATCCAAAACACTAGAGCTTTACAACCAGGCCAGTTGTCTTTACTGTGCCCATAGAGACACACCAGTTAGGTCCATCATTTGAAACCAAATCATCCCCTAATTGTATGGAAGCTTTAATACGAGTGAAGACTGACTACCTACAAATCTATGCCTGTATATTACATGGTGGCCCTAAGTACAGTACTCTGTCTGTGTGTGGGCCTTTTCACACAAGCCGTCTCAGCAGCTCAATGTGTTTGATTCTGTGTATAATCAGGGCAGCAGAAAGGCCTCCCTCCCAGCTTCTGAAATTTCCCTGAAGAGGGAGGCACGACATGTGGATGTGGTCCCCGTTGTCGGCCACTTGAGGGAGCCAGAGTGAAGCAATACCCTGGAATGCAAGCCTGAAGAAGTACAGTGAAGGATGGGACATCAAACTGTACCACAAAGAAGAGCCGGGGGTGGATTTAGAAGAAGCCATGTCAGAGGAAACAGGATCGGGTGAGAGGAAGGAAAATAATTTGGTCTATGGTTTATGGCCACTATATGTATTTAAGGGCTGTTATGTATGACACTACAGAGAGTGACATATTCAGCCCTGATGAGACCCCACTGTCATCTACTTCGTAGCCAGCACCCCTTCCACACTCTTTGCATGTCTCCTATTTAGCGACTGCTAAAATTTGTAATGCCATGGTGTAGTGGTTAACGACAGTCTCTCATATTGAAGCCCTACATTCTAATTGAGAACTATTGAGAGCAATGACATTTATTAATTATTTCTTGTAGATTCCACAATTTTCTCATCTTTTCAATTGATGAAAAAGTTATTTATAGTCACCTTTATTGATAGTTGATAGAAAAAAGTATGTTGTTTTGCCATGAAAGAAAAAAATACATTCCTATGCCATGAAATGAAATAGCTTTGGCAGACTCGCTAGCAATTGCTCAATTTTTATGACTATTCCAGTAAGTTAGTAGATACCGGTAAAGCTTATTACTGGCTAATACACTGTTAAAACAGCCAGTGGCAAACGCCATACATAGCCGCTATTTGTGGTAGAGGTAAACGTAGTAAGAAACTGTCAGTTTAACTGTATCAATGTAATTCACGAATGGTCGATTAACTATTAAAACAGCTAGTGGCAAAAGAGAGTAGAGACAAGAGGCTATACTGACACCTGGCATAAGTACAGCTTTGTGATGTACGACACAGCCTTTCATGTAGGCAACCAGGGTTCAAATCTCAAGAGGGCAACACTTTCTATTGAGGGCCGGCTGAACTATGCTTACCTGGTTTTTTAGTAGTCAGCACATTTATATCATTCAATTCTTTTAAGTAATTTAACAGACGTTCTTATTGAGTGTTACCTGTACACTCTAGTTAACTTGCCCTCAAAATATAAACACCAGACTCATTGGTCCTTTTTACAAGTTCTTGTCAACCTTAACATTTGTTAAAATCTGCGACATTAACGTTCACTGTGGTGGAGATCTCTCTCTGGTTACGTTGCCTACATCGTCACTGAAAATTAGAACTACGCCACTCTCCGCAAAGCAAGGATGCTTGCTGACCTAGTAGGCAAAAATATGTTTTACTACGTATATATTTGAAGAATATATTGGACCTTTAAATTCCCATAGATATTGTAACACCAAAATTGCAGTTAGCTGTAATACGACTGTTCGACTCGTTGATGTCTTTACGTACATGGGCTTTGCTATTTAATATCACAATGACATTGCATAGAATACTTATCAGGATCTTGAGAAGAACTCTATGGCTATGAACAGTGGGGAGAACAAGTATTTTATACACTGACGATTTTGCAGGTTTTCCCACTTACAAAGCATGTAGAAGTCTGTCATATTTATCATAGGTACTCTTCAACTGTGAGTGACGGAATCTTCAACTGTGAGTGACAAAAATCCAGAAAATCACATTTTTTAAGCAATTAATTTGCATTTTATTGCATGACATAAGTATTTGATACATCAGAAAAGCAGAACTTAATATTTGGTACGGAAACCTTTGTTTGCAATTACAGAGATCATATAAGTTTCCTGTAGTTCTTGACCAGGTTTGCACACACTGCAGCAGGGATTTTGGCCCACTCCTCCATACAGACCTTCTCCAGATCCTTCAGGTGTCGGGGCTGTCGCTGGTCAATACGGACTTTCAGCTCCCTCCAAAAATTTTCTATTGGGTTCAGGTCTGGAGACTGGCTAGGTCACTTCAGGACCTTGAGATGCTTCTTACGGAGCCACTCCTTAGTTGCCCTGGCTGTGTGTTTCTGGTTGTTATCATGCTAGTAGACCCTAGCCACGACCCATCTTCAAGATCTTGCGATACATGGCCATCTATCCTCCCCTCAATACGGTGCAGTCGTCCTGTCCCCTTTGCAGAAAAGCATCCCCGAAGAATGATGTTTCCACCTCCATGGTTCACGGTTGGGATGGTGTTCTTGGGGTTGTACTCATCCTTCTTCTTCCTTCAAACACAACGAGTGGAGTTTAGACCATAATGCTCTATTTTATTCTCATCAGACCACATGACCTTCTCCCATTCCTCCTCTGGATCATCCTGATGGTCATTGGCAAACTTCAGACGTGCCTGGACATGTGCTGGCATGAGCAGGGGGACCTTGCGTGCGCTGCAGGATTTTAATCCATGAAGGTGTAGTGTGTTACTAATGGTTTTCTTTGAGACTGTGGTCCCAGCTCTCTTCAGGTCATTGAACAGGTCCTTGCATGTAGTTCTGGGCTGATCCCTCACCTTCCTCATGATCATTGATGCCCCACGAGGTGAGATCTTGCATGGAGCCCCAGACCAAGGGAGATTGACCGTCATCTTGAACTTCTTCCATTTTCTAATAATTGCGCCAACAGTTGTTGCCTTCTCACCAAGCTGCTAGCCTATTGTCCTGTAGCCCATCCCTGCCTTGTGCAGGTCTAAAATTTTATCCCTGATGACCTTACACAAAATTACAAACAGAACCGGCGACAAAGGGCAGCCCTGCCGGAGTCCAACATGCACTGGGAACAAGTCTGACTTACTGCCGGCAATGCGGACCAAGCTCCTGCTTCGGTCGTATAGGGACCTGACAGCCCTTAGCAAAGGACCCAGGACCCCATATTCCGAAGCACTCTCCACAGGATGCCGCGAGGGACACAGTCGAATGCCTTCTCCAAATCCACAAAACACATGTGGATTGGTTGGGCAAACTCCCATGAACCCTCCAACACCCCATAGAGGGTATAGAGCTGGTCCAGTGTTCCACGGCCCAGACAAAAAACACACTGTTCCTCCTGAATCCAAGGTTCTACTATCGGCCGTATTCTCCTCTCCAGAACCCTGGCATAGACTTTCCCGGGGAGGCTGAGAAGTGTGATCCCCCTATAGTTGGAACACACCCTCCGGTCCCCCTTCTTAAAAAGAGGGACCACCACCCCGGTCTGCCATCCCAGAGGCACTGTCCCCGACCACCACGCGATGTTGCACAGGCGTGTCAACCAAGACAGCCCCACAACATCCAGAGACTTGAGGTACTCAGGGCGGATCTCATCCACCCCCGGTGCCTTGCCACCGAGGAGTTTCTTGACTACCTCTGTGACTTCAGCCCGGGTGATGGATGAGTCCACCTCTGAGCCCTCATCCTCTGCTTCCTCAATGGAAGACGTGACGGCGGGATTGAGGAGATCCTCGAAGTACTCCTTCCACCGCCCGACGACATCCCCAGTTGAGGTCAACAGCTGCCCACCTCTACTGGGGAAACAACCCTCTCATTCACCGTGGTAAACTCCAACACATGGCGGCAGAGCTGGGGAGCTATAAGCAAATCCACACCAGGCCGCCGCCTCTCACTATGGGCAACTCCAGAGTGGTGAAGAGTCCATCCTCTCTCAAGGAGTGTGGTTCCAGAGCCCAAGCCGTGCGTAGAGGTGATCCTGACTACCTCTAGTTGGAACCTCTCAACCTCACGCACGATCTCAGGCTCCTTCCCCGCCAGCGAGGTGACGTTCCACGTCCCTAGAGTTAGTTTCCTTGTCCAGGGATCGGGTTGTCTAGGCCCCCCCCTTCGACTGCTGCCCGATCCTCTCCACACCGGCCCCCTTACGAGCCCCAACCCCGGGCCTGACTCCAGGGTGGGGCCCCGGCTGCGCCATACCGGGCGACGTCACGGACCTCAACATTTTTCTCATCATTAAGGGGTTTTGAACCGCTCTTAGTCTGACCTGTCGCCAAGGACCTGTTTGCCTTGGGAGACCCTACCAGGGGCATATAGCCCCAGACAACATAGCTCCTAGGGTCACTCGGGTACTCAAACCCCTCCACCACGTTAAGGTGGCAGTTCATGGAGGGGCCCCTTCAAACCAGGACCTTCAGCATGCACTTGGACGGTTTGCAGCCGAGTGTGAAGCAGTGGGGATCAGAATCAGTACCTCCAAATCCGAGGCCATGGTCCTCAATCGGAAAAGGGTGGCTTGCCCACTTCAGGTTGGTGGAGAGTGCCTGCCTCAAGTGGAGGAGTTTAAGTATCTAGGGGTCTTGTTCACGAGTGAGGGAAGGATGGAACGGGAGATTGACAGACGGATTGGTGCAGCTTCTGCAGTAATGCGGTTGATGTATCGGTCTGTCGTGGTGAAGAAAGAGCTGAGCCGCAAGGCGAGGCTCTCGATTTACCGGTCAATCTACGTTTCTACTCTCACCTATGGTCATGAGCTTTGGGTCATGACCGTAAGGACAAGATCCTGGATACAGGATCCTGGATTCTCCGCAGGGTGGCTGGGCGATCCCTTAGAGATAGGGTGAGAAGCTCGGTCACCCGGGAGGAGCTCAGAGTAGAGCCGCTGCTCCTCCACATCGAGAGGGATCAGCTGAGGTGGCTTGGGCATCTGTTCCGGATGCCTACTGGACGCCTTCCCGGGAAGGTGTTCCGGGCCCGTCCCACCGGGAGGAGAACCCGGGGAAGACCTAGGACACGCTGGAGGGACTATGTCTCCCGGTTGGCCTGGGAACTCCTCAGTGTCCCCCCGGAAGAGCTGGAGGAAGTGTCTAGGGAGAGGGAAGTCTGGGCATCACTGCTTAGACTGCTGCCCCCGTGACCCGGCCCTGGATAAGCGGCGGAAGATGATGATGATGATGATGATGATGACCTTACACAGCTCTCTGGCCTTGGCCATTGTGGAGAGGTTGGAGTCGGTTTGATTGAGTGTGTGTACAGGTGTCTTTTATATAGGTAACGAGTTCAAACAGGTGCTGTTAATACAGGTAATTAGTGGAGAACAGGAGGGCTTCTTAAAGAAAAACTAAAAGGTCTGTGAGAGCTGGAATTCTTACTGGTTGGTAGGTGATGAAATACTTATGTCATGCAATAAAATGCAAATTAGTTATTTAAAAATCATACAATGTGATTTTATGGATTTTTGTTTTAGATTCAGTCTTTTGCTGTTGAAGTGTACATATGACCAAAATTACAGACCTCTACATGCTTTGCAAGTAGGAAAACCTGCAACATCGGCAGTGTATCAAATACTTGTTTTCCCCACTGTAAATATTAAACCATATTTCATGTAGCAGTCAAGTAGGTAGATGATTGGCAGTTAAATGTTTCATATCGGTGATTACTGGTATATTAATCCTGTGATATCAAAGTTAGTACTCTTTAAGCCCTAGTTCAGATAAGAGTTTTTTAATGTTAAACGTATGTGCAAAGGCCTAAAATTAACATGCCGATTAACATGCGCACACACACACACTCACAAAACCATTCTTGTTACACACTTTGCGTGGTATATTTCTGCTTTAATGTGAATTTAAAAACTGAAATAAATCAATCAAAATCTACAAATGTACTGCGTATGGTTGTATTCCAATGAGACCAGGTTGCAAATTTCCACCAATGTCCTCCAAGAACAGGTGTTAGAATTGTAACACAAAACTTACCAATATGTACATTTTTAAACCTGCATATGTAAGGAATTAATGGAATAAGTGACAACTGGAATGTATACTACAGGGCAGTTCATTAAATGTCTGCTGTCTAGGGGCTGTCTGTATGTGTGTGTTCTGTATGGGTGCCCTGAACCTTGCTTTAGGAAGGACTTGTTAAAGCCAGGATTATAGCCTAGTCAGGGAGAGCACATGTGAATGGTGCTATTGTTCTCTTTGAACATTGAGAGGTAAGTAGCACGCAATGCCTGCTACCTAAATGGCACCACATGTCCTATATAGTGTACTACTATTGATCAGTTCCCTATATGGGCCCCTTGTCAGTAGTGCACTAAATGGAATTTGGTTCTTTTGGGAATGTAGACTAAATTAGCTTGTTATCTTGGCTTGGCACTACATTACCTAGCTTGTTCAATGGAAAATATGTGTGTTAGAGATTATGTATGACCTAAATATTATGGTTTCTTACAGGAATGGGGACAGATCATGTTTAATGGGGACGTGTTTGATAGTGTTTGATTTCTTCATTGTATACATACTGTATATTTTGTATATTTGTTCCTTATTTACATTTTGAAACCATAAAATGTGATAATTGTGAAATAAGCTATGTACTAGAAAAAATATTTCTGATTCTAAATAAAATGTTCATTGTATCTACATGCTATCTACACTTATTAACACTTATTACGTTTTGTTGTATAAATCCCCAAAACATATATTAGAAAATCCTCTTGGTTTTAAAACTCTCACTTCAAATATGCCCAGGGCAAAAACTTTGCAAAAACCTCTCAAAAACACTTTTGAAAAGGAATCCTTGTAAAAAGTCCCTATTGAAAGTCTATTGCAATTCAAGTGTATTGGATTTTACAAAGGAATCCATATCCTTGAGATTTTCTCAAACAACATATTAAGGAAGAACAATAAAAAAGACTGAAGCTTGAATACTTGGATTACAACAGTTTTCTGTCTTTCAGCAATCACATTAACTACACCATTTCAATTCTCTCAGGGTTGTATGGAAAATGGTTTAAACATCCGATAAGTTATTTTACATTTGATAAGATGTCAGAGCCAAGATAAATTGTTTCGTAAGTTGCCGGTTATGATAGCACACATCATCCTTACAGCCTCTGACTAATACAATGGCTTATCTCCTTATCACTGTTACAACATCAAGAGATGTGAACGTAGATTAACTCTCTGAACCCAGAGCCTAAGGTCACATTTGCTAACCAACTGACAACTTAACTCTTAACACCTAATAAGTATTTACTTTGGACGTGTCCTATAACATTAAATACTGCATTAAAATAACAATGTGATAACCAAAATATATTTCTACAAAAGACCAAAGTGAAGTAAAATACATGCTTACATTTTCAAAATATTCTTAAAAACACAATAGAAATGTACAAACATATGATATGCCTTAACATCACCTGTGACATTTTACAGTAGCCTGGGTACTTGACTTCTGCTACAGGCTGACACCTACATTTAGCCATATAGTAAATTAACTAAAAAAACTAACTGTAACATCAGAACACCTGTCCTCTTCTGTTCTGTCCTGTGCTGTTCTGTAGTTATGGGATCTTGTTGCTATCCTGTCCACTCAGCTTTAGAACTTCTGTTCTTTGACAGGCTCCTCCATCTTTTCACTGATAGTCTCAATCTTCTGCAGACTGCTATGGTTCCTCTGCTTCTGAACGCTGTTGCGGATACCGTAACCAAAGTAGATAAGGAACCCTACAGAGAGAGAAAGTGTGTAAAATAACAGAGTTTACAATGTTCAAACGTAGACCATCTGACCCAAAGTGCCTTACCTACGGCCATCCAGATAGCGTACCGCATCCAGGTGTCTGCCCCTAACTGGACCATCAGGTAGATATTGACAAACACACTGAGTATCGGCAGCACAGGAAGAAAGGGCACCTGGGGGCAGAAACCAGTAGAATGCTGTTGGGGACAGAGACTTTTTTGCGGTGGAATGTAATCATGGATGCCAAGAAAAGCCAGGATTCACGAAAAACCTGATCACTCGAAACACGTTATTATAGAAAATGTCTCTTTTGAAAAGTCAAATAGTCAAAGGGATCTTCTTGCTGATATTATTTCATTGACGCCATTTAGGATTTGGCTTGCTTTGATGAAAGGTTTATAATGAATTTACCAATTCACTTTTGGTTTTGCTGGTGCAAGTCAACCCCTTAAATACGTAGTCTTGGACTTTTGTGAATAACGAAAAGAAGAGGACCACCCCTTTTTGAGTGGATGTTTAATATGTTGTTTAAATGTGTATAATCTATTAACAGAATCACTATCAAACCTGAGTCAATTATGAAATTCAAAGTTTAAAATGAGAGCATATAGCAACACACAGGTACCTAGTCAAAACCTTTCAGGGACACCATTTTGTCTCGAAGGTGCCACTTTTACAACCAGTGTTTTAAAATCCCAGAATGCATATTTCAGGGAAACCAGTTTGAATTTAATTATATTGCATCAAAATTATCATTTAATTGAAAGAAAATACTTAATTATCATGTTGTGTGGTCCTTTGGTGTCTATAACTAGCTAAAATCTGCCCTCAATCCTAAATTAGCCATGAATAGAGACAATGCTTTCAAATTGTGGTTTTACTTAAATATCTGTACTGGTGACCAATTATTTTAATAGCATACATTTAGCCCTGACCGGAGCGGATGGAAGTTCATGTTTAATTGCAATTGACTTATGTTAAATCAAATATGTTAGCTAGCAAATTAATATTAGCCTTGTCTAGGACAAAACAAACTGAAAGCATTTACTTTGTGTTTTTGACAAAGTTAGGTAATATTAGCAAGTTGGCACCATGAAGACGCTTTCCATTAGCCGGTTTAGTTAAAACCTATTTTCTCCTTGCCTCCTCCTTGCCTATTTTCTCCTTGCCTAAATGTTGAAAAGGAAAATTTTTAGTGAGGAACAGAAGCGTTCAATTTACAGTGGTCTCTTAATTTGAACCCTTCTGTTCCTCACTCAAAACCTTCCTTTTTGACTTTCTTGGAAAGGAAAGGAAAAGGTGCATTAGTATATGAATTTTTCCCAGGGCTGTATTTCACAAATTTTCAAACTCTGGTTCAACTGCCACCACCCCCATCTGTTAACTTTAGTTAACATTTTATGTATAATGTTTATTTGTATGGGCTTCTCTGAACTTTGCCATTATTTAATTTAAAAGAGCAGAATGCACATAATACTGAACTGTGTTTTTGTTTCGCCTAGCTCTTTTAAAATGTATGCACTTACTGTAAGTTGCTCTTGATAAGGGCGTCTGCTTAATGACTGAAATGTAAACATGTAAATGTCTAGGGTCGTACACATCCCAGAAATGCACAGGAGTTCTTAACCCGAATTGATAGTGACAGTCCAAATTAGTGAACAAGCCTCATCGACTAATGTCAGCTAGTACACAAGTTGCTATGTGCCAAAATCTCTATTATTTGTGCCGCAGACGTTTCAGTGTGTTATTTACCATGAACGCAGCCTTGGACTGATTCTGCGGATGCCTCCAGATGACGATGATGATGATGAGGAGGATCAAAGCTACGATGGAGACACACAACAAGCTCCAGATCTCCTGTTGCTTAATAGCATCCATCGCTTGGGTCAGCATGACGGACAGACTCAACACGCAAACCACTGGATCAAGCGTGAGAGACAGAGGTGTGAGGAACTATTAAAGAGAGGTTGATGGAAGAACGGCTAACAGAGAAGAACAACTGGAACCAAAAACAGCTCCAAAGAAAATGACTGAATGAAAATACTTCTGACATATGACCTGGTAGCACACTGAATTATACCATCAGGTGATTACATTAGAGAAGTTCTACAACTCTGGGGAAAAATTAAGAGTCCACTGCACCTTTTTCTTTCCTTTCCAAAAAAGTTAAAGAGGAAGGTTTTGAGTGAGGAACAGAAGCGTTCAATTTGCAGTGGTCTCTTAATTTCAAGCCTTCTGTTCCTCACTCAAAACCTTCCTTTTTGAAATTTTTGGAAAGGAAAGTAAAAGGTGCAGTGGTCTCTTAATTTTTTCTGGAGCTGTATATATCGCCACACCATTTTTACTTACCGGAAAATACAGTTAAACTGGTAACTGTTTTTGAGGTGCTAGCTGTGGGGGATGAAGGAGGTGCCAGACAACCAAAACGTGTTGATTTAATGTTCTGTGGATCTGACTCTTCCGATTTGGTCTCTTGGTATCTAGATTACAGAGTTAACAAGTCAACTTGAAGGTTTAGTCAATGAAGAAGACTGTGATATCTCTAGGTTTTAATATGTGCAGGAAAAATGTCCATACCTGAGTATAAGAATGCAGATAGCCACCAGTGTGTATGCGAAGAGGGTCCCAATGGACATCATATCAACCAACGCTTTCAGGTCAAACACCAGGGACATTATTGCTTAAAGGAAAAATAAATGTGTGTTGTAGTAGTAGTAACAGCAAAGTAGAAACAGCGAACGACAACAAATATCTCATAGGCCAAAACTGTCTTAAAGAGAGGGAAATTCAGAGAAAAAAACGACAGAGATTGAGGGAGAGGAAGATGTCCATAGAGATCCTTACCTGCCACAACTCCGGAGGACAGGGTTGCGATGACGGGACTCTGTCTTGAGCTGACTTTACTGAGAGGCTTGAAAAGGAGGCCATCTCTGGCCATGGCAAACAAAACGCGGGGCATGGGGAACATGGAACCCAAAAGACTGTACAGGAAGAGACAGACACAGAGAGCCACCCACCATTTTACAGTCTTAATATATGTCCAAATAGCAGCCTCCGTATCGCACTAAATATGAATAGGGTGTAATTAATGGCACATACAGTAGCCTTAACCAAAACCAACGTTGCAGACTCAGACCAACTAAAATGTCAGACTACATCAAAACATTGACCGGTATTTCACCCCCTTTGTTCTCTTACCTGGTGGAGAGGGCGCAGAGCGAACCGACGGCCACGACATACTTGGCAGGTCCCCAGCCGATGTAGTCGAAGGCCACGGGCAGCGGGCTGTTGGTATTCAGCATGTAGTAGGGCATCATCAGGGTGAGGGCAGCCGACACGGCGAAGTAGGCCAGGAAGCAGATGAGGAGGGACGCCACAATGCCCAGGGGGATGGACTTCTGAGGGTTCTTCACCTCCTCGCCTGGCGATCAGGAAATTGGTTGAGTCACGTAGAATGTCAAAGACTATGCCTAGACCTCCGCTAACACCTCCTGCCGGTCTGCTCAACAGACCTTAGCAATGCGGCAGTGTGCTCAAAGCTAGAAGTGTTGCTGTAGGAGAGATGTGTTTCCACTGTAGGTCTGTGTTTATGTGTGCATTTTCCAAAATGAAGGCAGGTAGGCCTACTTGTAGTGGCGATGCAGTCAAATCCTACGAAGGCGTAGAAGCAGGTTGCGGCTCCGGCGATTGTCCCATCAAAACTGTATGGAAAGAACCCTCCAACCCCGTACATACTAGTGACGTTTTCTGTAGAGGTTAGGTTCCTGAAGAGTAGGCAATAAAAGACATACAGACGTCTGTCAATACGTGCATTCTGTTAGAGTTTTTTCCTAAAATCCTAATTGAATCATTTAGATTTCCTACTTATACAACAGTTTAAATTGAACCCACTTGCACACATTTGCCGGTAGACTGTCATAATAGACGACTGGACTCGGGAAATAGGATGCAAGCACACTAAGCTATTCAAACAAAAAGGTAAAACTGGAGAGTACCAAGACTAGAAAACGGGAACAAAAACAAAGGTGTGTACAAGACTCTGGAAACTGCGTCACAATCTGGGTAATTATAAGTCTTCCATGAACAAACAACATCAAGACCTGACAATGAGTGCTAGGTGACTGAGGCTACACATAGGGTGGCTGATAACCTAATCTGGAGCAGATGCAGCTAATAATTAGGTGACAGTGAACGTGGCAACATAGAAAAAGGGTTACTAGATGTTGTGGGATGGTGAGGACTGGGATCCCATGCTTGTAGGTGCGTGGACTTTACAAAGATAAGCCTTAAACATCCACTGAAATTATTACAACACGTGGTTTATAATTCAAACCGATTTTTAAAAATTGAAATCAAACATGGTTTCATACTTGAATTCTGCGGTAGCATTGATGAGCGTCTCCAGGCTGATCTGCCAGTTCCCAATGTCTCCCTTGATAAAGCCTGCTACAATGACGAACACAAGGACCAGGATGTTGATGGCTGTGAAGATCTTGTTCACTATCGCTGATTCTTGCACGCCAAAAGCCAGCAGGCCTTCACAGACAGGGATCACAGAGAAAGATGTGACATATTGGTAATTATGGGCACTGTCATCACCATCATCATCACCACAATCCCCACATCAATAATCCCCCTATCGAATCTAAAGTATGAAATAAACTTAAAGTTGAAAAACATTGTTTTTTTAAACAAAGTTCACGTGTCAGCGAGCACCACTACCAATGAACAGTGAACCATTGGTCAGTCAACCAGTCAGTCATTAAATGAAGCGTACCTGCCAGGAGCATGATGAGTGTAGCCGCAAAGAAGTCTGGGTATTCTGCAAGGCCCGGCAGGCCCATGTACAGATTGTCTCTGAAGAAGTCCCCCATGACATTCCCAATGAGGTCATCAAAGGTCCCGCTCCATGCCTTCGCCACACTAGATGTCCCTAACAGTAAAGACGAGTGATTAACGCAATTTGACAAGATTTCCTGAGGCATTAGAGGTTTGATTTTTTGCTATTTTTCAGTCATTGGTATTTTGATAATACATTTTGTGTTTGTCTCTCTAAATTATTTAAAAGCTTTTGGTAAGACTACGGTGGGAAATTAAGTGGGAGGGGGATTTTTCAACCCCCAGTTGCCTGAGCTATGGAAATATCTGATGCGAGAAGATATGATGGAATTTGACCAAACTTATATTAGTGAAAGAAATAGAAGACTACCGAAAACAGCTTGTCTAAATGCAGCCTACATCGATCAGTGATACATGAATCAGTAATTGTCGTTTTGCTATGTCATACATTCCTGGTGAGATAACAAAACGAGGAGAGAGTTCGGTCATTGTGACTCATTGTTTTTCTTGTGTGTTGCTCTCGTGACACAAAAGAGAAGGAGAATTTGGTCATTGGTTGCAACCAGAAGCTGCATTTACACAGGCAATGATGTTTTGCAGAATTAATGTCTGAAGACCTGACTTAAGCTATTAGGCATGACTGGGCTCATTGTCAGGGCATGGCAGACTGGGATTTAAACTGTACTTGTTTTCAATGCAGATTGCATTGGGTTCTGCATTGGGGGTTGATATAAATGTGGTTAGTACAGTTTAGGGAATAATTTTATTTTAAAAATGATTTGGTTCCCTTCTGTACTATTGGTATGTCCAGCCTTAAAAACATTTACAATTGGTTTTCACACTTTTAATATAATCAACTGGCTGGGACGTTCAGCTTCACTGTGCCTCAACTGCTGGACTGTCATGATGAACCCGGTTGGAGTCAAGTATTAGATAATTAAATTGGAAGTCCAGGCACACAGCTGACTTTAAAATGGTGGAAGCTCTCAATTGCACAGTCCCATAATGGGACGTAAATCCTCAATCTTTCTCTATGGTAAGTTTTTTTACAGCAAGATATTAGAGGTTAAAGTTTATTGGAAGACATGGTTCAAGTCTCGTGTTGAAGGTTAATCATTTACGGCTCTGAATGTCCCCATGCAGAAAAACGTTTAACTAATGAAATCGTAAACATGTTGTTCATGCCTCAATAAATACATAGTTGATATCTTAAAGGGCTATCTAAAAATCTGAATTCGTTTGGAAAACACCTGAACAACAAGGAAGTGTGAATCTTACCTATTACGTAAGACAGCAACAAATTCCACCCGGTAATAAAAGCCAGCAGCTCTCCCACTGTCACATAGCTGTAGAGATACGCTGACCCTGTCTTGGGGACACGAGCCCCGAACTCAGCGTAGCACAGGCCGGCAAAGATGGACGCCACAGCCGCAATGAAGAAGGAGATGATGATACTGGGGCCTGACGATGTCCTAGCAACCTAATAAACATGGTGATCAGTCAATATAATGTATTTAACAAAGCCCTTTTAACGTCAGTGGTATTCCAGTAGCCAAACCACAGTGGCCAGGACATCCTAGTGAAGAACAACCTTCCCTTGGCGTTCCATTTCCAAAATGTATTTGTATTATTACCTTTGAAAGATGAGACAGAGATACAGAATCTTAAGGAAGTTCCAGTCCTTCCCCTAAATATAATTAAGAAGCAATAAGACATCAGTGGGGACTATGGCCAATATGCAATAAACAGCTGAGATGCCTTTTTGATATTATTAACCAGTTCCAAATGCAATTAGAGCAGTAAACAAATCTGTGATGTCATACCATTGGTATACAGTTTCTTATAAGCATGGTGGTTTGAAGATGAGACCATATACCATGAGTTTGACATCACATCCCTTTTTAATGCTTTAATGCGTTGGTAACTGGTTTGTGGTATATTGCCAACATGGCATGGCTGCAAGATGTGTCCAGGCACTTTGGCCATATACCACACCACCCATGCCATCTTGGCATATAATGTCTTTCAACCAGTCGGTATTCGGGATTCAAACCACACAGTTCATGATGCAGATAACAGACACGTCAAATTAAAAAGAAACAATGTACATGTAACACATTTATAGACACATAACACCGAGTTTCAAACCTTTCCCCTCCCACACTGAGACCATTTCAAGACAGTCCCAAAATTCTTGTTTGAGAAGTACTGGTTTCACTTAAAACCAATTTCTGTCTTTTTTATAGCAATCTATGATAGTGGGGAACATGTTACACAGAAACAGCTGCACGTGGCCTCTAAGTTAAGTTTAGCTGAGTTAACGGAAGCTTTGTGTCTCTACCTCTCCGGAGAGAACGTAGACTCCTGCCCCGAGGGTGCTCCCCACCCCCAAGGCAATCAGGTCCAGGGTGGTCAGACAGCGGTTAAAGGTGGACTCCTCTCCCTCAGGCTCCAGGGGCTTTCTCCTGGAGAGGCTCCGAAAGAAGGAGTTCAATGCCTGACCGGCCATCTTCCTACTGGGGATACAGTGGTTAGGGGTTAGAAGAACACTGTTGGAGGTAGGAAGAGAAGTGGGGTGTTACAACATGACCAATGATTTTCGTCCGTCCCCTGTATTCACCCAGGTCACTGCTGTATATGAGAATGTGCTGTATGTTAATTTACCTGGGGGAAAAACAGTTAAATTATAATACTAAATACAAATAAAAAGAATAAGGAAAGGGAACAGTGAGAAGAGAGAGACAGGTAGAAAGAAAGAACGGTAAAGAGGAGGGGTGAATGAACAGTGAATGATTAAAACCTCTATGTGAATCATTTCTGACTACATGATGTTCAAGACCATTGATTTCTAGCGCTTCAAAAATTACAGGAAAAATAAAAACACTGAAATGCCATTTAAACCTGCCTGCCTCTATCACATGTCTATGTCCATGACATAAAAATCATAAAAATACCTCCTACCACATAAATCTCCTATTAATCTGCCCTAAACCTATACGTTACTGACAACACCATTCAATTACATATTGTTTTCTTCTAAAATAAAAAAAATATTTTATTTTAATTCAGAAAAAATTCAATGTTCCTTTGCCTTCTTACCTGTTTATGAATTTTTCCCTCCAAAGGTGTGCTGTGTTCAGGAAAGACAATTGTCAGGGTAGTAATTCCGTCCTTCAATATAATAATTTTATGCTTTATATATAACGTCCCTGATAGAAAATGCTGACGCTTATCATTTTTCACTGACGCCCACCAGCTCCACAACGCCCTAATCCGCTCAATGACTATGCCTTTAACATAGCTACTAATAATTAACCACTTTAGCACATGGGTAAAACTTCATTCAACAACTTCTCTCCATAGAATAAACCTAAATTAATCAAGGATGTAATAAGGAACATTGTACAGTAATTCATGTCATTAGTTTGTATTAGGTAATGTGTTAGGTAATGTTTAGGTAATGTATGGGGAATGGAATATCTAATTTCTATGTGTGAATTCAAAAGAATGGGTTCTCACCTTATCATTTAAGTTCCATGCTGTCATGTGTTCTTGTTGGAGCATTAAAAATCAGAGACATTCCATTCTGCTCTGTCTCTCTGTCTCTCCCTCTCTCTCTCTCTCTCTCTCACTCTCTCTCTGTCGCCTGGGTGTTATGTAGGGCCACCAGTTGCTCTTTCCTTACATTAGGACACAGGGACAGAAACAGAAGACAGGAAAATCTACCCATTATGGTATAGGTACATGTCACTACCAAGAAGGAAAATGTATTTTCCTGTATGCCAAAGCAGTGTCTTCTCATAACATAAATTCATAATAATCTGAATAAATGTAACCATCGCGATTTACCAGACAGCTCTTGGATTTGGTAATTTTTATGAAAATTATGTTACCGATAATGTGGCACAACCTTTGAAGCATTCCCAGCCCAGCATGCGATCCCTTTGTATAGTACTTTTGGCCATCAAGCGTATTTCAGATCAGGGTCAGAAAAATAAAAGAGACATTTAAATGGACTTCAGCAACCTAGAAGGCTACACATTTTTTTTTTTGTGCATCCCATATGAGCATGCAGAAATGTAGCATTTATTTTAGCTTTTTTTTTACCCATTTAAGATTGAATACAGCTATGCATGAAGCCATTAAGGCTGTTTGAATAATTCTGTTGAACTCTTGTCCCAAGACCACCTGTGCTCTAAAGCCACAATTAGACATTTCTGAGCTGACTTTATTGGATTTTACTATATCCATAACTCTGGTTCCCTGAAGGAAGGTTCAGGAATGACACACATGGGATACACAGTCTCACCCCGTGCACAACCTGAACAAATTATTCAATCATATCTTTCAAGGCCAATGAGGATTGGAGCAGGACTGAAAGTCCCGCCTTCCAGCAGCTAACATCACGACTCAGCTCCAACCATACTGATTCATTACTCCTTTTCACCGTGCTCCGGCAGCAAACCAGTGTCATAGCTCACCCCATCCTTCAAAGAACCAGGAGTATAGACACATTTAAAGCACGCTGTTAGCCTGTGACTTCCCTACAATGCATGATTATAGGACACACGACCCAAATGGTCTGTCTAACGTGGAACACACAGGCTACCCATTAACCCAGTCCCACCATGACATCAAGGCTCACAGGGTGTCTGAAAAATAGGCATCAGTAATGTCATTCAGCGGAGAATGAACAGCCATACTCCCAGAGCTTTTGATTTACCTAGCCCCAGCCAAAAGAATACCAAAAGAATGTCCTCAATATGGAAGCCATCTGGTCACTCAAATCTGCTTGTCTCAGAATGCTGCAGCTAGGATGGGAACTGCTGGCTACTAAACCGTAATTTCACCGCTGCAACATTCAGAAGACCCATTTATTACAATTTGTAAAGATTATATGAGGGAGAGTTGAGCCCATAGCCCTGACCTCAGAATTCCTCTGAATTATCTGCATAGTTATGCCCACATTACAACATACACTTTTCCAAAAGTGTCAAAACTCTTTATGGTTCATGGAAGAACCATTTTGGTTCCATGTAAAATCCTCTGTGGAAAGGGTTGTATAAAAGATAAAATAGGATTATGAATTAAACCAAAACAGGGTTCTTTTTCTCCTATGGGGACAGCCAAGGATTTTTTTTTTTTTTTAAATACGTAACATAAAAAGAGTACCTATTGCGGATCGTTGTACATTCCTCAGTTTCCCACAGCATTCCCTATAAGCGCCTGTTAAAATCAGTTCTCAGCAGTCTCTATGCAGCATTTGAGGCTGCTGACGAGGTAACCATTGTCTCCTATATGTTCATCTAGTTCCCAGTCAGCTCTCTGTATTCAACTCTCAGGTTAGCTTTCTATCAACAGCTGACTGTCAGCCCTCACTATCAACCCTGACAGATAACCTCACAATAATAACCCTGTGAAATGTCATTATCATCACTGTCAGCTTTGTAAGAAAGGAAATATCTGACAACAGGTGCTCGAAAGGATGTATACTCACCTTACATTGAAAGTTTGGTGCCGTCATAGCTTCAGTGAAGAGATTAATGGAATGCATCCTTCCCCCACGCGTTTCCATCACATTTCCATTGTTCGGATATTAAAATTCACAAGATTTCTATTCTACTCTTGACCTCTTGCTCTCTCTTACTTGTTCTCCCTATGTCATTTCCCTCTAGGGTTTCATAAGTCGGCTCATATAGGAAATCATTTTTTCATAAAGGAGAATGTATAGCTATCAAGTCACCTCGGACCTACTCCAGTGTACATACCTCCTCAACAGATCCACACTGGACAAGAGGTAGGCCTATTTATGTCTATCTTTCCCTCAAATAATTTACTTAAAAGTGACCCTCTTAGTCTATGACCTGCCCGCCAATCAGATCTACTTACCCCTACGAATCGCCATGCCTCCTACAGTCCGGCCCTGCCAACCTGCCCAGTGATCCGTGGCTGGTTCCAAACAATTCCTCCCACGGACCACTCCGAACTCCTTCCCTGACAATCTCATGGCATTTCAGGCTGTTGGGCCTTTTAAAGTGGGCCTTTAAATCAGGCCGATTCATTTGCCCCAAGGAGTCAATAAAGGAGCCTTCTCGCATCCAGGCACTGTTAGCATTCTGCAGCCGTGATCTGGCCACAATGACACAGCTAAACCGCTGAACGGTAATTTTTCCTCTGCGTCATTCAGGATCCCTATTTTACAATTTGCGAACAACATAATATGAGGG
Source organism: Esox lucius (assembly GCF_011004845.1). Classification (NCBI taxonomy): domain Eukaryota; kingdom Metazoa; phylum Chordata; class Actinopteri; order Esociformes; family Esocidae; genus Esox; species Esox lucius. The sequence goes on from NC_047572.1 coordinate 11,579,446, forward strand.
AGAGTTGAGCCCATAGCTCTGACCTCACAGTATCTCTGACATATCTGCAAGGTTTAACCATTGGTTTGTGGGATAGCCAACGGGTTGTTGTTCTTTCAGCACTTACACCGTTCCCCATAATCTCCCTTTAATATCAGTTCTCGGTCGACTCTCCTGTAATGTTTGAGCCTGGGGACGAGGTAACCTTTCTCTCTGTCAGCATCTCCCCTCCTCTAGTTCCCAGCAGGCTCTCTTGTAGCCAACTCTCAGGTTAGCTTTCTGTCAACAGCGGACTGGCAGCCGTCACTATCAAACCTGACAGATAGCCTGGCAAAATGGCCAGGTCAGATTTCCTTATTATCACGGTTAGCAAGATAATGACAAGCTAACTGATAGATAACAGAGAGCGAGGGAAAGAGAGAGAAAGAAAGGGGGGATATTAACACAGGGAGACATTGAGAGAGAGAGAGTAATACAAAGGACAAAGCAGCTTTTATGGCTTATAACTTTTGCCTGGCTACACACTTTTACTCTTTTGTAACTGTTTAGTTTTCTTCCCCCTAAGGCTCATCTCGTCTCCATCAAGCCAACACTTATCCCTCCTGGCGTCCACCTTCCGTCCTCCTCCATAGCCCATTCGTACCTGCTTCCCCGCCCCCCTGCCCAGGAACGGACGTCTGCACCTTTGACCAATCTCAGCTTGGCTCAGGCCTCCTACCCCAGGCCACTAATCTGTACATCTTAATTACATAGATAAGTGCTTCAGTGGCAGTAAAAATTTTCGTAAAGTTATACCACTGCAGCGTCACAGAACAGTCACCGCTCTCACACACATCCGCGCACGTACACACACACACACACACACACAGGTGCGCACGCGCTCTGCTTCTTTGAAACAGAGCAAAGAGATAAATAAAGCAGCGCATGCGGAAGCTGTGTTCCAAATTCTCCCCGTTGTCTAGGTAGTGCACTCGTTTTGAACTGAGCCCCATGGGGTATCAGTGGTTTAGGGTGACATGTTGGAAATAGCCGGGATGACATGTACACAGTGGGGTTTTAAGATGACCTGAAAAGTGTCAATATTACGGAAACAGACTCAAACATGAAAATGTGCACAACTTTGCACAAAATCCCTCTCACCCTCTGTCTCTCTCCTAATAGTTTGGGTGACAGATATAATGCTATACTGCAAAGTTAACAAATCCTTAGTTAAATAGATTATTTACCTTAAATGCAGTCTGCTCTTTTTTGTTGTTGTTGTTAATCCTGAGTGGTGTTGAAGGGAAAGTGATTGGTGCTGCCATATATACAAGGCCGGGTTGTGTGACCCTCCTACTCACTAGATTTTGTGACAAAGTAGCCTTTCTCAGTGGCTGCTGCGTCCCGACTCAGTTTGGCCCATAATGTTCTCATTATTAGACACAGGCACCTTCCCAAATGACACCCTATTCCCTATGGACCCCAGGCAAAAGGAGGGCACAGCATAGGGAGTAAGGGGTCAGTTGGAACCGAACCTAAGGGAAGGAACTGGGGACAAATCCTGTGGGTAATGTCAGAAATGCTTTTGTGCTTAACACTCTTACTTTTTAGGTTATCGGTTTGTGCCCACACACTGTGTCACACGAAGGCATTAATGTGATTGATAAAGAAGTAGGACTTTTGTTTTTTGGAATGTCTTGTGACTTCGAGATGGAGTTGAACAGGTTTAGGTGGGAGGAGAACTCATCTCGGAAAGACTGACAACTGATCAACTTAGTGTGTAATGCAGTTCAGAAGCAGTAGAGGGCAGTATACAACATTGGACTCATTGGTTCTCATAGACAATGTCCTTTTTTTCAAAACCTATTTGTATATTGGCTATCAATTATCATGTAGACAGTTACTTTTTGTTCTAAAACCTTGACAGTAATCCATGGCATGATTTCATGTTCTGCTCAGGCCAAAGAAAAGAAAAACAGACTCATATTTTCCATGGGCAGTTTGAAAGCTAAGAACTACACACTAACGTTAAAGCTTAGAACCTCCATTTTTTTCCTGGCTGTGGTTGTGGGACAACCTGAGTAGAGATGTAAATATAACATAAACTGGATTGAAACATTTCTTAAAAAGTTTAAAAATACCATGTCACTTTGGTGGGATATGGGGATCATTCTCTCCCCCCAAATCCCTCCCACTGTGTGCTCTAGTTGTGGGAGAAGGAAAGTCATAGTGATTTCGGGGGAAGCTCTGGCGGGGGAATACATCTCGGTAATTGGTTGGTATTACTGGCAGGGATCTCCTTACCCTGAGCCGTGATCTCTCCTTCTCCCCAACCCCTCTAACTCCCCCCAGGCCCAACTGCAGGATAAAACGACTGAAGCAACAAGTGAAATCTGTTCTACCATTGAAATTATATTGAATTCTGCTGATTGTTGCCCTACCAGAAGAAACATAATGTCCAAACATAGTCCAAATCTGAGACCACTGAGTGATTCTGAGGTGACAAATGGCATGGAATGTATAGAGAACTAACTAATAAATGATTGGCAATATAGGGTACAAGAAAGGAAGGGTATTCACCTATGAAAAATTATGTAAACGCTGCTACAATGACAACACTGTTTCCAAATAAGTTGTGACGCTGTGTAAAATGCAAATAAAAACAGAATGCAATGATGTGCAGATCATTTATTCCTATATTTAATTCAAACTAGTACAGAGACCACATATCAAATGATGAAACTGAGAATTTTTTTTGGGAAAAATACATGCCCATTCTGAATTTGATGCCAGCAACATGTTTCAAAAAGATGTGACAGTGACATCTTTACTACTATGTTGCATCCCCTCTTCCTTTAACAATACTCAGTAATTTTGAAAGTGAGATGTATTCCCATTCATGCTTGATATTGGATTTCAGCTACTCAACAGTTTGGGGTCTCCTTAGTCTTATTTTTTGTTTCATAATGCGCCAAATGTTTTTAATGACAGGTCTGGACTGCAAGCAGGCCAGTTTAGCACCTAGACTCTTTTACTATGGAGCCCTGCTGCTGTAATACGTGCAGAATGTAGTTTGGCATTGTCTTGCTAAAATAATCAAGTAATTCCCTTAAAAATACATTGTCTGGCAGCATATGTTGCTACAAAATCTGTATATATTGTTCAGCATTGATGGTGCCTTCACAGATGTGCAAGTCACCTATGCCACTGTGCACCGATAAGAAGCCAGATGGTGCCTCTCCTCTTTAATCCGGAAGATACTGTGTCCATGATTCCCGATTTTTCAGACCACAGGACAGTTTTCCATTTCGCCTCAGTCCATCTTAAATGAGCTTGGGCCCAGCAATGGCGGCGGTGGTTCTGGATCTTGTTCATGTATGGTTTCCTCTTTGCATGGTAGAGTTTTAACAAACATTTGTGGAGGCAGCAATGTCCCGTGTTCACAGACAATGGTTTTCGGGATTGTTCCTGAGCCAATGCAGTGATTTCCTCTACAGAATCGTTTCTGTTTTTAATGCAGTGTCACCTGAAGACTTGAAGATCACAGCCATCCAAAATCGGTTTTCGGTCTTGTCCCTTGCATACATTCTGGATTCTGTGAATCTTTTAATGATATTATGTACCGTAGATCATGAGATTCCAAAACTCTTTGTAATTTTACATTGAGAAACATTATTCCTAAATATTTGCACTATTTGCTTGCGCAGTCTTTCACAGAGTGGTGAACCCCTCCCCATCTTTACTTCTGAAAGACTCATCCTCTCTGGGATGCTCTTTTTATGACCAATAATGATACTAACCGGTTGCCAATTAAACTAATTAGTTGTGAGATGTTCCACCATTTTTTTTTTTACCATTGCACAACCTTCCCACTCTTTTGTTGCCCCTTTACCAGCTTTTTTGAAACATGTTGCTGGCATCAAATTCAAAGTGGGCATATATTTTTCAAGAAACAATTACATTTCTCAGTTTCAACATTTGATATGTTGTCTTTGTACTATTTGCTATTGAATAAAGGGCTTAAATGATTTGCACATACAGAGGGTATGGAAAGTCACTTTAAGCTGGGAAAAGTCACACACAGTAACTAACAATATGCATGTGAACGAGAAAACTCTCTCTCGAACCTCTCTCTCTGTGTTTGTCTCTTCTGAACCCCTATTTTCATTCTATATCTCTGTTCTGAACCTCTCTCTGTATCTCTAAATATCTGCCTCTTGAAACTCTCTCTCCCCAGCCTCTCTGTGTATGTCTATGTCTCTCTCTCCCCTGGCATGCTGTGTATCTATATGTCTCTCGTTTCTGCCTCTGTGTGTCTCCCTGGCTTGCTGTGTGTCTATCTCTCTTTTTTCCCTGGCTTTCTGTGTGTCTATATATGTCTCTCCTCTGCCTCTCTGTCTTTATATCTTTCGCTCCTGAACCTCTCTCTTTGTATATCTCACTTCCTGAACACACTCTCTTTCTCTTCATTCTAGCCTTACATTCCCCACCCTCTTACCGGAATGACCTCCTCGACAGCCAGCCGAGACAGAAATAGACCAGTCACAGTCTCTCACGTTGCCTGCATGGCATGCTCTGCTACTACAGAGTCACAAACCGACAGCCCTCACAGCTCAGACGCCCAGATCAAATGATCTCTGATCAAATGATCAGAGAACAGGACTAGTCGAAAACATGAGAGATTCCTTTCGGTTGGTTGTCGAAGGCCTTATGCTCGTTGTTTAATGTTGGACTATTCTAAATGTACTATAGCAATGTAAAATAGAACTGTAAATTACATGGGTGTTTACTCTCAAAACGGTTGCATACTTCGCTTTACATGACTGTTCGGGTGCAACACACCTTGAGCCCAACAACTACTCAAAACCAAAATGACAGAAAACCAGCCCAACATTTGTTGGTGCACAATATTGACTATTTTACAAGTGAACCCACCCCCTCCGGGAGCAAAACTTAAGATGCGGTATATACCAAGGCCGTAATCACAACACACATCCCCCCCAATATTCAGATATGCTCAAAATGTCCCCCCCAATATATTGATATATAACATTTTAATAAAAATGGGCTATGCTATGACAGGCAACCATGCACCGCCGTCCAAAAATAATTATTAGCAAATTTAAACATAATCATAACTAAACTTAACATATTGTGGTTATTATTACTATCAGTTCTAGTTTTGTGATTTACTGCAGTTTGGTGTGTGGTTTGTCCAAGTGCTGTTGCCGTACCCCAGCCGTCTGTCGATTGCTGTTGCTAGGTACAATCCATGACGAACACTGTACTCTATTACTTTCAAATGTATTAAAAAATTGAAAACTAAAATGTAATGTCAGTGTTACGTATATCTTCCTGTCAATTGTGATAGTTTTAACATCAACATGTCATTTTGCGCTGGAACTGAAATTGTGGAAATAAATAATAGTTTGCTAAGAAGCATCAGTAATTGCATGGAGTGTAAACAAAGGTTTTGGGTGAAAATGGGCCGATTTGTGATTGCTAATCAATCAACCATCACAATGGTGCTCATGTGCGAATTCAACTAACGTTAATGTCTTACGTTAATGATTTTGTTAGAAATGTCAGAAAGCCCACACGAAGTCTGAGTAAAGTGTCAATCATTTATGTTGCGCTGCAGGTGTTATTTGTGCAGACAGTAGTCGTTTCCATTGATTGCATATTTGTTTAATGTACTGTAAAGCTGTATTTGCTTATGATAAATCTAATTATTAGTATTTGTTTGATTAAAGTGCAAGCAGTTTTATTAGTCAGCTTTCATTCACAGTGAGTGTCATCATGAACAAGAGGAAGGGTGGCAGTGACATTCATCAGTTTTTTGGGCAGCCTCAGAAAAGTTGACAGCAGTGAGAAAATGTGTAGCAATCAGATGATAGTCAATGTTTATTTTAAAATAATCATTGCCATTCTGATCAGAAATGGTTAGTAATCCATTCCTGAACATCATGGCAAGAAACTTGTTTACTGATATTTCTTTCATGTTCACTCTGGTGCGTTCAGAGTAAAGAAAGAGGGGGAGAGAGAGAGGGTATGAGGATGCCAACAGGACAGGGAGAACAGGTGACATGGAGGTGAGTGATATTGGCATGTGTTGTTCCGACAACATCATAATTAATGTTGTCTGTACCACTAAGGTTAGGTTTAGGCAAAGGTGTCTCTGAGGTTAGGTTTAGGTCAAAGGGTGGGGGGCAGGGGAATATTCTGTCTTTGGACTGAGGTAACCAAATAACTACAGGACAGTTGATGTTCCTGGAGAAACATTAATTATGATGTTTTAGGAACAATACCAACATTGTGATATCAGATAGTGTAAATAATCATGGTTAAGAGTCTAATAAATATTTTAAGGATGTTTTTTTGGCGGGGGGGGGGGGCAGACTCCTGGCTGATTTGGTCCCCCCCAATGTTGACTCCATGGCTACGGCCTTGGTATATACGCATGTGGAGCCACGGATTCTACCGTAGCTGATGTCTGACTGTGATAACAGAAAGAAACACACGATATAGCATATAAAGACAGAAATGGTGCGGCCGCGATGAAGTTCAGAAGTAGCCCAAAAACCCGCCACAATTAATTTTCACCCGCCACATTGTTCGATAAGTACCCCAAATGTGCATGAGAATCTCGGATATGTCAACACTGAGCAGGATGGACGGCCGGTATCAGTCGTATGTAAAGTCACATTTCTGCATAGATAGCCTACTCCACGTGTCATTTGTCGCCATAAAACCTAGTGACCTAATGTCTTCTCGCAAACACCATTCGTTCATTTAATTAAGGATTTTAGATTCACTTCAAATATTGGAGGTTTTCTGATTCCCCACTAAGACCCTACGTTAAAAAAAAACTGATAATCAGCTCTGACTTTGCGGTTTTAGCAATTCAAGACGCAAGCAGAAATATCGTCTGAATAAGCAAAAACCAATTGCAAAGGATGTGTGTTGAAATAGCCTAAGACATACAATGGACTGCTAGCGTTGGGGCTTCCTGAAAAAAACTAAACACATTGTTAATATCTTCTTTTACTGTAACATCATATTTATCCAGCCTGACGGACCTTGTTTGAAAGGGAAACTATTGGACGCGCGGCCGGTGAGCGCCGCAGTTATTACGTCAGCTTGCGGGGTGCAGGCAATGAGACAGCTGGAAGTTCTACACCATCCGGTAGACTCAACCGAGACAGCAGGACGTCAGAGCAACACTGCGACTGGGGTCGTTTTGGATCAAATTAAACAAGAGGTGAGGTTTTCCCTTTCTGTTGTAAGTTTTCCATATGGTCAAATGCGGAGAAATAGCCAATAGGCATCGATGTTGTTAATGAAAGTAATGTAGAATAACGGACTTAGTGTACTGTAGCCTATAAATAGCCAAAGAACAAGTCTTATTGCAGATATGTGATATGAGAAAAAGAGCGAAGTTTAAAGAAAAGGGATTGAGAGGAAATGGATTGGAAAACGTTCATAAGAACTGAATGGAGAATAGGCATGAGTCATACTTATCAAACACGATAAGTTATGCTTTCTGGATGTCGTCTTGGTGTAGGTGATTGAAAGGGCGTGGTCCTAGACTGTGGCTGTAGCACATCTTTGTAAAGGTGAAACTGTTTGAAAATCCTCCAAATTACTGCATGCAGACTAATTTGTCATCGCTAATTGCTGTGGTCTGCAAATTATCGGAATAACTAAATTGTTCTTTTACATCATTAGAACTTTCGCAGTTTACCAGCTACACTATTTGGGCAACTCGAAACAATCTCCATTCAAATACCGTTTTCTGTATTTCTGGGCTCAATGTTGCCATGCAATTGTACAAAACAGTTCAACCAGAGCAAGTTCAACAAAACTTACATTTGTAAAATAACACATTTTATTTATTATGCTTGTTTCCTCCATGTCCCCAGCTACTAAAGCTACCTCCTGTTCTGAAAGGGAACACTGTAACTGCAGTAAAAGAGCAGACATACTTTTTTCATGTGGAAAACGTGGTTATACTTTATGCATAGGCCTCAAGCCAACATACTGCATTTTCCGCCAACGTGTCTTCATCTGGAGTAGGTCAAGTGGCCTCCTTTTTTCCGTAGGTTTCCGCTTCCTGTGGAATCTTTCTGTGATTATTTTAATGTAAGCTGCCTCACAGAGCACCATGTATTGCATTTCTTCAACTCAGCATTATTTGTCCGCCTGTAGGAAATAATTGAAAGCCCAACAGTGACTAAATTTGAAAAACGCATTCTGATTTCTTATGCTGTCTTCTCTGGTCCAGGTTGTGGGGATAGTGTTTGTGCTATAAGAGCAGAAACCTGACCACCACCATTCGATAACACATGAAGTAGATTTCCCTGAATCTATAGCCTCTCTCGAGTCATCCAGCCATGCATGTTTATCAAGACCATAACATGTTCATCTCATCTGGAACAGGATATTAGCATGTCTTTCTATTCTCATGTCAGCTTTACATGTCTTGCAGATTCATTGTTTCCTGTTTCAATCCTTGAGATTGAAGACCAAATATAGGAATGGTAAGTTATTATTATAGTCATTTGTCTTCGCCATTCTCAGTGCAATGTTTGCTGCAATACTGGCCAACCATATGGATACACATACACATTCCATAATGACTACTATAATAGTGTGGACAGGAGAGGGGTCAGGTGAGAGTCATTTCATTGACTAGGGCCAGTCATCAGCTAAAGAGCATCTGTGTGTTGTAATGACTATGGTATAAGATGTCAGTCTTCTCTGGAGCTACACTGAAATGCCATCAACAGACAAAGAGAGTTCTGGAATGCCTATGGCAGACCCATGTCTCCATTTGATACCAGGCCTAAGACTGACAGTTTTCACTCACGAACGTTCCGGAAGGCAAATCAATGAAACCCGATTTCCAAAGATGGTCCTGCAGCCAGAATATCGGATATCAAACCTCTGTCATGGTTCTGTAGATTTAAAGTGGGGTTTTGGGTTGGACTCCTGTACATGAACCCTGCCCTCAACCGTCCTTGCTGCATTGCCTTGGCAAGACAATCACAAAATGTACAGCACACAGACAGGCTAGCAGCACAGGAGGTGCAGTGCCTGAATGGAAGTGGCTGGAAGCCAAGCACTAATGCACGTTTCATAATCAAAACCGTCGGCTTAAATAATTCACTGGTTGCACCTGAAGATATGTCATTTTTCAACAGCGTGTTTAACATCATTTGTTGCTGGCTGCAAAGTTTTTTTCAGTTTTGGCAGCCGTCTCTATGGGCCTCTTGTTTTGATCCTGTTGCTATGGGGTTTGAGAGTCAGGCGGCAGCTGTCCCGAGGAGTGATGGTCTCTGGTCGAGTCGTTCTTGTAGGGCTGCATCTGAGCATGTGCAGCTGCTTGCTTGGCCGACTCTCTTGGCTGCCTGGGTGGGAGACATTGTTTGCGCGCCACGTTCGGCGCAGGAGCTGTCTCCAACCAGGCCGATACGTGGATATCTTTAAGAAGGGGAAGTCATAGAGGCAGATCAGTCTTTAAGGCAGAGAGTAGCTACCATCCTAAAAAGGGCGCGCTCTGGCATCGTCTGTTACGGCATTTAAACATGACTGGGCTGAAGTGTTTTATTGATGTGCCCTTTTTGTACTGCATTTTATTGTATTGTTACTGTTGGTTAGGGGGGACGGCTGGTCTGAAACAGTGTCAGAAAGAGTGCCCTGAAACAGTTCACAAGTTCTGTTTGTGTAACCTGACACCCAGTTCCTCCCTCCCTACCTCACACAAACACACACAAAGCTGTTCCGAAGGGGGGTGGCTGTAGTCAGCTATAGGGGCCGACAGGTGTCAGCTGCCTGCATGTGAAGCCGTCCACCCGGACCTCAGAGACTGTGGCTACACCCCTCCTGCCTGCCCCTCCTACCACATACATGATTCCATGCAAGCCGCTCTCATCCGTCAGTTTGCAAAGAATGCTGTGCGAGGCCCAGAGAAACTACAGGCTTCTCTTTCATTCTCCAAGGCCCATCTTATACTCGTCTTATTGTCCCCAGGACAAGGTGCAGCTGTGTCATGCATGTGTCGTGCCATTTATATTTTTGTTCAGTTGTTGATATACTATACAATGTACTGGAACAAATCACATGGGGGTGTAGGTGTTTGTTTGGTGAGACTCCAATGGGGGCAGGACCTCTCCCAGTCCTCCTTGGCTTGGTAAAGTAGTCCCCTGGGGTGATGGGCGTACATCCATTCAAAAGGAGATACCTCAGACACCACAACCTTTTCCAACATGCTCTTCAGAGTTTTGTTAACCACTCCACTAGCCCATAGGTTTGAGGGAGAACTGAGGTCCACTGGACATCAAGGGGGCTCCCTGTTCTGTCAGAGTCTCCTGCGCTATCAAAAGGAACATCTCCTTTTTCAATGTTTTCGGAACTCATAGTTCCTAGGAGTATAGCCTCTAGGTATCGCGAAGCGTAGTCTACAATGACAACATTATATTGGAATCTTTTAGCTGCCTTTACCAAAGGACCCACCAGATACATTCCGATCCACTGGAATGAGGTCGTGATGATGGGTAGATGGATCAAGGGGCTCCGGTAGTGGGGTTGGGGGGGAATGCTGACATTCCGGACAGGGCTTGCAATCATTTTACACAGCAGTCATTATCCCTGGCCAAAATAACTTCTTTAGTATTCTTTCTTTCATTTCTTCCTAGGCAAGGTGTAGCTTGGTGGAGATGTGATCCCTAAGCACCAACAACTTCTAGAATTTCCCTTTCCAGCTTAATGATCTGGTATAGCAGCGTTTTTGTTTACTGCAGAGGGGGGGTAGGTAGGAGGTAGGTCAAGGGAACCTCTTCCTCAATGGGGTTTTTGTCTTCGAGGACCAGGGCATTGGCACAGCCGTACTGGATGATGTGTCTGATGTTGGATTTGCCAGTAAGACTTGGACAAGGGTACAGTGCACTTTACAGGTCAACTTGAAACATAACCAATGTTATTACTGGTTTCCTTGGGGCCGGAGTTCCTCATCTCCTCATCCAGAGTCTGGAATGCAGGGGACAGTCCCTCCCTAAGAGGATGGGAAAACACAGGTTCGGTACTAGGCCCACTTCCATCTGACACTGTCCGTTCTGTGTAGAGATTGTCACTTCGGCGCCGGGGTATTCCTTGGTGTCCCCAAGGATGCCCAACACCCGGATTGGATTTTCTCAATTCACCAGGTGAGGGCAGTCTAGCGTGACCTTGCTGCCTCTGTCTAGCATAGCCTTCTTTCATTTCCCCTCAACCTGGGCTGTTACCACAATGGCTTGGTTGACCTCTTCTCCAAAGCAGCCAGTCAGCAGGCTGCAAGGTTTCCTCCCCCAAGCATCCAATCCCTCAGTTAGCTTGGGCTCATCCTAGCTGGGGACATTGTCGGCACAGGTGGCTTACCTCATGGTAGCGGAAACAGCGTCGCCTCTCGATGTGGGGGAGGTCCTGTGGGGGCTCACGTCTGTGGAACATTTCAGTTGAAATGTTTGTTGCACTCGTGTTCCTCCCCTTCCACGGGCCCTGGCCTCTCCCCTCTTCATAGGCTGTCTATTGCCCCCAGTAGCCAGTCACATGTCTGGGGGCTTCTCTGGCCCACAACTTTCTTTGAGTCAGACAGCAGGGTCTCTGGGTAGCGGTACAGAACAAGACACTGCTTGCTGGGCGGTGGCCTGATCCTGCAGGAGCCGGTCTGTCCCGGTACGGATCAGATCATACATTTTTAGATTCAAAATTCGATTAAAATTTGTCACTGAACAGTACAAGTACAGTGCAACGAAATGCAGTTTGCATCTAACCAGAAGTGCAAATAGAGGAGGGCAGAAAATGTACAAGTATTTAAAAGTATTAAGTATATGTATATTACCAGGGGAATGTGTAGTTGTGCAATGAAGGCAAATAGAGGTTGGCAGAAAGTTTACGGTATTAGGTATAGTGTATGTTACAAATGGGATAATAGTTGTTCGGGTACCAACGGAAATTTCAAAATGGCATTCAAGATGTGCAAACGAGGCAAATGAAGGAGTGATGTATTTAGTTAGCACATGCACCCGGGATGCAGAGATAGCAGCAGTGAGGTGCCGAGGTAGACATGCGTGTGTAACAACTGTAAGAATGCAGGCACAATGGCAATTCTAAATGTGCAAAAAGGCAAATTGAATGTACAAGCTGGATGTACAACTGAAATGCAGGGATAGCATTGGTGAGGTTTCTGAGGTAGACACGTACCTGTAACAACAGAACACTTCCATTATCAGGCTTTGCAAGGCAGTGTCAGAGTAGTACAAGGGAGTAGTGCAACAAGGTCCCTGAGTGGCGGGAGGGAGGGGGGGGGGTGAGTGATGGGTCACAGAGTTCTCTAGGTCACAGAGTTAAGCAGGGATATGGTACATGTGAAGAAACTGTTCCTGAGCCTGCTGGTGCGAGACCGAAGAGACATGTACTGCCTACCTGATGGTAGGAGGGCAAAGTGTTTGTGGCATGGATGTGAAGGGTCCCAGATGATCCTGTGTGACCTGCACAGACACCACTTGCGCTGGAGGTTGAGGATGGCAGGATGTTGGGCACCAGTGATGTGCTGGGTGGTTTTCACCACCTGTTGCAGGGCCTTCTGGTCGGCTATAGAGCAGCTGCTAACCACACTGTGGCGCAGTTTGTCAGGCTGTGTAGGGGTAAAGTTCAAGGATCTTGGTGGACAGGAGGGCTCAGCTGGCTGTAGACTCAGCTGGCTGGGATGCCCATTCATGGCTTAGATATTTGGCTGCAGCTACATTATCTAGATCCAGACAGATATCATGTTCCATACCAATTAAAAAAGGAGCTGTAAGTCCCGCCCACTGCTCTCTGGGCCACTCAAGTCGTAAGGGTGCCAGTCCTTTCAAAGGCCTCCATGTCGTCATCCTATTGTCATTTTCAGAATGTCGTTGCTAGTTCGGTACGCGTCACTCCTGTCTGAGGATCTTTCCTGAACCCGGCGTGTCGGCTAGATAGAGTCCAGATCTCCTCCCAGAGAAGATCATTCCCGCATTTCTATTCCTCCAATAGGGCCGGCTCTAAAAACCTCAGTCCAATATCCGGGGATAAGCAAAAGGGTTCCTTCTTCAGGGACTCAACAAAACCAAACAAAACGAGCCTTCAAGACATAACACAAAATGTAGGTTAAGAAAATACTTGGTTTCTTAACTCAACACACTATCAGCAACACTGCCATGCTTAGCAGTCCACTTACACCCATTTCTCCCATATTAGAGTGTTATCTGGGTCCCTGACCAATTAGGCAACAACCTGCAGGTGTCCGGGGCTGATCAGCCCCAGGTGTGTTTGCCTGGGGACAGGGAAAGGTGGCCAGTAGATCCAGGCTTTGTCTCCATCTGGTGGACATGTAGCGCCCCTCCACTGTGACATTGCTCCAAATGTCAGAGTACAAATGAACTGTATGTCCCTGTGTGTTATGCACTCACAGCGCATATCCCGTTATTGAAATGTTCACCACCCGTTGCACGTAACTGTATACCGTATTTGTGTAGATAGTTTATATTCTCTCTATATATGTGGTCTGCCACTAGCAATACCAGTTTAAATGTCAGTATATAAAGATACTTAGCAATGAAAGGGGAGTCTGATTCTGATGAAGTAAATGGAAGGAAATTAAACTGGAAAATGTCCTAATTGGTTCCAGGTGTTCCGCGGCACAATAACCGATGCGCCAGACTTTGATCCCAGCGTGGATGCTGAGACTCTCTACAATGCTATGAAAGGCATCGGTGAGTGACAGGGTACTCTGCATCCTACATGGCACCCTATTCCCTATGCAGTGAACTTACTTTTGACCAGAGCCCATAGGGTGCACTAGTCCGTAGAATGCTTGTTGGCATTCCTTCTCTAGGGCAGGGGAGCACAACTGTCAACACTATTTACAGTGTCAGAACTGCTGATGCAGGTTTGAAGCTAAAATGTTACTGATGAGCTTTCTCTGTTCTCTGCAGGCAGCGACAAGGAAGCCATCTTGGATTTGGTCACAGGCAGAAGCAATGCTCAGAGACAGGAAATTGTAAAGGCGTACAAGTCTAGCTATGGGAAGGTACAGGAACATCACCATCATCATCACCATCAACACACATCAATTCATCAATCATCCTGTTTCTGTGCCTTTCCAGAGCTGGACCTGGATTGCGTACAAAATACACAGCCTCTTTAGTTTAGTACAATAATGTGTCAGTTTATATTACAGGTGAGTATCAGCTTGTCCAGTCTAGACATTACATAACAGAGCCTTCTACATATGATGTCACACACCACACAGGGAACTGCATAGCAGAGGAGGCAGATGGCCTTGTTATCTAAGAGAATTCCCAAGCCGACAAGGTGAAAAATGTGTTGCTCTGTCCTTGAGCAAGGAAGTTAACCCTAATGGTTCAGGATCACCTCACCAATAATGATTGATATCCTGGCTGTGGGAAAAAAACACTAGAAATTGGAGAATTATGAGCACCCAACTAATTATCAATCGTGTTCATCCAGGCAATTCATAGCTCAGTTTAAAAACACCATTTGCATTGAGCATTTTACTGTTAACTTACATTAGTGACTAAATATATTTTCATGAGACTATGCATGACACTGTAACTTAATAGCGGATATTTTCTTTTTCCAGGACCTGATAGATGACCTGAAGTATGAGCTAACAGGGAAGTTTGAACGCCTCATAGTCAGTTTGATGAGACCCCAGGCCTACCATGATGCCAAAGAGATCCACGACGCCTTAAAAGTACAATACCTGCACAAATAGAAGGATTTGTTAGAATTTATTATATGTAGCAGAGTTCCACCGTCCCAAGAAAGATATTAGCAATGTAGGACTAGTAGAGATCTACCATGCCGTTAAAGTAAGATATTATAAGTAAGAAATGTACCATGAAAGTTAAGTAAGAAACTAGTAATGTAGTACATATTCACTAGGCCATACTACATTGTTGTAAATTTATTTGATCATCCAGTTATTGCAGACATTTTATTTAAATGCTACATATGCAAATGGGTTATATTCAAAGTTTTAAAAGGGTTTTTGAAGTTTTTTATTTCAGCTATAAAATGTCAGAATTGGTTTCCCAAACAAAAGTCGTGTCAACCCCAATACAAACAGAACACATAACAGTTCACATAATAACTGAGACTTGCTGTTGCTGTAAGACTATTTCCCTGCTTTAAATTCAGATACAGCTAAGGAAGTGAGGAAGGGAGGACAGGTAGTGAGACTATGAAGATCCCACAAAGCCCTTATGTTGTATGTTAGCATTGGATGGATATGCTAACGCTAAGGTTTGTTTATTTGTAAGGGGGCAGGAACAGATGAGAAATGCCTTATTGAAGTCCTGGCGTCCAGAAACAACCAACAAATCCACGCCCTAGTCGCAGCGTACAAAGATGGTAAAACCTGCAGACCCATCAAACTGTCATTATTGATCTTGAGCACCAAAATACAATCACAATGAATGGACAGATCAGTCTATGGGACAGATCAAGCCACAATATCATATATCATGATTAAAGGTGGCACAGTGAGCCACAAATGACAGACCCAAGAATACTCACCAGTTATCGCAGGCCTTTCGGTGTTATTGTTTATGAAAATGAGTCGTGTATACGTTTTAATTAATATGGTTAATTGTTACAGTCATATTTATATGACCCTGCTTCATTACAGCAACTCCCAGTGGACTCGGGACAGTTGTGATACATATGTGTGTCCTGGTTTTTAACACACTCAACCAGAAAGCTTAAACTGGAATCCCTACGTGCCATAGAGCATGCATTCTCCAGCCCATCTACCTACTAGCAGTTGGTAGAGTAGGACAAGGCAAGGTCACCATATTTGAAACTGTTCCTGGTTCTTTTATTAATTTCAGTGTTTTTTTTCTGTCTACAGCGTACGGCTCAGACCTTGAAGAGGACATTATTGGAGACACTTCAGGGCACTTTAAAAAGATGCTCATTGTTTTACTGCAGGTCAGTTGACATAGTTCCACAGCATGGGCTTATCACCAGCTCAAAGGTTTGGAAACGGGAGAAATTATTAGTCTAACTGATTTCACGATTTGGAATGTTGCTGAATCACAAGCTTGTTGTTTGGTTTAGTTTGACTTTGTATCCAGTCTGGTAATCAATGTGAGAAGTTGTTGTCCTTGCCGAGGCAATCGTGTAGCTGTGTAGTCAGACTGTGTGTTGTTCCAGGGAACCAGAGATGATCCAGGATTGGTATATCCTGAGCTTGTGGAGGAAGATGCTCAGGTAAATGTTGAAAGCAAAAGTAGAGAATGTATTTACCACAAACAGCAAACGCTCCTAAACCTGTTCCTATTGACCTTATCCCCTCCCACCTGGCCCTCACCGTCACTGTTCCACTCGTTCAGGCTCTGTATGACGCCGGAGAGGCACAGTGGGGAACCGAGGAGTCCATATTCATTATGCTGCTGGGAAACCGCAGTGTTACCCACCTCCGGATGGGTGAGTAAAACAAGGCCATGACACAACAGCGGTGTATTCACACCGCTGATTCGGTTTCAAGCTTTAGTTGCAACTTAAAACAAGAGAGAAATTCTGGTCATGTAACACCCCGTGTCGTTCCCATGCCTCCGTTTTAAGAAATGCCAACGTAATCGCCGCATTGAACACACCCCTGGCGAATGTCCAGATGATTATGAGAACAGCACGACCTGACCAGGACACTTATCCCAAATGGCACCCTTACGACTTGAGAACAACTGGCCTTGGTCAGAAGTAGCCCACAACACAGGGAATAGGGTGTCAGTTGGAACGCTGCCGGGATCATGTCAGTACGATGGCATCTACTAGTGGGAATTAGTAATAGCTTCTCACACCCACAGTATACAGGGATGACGTCGTGTCAGGTTCCTCGGTTACGTGTCCGAGCATTCACTCTCCGATCTCAGCTTTTCCCCTGGGATTCTAGACCAGGGAATGACTTGTGTCTTTCCTCTACATCTCGTAGTGTTCGACAAGTACCAGGAGATAGCAGAGAAGGCCATCGAGGACAGTATCAAGAGTGAGCTGTCCGGGGACTTTGAGAGGCTCATGCTGGCCATAGGTATGTGTTGACTGACGCCCATAGCGCATGTAAAAACCCTTCGCCCGGTTGAACCAAATTGCAGTTGAACCCTGTAGAGTTCAGTGGCTCTAAGCTGCCAGGAGATCTTATCTATTCTTGTTGGTCTTGCTGTCCCTCCACAGTCCAGTGCATCAGGAGCGTACCCATGTATTTTGCCAAGCGTCTCTACAAGTCTATGAAGGTACGTCTCCATCATCCAGAGAGCTTTCTGTACCGGCTGAATTCCTATCAGCCCTGCTAATCGACAATGTCTCCCTCCCTCCCTCGGCCCTCCATCCATCCAGGGTCTAGGCACCCAGGACAACACTCTGATCAGGATCATGATCTGTCGTTCTGAGATCGACATGCTGGATATCCGGGAGTGCTTCCGTATGGGCTATGAAAAGTCCCTGTACAACATGATCAAGGTGACCTATTTGATCTTAAAGGCTGTAAACATCTCACAGTGCCTCTTTTTTAAAATCTCCCCGCATTCTTTGTAGTCCACCTTCCTGGTGACTAAGATAAGAGGGATATGGCTCCATGCTCACTATGTATCTCCTTGTCTATCTGCCTAGCCGTTTCCTGTCTTTTTACATGCGATCTTAATGTTTCGGTCTGTTCCTTTGACCCAACAGGAAGACACATCAGGAGATTACAAAAGGACTCTGCTCGCCCTGTGCGGAGGAGACGATGAGTAGGTCACTGAGCGTTATTATTGTGCGTTGCAGAATTCCATTTGCACCACCTGGGGGCAATAGTGCACCAACCGTTTTCATTCAGTCAGTTAAGGAAACCTTTTCTGTTAAAAGCAGAGGAACCGAAATCCAAATCTTCCCTAAAAGGGACGTATTTAGAAATTCTGACATAATCTAAGGATGAGTCAAAGGAGAAGCCCCCACATACCTCTGAGCAGGCAAGTCGGAAGTGTTATAATACGGTTTGAAGACTGTGTCCCAAAATTCGCCCTATTCCAAATAGGTTACACTGCACTGCACTGGGTCATGGTTTAGAGTAGTGCACTATGTAAGGAATAGGGTGCCATTTGTCCTACTTCAGTTTAGGCAACTATTACTATGAGAACAGCCAGAGTTGTCGTAGAAGATGATATCATATTGAAAGTGTCAGGTATCAGAATAGAACATCTTATCTAGGAAACTACCCAAGCTTTTTTTTTTTTTAGATAACGTGAACTGGTTCTCTTTGGGTGTGACGGTTGTGTCAGGGAATTTTGGTTTTGTGGTTGTGTGTTAAGTTGTTTTTGCTTATTTTGTTATTAGAGCTATTTTTTTTTTTACGTCCTCAAAAAGTGCATCTCGTATGAGCTGATAAGACTGTGTTCATGACCCAGCGAGTTACATATTTAGACTCATTGTCATCTAATTGTTCGTTGCAGCCTAGCGGGAGAGTTCTTCCCAGAGGCTGCTCAGCTGGCCTACAAGATGTGGGAAATTAGCTCCATGACCAAAGTTCAGGTGGGAACCCTGGACCCTTCTGCTCTCCATCTGTTCCTTACACTGTCTGCATCCCAAATGGCACCCTACTCCATATTTACCCTGTCCACTACCTATAGAAGGAACACAATGTCATGTGGAAGGATGATGTAGTGACTAAGGTGCCATTTCAGATTTGCTCATAGTAACTGCGTAGCACGCATGCTAGCTGTGGCATTGGCATGCATCACATTAACTTATCCCTTTAAAGATGCTATCAGTGAGTTCTGGCCACTGGTTGTGAAAGTGGGACTGTTGAGTCGAAAATGGTCCCCGAAAACGGTGTACTGTGTCATGTATTTTCCGTCATAATCAAAACCACTTACCAATGGAATTTCATGGCTATCCGAGGTTTAATAACGATCTTATGCACGGAGTTGTCATTTTCAAATGTCCCAGAATGCGTCTTTATCTGATGCTGATAAATCACCAGATGCCTTTCCTTCCTCTCTATGGACACAAATGAGAGGGCTAACATATAGCCAGTTCCTGTTACAAGAGACACAAATAAGCAGGCACAACTATACACACACTGACTCTGGGATGATCTCATTGATGATCTCACCTCCTGACGGTGACAGGAAATAGGTTCATATTTTATTTCCATGACAGTGCTCAGACTGTGCTGCACATCTTTCCCTTTCGGCTGTTCTAACTCGTAACTTTTAGCCTAACCCTAACGTTCCCGAAGGAGAGTTACCCCATGACTGCCCCGCTTTGCTTCTGCGCGACTGTGTGTTCGTGTGCGCGTGTGTACATTATCCGCTTCTCCCTCTCATCTGTTCTCTTCTACAGCTCAGACCGACCATTCGTCCTGCCAGTGAATTTGACCCGGCTGATGATGCCCAGAACCTGAGGAAAGCCATGAAGGGCTTCGGTACGGCCGCCAACCCCGCTGATGTTATAACATGTTATAACATGCTACATACATTGTGATATAAAACAGATCAAAATGCATAACTGATATTTATAACAACGTTCCAGTTTTGCTGCTCTGTCTATACAGGCACAGATGAAGACACGATTATTAACATAGTGGTTAACAGGAGCAACGAGCAGAGACAGGAGATCAAACAGGTCTTCAAGTCTCTCCTGGGCAGGGTAAGACTGACTTCCCCTGGAGTAACTTTGTTTACAGTGAATAAAAAGGAAATGTATTTGCTGAAACTTGAATTCAATGGGGCTTCGTGTAAGTGCAGAGGCGATATCGGAACTCGATTGGCACAATTCGCCTTGCATCGTCCGGACGACGGGAGGGTAGGGCCAGTAGGTAATTCCTTGTCTCAATAGGGACACTATAAGGGTGGGGGGTTTCCAAAGGACGTTTTACGTGGGTCGTGTCACCCGGAGCAACGGCAGGACTCTTTTCTGAGGACACATGTTTGACCTTTTTGGTCCTAACTACAAATTGGATACTTGGATACTTTTTGGGAGAAAAGGGTACGCATTTGGATAACGGCAGGTGCAGCTGTATCCTGAGGCCAGGAGTTCAAACCGTGGTCACAACATATCAACAATGCCTTGGGCTCTTGCATGTAGGGGTGTAAATAATCTTAGCCTTGTCCAGAGTTGGTGTCTGACAGAGTGGCCTAAGGCCTTGCGGTTGTTCTGACACGTTCAGCTGGGGTTTTTGGCCGGTGAATGAATTCTCCACAAGCGTGTAGGAGCTGGCGAATACTTCCCGGATGGGTGATCAGTGTGACAAGAAGCTGAATGGCTTGGTGAGACATGCTTTGCTGGACACATCTTCAACTCTCCTAATCAGGAATCTGAAAGAGAAACACATTCATTAGATCATTTTGCACTACGTTTATGATTTCAATTAAGATTATGAATGTTCTGCCTGTGTTTAAATGTAGGCTATGGCGTACAAACACAGATGGCCATCTTTCAGGATCTGTTACTGACATCAGTGTGTCATGTACTGATAAATACACTATACCTTCTGATGCTTGGCAGTCATTCCATGCCTGAGGTGCCCCACGCGGTTTTCAGATGTACACTAAATTAAATGGTCACATATCTATTTCCAATGTGTTCACTATGTCGTCCTATAGGACCTGATGAAAGACCTGAAGTCTGAGCTCTCGAAGAACCTAGAGAGACTGATCATCGGTTTGATGCTAACACCCGCCGAGTTTGACGCCAAGATGATGAGGAAAGCTATAGAGGTGGACACATCTTGGCTTTGGTTCTTTTTGTGTGACACATAGCATGTCTTCTGAGTAATACATACTGTATTACGTTCACATCTTAGATAGAGATGACGTCTTGTGTTCTGTTTGATACATATCTACGATGTTCCACAGACAATCAGACCACAGTTATTTTCAAAACGTGGATAGACGTGTGAGAGAGACATCATGAAAATACTGTGAATCAAACCATTATTTTATTTCTTACTAAAGCCTCATTTGAAATACTTTTTCCCATTGGTTCACAGGCACAAGATGATCAATCTAGAAAGAGAAAGAGGGGGAGAAAGAGCAAAGAGAGCGTAGACGTAAAAGAGGAGGAGTATGTGAGAGACAGAGAGACAATGAGTGTGAGAGTAAAGTAGAACTACATTCCCATGATTGTGTCAGCCAGGCAGACACTGTGTTAACCAATCCAGGACTTTCCCTCCCTTCTGTCAGGCCCCAGAATGCAAAGAATAACTGAAAATATAAATCTCTGCACTAAGGGAAAACATGCAGCCGATGTGATGTTTGGGTTCTGAGATACACGAAAAATGACAAAACCCCATTCCATTTTTGACATTTTCACTCTTTTCCCAGGGGGCGGGGACAGATGAACATGCTCTGATTGAGATCCTAGTAACCAGGACCAATGAACAAATCCACGCCATGAATGCCGCCTACAAGCACGGTGAGACCCGATAGCACACTAAACATACAGTAGCCCTCTGTTCTGTGTTGTAAGCGGGTGCAAGTTTCCATGCTGTTCTCTGACTGTGATTCCCTATTATTAGCTTGAAGGGGAGGCAGAAGCTGTGGCAGACCTGTTACACCCTAAAGGTCACTGTATCTATTAGCCAAGCATTCCCAACCCCGCGTTACACATGGGATTTAAGCGGCAACTCGCGTGGGCGGACTGAAACTCAGAGGTCGCATAAAATGGCATCTTCTGCATCAATTTCTGCACTCACAGTATAGCCTGAGTTTATGGAGAATATTGTTCTTTGTAATTGCAGCCTATTCGGAGTGCTTACATCCCTCAGTTTTTATATAAAAACGTATGTTAACATGAGGTCGGCACTAAACCCCAACTGCAAAGAACCCATACTGCAAAGAAAACAAACGTGGGATTAAGTTAGCTTGGCTAACAACTGTAAATACACGAATGAACAACATGTGTTAATCTGGGTCGTGTCCTTCTCTTGTATGTCCTGCAGCATACAAGAAGAGCTTGGAAGAAGCTATCCAGTCAGACACCTCAGGGCGTTTCTGTCAGATCCTCACTGCTCTGGTGCAGGTAATGTTTATCCACTCCCATCTGCTAACCAAAGGTTCATATTACTGTGCAGCCCTACACATTATGCTCTAGAAGTGAATGAGAAAATTCCTACCTTGCCACATCGCTACATGGTCACTAAAATCCACCTCTTCTTATTTGGGTTGCGTAACTCGGGATGCTCAGACTTGGTTGAGGGGGAGGGATGTTTGCCTTCTGGTTTTTGTTTTGAAAAACATCCTTGCCTTTTTGTTTGTGAATTCTCCTATGTTAACCCGTGTTTAATCAAAACTCCTGCTACTCCTGCTAGCGGATGCAGGGTGTGCTCAGATTCTGACACAAAAACTGTGCGTAACCTGAATAGTTGACATTGTTAGAGAGTTCTGACCCTCTGTAAATGTGAGGCACTTTATACTACTGTAGTTGATAATAAGCATGAAGCTTGTTTTCCATAAAAACTATATAACGTCCATGCACCTGCAGGGAGCCAGAGAGGATGGTCCAGCAGACCTGGACAGAGCTTTGGTGGATGCCCAGGTGTGAATGTCATGACAACGTGCGCACACATACACACATACAAACACACACACACACACTACAACATGACACCATCTCGCTTGTTCGATTTTCAATTGGGGCTTATTTGTGGGTTACTGACAACATTTTCTATAGGAACTGGCCAATGCATGTAACGAGGACTCGGACGAAATGGAGATTAAGTTCATGAGTATACTCTGTACCAGGAGCTTCCCGCATCTTAGGAAAGGTATGAGGGACATTGATCTCTTATAGAGTATGATGCGTTGATTGATTGATTGGTTGATTCATTCATTGGCATTGGATTCATTTGTTTATTCTTATATTGGTTAATTTCTTGTTTGAGTCATTGGTTGGATGATTTGTGGAATGATTGAATAATTGATTCATTAATTCTTTGATTGATTGATTGATAAAGTGTACCAGATACACACGCTCTTTACAATTGATGATGGGCATGACCTTGTCTGCTTCCCAGTGTTCCAAGAGTTTGTCCGATGCAGCAATAAGGACATTGAGCAGATCATCAAGAAGGAGATGTCTGGGGACTTGAAACAGGCCATGTATGGAATAGGTAAGGGATTTCATTGCATGTTTTTCAATTGGCTACTCATAATGTAGTTGAGGCTCTTTAATAGCAATCGCTATCTTATAGATTTGGATGTTGGTTTATTTTCATTTTGTGATTTTTTTTCTCTCTCTGCAGTCTGCAGTGTGAAGAATCAGCCTAATTACTTGGCTAATCGCCTGTACAAAGCCATGAAGGTAGGTATACTTTTTTTGGGCAGGCATTGTGGGAACGATTTAGCCAACTATCTGAAATTGTTGATGTCTACAAAGAATTTAAGCAGCCTAGACTTTGCACTGTTTCGTATATTTAGTATTTGTGTGGACCACATGATGAGAACAGCTGTTGCTAAGGTTACAGTGAATTGGGGCTTAAATAACATAGTTATCTTTCTTTCCTTTCTCTCCCTCTATCCTCTGCAGGGTATTGGCACAGACGACAGGGCTCTCATCCGCATCATGGTGTCTCGCAGTGAAATTGACCTTTTCAATATACGCAAAGAGTTCAAAGAGACACATGACTGCTCTCTCCATGAATTCATCCAGGTAGAAACCATGGTTGTAAGTTCTCATTTTATGTCCATTAACACTGAGGCTGCTTCTGTATGTCGCTTGATGTGTCCCTTTTGTACGTGTGAATGCCTTTCAGACTGCTATTCAGTCTGCCTTTCAGTCTGCCTTTCAGTCTGCCTTTCAGTCTGTCGTTCTGTCATTCTATACTACAATGCATATGCTGCTGCATGTCCTCTGTTTGTTGGTGCGGAGGGGGAACGCTGCTCTATGGCTCTTTAACTTCCTGTGTTGGGCAGGGCTGAAGGGTCTGTGGCCGACCATACAGCTGTTTAGGAATTTCCCTTGCACATTTGACTTCCTCTCTTTAGACCGCCATGTGTGATTGGCTTGATGATGGCAATGCAGCAACTGCTAAATAGCAACTCTATACTTCTTTCTCATGCAAAAGGCAAGAGTTATCTAGTGTAATTTTCCCTATTTAGCGGGCTTTTTTTCTGTGTACCTCTTTCAGGACCGTGTTACAGAAACACACTTGCACTTTAATATAGAAGATAATTTTTTCTCTCTAATGTGATAGATTTAACATAATATTAGTGTATTTTCAGTGCAAAAAACATTTTCAGTGCAAGAAAAGCATGCATATGAATAGAGCTATTGACAGTAGACCAAATGCATTTTCTACCTTCGAGTCAATGTCCATTACAGAGAGCAGCTGTGTGCAGCATATCTGTTGATGCTTTTTACTAGTTAGCGAGTTATTTGCACAGTTAAGTATTGATCAGCATTGTAGGTTACTTTGAGGTTACTGCTTCCTACAAGAGCAGAGCAACTAACATGTAACTGTGAAATTTGCACCACATATGTAGGCTATAGTTAAATGTATTGTCATTTAGCAGACCATGTTATCCAGAGCGGCTTAAAGGGGATGAGTGGCAGAAAATGGTTAGTAGTGTTCCATGTAGGGATTAGGTTGTCATGTGGGATGCATCTAAGCTTTGGCAGGTTGGCGTGGTCCTTTAAAGACTGCTGGGATTGATGCATGTACAGTTTAAAGGGTAGAGAAGGATTCGATGCTAGGTTGTCATCATTTCTAATGCCTTTTCTAATGTACACTAACCTTCTGTTTTTGGGGTGTGTGTGTGTGTGTGTGTACCCGTGACAAAACTGGTTGAACCAGGAAAATGTAAAAATAAAGGAATGTATTGTAAAACCATTTTAGAAAATAATTTTTAATAATAATTTTTTTTGCTTATGATTTAGCAAGGTTAGGTTTAGTGTAAAACATACAGTTGGGCTAGGATTATGGTTGGGCATTAGGGGTTAGGTTAGGAGATAGAAGTGTGGACATCAGTCTATTGTTAACTAACCCCAACTGAAACATAGTTGGCTGTGTTTGTGTACCTGTGTCTGTCTCTATCAGTGTCTGGCTGTGTTTGTCTACCTGTCTGTCTATTCCTGTGTCTGGCTGTGTTTGTCTACCTGTCTGTCTATTCCTGTGTGTGGCTGTGTTTGTGTACCTGTGTCTGTCTATTTCTGTGTGGCTGTGTTTGTGTACCTGTGTCTGTCTATTTCTGTGTGTGGCTGTGTTTGTGTACCTGGGTCTGTCTCTTTTTGTGTGTGGCTGTGTTTGTGTACCTGTGTCTGTCTAATTCTGTGTGTGGCTGTGTTTGTATACCTGTGTCTGTTTCTTTTTGTGTGTTGCTGTGTTTGTGTACCTGTGTTTGTCTATTTCTGTGTGGCTGTGTTTGTGTACCTGTGTCTGTCTATTTCTGTGTGGCTGTGTTTGTGTACCTGTGTCTTTCTATTTCTGTGTGTTGCTGTGTTTGTGTACCTGTGTCTGTCTATTTCTGTGTGGCTGTGTTTGTGTACCTGTGTCTGTCTATTTCTGTGTGTGGCTGTGTTTGTGTACCTGTGTCTGTCTCTTTTTGTGTGTTGCTGTGTTTGTGTACCTGTGTCTGTCTCTTTTTGTGTGTTGCTGTGTTTGTGTACCTGTGTCTGTCTCTATCAGTGTCTGGCTGTGTTTGTCTACCTGTCTGTCTATTCCTGTGTGTGGCTGTGTTTGTGTACCTGTGTCTGTCTCTTTTTGTGTGTGGCTGTGTTTGTGTACCTGTGTCTGTCTATTTCTGTGTGGCTGTGTTTGTGTACCTGGGTCTGTCTATTTCTGTGTGTGGCTGTGTTTGTGTACCTGTGTCTGTCTCTATCAGTGTCTGGCTGTGTTTGTCTACCTGTCTGTCTATTCCTGTGTCTGGCTGTGTTTGTGTACCTGTGTCTGTCTCTTTTTGTGTGTGGCTGTGTTTGTGTACCTGTGTCTGTCTATTTCTGTGTGGCTGTGTTTGTGTACCTGTGTCTGTCTATTTCTGTGTGTGGCTGTGTTTGTGTACCTGTGTCTGTCTCTTTTTGTGTGTTGCTGTGTTTGTGTACCTGTGTCTGTCTCTTTTTGTGTGTTGCTGTGTTTGTGTACCTGTGTCTGTCTATTTCTGTGTCTGGCTGTGTTTGTGTACCTGTGTCTGTCTATTTCTGTGTGGCTGTGTTTGTGTACCTGTGTCTGTCTATTTCTGTGTGGCTGTGTTTGTGTACCTGTGTCTGTCTATTTCTGTGTGGCTGTGTTTGTGTACCTGTGTCTGTCTATTTCTGAGTGTGGCTGTGTTTGTGTACCTGGGTCTGTCTATTTCTGTGTGGCTGTGTTTCTGTACCTGTGTCTGTCTCTTTTTGTGTGTTGCTGTGTTTGTGTACCTGTGTCTGTCTATTTCTGTGTGGCTGTGTTTGTGTACCTGTGTCTGTCTATTTCTGTGTGGCTGTGTTTGTGTACCTGTGTCTGTCTATTTCTGAGTGTGGCTGTGTTTGTGTACCTGGGTCTGTCTATTTCTGTGTGGCTGTGTTTCTGTACCTGTGTCTGTCTCTTTTTGTGTGTGGCTGTGTTTGTGTACCTGTGTCTGTCTATTTCTGTGTGGCTATGTTTGTGTACCTGTGTCTGTCTATTTCTGTGTGTGGCTGTGTTTGTGTACCTGTGTCTGTCTCTTTTTGTGTGTTGCTGTGTTTGTGTACCTGTGTCTGTCTCTTTTTGTGTGTTGCTGTGTTTGTGTACCTGTGTCTGTCTCTATCAGTGTCTGGCTGTGTTTTGCTACCTGTCTGTCTATTCCTGTGTGTGGCTGTGTTTGTGTACCTGTGTCTGTCTCTTTTTGTGTGTGGCTGTGTTTGTGTACCTGTGTCTGTCTATTTCTGTGTGGCTGTGTTTGTGTACCTGGGTCTGTCTATTTCTGTGTGTGGCTGTGTTTGTGTACCTGTGTCTGTCTCTATCAGTGTCTGGCTGTGTTTGTCTACCTGTCTGTCTATTCCTGTGTCTGGCTGTGTTTGTGTACCTGTGTCTGTCTCTTTTTGTGTGTTGCTGTGTTTGTGTACCTGTGTCTGTCTATTTCTGTGTGGCTGTGTTTGTGTACCTGTGTCTGTATATTTCTTTGTGGCTGTGTTTGTGTACCTGTGTCTGTCTCTTTTTGTGTGTTGCTGTGTTTGTGTACCTGTGTCTGTCTCTATTTGTGTGTGGCTGTGTTTGTGTACCTGTGTCTGTCTCTTTTTGTGTGTTGCTGTGTTTGTGTACCTGTGTCTGTCTCTTTTTGTGTGTTGCTGTGTTTGTGTACCTGTGTCTGTCTATTTCTGTGTGGCTGTGTTTGTGTACCTGTGTCTGTATATTTCTTTGTGGCTGTGTTTGTGTACCTGTGTCTGTCTCTTTTTGTGTGTTGCTGTGTTTGTGTACCTGTGTCTGTCTCTATTTGTGTGTGGCTGTGTTTGTGTACCTGTGTCTGTCTCTTTTTGTGTGTTGCTGTGTTTGTGTACCTGTGTCTGTCTCTATTTGTGTGTGGCTGTGTTTGTGTACCTGTGTCTGTCTCTTTTTGTGTGTTGCTGTGTTTGTGTACCTGTGTCTGTCTATTTCTGTGTGGCTGTGTTTGTGTACCTGTGTCTGTCTTTTTTTGTGTGTGGCTGTGTTTGTGTGTCTGTGTCTGTCTCTTTTTGTGTGTGGCTGTGTTTGTGTACCTGTGTCTGTCTCTTTTGTGTGTGGCTGTGTTTGTGTACCTGTGTCTGTCTCTTTTTGTGTGTTGCTGTGTTTGTGTACCTGTGTCTGTCTCTTTTTGTGTGTGGCTTTGCTTGTGTACCTGTGTCTGTCTATTTCTGTGTAGCTTTGTGATGTTACTGAGTTGGGACCTGCATTATTGACCTAATTACATACTGATGAGTAGTGATCAGTATTGCCTATGTGACACACAACTTGGTCGAAAGTGGTAACCTTATATCAGTATTTCATCAAACTAGGGGTCAGAACCCACATGCGGTTTTTTTCATCTGATTTAAAAATGGGGACATGAGAGAAGCTGAAAAAAGATTTAGCTTTGGTGACCTGCGGTAGAGGATTTCTGTCTTCTTACGACAAACGTTACTAACATTTGAAAATTTGAAGATGCAAAATTCCAGTTATATAACAGTCAGGAACCTGCGTACATCAAACCTTAGTTCCTTCAGATTGTAATATCAGAATGATAATTAACATGATAGTTCTTTAAAACTTTATTATTTAGTACGTTCCTGAAAATCTGCTGCTTCCTCCCTCAGGGTGACACGTCAGGGGACTACCGTAAGACATTGCTGATGCTGTGCGGAGGAGAAGACTAGAACCAGAACCACAGAGTAGGCTTTCAGAACATCTCAGAAGGCTCTAAACCCCTCTGGAACACCAACAGAGCTTCTGGAACCCTCAAGAGTCTAGAACACAAAATGAAGCTGTCAATCTGCTGGTCAACTGTGCTGCGCATACATCCCCATTGAAAAGTGGGAATAGTTAGTCCACGCTTTGTCCCTCACAGCTACCGTTTCTCCTCTGCCAAAGTGACCCATGACCTCAGCAGTATCCACACAACAGTATCCCTGTTGCAATACTTCCTTGAAGTAATCACAGATTTCAATCAGTTGAATTGACTCATTGGGCAGTAACCTTGACACGCTCCATAACTACCCATAATGTGCTTCCTTCAAAGTGAAGAATGCAAGTTGAGTTTCTGGAACAGAAATTGTTCTATTGGTACAGGTCACACAGCTATGTGCATCCACCACCTCTGAGCTGTGTTAACTATAGCTTGTTTTCCTCTTGTCAAACATAATTATTGTAATTTTTTTTACAGGAACCCTGTTGTATTTTATTTACAGCGGGTGTGAGATGGGCATCTAATCTACAACGTGTCTAACTGTCAACCTCCCAGGGATGTTACTTGTATCGTGCTGTTACAATTGAATAGATCATTCATACTTCTAATTCAGGATTTTCGGTTGTGTCTCTTTAAATAAAAGGAATGCACTGTTACACTGTGTTTTTTTGTCTTTATCTCTGTGTGTCTGTGTGTTATGACAAATGCACACAGCACATTTACTGGCATTTAATCATATACAGACCCTACATAACATGCTTTGTTTTTGTGCAAAGAGTATTGACCAATTTGTCTGAGGAAAATCCAAGGTTATATCCTAGCTTGATCTCTTCACTTCGGTCAATGCCACCGCGGTTCACTATTGGGAGCTGTTTGGGTATCTTCTGGATGCAGTTCAATGAACTGTTGATGTTGGCGGTAGGCACTGGGAACAGCATTAGGATCCAAAAACTCCCTTGTTATGGACCAAATGACACCCTATTCTCTACATAATGCATAATTTTACACCCAAGCACTAGCCTGGTCAAAGTGCACTATATAGAGAATAGAAAATACCCTACTCTGAATAGAGTACCATTAGGGAGTCATCCTCTAATTCTTCCACTGAACAAACTGCACATAAACATTAAGCAGTCCTGAAAACCAGAGAATGTTGTGGTGCTCATAACTGTTTATGGAGTCTTTGATGCCTATTTAAATGACTGGTTTATGTGTTTCACAGGCCATTTTATGTCATGAAAAAACAAATGAAATCTTCAAAGAAACAATTTATTTTCTTCATAAAAGTCAGTCTTATTACAATTTTCTCATGGCAAAAGGTATTTTGCATGACCGATTTGTTGACACAACTCCCATTTTCTATTTTTCAGTTTCCGAGCAGACAAAATGTGTTCACCAAAACAGAATTAGCAACATCATTTCCCCCGTCATAAACCGTTATGTGCGTACAGTTAGAATGTAGTATTTTCAGACAGCTGGGACTATACTGGCCTCTTAATGTCTCACTTTAGCTTCTTCACTGTGACATGCTGTTGGATCTGTTGTGTTCCTGAGAGCTATATGTACGATGTCGTGTGTTTGCGCATGTGTGTGTGAGTGTGTGTGTGTGTGTGTGTGTGTGAGAGAGAGAGAGAGAGAGAGAGAGAGTGCAGCTGTTCTCAAACACTCAAAGTTAAAAGAGGAAAGAAGAAAAAAAGGTAGGGGTTGAGAGACAAGGAAATCCCCTACAGTAGGCCAAGATACATGCCAACAAGCACACTGCACAATTCTGCAGCACAATGCTGCTCATTTAAACCAAGATTAGTGATTAGATTATCTCTATTCAATGTTAATTATTCTATATAAATACATGGCTGTGTAATGTACACATTGAAAGAGAAACGCATCCAAAGTATACGCTCTCTGTGCAACGTACGGTCAAATCATCACCTAGTGTTGCATCATTGTCATGGCTGACAGCGGGGACATAAAAAACTGCAAATATTCCTCAAATCAAATTTCACAGTATGCATTAGACTTGTCTGGCCTTCTGACCTTTGAAAATCGAAGGCTATATAGTGCACACTATTTGTGAAAAAACACACGCAATTCAATCTCCACAACACATTTGTTTTGAGGCGAAAAGATTTCAAGGTACTCTTAAAAGAACAGAACCAACACCCTAGCATAAAGATATGATTGGCTGTTTTTGTTTTGCGGGGTTCAGTTTAGGGAAGGCTATGCTACAAGAGTGCAGTTGGACTGAACCCAGGTCCTGCTCTGTTTTGTTCTGTTCAGGCTGTGAACTGTATGTATCAGGCCCTTTCTCTATGTGGGAATTCCCCATGTCTATCTAAAAACATTGCGTTTGCTTCCCCCCTATTCACCAGTTTCCTTAAAAAGCGCCTCTCGGACACACACTCAGTGTATGGGTAAGTTTATCCTCCTTAGCTTTTGTTGAAATTGCATGTATTGAATTTTGATTAATGGTAGAAGGTAAATAATTTATCATGGCTATGTTTAAGTGTTTTTATAGTTTTGTCGTGCAGAATGAATGCTGACAAATGTACATACGTCATAGCAAGATGGTAAAACATTCATATGCAATTGGTTGGTGATTGTTTATGAATATCTGATGGATTCATTTGATCTAGTATAATAATCTCCTGTACAAAATATCACACTGTGTAATTAAATGAATCTGTTCTTAATTAACTTTTTGAATATTGCAAATGAATCTAGAGGGGTATTTATATAATTTCAAAGTTTTTGTACTCACTATAAAGTGATAAAAGTTATATTGGCATGTTTGACTATTACAGAAAATCGGAGTTATAAAATAATTATCAAAACAAATATCAGGCAGCTTTTGTGAGATTTACCTAATACTATGCACATACCCAACCTAGAATGCTATATTCCAGATGTAGACACTTTATTTTGTGCATAACGAAATAACAAATGTCTCAAAATTCTGTGTTCAAATTTCATTTGAATTAGTATAATGACGCAATTATTTTAGTGACACTGTCATTTTCACTAACATAGTTTAAGCCTTGTCCTGAACTAGGAAACAAACTTAATGCATGGAGATTGGAGCTTTAAATCTTGTTTCAGCTCCTCAATACTCTAAACAACATTTAGCATTTTCTTTTTGTTTCACAGTATAAATATAAAGTAATGCTAAAGAGCATTCCTTCATCTCTAGATGAAGAACAGATGTGAAGAGGACATTTAGTTCCAAATGTGTGTGGGCCAATGCTGTCTGCAAGACAATCAGTCTTGATAGAAGAGTGACAATGGGAGGACAATAGTGACAATTTGACACAGGGCCGGCCCTCCCATTAGGCCAGATTAGATAGACGCCTAGGGCAGCGCTTGAATTTGAGGTGGCATTTTGTCAATTGGCTGCCTCCCACCAGCATGACAATTGGCTGCCGCCCCTGATAGTCGGCATTTTCTTTTGCTTGCCTAGGGCGGCCGTACGTCCAGGGCCGGGCCTGTTTGGACATAAGAAAAATATTGTCATTCCATCACACAAACTACTTTTTTGCTTCTGAACAGTGTCAGTCTGTACAAGTCCATAATGTTTCTCAATTACATATTTCAGTCAATGCCAGTTCTTGTTTAGCTATTCTGGAATTTTCCACAAGATGTCACTATTCACTTTATGGTTGTATCCTGTCGTAAGGACTGAAGCACTGACAGAATTCGATTTGATTGGAAATTAGAAAATTACTGTTCAGAAATCTTTTGTTGTTGTTGATCAGTAGAAAATTTGTATTAGGCTAAGCCTTAACCTTGTTCCAAAGGTTCAAGTATGCACAGGGTACCTTCACATGCTGTCAGGTTATTGAAAGCACCTAGTTCTCAGAGTGAAATGTCACTTGAATGATGAGTTGTTACTAAGTGGCAAGAAATAGGTGGATGATGAACAAAACTAAACCTGAAAGGATTTAGTCTGAGGTATCAGGCTTGTCCCTTTTGCCGCGCAACCTGCTGCCATCTGGTCTGGGTTCGGGGGGGGGGCCAAAACATCTGCAGTCCTCTGCCGAATGATGGATCTACGAATCACCTTGCATCAAGTATCATCTGTATATAACAATTATTATTTGTACATCAGCCAGTCAGTCACAATATACCCATAATACATTATTTACTGTGTTGAATCCCCTCTCCTTTTAACAACACTTTGTGTTTGAGAAGTGTGGAGACCAAAGTGCTGTCATTTTGAAAGTGAAATGTGATCCAATTCTTGCTTGATATAGTATTTCAGCTGCTCAACAGTTCGGGATGTTCAGGATGTTTCAACAGCTTATTTTCTGGTATTACACAACCATTCAGTTGTTAGTCACCAGTCTTTTGTAGCCCCTGTCCCAGCTTTTTCTTTTACTGGCATCAAATTCAAAGTGGGCATATATTTTTCCAGGAACAATAACATTTTTCTATTTCAACATTTGATATGTTGTATTTGTACTTCTTGATATTGAATATAGGGTTTGAATGATTTGCACATCTATCCATTCTTTTTTTATTTCCATTTTCCCCTTATGCTTACCCTTACGCTCCTTATTCACTTCAGACGCAAATAAATGAATGGACTCCAATGGTTCCAAGGCAACCCCACACAGGGCATACAGTACCAGAGCCATGTCCTGGATGAATCCACAATAACCCTTGAAGAACAAAGCTCTCATAGATCAAAACAACACCAATAGGTCAAGGCATAAAAGTAAACAAACTCTATGTCTAGTTTGGGACCGAAGAAGGGAACGCACTGAGACATGACAGCTTTCCTCTTGGTTCACCCTGAAACCATGTGATGTGTGCACCTAATGGATGCCAAGGCTTCCACTACCACCTTCGAAAAGGTGTGAGTTAATAGATGAGACTGAAAGGAAGAACCAAAAACGTGTTGGCCACAGAATCTTGAAAACATTGTTTGATTAGTTAAATTATCAAATGGAAACATGTTTCATTCAGCTCAATGGATGTATACCTATTGGGATGCAATGACAGTAAAAGGTGGTGGGCTGTGAGCATTCTGAATTTGTATACTTACATACATTGAGAGGCCATCGGTCTAGAAAAGGGACTAAACGTTATGCTCCTTTTGAGAACAAGGAAGCACTGTACCAGCAGTCCTGGACCTCTGACATTGCAACAATTATATAGTCTGTCTCTGAATGATAGGGGAAATCTCCATCTTGAGGACTGGGAGCACAGCCATAAGGACAGATGATGTCACTAGGTTGTCAAAAAGGCAGGAAAATCACAGCACACAGGAGCTTGTAACCCATTGGCACTGTGTTTGGGTGACACGCATTCAGCCCTGCCAGTTGAGAGAGAAGGGCCTCCCTTCGCAGTCTGGTGAAACACTGCTCTGCTTTTTAGTTTATTTCAATCCCAAAAAAAATCCAATCCACCTCGCTCGAGAACGATGTGACTGTGGGTTGTCATTACTTAAATTGGGGATATCATGACTTAAATTGTTTGCTTTTAAAGCTTGAACATTTATTAAACTAATACAATTTTAGCTAGCTTGATATGTTATTGTATATTTCTAATGGGAAATTAAAGTTAACTATCTTATTTAACATTGACAATTGACAGACATATTAAATTATTCATATAGATACTGCTAGAAAAAACATTATTAATATTTATCTTGAAAAAGGAAAAGATTTGTGGGGAAACTTAGAGGCTCAAAATATATTTCAGAATATTCCCACTTGTGATTTTGACTTGATTCCATATTATTTAAGAGAAATTTCACAGCAGTTTGTAGTTCCAATTTGACATAAATGTTCCACTTTCCACAATGAGCACACAAAGCCATTAATGTAAAGAAATACTTTCCTCTGTCAGCAACCACGGTAAAAACACGTTTTTATATTCAGACATTTAACAAACATTTGATGTGACCATACTTAAAGAAAATGGACAGGGCTTAGCTCATAGAATACCCAGAGTCTTATCCAACCAATGAAGACAGCGTAAGACTTATTTTGAACCTGAGAAATCATTTGCATTTATTAAAATGTTTAAAGCAAAAAATAATTGAAAAGGTTTTAAGAATTTGGAAAAGTTGTCTGGCCGTTTTTAGAACAATATGTACTTACGTTTTTATTACAATTAACAAAAACGTTCAGGTCAGTGGTCTAGGTTGCTGCCCTCAATGCACATGTATTGCGTCATTATGATTCTGAGCCCAGACCTATTCCAGGATTTTCCCCACTAACTTTTCCTAATTTCTTTTTCAAATATTGCAGTAAAATGCCCTCCAAATGCATCAAATGAATATTTTTTTATTGTATTAATGTATTAAAACAAATATGTATTTTATATGCCAATCAATGACTGTAAAAGTTGTCCTTTCTAGAATTATTTTAGTTATTAACTAAGTTTCTATGAAAATGTAGGATTTATTGCAAATGTATTTACTTTTAAAATCATTATTATGTAATAACATTAATAATATTATCATATTATTTTGTGAAAGATCTATTTTAATATCAGTTGGAATAGAATGTCGGAATACAATACTAACTTTACCTGGAATTTCTGTTGAATGTCTGAATATACAGCCAACTTTACCTCGATAATTCGCCTTAAATTAAACATTTTTAAAAATTAAGTCGAGGGACTTTATAGCACTAATGTAGAAGGTCATCGGTTCAAGCTTTCCTTCCCCCAATCGGTAATTACTGTATTTACCAGGGTTTTAGAAAAACCTTTCACTCTCTGTTTAATACGTAACCAGTCTGACAAGCTTCTGCATTGGTTGGCCTGGTTGTCATGCACAGCTGTTTACAACATCAAACGAGAACGAGGTGGAATTTCCCAGGTTACAGCAGAAACCACTTCCGCAAATGGTGTCTGGGCAAAACGAAGAAGCCACTGAAGCAGAAAGGTAGCTAACACAAATGAACGTTGTCTTTGTTATTTGGTTAACGTTACATTAATTGAAATCAACTATAGCTGGATTCGAATATATGTTGATGCGTAGGAACTAGCAAGTGGCTAGAAAGCTAATTAGCTAGCTCACTATCTGTCTGTGTTGAACAGTAGTACTGTACCTCAGTGAGCAAAGGAGACTGGACGGTGGAGGCCGGGCCCGTCATAACAGGCTCATATATTCAGGTAGCTAACTACTGATTAAACTGTCTGTCAGATCTCTTTTGTTATGTTAGGTAGCATTTGCATGACAATCATCTAGCTAGCGTAACTAGCTAGTTAGATAAATATCGACAATTAGCTAACGTACTACGTTCTTGATCATGTAAACATAGCGTTAACATTAGCTTACTAAACAGTCAAATTGTTTTTCGTCATCCTAGCAAACACAGTAATTGAGATGGCTGGCAAGCTTGTTTGTTAGCTGGCTAGCTAACGTTAGCTTCATGACTTGCTATCATTGAGCGTTTTTTAGCCATCAGCAGCAGTGTACGATATCAGATGTCACTGCGAGATATGTTGTGCTCGCTTGTCATCTAGCTAATCAGGGGCCATTATCTTTTCTGGACTGGATACTTTAGCCACCTCTTCCTCTAATCAATAATGAACGAAGAAAGGATGAGATTGAGAGGACGAAAAGACGCCAGAGTGAGTTGGGTCATGTTGATGTGGTGTTGTAACGTTAGGTGGATCATCGCATTTCATGACAGCATTCAGCTTTCATAGATTTGAATGATGATTTTTTTCTAAAATTAAATGTTGGCTTTCATTTTCACATTTTGCCACTGATACGCAACTGCATCAGCAATTTTTTTGTGATCCTATCTACTTAGGACATGTTCATCTGGTTAATTATAATACACATTTTTTATGTTGCATCTGTCAGTTTAAAATTGCATGATCATTCTTAAAAGGGGCATTCTCTGGTGTGGCTTTTTCATAACATGAGCTGTGACCTTTTATCAATGAATGACTTGACAACATTGTGTGTGTGTGTGTGTGTACACATTCAAATGATTGTCTTGAAATGGCTTTTGCAGAAGTTCCCTGTTGGCGATGGCATTTAAATGTGATTCTTTGCATTGTAAATGGTTTTGAGGCTGGGAAACAAAACAATCCTTGTAATGTAACCAAACTTCTTCCCCCATCTGAGGTATCAGGATTAGCCATCCGTTCCACAATACTAATCAGTATCTCAAGGGCTGCTTGTTTTTTCTTGCTACAGCTAATTGACATGGCCAACATTGGTTGTCTCTGCCATATCAACTACTTGTCACTTATTGTCATGCCAAGAGGTTGACGTGATATAGTGGAAATATATCTGGGACTAGGCTACCAAGGTCTCCCATGGCTGTAATAAAAGCTATTGAGCACAGTCAGTATACACCCGTTCCGTAACTACCCTTACGAACAGGCATTTAAATAAATGCCGGAACGGAGTTCCAGCATCCGGTTTCAGGGAGGAAGCTAGGTTGGAGATGACTGAATTCCTGAAAACAGGATGTGTCCGTTTTCTGGGAACTTCGCAGATGGCCTTCTAACCTCCCAAGCAATTCCGGCGCTGTCTTTCCTGTTGATACTTCCTCACTGACCCATTTGCATCTCTATGGTTCCTCCAGTTCCGAGCGCCATGCCTTGTAAGTGAAGCCGTGGCGATGGAAGGAAAAGGGCCGTATCGCATCTATGACCCAGGCGGGGGTGAGGTCAAGGTCAAAGAGGCCAGGGAGGAGAACAGCAGCGCAGGAGGAGGAAGCTACAGACAACTCCTGGAAGAGAACAGTGTGCTCAGAGAGAGGATGAAAGGACTCCGGAGCTTAGGTACTTACTTGGTTTGTGAATCTCATCTACTCTTATTAAACATTATGATCCTGATGTCCCGCGGACAGACCAGGCCTACCTAAACTGCATGCTTTCGTGGGTAGACAGAGTGTCAACGTAATTGAGCGTATGACCAGATTTGCGGAGGTGTCAGTTTTGGGATAACCAAAGTCTTTACGATCCCATGTGAGACCACAGCTCTTCAGACAACATCGCTAGCATCTCCGTGTATTTGTTGGTGCCTAATTATGACACCGTCAAGCACAGCCAAATGTGAGTCACCTTTATGCTAAGCAGTCATTTACATATACCCAGAATTTGACTTTGTGTAATGGCACAAATCGAGAAAACCACAGATCCCAAGACGACTACATCACTACTCACCCTGGGCTATCAAAATGAGTGTTTTGACTTCATACAATTTCCTTTCCATCAGCACGCCAGTAACGGATGTGGTTAGACCTGATTCCATTCTTTGGCGCTGCAGGGAGTTTCTGTGTCAGCATCGTCTTGGTTCCGGGTCAGCGTGGTTCATTCTTTGGTAATGTGCTGTAAAGTATCACCGTGACTGCGGAACCTGTGTTCTCACCGGGGCTGGCATAGTTCAGTTGTTAGTCATCAGAAGGCTCTGCGACATAGTGCTAATGTCATTCCTCGGTCTATGACTAGACATTTCAGAAGACGTGTATGGTTAACGCATTTGGCTACACAACCCCATCCCAAATTAGCCCCCGACTGCCCTCGAATGCCGTTCCTCTGGCTGGTTCGTTCTGATGACCGGGTGACGTTCTGGTGGAGGTCGGTTCCTACTGTCAGTGGACAGTGCACTTAGTGTGTGTGTGTTTGTGTTTGTGTTGCACGTAGGGGACTTGTTGGAGGAGTCTCAGTCTGAGGCTTCCAAGCTGCGCCAGCGCGTAGAGGAGCTGGTCCGAGACAACGAGGCCCTGAAGTCGTCCAGCTACAGCGTGGCTGCCAGCCTCTGCACAGGAGGCCCCACCCAAGCTGAGACACAGGGTACGCTCCCTCTATCTAATCAGGAACCGCGACGTGCCACCGTTAATATTCACAGCCAGGTCGTCAGGTTTCGAGGCGTTTGGGTAGTTTGTAAAACTCCCTGAGGCGTCTCTGTGACTACGTTTTGATCCTTGACACTTCCTGCAGGTCAGGGTAAGCTTCACAGCCAGCGTGTCGCAGACCAGAGAGAGAGCCAGGCGGGTCCCTCAACGGGGAAGGCCCTGTCGCCCGAGAAGCCCTGTGTGAGTACGGAGCGTGTGGTAAACAGTGAACACTTCAGGCCGTGCTGTTGTTGTACCGTCGTCTAGTTCTACTGGTTTTGGGCTGCAAGCTAAACAAGCAAATGGTTTCATTTTGTCCGGGTTCATTCGCATTAGAAGTGCCGAATCCCGGCACCGCATTAGTATACTGAGCAGTCGCATTGGTTTAAAAATACTGTTCACTCTCACCTTTCAAATGTAGGAAGGTCTTTCTGAGTTTGAGGTGGTGAATATGGAGGAGAAGACATGCGATATCCATACGGTAAGACCAATGTGGGACTTTTACAGATGTTTTACTTATGTTTTCTACATTTAGGACCTCTACAATGCATCTGTTTGTTTAGATTAAATAAGTTAGGCAAGGTTAAACACTATCTCTTAATAAACAAATCCATCCATGGATTAAAGTGCGGGAAAGCAGTTTTTCTTTCCTAGGCTTTCTGGTCTTTTTTGGTAATTTTTCTTGTATCAAAAATATTCTCCCATGACTCAATAGTTTACTAACCCAATATGGGTAGCTCCATCGTGAGTCAGCGCAGGGAAAGTCCGGGATTCTTACTGACCACTCACGCTTACAAACGTGCACACATTAACAACACACGTATCCTTTATGTACAGTAATGCCTGCGTGCTGTTAGGGAGTGATGGCGAGACAAGGAAGAAAATCACTGTAATTGACCGTATATATGTAAGTGGTTCTAGCCTAATCGGATGAATAAACTCTGGGAAAACAAGGCTTTAAAGTCTCTTCTCTGGTTGCCAGAATCGATACTTCCAATCCAGACGTTGTTTTCGAGAAACGCAAAAAAATCTCCCGTACATGGTTGTTTTTTCTTTTTACCCAGACATTTGAAAATGTGTTTTTATTGAACTGAATGTATATCAGAGGTTGAAAAGGGAGATTCATTGTTTACTATGGGAATTCTTCCTTACGCCCTCTCCTCATATTTCCTACGCAGGCACGCGGAGAGAATCACATGCAGTCGCACAACGAGATGGAGGGAATGGGGTTACGAGTAGGGTTTCCACCCTTTCCGTAAAATACAAACATTCCTTAGTTCACTGAAAAAAACGCGTTATGTTTTTTTGATCACATTAATAATCGGTCGGTTTAATGCCCAGAAAGGATATCCTGGGCATTTCGTGTCTGACATTCAAATAAACACAGCCTTAAGTTTGTCTTGTTACTGATAATCTTGGTAGGCCTCGCGCCTGTGTGAGCTGGCTGTGTGCGCACGCTTCAAAGCTATACCGTTGTGGTGGTAACAATGAGGCACAGGAGAAATTTGACAGAAGTGGAATAATCTGATGCAGATTCGATAAACGTGCAGTTTTTCTGTGTATCTATTATATTATGATTTAATTTATGATTTGATATTTACTAGAGCAGGAAGTATTAACTGAGCAGTTACGGACAGCTATCTAGCAGGCTCTGTAGCGCTTCATTCAAGCAACATGTGGCAGTAACTGCTGTTGCAAGCAGCGCTAAATGCCAATGGTTGTGTTTTGCTGTATTGTTGGAGACTTGAAGCCTCTAAACGCCTGTTGGTAAATTGGGACCTTTGGTGGCGTTAAGAATTTACATGAATGATATTACTGATGTAATACGCAGGCAGTTTGTACTAGAGGTTAAGCATGTAAGTGGAATTGTTATTATTATCATAAAGTCTATATATTATACATGGTAATGTAAAGGTTAATGCAACTTTTTCTACAGCTTAAAATTAGAAATGTCACTTGAAATAGTTAAGTAAAATGGCATGCGTCAAAGGTCTGTGTGATATTGTTGCAGTGAACCTGCTTAAACGCAGGAAATATAGCCACATAAATTTACAGGAGACGTTACAGTGGATGCAAGAACGCTGGCGAATACACCCTTTTCATGTACTCAGGAAGTCTGAAACGTATCAGTGTTGTCACCTGGAAACTACAGTAGCCTTGGTATTACTTGGTATCGGAAAAAAAAGAAAATCAGTGGGATCGCTTATTTCTACTGAGGGATCCGTCCTCTTCTATAGACTATTGCGTAGGAGTAATGTTTTGGTTATGTTCATTTTAGGCTCTAGGCCTAGAACTGCACTAATGACATTAGAATATAGGCACATGTTACGTTTTAATTATAGGTAATTGTAGAGTAAGGTTGTCACCTTATAAAGTGGGATCTGGTGTGGCCTGTTAT
Organism: Esox lucius; assembly: GCF_011004845.1. Taxonomy (NCBI): domain Eukaryota; kingdom Metazoa; phylum Chordata; class Actinopteri; order Esociformes; family Esocidae; genus Esox; species Esox lucius. The sequence continues at coordinate 11,619,981 of NC_047572.1, forward strand.
TTTTCTCTTCTCACTGAAGGTGATTGAAAACAATGGAGATATTGCTTTGGTAGGTAAATCCAATATTATGGCTTTCTGACAAAGGAGAATGGAAAGTTGGCTGGGGACATTGTAACGCTAATTAGATCCCCTCTGAGACCAGACAACATTATTGGTTTTCCATGTTGATGAGAGCCAGTAGCCTATTCCTAACCCGCATTTAGGATAAAGGCCCAATACAAGGAATTTGATTGATTTGATTTCGTTCTAGGCTATTCACTGTCAATTGATAGGCTAGGTTAGAAGTAATTGTCAGTTTAACCCGGCTTTATTGATATTCATTCACTCATCTGTTTCATGTTGTTCCGTTGTAGGCTGAATTTACGCTTACTATATGGTAGCATTCATATTGGTTTTAATGTGGGTTTCACCATTTATTTATTCAGGCTTCAATTCTTTTGCCTCCTTATTGAGTCTCATTTGTTCTCCTTTACAATTAAGATATTTAATTTGTCTTATCTCTGTCATCTCACAATATTACTAATAATATATGGGGGGAGAGCAGCCCCAGTTGTGGAATATTATGTTAAATATTATGGTATTAGAGTCCTGTGCCAGTACCAGTTATTGAAGTTCCTCCTTTAAGCTCAGAAATTACATTGTAGTTTCCATTAGACAGTTCTGCAACCTTAAAAGGGTACAAATAGATTTGTGACTTACCAAAATATGGAGTTTTGCTGAGCAACTATGGTATTTCATACTATTGTGTGTGGAATGTTCTTCCCAGAAAGGTTGAAATGGAAGTGTACATGCCGCCGAAGGCCTATCTTGCCTGGAATGACTCTATTGCTCCCTCTCTCCTTGCCTCCCCAAAGCCCTTGGGAGGAGAATGTCTCAGAATGGAAGGAGCAATGATTTATTCCTCAGTGGAGAGCATGTACAAAGTATTAAATTGAGAATCATTTCAGTGAAGAGATTTGTTTCTTGCTAATTATTATATAGTCCTTTTGTTTGAAAGGACGCTTAGTGAAGCTCAATATTTGGTAAGTGGTGAATGAATGATGACATCCTAACTTGCAAATCTTTGTAATGGAAACTTGAAGGAATTATCCTGAGCCAAGAGGGGGAACTCTAAGCTCAGGTACTGACGCAAAATTGTCTTAACTACTCATCAAATCCAAATTATAGGAAACTTATGAGACATTTCCTCAAATGTACAAACCCTAGCCCTTCTGAGTCAAATGTAAACACTTTGTTGCACAAAATGTACAATACTTCATTGCAAATAGGATATGGAGAACTACTTCCAGTCCAGTCAGCAAGACACGGGGGGACAGAGTTTCCATTTGTCTGAATACCAAACTAGCAATCAGATCAGACTTTTTCTTACATGGAGTATATAGGAAGTATGTATGCCAGCGTTGTCATTACTGTAATAGTACAGTGATGCAAAGCAGTGTGAACCTGAAATCTAATCTAACCGTGCCTTTTGCTAAATACATGACCTGGCTCATTTCACCCACACAGACGGGCGCCGTGGCGGGTCCGCTTCCGCAGGAAAACCAAGAGTTGGCCAGCCAGTTGCAGCGCCTGGAGAGTTCCTTCAGTATCTTTGCGGAGGAGTCCAACCCCAATCAGCTCCTAGCACACCTGGGTCGCATGGCCGTTGAGTTCCACCACCTCTCCTCCAAGGTCCAGAAGAACGAGCAGAGGACATCCCTCCTACAGGTAACTGACGGGCCGACCAGACCACGTTAGACTGGCCTGGATCGTTAGCCTGTATGACCCAGTTTGGGATAGAAAACACACCATGTTAGATCACGTTTCAATGTTACTTTTTGTTAAGGATGTCGGCCTTGGTTGATTTTTGCGGTCTGACGTCTGTATGGCGAACAAACGATTTGGATTGTTTATCGTTCTAGATATTCAATCAACTGGTTCTTAGTGGGTTTTTTCTGTTTCTGTTCCCCAGATACCAAGTAAAACTGTCAAATGACCAAACTAAATGTATCACAAGTAATAGTTAATCATGAGTAGTTGCACATTAATTTGCTCACATTTTATTAATTGTTTGGACTTATAGCTCTTTTCTAGATACCCAAAGTGCATTACTGTGTAGTAAAGGAGGGGTTTAATGTATGTGAGTTATCATAACTTACACTTTATGATAAATGTCATGTGATAAAAAAAAATATATATGTAATTTCCGTGACCGCAGAGAGTCAGGATTCCCATTTAAAATCAGTTTCAGTTTTATGTTTTGGAGGCAATATGATACAGAAGACCAACCACAGAATGACTTTCCTACAGGTTCCTGCATGACAATTGCAGTGAAATGAAAGATTGTAAGCAAACTTTGTTTCAGCGGCAGGACACAGTTATAAATCATAGGATTTACCGCAATATGTGTGTGTTGTGTGTGTTGTGTGTGTGTGTGTGTGTGTTGTGTATGTAGTCCATTTATATGGGTTAGTGTGTGCATGCATATGAGCCCAGTTGAGCAGAGTGGTCAGACCGGTCAAGTGCTCACCGGTCTGAGGGTAACTTCTGGAACCACTCGGCTTCGCTTCAGGCATTATGTTCTATAATCTACACAGCTCCGCAGAAAGATTCATTCATGTGAAACACTATGCTTTGATTCAAAGGGGATTGAGATACGAAGTGATCGATCAATATTCATTGGAGTATCAAACTATGCCAAATGCTCACCCAAAAAATGCCAAACGCTCACCATGACACAGTGATTAATGCTCCCAATGTTTAAGGCCGGCTGGCTCTTCTTATTAATGTCAGGGAGAAGTAAATGAAACAATAGATTTGATTCTGAGTAGCCTATCCTCTGTTGTTATTTTCTGTGTGTGGGTAACTCAGTCTGTGTTAAGGTTTTCAGCTCTTTCGCTGGATAGCTAGCATGAGGTTAGCTAAACAATGTGGCTGTTTATTATCAAAACGGCTGCGTTTACATGATGTGGAATGTGCGCAAAGCTGCGTCAGCACGGAAAAACCCTCATCCAGTAAGGCAGTACTTTTGAATGATGCTGTGGCTTAGGGTGATCCAGAGTTGCCTCCCGGCCACATGTACTGCTGCAGCATGGGTTTGGATCCAGCCCACTGTTCCTTCAGCAAACATACGTCCTTCTCTGCCTTTCCACTTTCCGGTCGAATTAAGAAACCCAAAATAGAAATGTGAAAAAAATAACACACAAAAAAAAGACTTGAAGGATATTGGCTAGGGGTACAGCGGTTTCTTATATGTGGTGTTGAAGGGGCTTGTGTAGAAATGAGTGGGATTGAGAGCTGGAAATGCAGGTTATGTCACTATCCTGTGAAGGCTCGTTTGTTGGAAGTAAGGTTCAGGATGAAGGCATTTTACATTAGTTTGATGTCTTGGTACAGTAAGCCTGTGTTTCTACTGCTCATCCGACTTTCTATCTGCAGACACTTTGTGAGCAGCTCAGACAAGAAAACAACGAGCTGAGGAAGAAGATGGAGGAGGACCTGCAGTACAGAAACCGAGACTTGGAACAGCTGAGGTGAGTATTTCTTATCACGGGTTTTATCTGACACGGGAAATGAGTTGAGGAGTTCATTGCTGTGAATTGAAACTGAATTTCTGGCTCTGTTTTCCTGGACTTTCCTGGAGTTGCTTCATCCCAGATGAGCAGGTGTCAGCAAATGTGAACTTTCATTTTTCCTTCAGTGTCCAGCAAATACAGAACATTTCAAGAGGTGTTAGTCCGGGGGGTCCAGGTTCTTCCTACGACTTTGCCAAGCTACTAATGGGTTTTTTGAACACAGGGACAAAGTCTTGCCATTAGCATAGTAATACTTAACCTGCTTTCACTCCACTGCAGACAGGAGAACCTGAAGCTAAAAGAGCTGGTGACGGGAGGAGACCCGGCAGAGAAGACCGAGGGGCCGCCAGAAGCCAAAGAAGAGCTGGTAAAAGAGGAAACCGCCAGCGTTAGATCCAAGATGGAGGTCACCACACCACAGAAGGTATGCAGATCTGGTGCCTTCTGACTTAGCTATCAACAATTTCATGGTGTAAGTAGGACTTCTAGTCCTAACTTACACCTCCTACGTCGTTTTGTTTTACCTAGCTAGTTTACGATTTATGAACTGTCTTAGTCGTTGATAATAGTGTCTTCTAAATCTAATGGGAGATGGCACGTGTCAGGCTAAAGGGATCCAAAACCTTTGAGATGAATAGGAAATGATCAGCCTGGATATCTAGGAAGCCACTTTGTCATTTAGTGAAACTAATGTCTATTAATAGTGGTGGGTGTGTGGGTGTATGTATAAATGTGTGTGTGGGTGTGTGTGTGCGCGCACTTACAGTAAATACTAGTTTCTGTTTTGTGACTGAGATCAGTGCCAGGCATCACTGTAATGAGTATACATAGCTGGCACAATGTCTCATTACCGTCACAATGACAGATTTCACCGCCTCATGACAAGCTTTGTAGCTTGTGGTATTACCATTCTCCTTGGGTCAGCAGTGTTCTGCGCATCTCCCATATGATCCCCTATACAGTACCTCCTAGTGCGCTTATTTTTACTAGGACTGGCCTCATCTAAAGTAGTGCACTATTTTGAAATCTGGAGCCATTGGGGATACTTACGTCTCTGTCTCTTTTTTTTTTTTTAAACGTGTTTAGTTCTGAGAGGAGTAATAAGGACGTGATAGTACTGTGAGGTGAAAGAGATGAATTATTTCTTTTGTGAATGTGCTGCACAGGTCGGGATTTAATTGTGATGTTTCATATCCCTGTTCGACACCAGAGTGGTAAGTCGGCAGACATGGAGAAGGCCCCGGGTAAGCCGTGTGAACCCGAAGTCTACGAGAAGAAGATCAAGCTGTTGGAGAAGCAGAGAAAGGATGTGAGTGTTTTTGGAAAACCTCAATCCCAAATGGTGCCCTTGTTCCCTTTCTGGTGCACTTCTTTTTACCAGGCTCCCTAGGGTGCCACTTCGGACTCATGTAGACCAGGTGTCCGCCTTTTATCGATGGAAAGAATGTATGAATTGTGTTTGACGTATTGGTTTCAGTTAAATCTCTGCTGTGTGTGATGACAGATACTGGAAGTGAACAAGCAGTGGGATATCCAGTGGAACTCTATGAAGTCACAGTTCGAGCAGAAGGTGCGTTCACTTTTTCACACAAACATAATGTTTGAATAAAACGGCGTTACTGCATGAGCTTGACAACAGAAGACGCCATAAGGAAGTTGTGTCCCGGGCGTGTGTTTGCGCGTTGACTTGGATGGCAGCGCAAATTTGGTGTCAACCACATGTGCTGATCACACCTCAGTCAGAAAATCCCCTTACCTCTCAGGTGCCCACTGATCCTGCTGTGGTAGAGGAAGGGTGCGCGCGCATACGCACACACAAGCACAGCTACACAGTCCTGAGCGCCCACGCACAGCTCCGAGGTGTAACACCATGTATCCCTGAGTCTAACCCCCAAACCACGCAACGCATCCGTTTGCGTCATCCAGTCGGCCTCGCTGGTCTGTTCGTAAAACCAGAGCTGTAACTTCTCTAATCCAGTTCACAGAGTTCTGGTTTTGTACGCTGCTCCAAGGACAAGAAAATAAACATGCTGCCGGTGGCCCATTTGTGTGCGTGTGTGAGACGTCATTATGGCCTGATGACCCAGAAACGTCACTCTGGCCATTCATTCTCAACGAGTTTGATTTGGCTTTCCTCATTATTTTCTTTGCTTATCGAAGATGTACAGGACCAGTCAAATTGTGGACAAACTTTTGACTGGTACTGTATATTTTCATGCATTCTTATGCTTCAGGCTTTAAGTAAAGACATTTAGTTTTTTTCCTGAAAGAGCAGTGGGCTAGATAGGAAACCCTGTTTAAAACATTGATGCTGTAATTAATCTTAGATTATCTGGTCTCTGATAAAACAACTTTTAGAATGGCAGTTTCAAATGAACATGGCCAGCAATGAGCAGTGGAATTAAGACGCCAGGCAAACGTACATAATACCCTCTCTGTAACCCCCCCACCCTCCCCTTCTCCAAGTAGATTACAGACTTGAGACAGCGACTGGCGGACTCGCAGAAAGCAGTGCTGGAGCTTGAGGCCGAGCGAGAGCAGAGGCAGCGGGACTATGACAAGAAGCTGCTGCTTGCCAAGTCCAAGATTGAGAATGTACAGGTGAGCCATCCAGAACCTTCTGGAACATACTGGTGGGATCCCTGATAAGATAAAGTAATATAGAAATAAAAATGTGTATACAAATTATACACAAAATAATGCTTGCTGTGCATGAAAATGCTAAAGGTAAGACGATAACGTGCGAAAATGTACTCAGATTTTCTCGGATGCAGACCCAAACTAAATGCTAACAAGCACCCAAAACGAAATGCGGATGAAATGCAAGGCCAGATAATCAATCAATCAATCAAATTTATTTATAAAGCCCTTTTTTCAACAGCAGTTGTCACAAAGTGCTTTACAGTGATCTTGCAAGTTAGCCACTTACAGCTAGCAAGTTAACAAACTTATGGCCTAACTAAAACCATTGAGCAGGTGAAAATGTACTAGGCACATCCCAGACAATTAAATTATCTTACCATTGGGAGGGTTTACTGTTGAATTTGATGGCTTAATCACTTCTCCCATGCTGCTCATCAGTGGGTTGTCATGAGAGTAAAGTCTGCTTTTTGTGCAATTTGTCAATGTACTCAATTTGTTATTTGTGTTTTCTTTCTGGATGTGGGTATTTAATCATACCGTCTGGTTTTCAAAACTCCCTGGTATATGGTATAAGGCTTTGCAACTATTTCAACCAAGTCAACAGCACACTGAGGGGGCTACTTCTCTGTCTGTATAATGTGTGAAGTGAATTGCCCAGTGTTCCCCTCATCAATCAGTTGAGTGTCATCACTTTTGGTTTGGACTGGCCCGCTGTACTTTCCCAGGGCTGACTGTCTAGTTCCCATGAGAACTGAGATGACAATGATGCTGTGTTCTCTGTGCTGTCGGGTCACAGTGTGGCTTTAGCCACAGAATTGACAGAAAACGGCAGCCACACGTCTCCACTGGGCTCAACAAGCTGATCAAGGACGTGACCGTGGAGTTACCATTATCCTTATCATGGCTATAAGGATCAGACCGTACAGAGAGCAGCGGTAGTTTTTGAGGCACGCTTTTGTTTTTGAGGGGTCTGTTAGAGGTGTTAGGCTAGCCATGTTATCATTAGGTCACCTTCAGGTTTCCATTAGGTGAATTTTCAATCTGGCTATTTTATTCCAAAGTTGTTATTGACTATAGGACTGATGGGATGTAGGCATGTTAGATAACTGTTAGGTGAAGAATGAGGTCATCGTCTAGTCCGTAGAAATGAGAAGGAATGGAACCGTGTTCTAATTCTGGTCACAGATGGCTTAATGTGTGCACAGGCAGCAATTGGGCATGTACCCATAAGAGCAAAGCAGGAAGTAAAAACAAGAACAATACCAAGGAATCTGCTATGATTAGGTTAAATCAACTCAACTGACATTACAACAAATACATTCCATTGTATGAGCCATCTCATAGTATTTTCTAAATGTTTACGAAGTGCAATAAGACCAAACCGCTATTTCCAATTTAAAGGCTATAACGAATACTTAAATCTATAGTAAAATCTTAAATCAGGGATAGTTTACATTAGGATGACCAACTGTAAAGGATCTACATTCAATGAATTTCCTAAAAACATCATATTTTAGTAACTAATTACTGAATACATTGTCTTTACCTTACATTCCAGTCCATTTGCTCCATGTCATGTGCTGACGATACTATCCTTTCTGCCATCTTGAATCATGAACGTTGTTGTTTTGATGAGCTTGAGTTGAACACTGGATTTGATCCTGACTCAATTACCAGATGTGGCATGAATTGGACTGTTGTGGAGAAGTGGCACTCTTAAAATCTTCAACAGCACTGGCCACACTTTCTTTATATACAGTATAATATACTGAGTATATATGTCCCTAAACCTAAAATCATAGTCCTCAGACGATAGTCCGGCATCTCGTTTTGACACTATAGCTACACTGTTAGTCCACCATCCACAGGGGACGCATAGTCAAAGGTGCACCTCCCTGTATGTCCTGACTGTTAACGCATCCTCTGTTCATTTTCAGTCTGTTGACTTTTTGCGTTGGGCTGAGATTTGGTGAAAGTGTGTAGACTAACGGTCCGGGAACGGTCCGCTGCTCGTACCTTTTTACGTTTCTGATTAGGCCCTAACTTGGACTCATACAAGTTTCACACACTTATCTGCGGCGCCTTGGGTTCGGCAGCTTTCATTGTTTGAATCGACCCTCTTCATTACCACAGAAAGGATTGCATGTACCATGGTAGCCATTCAACGTGTAGTGCATGAGTTCACCAGGTAAATTGCCTGGCTTAATGTTTCTAAGTGCATTAAGTTCATCCTAAGTTCCATGGCCAACTTTCAACATGACAATCCGCTTTCAACATGACAAACTGATTTACTTGGTTTCTTGTGGCTGTAGGGGTGTTTTCATAAATTAGCCTTGGTCAAGGTTAGGTCAATGAGAGATCACCATTAAGGCAACTGTTGTTGTATTTGACAAGGGAATATTAGTCATCAGACTTTCACATCCTTCAGACTGAACTGTGTGTGAACTTTGAAACAGTGGAGTTGTAGCAGGTGGTGTGCTGGCTGTGTTAATGTTGTAAAGTGTGGAATCTGAGCATTAACAATTACAAAAAAGCGATTCCAGTATTCCGGACACGAGCGTTATCACTTACTAATAAATGTGCATCTGGTGAAAGCCTTGCTGTCAATAGTTGTCCTTTTTCCAACTAATGTGCTGATTAAGAAATTACAGGTGCTGGTCATAAAATTAGAAGATCATCAAAAAGTTGATTTATTTCAGTAATTCCATTCAAAAAGTGAAACTTTTATATTATATTCATTCATTACACACAGACTGATATATTTCAAATGTTTATTTCTTTTAATTGTGATGAATATAACTGACAACTAATGAAAATCCCAAATTTAGTATCTATAACTAATACAAAAATGTTGGCCAACTGAAAAGTATGAACATTAAAAGTATGAGCATGTACAGCACTCAATACTTAGTTGGGGCTCCTTTTGCCTGAATTACTGCAGCAAGGTGGCGTGGCATGGAGTCGATCAGTCTGTGGCACTGCTCAGGTGTTATGAGAGCCCAGGTTGCTCTGATAGTGGCCTTCAGCTCTTCTACATTGTTAGGTCTGGTGTATCACATCTTCCTCTTCACAATACCCCATAGATTTTCTATAGGGTTAAGATCAGGTGAGTTTGCTGGCCAATTAAGAACAGGGTTACCATGGTCCTTAAACCAGGTACTGGTAGCTTTGGCACTGTGTGCAGGTGCCAAGTCCTGTTGGAAAATGAAATCTGCATCTCCATAAAGTTGGTCAGCAGCAGGAAGTATGAAGTGCTCTAAAACTTCCTGGTAGACGGCTGTGTTGACCTTGGACCTCAGAAAACACAGTGGACCAACACCAGCAGATGACATGGCACCCCAAACCATCACTGACTGTGGAAACTTTACCCTGGACTTCAAGCAACGTAGATTCTGTGCCTCTCCTCTCTTCCTCCAGACTCTGGGACCTTGATTTCCAAAGGAACTGCAAAATGTACTTTCATCAGAGAACATATCTCCGCAGCAGTCCAGTCCTTTTTGTCTTTAGCCCAGGCGAGACGCTTCTGACGCTGTGTCTTGTTCAAGAGTGGCTTGACACAAGGAATGCGAACAGCTGAAACCCATGTCTTGCATACGTCTGTGCGTGGTGGTTCTTGAAGCACTGACTCCAGCTGCAGTCCACTCTTTGTGAATCTCCCCCACATTTTTGAATGGGTTTTGTTTCACAATCCTCTCCAGGGTGCGGTTATCCCTATTGCTTGTACACTTTTCTTTCTATCACATCTTTTCCTTCCCTTCGCCTCTCAATTAATGTGCTTGGACAAAGAGCTCTGTGAACAGCCAGCCTCTTTAGCAATGACCTTTTGTGTCTTGCCCTCCTTGTGTAAGGTGTTCACACCTTTTGGACAGCTGTCAAGTCAGTAGTCTTCCCCATGATTGTGTTGCATACAGAACTAGACAGAGACCATTTAAAGGCCTTTGCAGGTGTTTTGGGTTAATTAGCTGATTAGTGTGGCACCAGGTGTCTTCAATATTGAACCTATTCACAATATTCAAATGTTCTGACATACTGAATTTGAGGTTTTCATTAGTTGTCAGTTATAATCATCAAAATTTAAAGAAATAAACACTTGAAATATATTTGTGTGGAATGAATGTATACATTATACAAGTTTCACTTTTTGAATGGAATTACTGAAATAAATCAACTTTTTGATGATATTCAAATTGTATGACTAGCACCTGTATGTCAGCTTTCTCAGTCAGAGCCTAAAAGTGCATGTTAAATTTCATCAGCAGGCTCTGGGCACTGATGACGTATGAAGTAGGATCGTATGACCTTAAGAACCACAAAATCTGTGTTGTTGCTATTGGCGCATTGTTAACCCACAACCCTTTCTCCTCTCATCTGGCGGCACATGCCAATGTAAACAAACATGTTTACCTAAAACCTGTTTTTCTGTTGTTAAGTCTCTCTTAGAAAAGGCCCTGCTGTACATCTCATTTTCAGCAAACAAAGAAATTTTTATTTGGATTGAGGTCTTAAGATAGTCTTGGCTAGTGAAGTGTTCACCTATTTGGCACTTAGAAACCCTTGCTGTTATGTTCTGTCCGGGTTTATTGTCTTTATGATAACGCACTGTCATGGGTTTTGTGGCATTTACTTCTTTAGCAGACATGCTTTTTCTCTCTGGTCTTTCTGATGTTTTATTTAATCATTTCTCTTCATTATGGGGAGTAATCTTTGGTCATCCACTGCAGAGGTCAGGGTTATTCATCTTTTTTAATGAACTGTTATTTTTGGTAAGCCTAATACTGGCTTCTGTGACCTTTGTTGATATCTCTTTGGTCCTCATGTGGACAGAGATGAATAACAAATGCAAAGCTTAGAATCAAGAGTAGTCATTGACAAATATAATGTCTACACAAATTACAACATCAACGCCTGTCAAGGCAGTTGTCCCAGTGCTTTTGGTTCCATGATATAGAGAGACTGTACAGTGCCTTTGGAAAGCTGTGGGTAGAAGGGGTGCTGGAGTTGCTCCCCACATGCCCCCCACCCCAATATCTTCAGACGAGATTCCAAAATAAATATTGAGTTTTGACTGCAACCTGTGTCCATCAGTGGGATGCAAAATAAACTCTCAAGATTTCTTTTGGAATCTCGTCAGCTTTACCAATGAACATTCGTCCATTCGTTAGTGACTGTGTCACTAATGCCATCTGCACACTTGGTCCGGATCTGACCAAACCCTTCTTGATATAAGGTCCCACGTTTTGCAATCTCAGTGGGAGGGTCTCTTCAGGTTTGAGGGAAGGATGAATAAAGGAACGTACAGAGGTGCTTGAAGAACTCCGATCATGACAAAGACCTGAGCAAACTGCCAATAGAACTTTGGTGTGGCTTCAGGACATGTCTGTGACTATTCTTGAGTTGCCACTCCATCTGTGACTGTAGTGTCACTTTGAAAACTGGGATTGGCAAATGATAACAAGCTATTAGTTGCAATTGTGAAAAGCTAGAGCGGCATAATTTTTCTAAAAATGTATATTTCCTTCATCAATAACTGTTCCTTATACATGAATTGGACCGGCCATAAACGGTACTACAGTCAGTGTTGTCCATACTAGGAACATATACGACTGCAACATCAAGTTTTAACTTCATGGGTTGTGAAATGTTATCAGTCGTAGTTTTTTTTTCCCCAAGTGACTTTATGCGCCTTGAGCAAGTAAAATGTGTCTATTGTTCCCCAAGTATAAGAAAAAAAGAAGAGTGAATAAGTGAATTGTTAATCGTTTTGTTGTATTGTTTTTCTTGTTAGGGGGAGAAGGAGTGTCTGAACTCTGAGACGACAGAGTTGAAGCAGAAGGTTCGTTACCTGCAGGATCAGCTGCTGCCCCTCAGCAAACAGAGGGAGTACCAGGAGAAGGAGATCCAGCGCCTCAACCGGGTCAGCATTATGTCTGTCTGTTGGTGTCTCTGTCTCTCTCCCTCCCTGTTGGTGTCTCTCTCCCTTCCTGCTGGTGTCTCTGTCTGTCTCTCTCTGTCTCCACGTGTGTTTTTTGTCTAACCTCGTCTCCTCCCTCTCCAGGCTCTAGAGGAGGCCTTGAATCTTCACCCCCCTGCCTCCTCCCCACAGCAACCACCAGGCCAGGGCGGTGGCGGTAACCATGGTGACGGGGCTGGCAATTCAAGGAGGCAGGAGCTCCTCACTCAGATAGCTGTGTTAAAAGAACAGGTCGGTTTGGGACGCACTCATTCACCCTCTTGCATACATACACAGTCACACAGTGTTGTCACCATCACATGCAAACACTCCCAGACTCCTGATTGGGAAGTACCCAAGGCAATCACCCCTTTGCTCTGACCACACTCTCAGGTGAAGATCTTTGAGGAGGACTTCAGGAAAGAGAGGAGCGACCGGGAGCGAATGAATGAGGAGAAGGAGGACTTGAGGAGACAGGTGGAGAGACTGCAGGGTCAGATGACCAACCTCAACAATCAGGTTAGGAGAACAATGGAGGCACATTCACAATGATCCTGACCCATAGTGAGCACCACACAGGGGATAAGTCAGAAGTAGTACAATACATAGGGAATAGGGTGCCCTTTGAAACACGAGGGCTGAATCTCAAATCGAATACTTGCTTACTACATAGTATGCCAGATTAGTATGTAAAAAGATTAGTATGTCTCAAACCATATTACGCTGAAAATTGTATGCCAAAGGTTCCCGGGTGGTCGGCTATCTCTGGTGAATCATCTATTTCCACGATTCTCTCGTCTTTTCTCTTGACGAAAAAGTCAGTTATCGTCAACTATATTGATAGTTGTTGTGTCAATGTCATTCATGAATGAAAGAACAACAAGCATTGTTGTGCCATGAAATTAAATAGCTTTGGCAGTGTAAAGTTTATGTTCAGTCTCACTAGCAATTGTTCAATTCTTATGACTATTCCAAGTAGTTAGATACTAGTATTAATGGCTAATAAACTGTTCAAATGGCCAGTGGAAAAAAGCAATACAGTTCATAGATGCTATTTGTGATGGAAGTAAACTTCATATGAAACGTTAGTCAGTTTAACACAATGATTAATGGTGACTAGCTAAATATTCAAACTTGGAGTGATGTTAATGCGTGACAAAATCAAGCAATGTTGATGCAATTTTATGATGAAGTAGTATGTCCCAATCAGTCCCAATACTGGCATACTAGCTTACTATATACTAAACTGTACATACAGTGGATATTAAAATGCTACACACCCCTGTGAAAATGCCAGGTTTTTGTGATGTAAAATAATGAGACAAAGATAAATCATGTCAGAACTCTTTCCACTTTCAATGGGACCTATAATATGAACAATTAAATTGAAAAACAAACTGAAATCTTTGAGGAGGAAAAACGAAAAATAAAAACCTTACAATGACCTGGTTGCATAAGTGTGCACACCCTTTTATAACTGGGAATGCGGCTGTGTTCAGAATTAACCAATCACATTCAAACTCATGTTAAATAGAAGTCATTACACACCTGCCATCATTTAAAGTGACTGATTTATCACAAATAAAGTTCAGCTGTTCTTGTAGGATTTTCCTGACATTTTCTTATTAGCATCTCATAAAAAGCCATGGTCCGCAGAGACCTTCCAAAGCATCAGAGGGATCTCAGTCAGGAGAAGGTTACAAAATAATTTCCAAAGCATTAGATATACCATGAAACACAGTGAAGACAGTCATCTCAAATGGAGAAAATATGGCACAATAGAGACATTACCAAGAACGGGATGTCCCTCCAAAATGTATGAAAAGACGAGGAGAAAACTGGTCAGGGAGGCTTCCAAGAGGCCTACCACAACTTTAACCTTTTCACACGTGAGTTTCAAATATTCCTTAACGGCCGCCCAGCGTGAGTTTTTTTGCGTGTGAGTTCAGTACTCACTCAGTGTTACAGAATTTGAACAGTCACCTTGCCAGGTAAGGAACACTACATACATTGCATTGTAAGCTTCTCTCATTGACTTGAATTCAAAGAGCTGCAAAAGCTGGTTGATGTGTAACTGTAGCTAGCTAGCAAACGTCAGCTAACCGCTAGCTAACAAAGCGTGACCTGTAATTCAGTAAAGTGAAAATGAATAAACTATATAAAAAGCATAGCGGCGCCCACAACGGGTAAGAATGTTTTTACACAATGATTTTGATTTTGACCGGTTGTCAGCTCTTTCAGGAAATGTTAAGATGCTCTATAGTAGTCACACAAAAACGAACAATATTAGTATTATGTTTTATTGTAGAAAAATAGAACTGCTAGTGTTGGCTGTCTGTCGGTACATAAGTAACACTTCTTGTCCCTATTTGAATGCTTGCTACCTGGTTAATATCATAGTGTGGTCTGGAAACAATTACCATCAGGAAATAAAGTTATAAACACTGTTTGAGCTAAATGTGAGTAAATAACAGCGCAGTCTGACCAGCCATTGTTACTTTACTTATACCTAGGCGTTCTAATGGTGCATTCTAAACAATACGTTCTAATCACACCAGAGTGATCGTACGCTTCAGGGACCACTCTAGCCTGATCACGGTGTGGTCGTACGCATCAAAGGGGTTAAAGGAACTGCAGAAAGTACTGTCTGTGTGCTACATGTGACAACAATCTCCCGTATTCTTCATATAAATGGGCTATGGGGGAGGGTGGCACGACTTTCAGCATGACAACGACCCAAAGCACACATCCAAATCCACAAAAGCATGGCTTCATCAGATGAAGATTAATGTTTTGGAATGGCCCAGCCAGAGCCTAGACCTGAATCCAATTGAACATCTGTGGGGTGATCTGAAGAGGGCTGTGCACAGGAGCTATCCTCGCAATCTGATCGATTGGAGTGCTTTTGCAGAGAAGAGTGGGCAAATATTGCCACGTCAAGATGTGCCATGCTAATAGACTCCGACCCAGAAAGACTGAGTGCTGTAATAATATCAAAAGGTGCTTCAACAAAGTATTAGTTTAAGGGTGTGCACACTTATGCAACCTGGTTATTGTGATTTTTATTTAATTTTTTTCTCAAAGATTTCAGTTTATTTTTCAATTGAATTGTTCACATTATAGGTCGCATTAAAGGTGGTGTGTAGATAGGCGTGTGTATACTTCTTATATCCACTGTACTTCACCATCATTCACGAAGTACGTACTTATAGTACATGGTATGCAGTATGCATTCAGCCAGGGACTCAGACTTTCCATTGTTCAGGGAGAAGCTCATCCGCCTACATGGTTCAGTCCTGCTGATTTGTGTCAGTATAGGCTAATGTGTTTGTTCCGGTTTGTTCTTCATTCTCTCCATGTCCCTCAGCTTCACCAGGCCCAGAGCGAGTGTCAGAGGGAGAGGACCGAGAGGTGTAAGCTGGAGAGACTGCAAATGCAACATCATAAACAGGTACCGTGGCCTTGGCGATCGGCATGGTGTCAAATGGCTGTGGTGAATCTAGTCAATTGGCATAGGTTCCTGAAACTCAACTTAGGGCCTCCAAGCCAGTTCCACAAAAGAATGTCATAACAACCCACAAATCTGGGACTTATTTAGATCTAGGACACCAGTTGGGTGCAATTAATGATGAGGTAGAATAGAAAACCTGTGGATAGAGTTGAATATTTTTGCACGATGGTGTACTAGGCTGGCTAAACACAGACCGATGGACAGAGATTCAGACAAAACGCTTGGCTTCAGACACCGGTTGGTAGTTAACTTAATGGACTAGCGCTCCCTAGTGACACAAAGACTCAACTGTCGTCACAACAGCAACCGGCACGGTCTTCATCGTTTCACTTCGCCTCATTCCAAATCGCTTGGCAGGAACTCCCAAGGGCTTTGCTCGCGGGCTGTTTCTAACCCGCTTTTTCGAATCCCGCTCTCGAGCTTCCCTACAGGGCACGTCCCGTGCAAACCTAGCGTCCGCCTTGGCTTCCCTGACCCTGGTCACATCGTCTCTACCTGTGATCCCTCGCAGGGCCAGCAGCAGCAGGAGAGACAAGAGCGGCGTACCTCGGACCCTGTGAACGCCCCACTCAGCCCTCCATACTGTGGTCCATTTATGCAGGTGGTTCCCGGAGGACAGGGCCTGGACGGCTGGCCCATACACTTCCCTCCCCGGATAACCAACAATGCCGCCGCCGTGTCGGCAGCCGGTAGTATAGTGCCGCCGGGACGCAATGACTTCACGCCGCTCACACCGGTAAGTTCAGGGGTTGCCGTGGTTCAGGGTCACGGTGGTTAGTGCAAATTCTAGTAGACTGTTCTCCTGTGGAAATTGAAAATAAGTACCTGTCCTCAGACCACTTCCTGTTTTCACCCGCTTGATTCCTGGCCATTGAGCCCAGTTGCTCAGCCATAAGTTTATCCGAATATATAGCTTATTGCTCTCTGAAGGGTTAGCCAGTGTCCTGTAATGCTTTTGGTCATAGCTTTGGTTAAATGTTAAATTTCCTTAATCCAATTGAGTGACATTCTAATCTACCATGGGGTCTGTCAGGGTTTCCCATGGCAACCATCGTTCCAACAGCCCAGAGGGTCCAGGGGGGCTGCGGCTGGCACAGGTGACGCATCCCGACCCCCTCCGGAAAACACAGGTATGCCCACACAACAAATGGCCACATGGAAGGGTTACAAAATGACCATAACTCTTCCAAAATATCTGGAGCCAAAACACTGCCAAAAACACTTCCTAATAAATGAGTAAAATCAAACTTTAAATGACAAATGTGATCAACTCAGGAAAAATTCTCCATGAGGTGCCTATTTTACAAAATATATTTTGAAAAAAGCTATGTAGTCTTGTTCCGACAACTTGATTTTGCTTAATTAAAGAGCATTTATTTCTTAACATTTTTCAAGGCTTTTTTTTTGTTGCTTTTTATGGCAACGAACAGGAAATCCAAAATTATCCATCTTGAATTTCTGTTTGGGGAAACATTTCTCTCTCGCTTTCTTGTTTTCTTTCATATGCTTTTACTCAGGAATTCACAAACTGTCTTTTCTTGCTTAATTCGGGGCTCTCGCTTTGTCGTTAGTGTTTTCTGACTGGCTAGTGTTTTATGTTTGGCCAATGACAGGTTAAACAAGGTTCCTCTCTTCTCTTTATAGATCAGTCTACAGCTACTGGCTTTGGAAAAAGAGAGCGACAGAATGTTGACCCTGGAAAGCACTAAGTACTCTCCAACATTTGTTCCCGCGTTCTCCCGCCATGGAGTAGAGCTGGGTGGTAGCAGCATGGTTCAGTTTGTTTTCAGTTGACCAGGTGTGATTTTGAACTATAATTTTTCTACTGAACTGTAGATATCCTATTGTAATGTTGTTTATACTTGCGTTTTATAAGCCTAGTTGTGAAACAAACACTGTTTTTGGCTATTCAGAAATATATACATGAATATTATTTAGATTTTAGTTTTTTAATGTCATTATTTTTGGATATTCCATATCTGCTTCATGTGATTCTATGCAGGAAGTCATTTGTGTAATAATTTGAGATGCTACAAATTTCATATTAAGACAATATACCTATTTGATTATTGGCTATTGATGATCATCCCATGTTAAATATGTAACATTTTTACAAACAGGTTTTGTTACTCTTAGGGTTGAGGGGTTAATTCTCCCATACTTGTATTCATTCCAACAATATATAATTATATAGTTAGATTGCCTTGGGATTGGAAAACATAACCATTGATGTAGTTTAATTTCTGATAATTATTTCAGTACCATTGATGTTCAAGAACTGTACCATATGTGTAACTGTTCAAAAAGTGATTGTTGAAATACTCAAAAGTTGGGAAATGAATTTTGCTGGTATATCATGCCAAAAAAAATGTAGTTGTGATGATTATTGATAATTTATTTATTATCTAATGTTTTGATGGTTGCATTGATGACATGTACATCACTTGTCTTTAGTAATGCTGTTCTTTATATGTTGTTAGTGTACTCCAAATATATTGTAGCTATTGACATTGTACGTTTGTTATACACACACCTTCACAAGCACCCGATGTGGCAAAAAATATCCCATTTGAATGCGGCCCTATTGCTTTTGTTTTATTGGTTCCAACTTTTTGGTCACAATTCCAGTATGTGAATGCACATCCTAATAGTCCTTAAAATGTTTACCCTGAAAAGCTGTCCAATCATATGTCTGGAGGGTTGGGTCATAGATGGTAATTTACCCAAGCTTTGTTACAATCATCGTGAATGGCTTCCTTTCCCAGTCTTGTTCGTTTTATCTGCTTTCATTCCTTACCATTGACAAGTAAAATTACTAGGGTGCAGGCCTATTCTGATTACTTTAGACCTCCACCTACCGGAACATTCTGCCAGTAGTGTATCACTGAAGAAGCTTCAGCTGCATTAATATGTCAATTTATATCGCGTTAACAGGGTATAACCATGTTAGTATGTACATTTATATCGCGTTAACAGGGTATAAGTGCATTAATATGTACATTTATATCGTGTTAACAGGGTATAACCACGTTCGTATGTACATTTATATCACGTTAACAGGGTATAACCACGTTCTTATGTACATTTATATCGCGTTAACAGGGTATAACCACGTTCTTATGTACATTTATATCGCGTTAACAGGGTATAACCACGTTCGTATGTACATTTATATCGAGTTAACAGGGTATAAGTGCATTAATATGTCCATTTCTACATAGTGAACAGGGTATGATTGGTCTCCATCGTATTGCTTTAGCCTGTCAGTGTCATGTTTTTCTGATCCGTCAGAGGCCAGGAAAGGAAGCCAATTCAAAACTGTTTGTGCCTAAGTCAGGCCTGAGGCTCAGCATCATGACTACGTAATACCTCCGTAACAGCTCACTGATGAAACACCCTAGCCAGACTGGGGCTGCTTGCCAAATGACACCTTCTCCCCATTTAGTGCACTAGTTTTGACCAGAACCCAGACTGGTCAAAAGTAGTGTGCGAAAAATGGGGATTGTGACACCATTTGGAACACGTTCCTGACTCCGCTGGCTACTCTGTCTTAATCCACCTTGAAGACCAGCATCTCCATGCCAACTATTCCAGCACGGCTATCTACACGAGATTCCTGTGAACCACTGTGACTGACCCAAACTGAGCCCTTAACCTCACGCCCAGGTACTCTAGCAGAGGAGGATTGGATAGGTGTTGACAAAATGACAAAGCGGAGTTCTATATTATATACCTAACCAATGCTTTCATGTCTTGTCTGGAGTTCAGTAGGTGAGGGATTGGTTTGGGATTGGGTACTGTACTCTAAGGCTCCAATCTTCCTGGTGTGTGACTCTTTTGGTGGTGAACCAATGTTATGTACTGTATTTCCTCCAAATCAATCAAACCAACTAGAAAGGGGGTTTAATATGTATGGTATTAAAAACGCTGGATATGTTTACTTATGTATGTTTTATTCAGATTGTTGGTTAAAAGATGGTCGGTCTTTCAGAATGATTGGTGTAAATACAGTAGTAACAGGCATTTTTATTATTTTTTTAATTACGATTAGATTTCAGAATGTTCCAATTGTGGAGTGGAGATGTTTTGAATTGCACTTTGAAAGAAATGCTTTGTTTTCTTCTGGCAGTGGTATTTTTCTGGTTTGTAGCTCTGGAGTTTTGCAGTAGGCAAAAGCACATCACTGATGTGATAAGATTTTTTGTATTTGACTAGCTTAATAAACATATTCTAAATGTGTTAGTATATCTCATGTATTACATTTTTTTATGCATAGGGATTTTCTATGTTCTGTTTTGTGACAAAAAGGAACAAACCCTGTTTTGACACAACCTGTTTGCTGACGAGAAATTTTGTGAAAGTGTTTGTGTTTGTTTCCCAGCACATTTGCAAAATCAAACACGGCGGAGCACTGTTTACTGGAAGAAAAAACCCTACTCCAGTTTGCGGCTGACATGATTTATTAACATGAGTTTGTCAACAGAGGGCACAGGACCACAGTGGCCCTACACAGCTAATCGGGGTGGTAGAACCAGGAGGTGGCATGGTTCGCAGGGTTACCAGGCCCAGTCTGAATGCACTGAAAGACTGGCTTGGACCCCTAGACTCGGGCTTGGCACCACAGACCTACTGTTTTCAAGCCTCACCTTCATATAACATGCCACCTCGTAGTGACCAGCCACCCTCACCCACTGTTGCCACTGACTACATAGCAATTTCTACCTACTCATTTCTGGATGTTTTCTATTGTGCACATACATGGTTTTTACATATCTAAAGAATGAACTCAATTAAACCTACTCAAAGTTCAACAGCAGCTTTTTACACATATAGTGTACACTACAGATATCGGTGTTGGGATGAATTCCAAGTCAACATAGCCAATTCAGGAAAGGACTCAATGGAACTGCCCTGATTATAACACAGGCTCTGTCCCAAATGGCATTTTTGTTCCCTATACAAAGCCTTATGGTACTGCAAAGCATAGGGGACATGGTACCATTTAGGAGTTAGGCACTAAGACCTTATTCATAGTTCTGGGTGTACTGGGACAAATATTGGCGAAAGTATTTGAGGACATCTGTCCGAACCTCAGACACTGGGACCCGAGGAAACCACCTCATCAAAGGCTTTCCATCCGGTCCGACAAGGAATTTCTCAAAGTTCCATTTGATGTCGTTGATTTTAAGGGGCTGCCAGAACAGCCTATCATTGGGGTCCCCAAAGCTGTCCCCTACCGGTGGACAGGAGTTCTAGAAGACAAGGTTATTAGATTAGAACAGTTCTAGAAGACAGGATTGCAAGGTAAGAACAATTCTTCATTCTAGGGTTCATTATAGGAAGCAAGGTCATGATTAAAACAGCTGGTTCACTACTTGTGGGTATGAGTTCTAGAAGACCGGCTTCGGGCAGCTTGTGTCATCATTTCATAAGGACTGGACTGGAGTTACAATAAGGTTGACAACAATGACTCACCGGTAGGATGGTGAAATTCTGCTATCTTCAACATTTTACAGTTTCCACAGAATTAAGTGTTAGATGTATTGGGATTTCCTAGTTAATCTAATAATTCCAGGAATTTTCCTATTGAGATTTCTGGAAAACATGGGAATCTGGATGAGATAATTCATGAAACCTAATCACTCGCTTACTTTGAGAAAAGTGTAGAGTCCTTGTTCGGTGTCTCCGTTCACGTCCCCTTTCTCAAATAGTATGAAATTTGGAATGAATCCATTTCCTGGTCGTACATACCTGGCACCAAAAGGGAGAGAGATATGTGTATCAGTGATCCTCTCAATTGGCATCATATTCATGGTATATTCATGGTATCGCCGGTTGAAGGTACTGCAATGTAGAGCACAGGGAAGCGTCCCACTATTTGGAGCACAAACACGGGCTGGACAAGCTTTGTAGCACTTAACAGGCTTTTTTCATGCGTGCCCTACCCACAAATCAAGTGATGAAAAAAGACACCGCGCCTGTTTCACAATAGGCTCCTAAAGCTGAGAAAATTACTGACCTTCAAATCATTCAAATGCTGTGCTATACTGTCCATGAAAAAACTACAGATAGATGTATTGTCATCACGTCTTTGTCCATCATTTAAATAACCTGGTTAGAGAAGTATGTAATAACCATTTGGTCCCATGGCATGAAAGAACAATATCATTGTTGTTGGATGCATTTGCATATTTTTTTTGGTTTGGTTTCAGATCTTTTTGTGTCCAATACAAATTATTATTAAATAATGTATTGAGTCACTTTCATTGTGAATAAGATTAGAATATATTTCTAAACACTTCAACATTAATGTGCATGTAATCTCTTATGGACAGACTCCCTAAGCATAAATGGTACAGTAGACCTGTCATAATAATGGGCAACATTAGTTCCTGTACTACTGGCAGGTTGTGATTTTGCTAGAAAGAGACATTTATCCCATAGACCTATTTTGAGTAAGAGAGTGGTATGGAGCTCTTCATTACGGCTTTGATGTTTTTACCTTCATGCAGTCTTTGTAATTTCATTTTATTATCCACACTGTGGAATAAATCACTGTGTCATTTATTTCAAGCTCCAAATGTTGGTTTTTACCTCAGTCTCCTTTAGCTCTTGAAATTATAACATAAACTTTGTGATATTTATATACAGTTGTGCACATGTTTGGATACCCTGGCAGAAATAGTGAAATGTTGGCATTGATTTTGAAAATATGACTAATCATACACAAAACTGTCTTATCTTAGGATAGTGATCATATGAAGCCATTTATTATCACATAGTTGTTTGGCTCCTTTTTAAATCATAATGATAACAGAAATCACCCATATGACGCTGATCAAAAGTTTACATACCCTTGAATGTTTGGCCTTGTTACAGACACACAAGGTGACACACAGGTGAAAATGGGAATTTAAAGGTTAATTTCCCACACCTGTGGCTCACTGATGTTGTGGGGGTGTGTGAGCTCTTAAGGCACGGGGAATCTTGTGAAAGATTCTTCTGCACGAAAGTTGTGCAAGTGACGCTCTTGGACTTTCCAGCACAACAATGACCCAATGCACAAGGCCATGTTGACCCTTCAGTGGTTACAGCAGAAAAAGGTGAAGGTTCTGGAGTGCCCATCAGTCTCCTGAACTTAATATCATTGAGACACTCTCGGGAGATCTCAAATGTGCGGTTCATGCAAAACGACCAAAGACTTTGCATGACCTGGAGGCATTTTGCCAAGATGAATGGGCAGCTATACCACCTGAAAGAATTTGGGGACTCAAAGACAACTATTACAAAGGACTGCACGCTTTCATTGATAATAAAGGGGGCAATACACAGTATTAAGAACTAAGGGTATGCAGACTTTTGAACAGGGGTCAGTTCATTTTTTTCTTTGTTGCCATGTTTTGTTTTATGATTTTGCCATTCTGTTATGACCTACAGTTGAATGTGAATCCCATAAGAAATAAAAGATGTGTTTTGCCTGCTCACTCATGTTTTCTTTGCAAATGGTACATATATGACCAATTCTCCAAGGGTATGCTAACTTTTGAGCACAACTGTATACCTGCCTGATTGGCTGATAAAATGACCTAGAAGTAGCGTTTCTTGAAACCTTTTTAACAGTTCGAGATATTAACTACTATGGCCTTAAGGGGTGTACTTACCTACTACACCCAACACCCCATAATTACCAAGTAAAATCCCATCTTGTTTTTTCAGATTATTATTATTAAAAACTGAAATATCTCATGTATATAAATATCAATACCCTTTCCAGCTCCAAATTGAACTCTGATGCTTCCTGTGTCCGTTGAGCATCCTTGAGATGCCTCTAGAACTTTAATGTCCATCTGTGGCAACATGAATTGATTGGACAAATCTGTCTGCAAAGTCCCACATTTCACAGTGCTTGCCTGAGCAAAAACCAAGCCACGTCCAAGTAACTCTTTGCAGACCTTTGTAAACCAAATACATTTTAAAGCATTGAAAATTCTGGGAATACAGTGGGATCCATCATTGTGAAATAGAGGAACCTCTACTGGCTAAGCTGGCTGTCTGGCCAAACTAAGCAACCGGGCAAGAAGGGCCTTGGTCAGACAGTTGACCAAGAACCCAATGGCCACTCTAACAAGAATGTCAAGCGCCATCTCAGGTGAAAACACAAATCCAGGTGTGCAAACCTGGTAGAGGTTGTGATCGTTACCAAAGATGCTTCTGCAAAGTACTGTATAAAGGGTCTGAATACTTTTGTACGAGATATTTGTTGTTTTTTTAAATAAATTGGCACACATCATTTTCGGATATTGTGTGTATATTGATGGCAAAAAAATTAATTAAATTAATTATACATTTAGTCTATAACACAACAAAATGTGGAGAAAGTGAAGGGGTCTGAATACTTCGCAAAGGAACTGGATGTAATTCCCAAGCTTGTAGAACGTTAACAGGGACTGTGGCAAAATTGCAAAGGAAAGCAATACATGTTCTTTTCTACATTTAATGCTTAATTGATGATCTTCATACATTTTCCAATATCATTTTAAAGCATTTCAGTAACTACAAACCATAAACCTAAATACTGATAATTTCAATTTGGATAACCTAGAAATAATTGCATGTGTTACTTATATATTGTAGTTTCTGACCCTACTAGGGAGTTTTTCTAGCCCCCGGGGAATTAATATATTTTTGTAGCCTGCTGTTTTGGGCTTTAGGCTTGGTATCTTTATCAGAACTTTGTGACAACAGCTTAGGTACAAAGGTTCATTCATTCATCTTCTTCCGCTTATCCGGGGCCGGGTCGCGGGGGCAGCAGTCAAAGCAGAGATGTCCAGACTTCCCTTTCCCTAGACACTTCCTCTAGCTCTTCCTGGGGGACACCGAGGCGTTCCCAGGCCAGCCGGGAGACATAGTCCCTCCAGCGTGTCCTAGGTCTTCCCCGGGGTCTCCTCCTGGTGGGACGGGCCCGGAACACCTTCCCGGGAAGGCGTCCAGTAGGCATCCGGAACAGATGCCCAAGCCACCTCAGCTGACACCTGTGGAGGATGTCAGCGGCTCTACTCTGAGCTCCTCCCGGGTGACCGAGCTTCTCACCCTATCTCTAAGGGATCGCCCAGCCACCCTGCGGCAAAAGCTCATTTCGGCCGCCGGTATCCGGGATCTTGTCTTTTCGGTCATGACATGAAAGCTCATGACCATAGGTGAGAGAACATAGATTGACTGGTAAATCGAGAGCTTCGCCTTACGGCTCAGCTCTTTCTTCACAACGACAGACCAATACATCGACTGCATTACTGCAGAAGCTGCACCGTTCCGTCTGTCAATATCCCGTTCCATCCTTCCCTCACTCGTGAACAAGACCCCTAGATACTTAAACTCCTCCACTTGAGGCAAGAACTCTCCACCAACCTGAAGTGGGCAAGCCACCCTTTTCCGACTGAGGACCATGGCCTCGGATTTGGAGGTACTGATTTTCATCCCAACCGCTTCACACTCGGCTTCAAACCGTCCCAGTGCATGCTGAAGGTCCTGGTTTGAAGGGGCCAACACGACAACATCATCCGCAAAGAGCAGAGACGAAATCGTGTGGTCCCCAAACCTGACACCCTCCGGCCCCTGGCTGCGCCTAGAAATTCTGTCCATAAAAAATACGAACAGAACCGGCGACAAAGGGCAGCCCTGCCGGAGTCCAACATGCACTGGGAACAAGTCTGACTTACTGACGGCAATGCGGACCAAGCTCCTGCTTCGGTCGTACAGGAACCTGACAGCCCTTAGCAAAGGACCCAGGACCCCATATTCCCCAGGCACTCTCCACAGGATGCCGCGAGGGACACAGTCGAATGCCTTTTCCAAATCCACAAAACACATGTGGATTGGTTGGGCAAACTCCCATGACCTCTCCAATACCCAGTAGAGGGTATAGAGCTGGTCCAGTGTTCCACGGCCCGGACGAAAAACACACTGTTCCTCCTAAATCCGAGGTTCTACTATCGGCCGTATTCTCCTCTCCAGAACCCTGGCATAGACTTTCCCGGGGAGGCTGAGAAGTGTGATCCCTCTGTAGTTGGAACACACACTCCGGTCCCCCTTCTTAAAAAGAGGGACCACCACCCCGGTCTGCCATCCCAGAGGCACTGTCCCCGACCGCCACGCAATGCTGCAGAGGCGTGTCAACCAAGACAGCCCCACAACATCCAGAGACTTGAGGTACTCAGGGCGGATCTCATCCACCGAGGAGTTTCTTGACTACCTAAGTGACTTCAGCCCGGGTGATGGACGAGTCCACCTCTGAGCCCTCAGCCTCTGCTTCCTCAATGGAAGACGTGACGGCGGGATTGAGGAGATCCTTGAAGTACTCCTTCCACCGCCCGACGACATCCCCAGTTGAGGTCAACAGCTGCCCACCTCCACTATGAACAGCGTTGGTAGGGCACTGTTTCCCTCTCCTGAGGCGCCGGATGGTTTGCAAGAATCTCTGCTCCATGGCCTCACCGAACTCCTCCCAGGCCCGAGTTTTTGCCTCCACAACCACCCGGGCTGCTGTCCGCTTGGCCTGCCGGTACCCGTCAGCTGCCTCAGGAGTCCCACAAGCCAACCAGGCCTGATAGGACTCCTTCTTCAGCTTGACGTAATCCCTTACTTCCGGTGTCCACCACAGGCACCGGAGACCTTACGGCCACAGCTCCGAGCGGCCGCTTCGACAATGGAGGTGGAGAACATGGTCCACTCAGACTCAATATCTCCAGCCTCCCTCAGGATCCAGTCGACGGTCTGCCGGAGGTGGGAATTAAAGATCTCTCTGACAGGAGACTCAGCCAGACGTTCCCAGCAGACCCTTACAGTATGCTTGGGCCTGCCGAGTCCGTCCAGCTTCCTCCCCTGCCATCGGATCCAACTCACCACCAGGTGGTGATCAGTTGACAGCTCCGCCCCTCTCTTTACCAGAGTGTCCAAGACATACGGCCGCAGGTCAGATGAAACGACAACAAAGTCGATCATCGACCTATGGCCTAGGGTGTCCTGGTGCCACGTGCACTAATGGACACCCTTATGCTTGAACATGGTGTTCGTTATGGACAAACTGTGACTAGCACAGAAGTCCAATAACTGAACACCGCTCGGGTTCAGATCAGGGGGGCCGTTCCTCCCAATCACAGCCCTCCAGGTGTCACTGTCGTTGCCCACGTGGGCGTTGAAGTCCCCCAGTAGAACGATGGAGTCCCCAGTCGGAGCACTTTCCAGCACCCCTCCCAGAGACTCCAAGAAGGTTGGGTACTCTGCACTGCCATTCGGCCCGTAGGCACAAACAACAGGGAAACGACCCTCTCGTTCACCGGGGTAAACTCCAACACATGGCGGCAGAGCTGGGGGGCTATAAGCAAACCCACACCAGCCTGCCGCCTCTCACCATGGGCAACACCAGAGTGGTGAAGAGTCCATCCTCTCTCAAGGAGTGTGGTTCCAGAGCCCAAGCCGTGCGTAGAGGTGATCCCGACTAGTCGGTACCTCTCAACCTCACGCACAATCTCAGGCTCCTTCCCCGCCAGCGAGGTGACGTTCCACGTCCCTAAAACTAGTTTCCGTGTCCAGGGATCGGGTTGTTGAGGCCCCCGCCTTCGACTGCCGCCCGATCCTCTACACACCGACCCCTTATGGTCCCTGCAGGTGGTGAGCACACGGGAAGGCGGCCCCACATCGCTCCTTCGGGCTGAGCCCAGCCGGACCCCGTGGGGAAAGGCCCGGCCACCAGGCGCTCGCATATGAGCCCCAATCCCGGGCCTGGCTCCAGGGTGGGGCCACGGCTGCGCCATACCGGGTGACGTCACGGTCCTCAAAATGGTTTCCATCAAGGGTTTTTTAACCGCTCTTAGTCTGACCTGTCGCCCAGGACCTGTTTGCCTTGGGAGACCCTACCAGGGGCATATTGCCCCAGACAACATAGCTCCTAGGGTCACTCGGGTTCTCAAACCCCTCCACCACGTTAAGGTGGTAGTTCATGGAGGAACAAAGGTATTTATAATAATTATAATAATTTATTTAAATAAATGTAATTACATAACTGTTTCCAATAGCTCCTATGTGTCCCGAAATAGAAAAGGAATTTGCTTAATGGACCATGTTATAACTGTATTAAAACCATTCACTGTATTGTGGTAGTAAATATCATAGAGAAATGTTATTAAAAAATTATATATATATATATATATATATATAAAATGTTGTTCTAATAAAAAGTGACAGACAATATTTTTCTTACGCAAGTGGTCCCAAGAGAAAGAACAACACTTTGTTCTAAAGCACACCCACTTACCCAGATAAATAGTCACTGGTCTATAATGGGGTAGAGGTCAATGCACCGCAGACCGTGGGAGATAAAAGGATGTTGTCATTGGTAAACGGTCAAAAACTCTGACTGAACAAAGTAAATGTTACTCAAATCTGTCACAGTTTATTTATTGTAACAGGACCCCAATATAATAACTCATGTCCATTCTGGATATATTTGACTGTTGTTGTCAAATGGTCACTCCACACACAGTGCTAAATGGTACATCCCATTTGTTGCTGGTAGCATAGCTAGCATACAGCTTGGCTTCAGTCTAATTATTTTTTACCACAATTTCTACCACAATTTAGTGTGAAATACGCAAACAAATAATACCCTCAATGTAGGCAAATTTCTCTTAGTGTCAATGAGGAGAATCACAGTACTTCCCCCACGTTTCCAAAACACTTCTGTTAGTTCCTTTAGCTTCTTTATGACACCTATTCCAATAAAATCAGCTTTGTGACATCAGAAAGATGCCCTGAAGCTACACCCACTTGAACATGTTGAAATTTCATGCATTCTTTCCAAAAAGCTCTTCATGAAAAAGTCATATTTTATTTAACCTCACAGTGTGAAACAAAATAATCTTAAACAACAAAAACAAACTGCAAAAGCAACCAACAATTTTGTAGTCACCAGCTTGAGGCACTCAATGCATGCCAGGTACATGGGCTCAAATACTTATTTTTGTTCTTTTTTTAATAATCTTTTGGGGTACCAACTATGAGAAACCTCTTTATTAGTACAAAAAAAGTAATTTCCTAAATGTTTTGAACAACCAATATAAATCATATTTTTTCATTATTTATTTCATAGTTTCGGACCATTGTATCCATAAGACGTCTGCCAAAGAAGATTTGGTATATCACTATTCAGAGTGGGCTAAAACGTAATAAGGATTTGTATATAGTTTCCTGGAAACTAATCTCCATAACTTTGGATGTTTTTCTTAAAATAAATGAACCTCTGCTGATTGACAGAAGATTTGCCTTCATTGCCGTCTTGTCGTCTCCCATCAGGCGTGCAGGACACTTGCATTAGTTTCAAGATTAATTATTTCGTATAATGAAAACATTGTTTAAAAAGACTGTTCGGGTTTCACTGTTAACGTTTGCATTCCTTGAGTAATGAATGGACAATGAACCTCAGAGACAACCAGACTCACTTTAAAGAGGCCAGAAGCTCATGATTGGCCGATGGCTCCTGCTTTCCAAACTGATTGCAGGGGAACCCAAGAACGGTGAACCCGTAATTCTTCAACTCCTCATGTAGTGCATTCAACTCTGATTAGATAACACAAGATGTCAAACAACATGGACAAAATAGGACATACACTGATCTGATCACATAACTACCCTCTTTGTCGGGAAAGTGAGTTTATATATGGACCTGAGCCTTCAAATAGGTATTGACAATTAAAGTACATCAGGGTGTATCAAGTATTTAGTATATCATGTGTTTTGTGCAATAAACCAGAAAATGTTATTGGGCCAGTCCACTTGGAACTCTTGGGACAGGCTATACTGATAGCTGACCTCACTCTTAGCGGTATGCTGTACTGTTAGTCACAAGTCAGGCAATCTTACCCAAATACTGGAAGGTGAGACCTCAGTAGGTGGCTACGTTGACGATGAGGACAGTCTTTCCCCTGTACTCACTGAGGGAAACGGTACGACTCCCATTAAGGGTCTTAGCTTTGTAGTCAAAGATGGTGCCACCTTTGGACGGGTCACACACCTGATGATCACCACATGTACAAACACATGCAAACACAGGTAAATATTTTCCGCTGTATAGCCGTTTGTTTTTGCCAATTGTAAATTCTCCCTTCGGCTATTAAACAAAAACGTATGGATATTAGTGTAGGCCTATTGTTAACATAATGAAACGTGTAAAATTTGTAGAAACATCGTTGATTCGACGTTAGGTTTACTAATTGCTGTAACAGAACAATTGCGTGTTACGCAAGGGTTCGCATGACGCGCCAAGGACAGGCAAATATTTATTTTTGTCCCTAGACTGAAATAATCAACTTAAAAACAAGAAATGGATTGTGAAATAAACAGAGGCATACTTCACTAAATCAAGTCAATAAAGCAAAAATTGTGCCATCTGGACGACTGGATTGTAATATTGTTTTACTAACTTCATATTTTTTTTAAATATCACATTTGTAAACATGGAGATTTTTCATATGGACTCATTGCTCACTATAACTAATATATATTATATAATCCTGAATTTAAAGCAGGAATTACCTGACGAAGTGATTCGCCTTCAGCCCAGGGTGGTTGCAGACCTAGTAGCACCAAAGGTAGGATCCACAGACTCTCATGTGTGCCCAGCATCGTTGCTGGTCTCCAGGTTTCCTTCTCCCAGAGACTAGTGTAACTCCGTTAATTTTCCCTCCTCTGGGATCTAGTTAATGATCGGCATGTGCTGTCTTTTATAGCTCCATGGTCTAACAGTGTCCTCCCTCTTCCAGGCAATGGCAACAAGCTGACGCACACACTTCATTCTCCATTTAGCCAATACAAATCCGTTGCCCAGTGTCTTTTTTTTTTCTTTTCTTTTTTTTTTACCTCAATGGGTTTTGTTTCCAATTTGATTGTGCTTGCAAAACACTGACTCTTGACAAGTAGCTAGCATAGTCCCTAGGCTATTCATTGTTTACAACAGCACGTCAGTTATTATTTTGTCTTATTGTAAAAATATGTCTATTTCCATTGTCGCTGTCAAGTCTGACGTGGCAATGATAACTGTACAGTGCACATCGTCCTACATGTACACATTTACAAAATGATAATTAGGCCTGCCTCAATCCAGATTTCTGCTGTAATCATGGTGAGCTGAGCCTTCAACTGGCTGTAGAGAAAGCGCTGTCATGTCAACAATTATTCACCACGACATTTATATCTTCTCATGCCTCTGTGTAAATCCCATCTCAAGATGTCGTACATTTTTTGTATCGCAGCGTATTATGAAGGTATACATGTGACTGTGCAAAATGTTGTTTTCCAAAGTGATTGTTTAAAATATATGTATACTTAGAATTATCTAAAATATAAACGTAAGCCATACAATTTAAAATGTATTGATTTCATTAGCGTGTAAGTATATTATCTTAAAACAAAAAAACGCAATATCAATTCCAAAAAGGACCCAATTTACATAATTTCTATACTAAAACGCTAATAACATGAACAATACATTCATACATTATTGTATTTAAAATGGTTCCAATTTAAATTACCTTTAGGTTGAGTTTAGTGAAATTAAACTCCCATTATTATACTACTGTAATTACTTAAAGGGGCTACATGTAGACTTTCATAACATTTACTTACCAGAAATAATATGGGGATATACAAAAGAGCATCCTAAAATGCAGAATTTGTATTGGCCAACAGAAAGCACACTGGCTTCTGCATTTTTAATATTTGTGAAAACGTGCAAAAATAATGTTTTTACAACTTTTGTAGATTGGTTGACCAAACGTGACAGAATGTTTGTATATAAACAGTTGTTGGGGTAATACACCTAACCTCCAAATGATTGGAGCAAATTAGAGATAAAGCTTCAACATTATACAAAAGAATAAATATAGCTTCAACATTATACAAAATAAATAGGTAATTAATATTCAAGTCAGCATGATTTTTGTTTTCCTGAGAACCAGGCGGGATTCTAAGATTACAATACACATTTAAGGCTGAACAGTCATCAAACAGCAAACTCAGACAGGTTCACCACACTGTCAGTCTCTGCTAACATCAAGGCAGTGACTCACTCCTGCAGGTTCATGTTCACCTACATTTGTAGCATACGACCTTACCTCTCTCTGGAAGTAGAAGAGGTACTTGTCCAGGCACTTGTCATCTTACGTCTGGACTACTGCAACTCACTCATGGTGCTGCTCCAGGTGTGCAACAAATCCTTAAAACTCATTCAGAATGCAGCGGCCGGTCTGGTGTTCAGCCTTCCCAAATTCTCCCATATCAACTTGTTTCTTTGCACTGTACACCGGCTTCCAGGCTCAAATTCTACTTCAAGGCTATGGTTCTTGCCTATAGTTCAACAAGAGGAGCTTCTCCTCTCTACCTTTAAGCAACACTCAAACCTTACCCAGGCTCTTCATTCAGGCACCTCTGACCACTTCAGGGCAGTTCCTGATCCATGCGGTCAAAACTCTTATCACTCCTGGCACCTAAATGTGGTTTTACCAGCTTCCCTTGGAGGCTATGATAGCAGAGTCTCTACATATCTTCAAAAACCTTTTGAACCTTAAAATAGTCTGTTTGCCACCACTTTTAAGTCATTCTGGATAACGGTGTCTTCTGAATGACTAAAATGTTATTGTAAACACATTTTACATGAAATATTTACACCTGTATAGCAGGGCTATTCAACTACTGTCCTAGAGGAACAAAATACTTTGTTTCACAATGTAACATGCAACAATTCTGGAAATGTTCCTGCAGCACAGTTGAAACTTAGATTCAACAGTGAACACTGTCTTTATCCTATTTCTATAAATATACTATATACAGTTGCGCTCAAAAGATTGCATACCCTTGGAGAACTGGTAATATTTGTACCATTTGTAAAGAAAACATGAGTGAGCAGGCAAAACACATTTTATTTCTTATGGGATTCACATTCAACAATAGGTCATAACAGAATGGCACAATCATAAAACAAAACATGGCAACAAAGAAAAAAAAGAACTGACCCCTGTTCAAAATTCTGCACGCCCTTAGTTATTAATACTGTGTATTTCTGCCAGGTTCTGCAAAATTATGAGCACAACTGTACTCTGACTTTTTTGCACCATAGCCTAAATCTGGAATATTCATTTATTTAACTTTAAATTACACAAATAAATCTCACCATTAACACGCTAGTTAGTTGATTGAGTCCTGAAATAAAAGACAAAAAAACTGTCATTCTGCCCAAGATGAATACCTAAAATTGCTCAAACTCTGCATACAACATGAACTTACTACAATGACAAATGGAAATGTGACACAAACTTGGCCTTGGACTGGAAGTTCAGCACTGTATCAATGAAGACTTCAGTAGTCAATAATTCAAGTGACATGCAAAGGTGAACAAGCATTATATAAATGTATGCTATATATGCTAAAAACATATTCTTATACACAGCAGATATCTGGGAGCAATAAGGGTTAACTGTCTTGCTCAGGGTCAGAACAATAGATTTCACCTTGCCTGTTCCGGTATTAGTATTAGCAACCTTTAATTTATTGGTCCGACACTCTAGCCCACCAGGCTACTCTGTCACACAATCTACCCTTGTACCATGGTTGAAGCTTGAGCTGGAATGAGGGTTGAGCAGGTATGTTTTTAAACTCCTGGGTAGCTCTAGGTCAGTATGCGGTAAACCCCACATTAAAAATGTCTTCATCACCTCTGGCACACAACATGTTTTTATGAATGGCCAACGACAAGTCCACCATTATGTGGGTACAGATGAACTTTTAAACAACTAAACTCTATACTGCAGCCTTGCTGTGGATCGGGACATACATGATCCTTCTTCTGCTTCCTAAAGTCAACAGTAACCTTGTTTGTTTTGTTGACACTGTGGGAGTCGGCTGACTGAATTTGGATATCAGTCCTGCAAACTTGGTGCTGTCAGCAACTAGGCCACAGAGGCGTAGGTATGCAGGAAATAAAGCAGGAGGCTGAGGACACACCCATGAAGAGTCAGTGAGGAAGTGTGGAATATTTTTGGGCGAGTGACTTTAATAAATGAGACAGATGAAATATTTAGTAGAGCAGGCATAGTGGAAACAGTGTAATGTGTTGGGGGAGATTGCGACATTAACTGTTTTTCCAATACAAGATTGTTGGGACAAAGAATAAATGTAAATAAATATGGTATTTTAATATTACATTAATGATCTGGCAAATGATTCAATGGAAATAAAATGAAATGTTATTTGCCACATGCTTCACAATGCTAACTTATAGGCTCAGTTTTCCCTGCATTTCCCTGCATTTCTAAACAGTTCTTACAGTTTTAATGCCAAATTAAAAACAAATAAAATAACATCTACCCCCTTCCTTTATGGGAGATTTTCACACTCATCTATACCAATTCTGTTACGTATCCACACCTCTACGATGCTGGCGTCAACCCACTTTTGAAACTAATGTAGCACATTCATGAGAAAGCCAGGCTGGGACTAGTACCCAGGTCCAGCTGTTAAAGCAAGGGCCATTAGGCCAAGGAATTTGAAACCCAGTAAAACATTGCCAGGAATTTTAGGTTGATATGCATCTGGTGTCACAGTGCAACGAACAGCTTCACTGCCTCCAAAATCCATGTCCCCTTATGGGGCACAAACCCTAGTTCTCTGATTGCAAACATGTATAACTGCCAGTCTGACGAACAGATAATGTAATAATAACTTCATGAGAAGGTAAAACACTATTGTCCTCTTCAACATCACTATCGTCCCTGTGCTATGTCTAATAATCCTACAAGGCTGATAAGATTGATCGATAGATGATAGGTAGAAAGATGGTGGTTGACTTTAGAAAAATGTGCTACAAGTGTGCTACATAGGAGCCAATATTACATTGTAACAATTACTAAGAAGGCAAGCCAGCAGATTTACATCTTGTGTCCTTTGAAAAAACATTTCCCAGGCTATCCTGATCTGGCTTTACAGTTCATCCTCACTTCTTTCTTCTTGATTTCTTTCATTGCTGTCTGGATTAAGTCTGTGTCTGCCAGAGGTAAATTGCAACACATTCTATGGTCTACAGAGATGCTCATTGGCAGTAACCTGCCTTCAATTGAGGTTCTACATGACTCCAGGACTCCATGACACATGACAAGTGTGTAGGAAAGATCACTTCTGGCTTCTCTCACCAAAGTGAACCCCTGTTCCAAAAATGAATCTGTTAGAAGGAGGACAGACAGCCAGTAAAGAGCAATCCTGCCACCTGCACAGTTTCTTTCCACGTAATGTGGCCCCTTAGCAACCAGCCATCAGTTGCCTAGAGACTAATAGGGCTATGCAAATATGCAAGCCACCTCCAACTGTGAACTAAATTGTATTCTACACTTGGTGTAGTTACAAACATCTATGTGATAGGGCCATGAATCATCTTCTACCCCTTATAAAGTACCTCTGACAAACAGATCCATATCTGTATTTCAAGTCATGTGAAAACCATATGGGTTTCCCAAGATAAACTTTAAACTCAGTGAAATATTTGGAATTATTGCAATTAGCATTTATATTTGTGTTCAGTGAGTACTGTATTAAACAAAACAAAAAACACTGCAGATTTAATCACTTTCACAGCAAGTTAGCATGAACTCTTCCTCCACTTCTCTGATATTCAAAGCTAAAACCAGAAGTAAGGTAGCAAGGTAAAGCAAGCCTCAAACATCAAAGTAGTTGCAATCCAATAGATCAATTTCACTTTAAAGTCCCCATGTAGTACTTAGTTTGAAATGACTGTATGTTTGATAAATCATTATGTGTGTTCATTAAATAAAACAATCACAACATATTTGATATCATTTTATTACCCTTTCTCCCTCAAAATGTTCGATCGGATCGTGAGGCTGTTAGGAAACCAATTTGAAGAAATGCACATACACAGCTCTCATTGGCTGACTAATATATTGAAAAAAATAGGTTATGCGTATAACCATGCATCACTGAAGAAAGGAACAAGGTACACCATATGGGATTTGCACTCTTGCCACACACATTAATTTAGGTCCGCCATTAATAAGCCTCATATGTATGAAGTGAAGCCCAACTCAGGATAAATATATGCCACAGTCAACCATCTGAACAATGCCTAGTATGATTTACCCCTCACTGACTGAATGCAGCTCCATGGTATCAACCCATTTCCTTCCTGTCATGTCTGAAACCACAGACTCAGACAAAGCCAATTTCAGAGGAAGGCAGAGATATTAATGTCAACGTTTGCAACAGTTTTCAACATTTGCAGCAACACAACCCGTTCCTCAAGATAACTTATTTAGAGATAATTTGTTTTTACCAAAATCGTCTCTAACTTGTTGTTTCTGTCATGTCCCTGTTCTCTCATTCCTCCATCTCCCTTATCTTTTTTACCATTCTCTTCCCTTCTCCCTCCTCCCAATGTGAAGGCTGTGTATAATTAACTTCACAAGACTCTCAAGGATGTTAATGACCAGAAGGACTGGCTGGGGGAACAGCTATTACCACAGACTGGGCATTCTCACTGTCTAGTTCCAGGTGCAGCACTCACACACACACACACAATTGCATGGAGCCTGTAATATAAGATGACGTAGACTTCTGCCTTGTGTCATTTTGTTCTTCTGTTTAGCTGCTGTATTTACCTGGACAAACTAGACATTCAAAGTAGCCCCACCACCTTTTCTTCAGTGTCATCAGGAAATTCCCCTAAAGCCCAGAGAAACATGTACAGATCTCTGAGCACCAGAAACACAAACACAGACACACCCCATTGCCATATGTGAACAGGATCCATGTCAAGTCAAATAGAATCCAGTATTGTGGCAATACTTGTGTTGCCATATTTGACAGTGTAGCACAAAGCTGTATGATGAGGTTGACCAGACTCCAACAAGAATGTCAGACGTAATGTTCTCAGATTAGAGCAGTGTCTTATCACAATGCAGGCTGACATTGTCTGATGCTGCGGCAGCTTAACAGCAATGTATGCTGCACTAGAAGACTGATATTGAGGAAATCCGAACTACCTTCATTCCATCTAATTTCACATAGTTTCATAATTTTCATGTATGGTTCCGGGTGTCATGATACCAAGAAAAACATGTTACAATTGTTTCTTATTGTTCTTTGTGCTACATGTAAAGTCCAGTAGATTATATGCATTATACAGATAACTCAATTAAAATGGCGTTCGATGTTGACTTAAAAGTTGTGTTTATTTTAGCCTACCTCTTCCTGGCGTTTCATAATAATGTACCGTGAGTAGTCTTGTTTTGCACCACCTGAGGGCGGTGTTGATTAAAAAAGTGACCACAGAAAGAATGGAATAGGGCTGACCCCTATAGCTTTGGGACAGTAGTTGCAGCAAGGATAAACCCCCTCCCTCCACTTTACTACGTCATGTCAACTCAACTAGGAAGTACGAGATTAGCAAACTACCTTTTTTAATAAACTCCCCTGTCCTGTCGGAGCATTATCTTATCTTCGAAAAAGGTAACTTAAGGTCAGTGCATACTTACTTTTGTTACAGGACAAACTGGGTATCATTGCCACTAGTAAGCGAGCATATGAGTTAAGGACTCAGTTGGCTGACCTGTCATGATACATTTGTTATTGCTGTACTTGTTTAGTTTTTTTGCTCTTGAAATGTTTTGAATTTCTGTGAAAAGAGATCTATACATTGTAGGTATAGAGCAAGACTACGCAAACGATTCACTGTATTTTAAACTACAGGCATTATCTTCTGTACGATAATTATCTTCTGTACAATTAGTCAGTGTTACCGGCAAGCTAACGTTAGCTGCGAACATAGCTACTAAAACAAGACAGTTCGTAGATACACACAACGTCAACATTGAAGATGTCAACTTAGTCTTCTAAGCGCAGTTTTATATTTTAATGAATCCGCTGCTAGTGTTGTTTGATGAAGTTGTTTTTACATGCGGGACTGAACAGGACAAAGTCCCGTTCAATTTCCTAAGAGTGGCGTATTTGGGAGAACCGCCAAATTCTGTAAACAACAACATTGACTTGAGTACTTGGACTGTTCCAGTTAGTTACCAAGCGTTAGCTAGCCATCTAATTACATACGTACAATACCGATTTTACATAGTTTCTGTTTACAATATGCACGTTAAATGCGTAAATAAAAAAAATCATGGACGGTGGGGTATGGAAGTACGCTGTCTGTTTTTGCGCATACAATTAAACACTACCCAGTGAGCAAAGGACGTTCAATTGACGCCGTCCATGTTGAAATGACGTTGAATAGACGTCTTTTCAAAATACGCTTTTCAAGTTAATGTGCTCCGTGGTTATTTTATATTCTAAAAGTGTATATTTGTCAAATTGTAACTTACTTATTGTAAAGTGACACAGAATATTTATGTAGTCATAAAGTCCGGGATTTACGTTGCCTGTTTGTACAGCAAAAGGCTTTGGGACAGTAGTTGCAGCAAGGATAAACCCCCGCTTCCAATTTACTACGTCATGTCAACTCAATGAGGAAGTACGAGATTAGCAAACTACCTTTTTTATAAACTCCCCTGTCCTGTCGGAGCATTATATTATCTTCGAAAAAGGTAACTTAAGGTCAGTGCATACTTACCCAGTTTGTCCTGTAACAAAAGTATCATTGCCACTAGTAAACGAGCATATGAGTTAAGGACTCAGTTGCCTGACCTGTCATGATACATTTGTTATTGCTGTACTTGTTTTGTTTTTTTTGCTCTTGAAAGATATCTATACATTGTAGGTATGGAGCAAGACTACGCAAACGATTCACTGTATTTTAAACTACAGGCATTATCTTCTGTACGATAATTATCTTCTGTACGATTAGTCAGTGTTACCGGCAAGCTAACGTTAGCTGCGAACTTAGCTAGCTAGTTTACTAAAACAGGTCAGTTCGTAGATACACACAACGTCAACATTGAAGATGTCAAATTATTCTTCTAAGCGCAGTTTTATATTTTAATGAATCCGCTGCTAGTGTTGTTTGATGAAGTTGTTTTTACATGCGGGACTGAACAGGACAAAGTCCCGTTCAATTTCCTAAGAGTGGCGTATTTGGGAGATCCGCCAAATTCTGTAAACAACAACATTGACTTCAGTACTTGGACTGTTCCAGTTAGTTACCAAGTGTTAGCTAGCTATCTAGTTACATACGTACAGTACCGATTTTACATAGTTTTTGTTTACAATATGCACGTTAAATGCGTTAATATAAATCACGGGTTATGGAAGGACGCTGTCTGTTTTTGAGAATACAATTGAACACT
Organism: Esox lucius; assembly: GCF_011004845.1. NCBI lineage: Eukaryota > Metazoa > Chordata > Actinopteri > Esociformes > Esocidae > Esox > Esox lucius. The sequence continues at coordinate 11,658,987 of NC_047572.1, forward strand.
ACCCAGTGAGCAAAGGACGTTCAATTGACGCCTTCCAGGTTGAAATTACGTTGAATAGACGTCTTTTCAAAAATTGTGCTCAGTGGTTATTTTGTATTTTAAAAGTGAATATGTGTCATATTGTCATTTACTTATTGTAAAGTGACACATAATCGCTATGTAGTCATTCAAGTCCGGCATTTACGTTGCCTCTTTGTACAGCAAAAAGCGAATAAGAAGCACCCTTTGCCAACTTGTCTACGTATCCATTGGAGCGCAGGTCTGAGTTGCTATACGTGCATACTTCACAATAGGGGTTTCTTAACAGAAACATGCAACAACAAAAAAAAAAAAACGTCAGTATTGCCCAGTCGCGTTTTGCTAGCTCGCTCCCTGGATATTGTTTGCTAGGTTCTGCCCGATCGGCTTCACTAACCTCATGCATATATTTGTGGGGTTGGTGTTCTGCATTTTCACAACACTTTCTTTGTTCTTTTTTTTTTACAGTTGTCTATGCCCCCAGCCGAAGTGACCAGTTTTGAGCAAGAGCACATTGTTTTTGAATCTGAATATGGTGTTTTATCTGCTCTTTCTGAAAAAGGAACACTGAAATCATCCAGTGTATTCTTGTAATCATAATGATCATATTGTGATCACCATAACATTTTATAGACAAGCAAAGCTTCCTCATATTGCCATACATTGAGTGTTAGTTCTTCCCCCTAAACAATGGAAGCTCCAGTCACACCACATCCTTTACACTCCAACTCCACCCTGCCTCCACCCTACCCCCTTCACCCAGCTGTGGCCCCATCAGTCCAGCTTGGGATTACCATCCTCTACACCACTCTGTACGGAAGTCTATTCCTGGTAGTGTACATTCAGCTCTGGCTTCTTTTGCTGTACCGACACAAGCGCTGGAGCTACCAGAGTGTATTTCTGTTCCTCTGTCTCCTGTGGGCAGCCCTCCGCACCACCCTCTTCTCCTTCTACTTCCATAATGCCCTTGAGGCCAACCACCTGCCCACAGTGTTGTACTGGCTGCTGTACTGCTTCCCTGTGTGTTTGCAGTTTTTTACACTCAGTCTCATCAACCTCTACTTCTCTCAGGTAACATAGCTTCTTTTTTTTTCTTTTTTTTTTACCACATTACTTACTTGATTGCTCAGGTTTTTCAATCATGTTAATGGTTTGTTTTCCTTGGGTAGGTTTGACTGTTTTCCTGTTGTCAGGTTTCCTAGTGCTTTCCTAGTAGGGCAGGTTTTTGTAGTCCTTGTTGTTAACTGAAAATGCATGTATGGGCCCCACTGTGTGATGTGTTAGTTAAGTATTTGTTTAGACTGCTGTGAGTTCACATTTACAATTGGCTTTGTTTTCTCGCTTCCGTTTTTTTCCCAGGTATTACTCAAAGTTAGAGAGAAATACAGCTCAAATACTGAGCCTGGCCATGCACTGTGAGTTCCACTTCCCTAAAAGTAACTGCTGTAAAGTCGCCTAGATAAACTTAAATGCTTTAAATAATTCCAACTAACCAACGTTTCTTCATCGTCAGATGTTGGGCGCGGTGTTTGTACGCTACACTGAGCAGCTTGTTCCTGTGTGTCAATGTGGTGTGTGCGTCCCTCAGCCAGAGCAGACGGGCAGGAGACACAACCTGGGACCTTGTACTGATACGAGTGTTGTTCAATGACTTGCTGTTCATCTTTGAGGCTGTGTGTCTAGCAGCACTACTGCTCCTCTTAACCAGACACTCCACATCCACCAGTCCTTACCTGCACAGTAAGGTATGGAACTTTATCCTGGCCCTCTAGAAGACAGAGGTCAGTGATTATTAAAATTCAGTGCTTGACTTTTCTAATACTTCAAATTTTAGGCAAACAGCGTTCCGGTTCCTTTTTTAGGCAAAAGAGCTGTCTGGGATAGGCTACTTTAATGGAAAAAAACCTTAAAAACACATACATTTTGATGAACACAGTCTAATGTGTGACTTGTCAATTCCTGGCACTTATTTCATCCCAAGTCAAGCGCCGGTTAAATCAGCGAAAAGGGCAGAGCTTGGGTTTGACTTGAATGCTCCGAGATTACATTTGACTGCCCTTTTCATTGAGTGAACCAATAAAATTAATTTCTGCATCCAGGGCAGAACTACCTTTAGGACAGTCAAAATGTTCGTTTAAGTAAAAGTCTGAGCTCCGTAATACACATTGTGTTTTCTTCCATCAGGGGACGACAGTGTGTCGGACTGCAGTGCTGGGTGCAGGTGTAATTCTTCTCTTTGCAAGTAGAGCATGCTACAATTTGGCTGTCCTCATACTATCGCAGAACCAGAAAGTAGAGGCGTTTGACTTTGACTGGTATAACATCTCAGACCAGGTAGAGATATACATCTATTGAAATCTCCAATACATTTTTAAAGATATTACATTCTACTGGAATGATGACACAGTAATACATGAACAGTTGATAGAGGATCAGCAACTGAGGATGGATGTCAGCAGTTGAAATAGTGTTTATTTTCTATGTACGACCTGTCCCTTCTCAGGCGGACCTACGTCATGAGCTTGGAGACAGGGGTTACTTGGCGTTCGGGGCGATTCTCTTCATATGGGAGCTGCTACCCACCAGCCTTCTCATCCTCATCTTCAGAGTTCGTCAACCACCTCAGGAAACGGTATGCTTCCATTTCCTACTTTTCCCCCTTTTCTCCCAGTTGGAGGTTTAGTACCCATTTACAACAGAGGATGCTCTGCTTCTTACTCTTCCTGTCCTCTTTGTGCTTTAATGTGTCACTTACCATGTTTGACCTTTTTGATCCCAATCTTTTTTTTTTTTATGCAAAAGAAAAAAATCTGCATTGTCTCGTCTGTTTCTGAACCTGTTCTGTAGGGTCTCGTCTGTTTCTGAACCCGTTCTGTAGGGTCTCGTCTGTTTCTGAACCCGTTCTGCATTGTCTCGTCTGTTTCTGAACCCGTTCTGTAGGGTCTCGTCTGTTTCTGAACCCGTTCTGTGGGGTCTCGTCTGTTTCTGAACCCGTTCTGCATTGTCTCGTCTGTTTCTGAAACCGTTCTGCATTGTCTCGTCTGTTTCTGAAACCGTTCTGCATTGTCTCGTCTGTTTCTGAACCCGTTCTGTAGGGTCTCGTCTGTTTCTGTACCCGTTCTGTAGGGTCTCGTCTGTTTCTGAACCCGTTCTGTAGGGTCTCGTCTGTTTCTGAACCCGTTCTGTAGGGTCTCGTCTGTTTCTGAACCCGTTCTGCATTGTCTCGTCTGTTTCTGAACCCGTTCTGCATTGTCTCGTCTGTTTCTGAACCCGTTCTGTAGGGTCTCGTCTGTTTCTGAACCCGTTCTGTAGGGTCTCGTCTGTTTCTGAAACCATTTTGTGATATTTTGTCTGTTTCTGAACCCATTGTGTTGTGATTTCTTCCCTTCCAGGGTAATGTGCAAGTTAACAACAGATTACCACGGCCTTACTTCTTTGATGACCCAGCAGGGGTGGACACTGACTCGGGTGTTCCTTGGGTCAACAACTCACACCCACATCAAAGGTGCCCCCCTCTCAATCTCACATTCGCATTAAAGGTGCCACCCTCTCAATCACACACCCACATCAAAGGTGCCACCCTCTCAATCTCACATTCGCATTAAAGGTGCCACCCTCTCAATCTCACATCTGCATCAAAGGTGCCACCCTCTCAATCTCACATCTGCATCAAAGGTGTCACCCTCTCAATCTCACATCCGCATCAAAGGTGTCACCCTCTCAATCTCACATCCGCATCAAAGGTGCCACCCTCTCAATCTCACATCCGCATCAAAGGTGCCACCCTCTCAATCTCACATTCGCATTAAAGGTGCCACCCTCTCAATCTCACATCTGCATCAAAGGTGCCACCCTCTCAATCTCACATCTGCATCAAAGGTGTCACCCTCTCAATCTCACATCCGCATCAAAGGTGTCACCCTCTCAATCTCACATCCGCATCAAAGGTGTCACCCTCTCAATCTCACATCCGCATCAAAGGTGCCACCCTCTCAATCTCACATCCGCATCCGCATCAAAGGTGCCACCCTCTCAATCTCACATCCGCATCAAAGGTGCCACCCTCTCAATCTCACATCCGCATCAAAGGTGCCACCCTCTCAATCTCACATCCGCATCAAAGGTGCCACCCTCTCAATCTCACATCTGCATCAAAGGTGGCTCAATCTCACACTGGCCACCTACAGTTAGGTCCGGAAATATTTGGACACTGACACAATTTTTGTAATTTTGGCTCTGTACGCCATCACAATGAATTTGAAATGAAACAACCAAGATGCAATTGAAGTGCAGACTTTCATGTTTAATTCAAAAGGTTGAACATAAATATGAACAGCCTGTGATGCCAATTGTTTACTTTGATTTTCGGTGTGTTTGAATCCAACCCTCAATCGTTTGGTGATTTGATTCCATTGACTGTTGTTTGATCTTCAATATATTTCATTAATTGAGACCTGATGTGTGATTTAAGTGTCCCCTTGATTTTTTTGAGTCGTGTATTTTAAACTGGTTGATGAAACCCAATATAAAGCCAGTTTCAGGTCAGGTATGGAGTGGGGAGAGCTGTTTTAAATTACTATGTTCTTATTCACTTATCTTCCACACAAGGGAGAAATTCCATGTGTTCACTGTTTTTCCTTAGTTGGTGACTTTGGCCGGAAGCATACGCTCCCTGTCAAATCAATTTCATGGAATTTGGACGTAAATCTTTTTGTACACATTTCCTGTAAATTTGTACAATAATTCAGTTGGAGACCGCTTTCCTCACTCAGAATGCATACTGTACACAACAAAAATGAGTAATAACACTGTGCTCCGTCTCTTCTCACCAGCTGGTATGGATCGATTAGGGAGACAACACCTCTGCTGTTTGCCAGTAATCCCCCTGACCAGAATCAACATCACAGTTTCTACTCAACACCACAGAACTGACCATGGTTGTACTAACCAACTCTAATCTTGTCTAAAATGGCACCTGTTTCCTCATTATATTGGGCACAACCTCCTCTGCCCATGTTGCATTGTGCACTGGATGCCTCACTTGATTGAGAATGCGTTTTTGCACACAAACTAACTGGAAGTCATTGCTCGGTATAGACCATGCACCTTTTGAAACGACGACCACTGTTTGGTTTGAATTTAATTATTTCCACTTTTGCAATGTGTTTGTCTGACTTGTGTATTTGGGCTTTTATGCCAACCTCTAGCAACTCCGTATCACATAGTGTTCGGATGATAGTAACCAATGAAATTGGCAAGGACAGAGAGATTGGTACTCAAGCTATTTCCATTCCACTTTAGGACTTTTATTCAAAACCTTTTTGTCATTGTTTAAAATGTCTTGTTGCTGATTAGCTAAATAGTAGTATAATATTTGTATTATCACTGCCATAAGCAATGCATACAATAGTAATGTTTGTCATTGGTCTGTGGTTGTAAAGTTTTGTCAATTTATTTAATCTGATTATCAACTGTCATTTTTACAGATTGACAATACCTCCTTCACCAGCTAGTTTTATAAGGGAATTTTCTATGGTTTTCATAGCTTAACGGAATACAGAGTGCTGTATGAATGTGTTTTTTAATGCTGTTGTAATTACAAAGTCTTAACATTAATGTGAAAAGTGGTGTTTTTTCCCCCCAGTACTACCATGTAGTAAATATGAAGATTATAGGAATATTCAAGTTATGAATGGTGAACATGGACAGTTTGTCACAGAAAGCCCAGTCTTTCCTAAAACATGTAGGGCCAGTTTTGTGGCCATAGACTAGTCCTGGACTAACTTTTGTCCTACACTAGGCTTCATCAGTGTTCATAAAACCAGCACTTAAAGGACATTTTGGTGTGCAGGGTTAATCTGTGTGGGGAACTCCAGGCAGAACTGAGGTACATCCAAACATGTCAGCAGTGGTGACAGCAACGTTTAATTTGAAATATTCTGCGGTATGTACATCCTATTAAAACTCTTTTTACAGTATGTACAGGTTAAATCAACCCACTTGTTAACTTATAACCCAGCCGGCATTCAGAGCAAAATCTACACGTCCCAGAAATCAGAGTATTATTTTTTAAACAAAAACTAAAGTACTATACTGTCCTCCACACTGTGGCTATTTCATATTCCATATATTCTGCACTGCTCTGGACCTGAGCCCTGTGCACTTTCTAGGGAATATGGTGCCATGTCTTAGAAAACCGTCCTGCTGTTCAGACTGATTTAGCTCTAACTAATTGAGTCAGACCACGAGGCCGATACATTTTACAGTTAAAAAGAAAGGAAAAAGCCACCTCCCTCAGCTGGATTTGCTCCATGGGCAGAAGTAACGGCAGGTAAAACAAAAAGCGCGAGTGACCTGAGACTTCAAAACGCTGTATGTCCACTTTGTCACTGATCAAGAATCGTGTCACAGGCAAGGTTGTGATTGAATATCAGTTCTCAGTCCTGGGTTAAGAGGCCATCAAACCTGCCCATGCTCTGACAGCGATTAGAAGAATACAAAAAAGCTTCTATGTGTTCCAACAACGACAACAACAAAAGTGAATCCGGAACTGGATAACTGCAATTCTTCCTCTCTTGTTTGTCAGAGTTTCAAATAGCACAAAACTCAGCCAGGAGAGGGGAAGAGGAGAGTCGGACATAAAGAAAACGTGTTATTGATTGCTAATCAATAAGAACGTATTGATAAGTCAGTTTCCAGAATGTGTCAGCAGATATATATCAATGGTCAGGAGGAGGGGGTGATGTCTCCAACTTGCGGAGGCGACGGCGCCTCAACTCTGAAGGGCTGGGCTCCCCATCTTCTCCAACATCACCTGCCTCTTCCACCTCCCCCTCCTCACTTTTCTCCTCACTCTTCTCCAACGTGGTCGAGTCCGGCTGGGAGAAACCTGTCGCCCCGTTCACAGCTTCAGGTTCGGTGACTGGGAGGATGAAAAATAGGTTTGAAAACAAAGCTGTGTCCATGACAGTTTGCACCACGACAGGAAAGACAGTAGGATACAAAACTGTTGTATAGGGTACACTTGGCATTACCTGTACTGATTTGAGTGTCCACCTCCTGGTTCTCCTGGGTTTCTGCACTAGCTGACGGCGGAGAGGTTCCACTGGCCTCCCCAACAGCACTGCTGCTCTCTGAACGAGGAGGTCTGGGGAAAAGGAGTAGTAAGATTGGCATGACAAACAGCCACAAGCCTTAAGGTACCCAAGTGTGCCACACTTTAAAATAGGTATAAGTTAACCCAAAATCCTGTGTGACTGATTCAGTTCTGGGACTATACAGGTTAAGAGTCTGGATCTTGCAAAGCCACATGGGCAAAGGAGTAGAGCAGTCGAGTTTAATTGCTGACTTCCGCCCAAACCCAGACGCGTCCAAATAATAATTGGTGAGCTACTTCAACCCGGGGTCAAACGCGTTCCTTTAAGTCACAGCAGATTCTTAGGTTCGTGCACAGAATGTCTGCGATGGAGGAAGTGAAAGAGCAGTGAATGGCCCGTTCCCTACGTGAGTGTGGCCACGGTGGTCAGGTAGTGGTGGATGTTGAGCATGGCAGCGTCCAGCAGGGTGTGGATGTTGTGGAGACACTGTAGCCTGGCCTCCAATCCCCGTCGGCCCTCCTGCTCCAACTCCCTGAGCTCCGCCTCCGACATGGTGGACAGGGACGCAGGAGGGGGCGGCATGGAGGACGCTGGGATGGAAAACCGGGTTAGGCAAGATACGAGCCGTAACCCACCCCCCCACCACACAGGCGCAAAACGGTGGCACGTTTACCAAATGATTCCCTCGAAAGGCAAGGTTTGGTTTTCAACAACTGTGTGACTTACCAAATGGCGGAGGTGGTGGCATTGGGAGCCAGGGAGCCGATGGGAATGGTGGTGGTGGGAAGGAGGGGAAGGGGAACCCAGGCATTGGGCCGTCTGGAGCAGGAGCAGCCCCAGCTGTACCGGGCCCAGTGGAGTGGCTGGTGCCTGATGAGGACAAATGATGTCAACACAATGTGGGGACAGACACTAGTTCCTCAAACCCAAATAAAGTCCCGGACTGAGGAAACACTTGATGGAGAATCTCAACTGGATGTGCCTTCTTGTCATCCGGCCTCTTTAAATTTGTCAGGTGTGGAGGTTGGTCAGCGTCCAGCCTGTTATTCTGAAGGGTGTCGGTCAGTTTGTGGAAAGTAGAAATGGGACTCACCTGTTCCCTGTGCTTGAGCTGCTTCTGGGGCCTGAGGGGCATCTGGGGCCCCAGCGGCAGGTGCTGCGCCAGGGAAGGGGCCCCAGAAGGGAAATAGACCAGGGGGAAAATGGGGCATCACTCCAGGGGCAACTGGAGATTACAGGGGAACAAGAGATGAGTGTCTGTACGGTGCTTGGGCAGTCAACCAAATGAGAGATCAATTATCTGATACAGATATATACTGAACACAATTAAAAAACAACATCCAGCTATTTCACAGTTCATATTGAATAAGGAAATCAGTGAATATAAAGGGGTGGGGGGGGGGGGGCGGTCGTCTTATTATGAAGTACTTGGCAGTGCAGACTGAGTTGTCTAATATTAGACAATGAACATGTGTTGTCCTCCTCACCGTTCCCTGGTGGACCTGGAACAGGGGCGTTCACTGGTGCTGCCGGGGCAGGAGCCTGGGCCGGGGCTGGGACGGCGTTGGGGTTGGAGGCCCTGAGGACATCCATACGACACGTCGGACATGTCTGCTGTCTCTGGAACCAGGAGCGCAGGCAACTACCAAGCAAGACGAAGAAAAAAGAAAGAAACTTTAACTTCTCTGTCCCTCGTTTCTTACACCTTTTTGTCCGCAGTACGTATCCGTAGAGTACCTGGAGTGAAAGATGTGGTTGCAGGGGAGCTTCTTGGCGCCGGTCACCATCTCCTCGCGACAGATGATACACACATTGTCCGAAGCCTGCAGATCTTCAGGAGTGGCGTCTGGATAACTGCCCAGACAAAAGTCAGTTTAATAAGTTGATGCTCACCATCTTGAATGATGAAATATGGCGTGAGGGGTGCATCATTTACTATTAAAATCAACATGTTAAACAGCTCAACGCTTACAGTGTATTCATGTTGCGAATGGCTCGCCGAGACATTATTGCGTCAGTTACAGCTTTCTTGAACTGCCTAAAGAGAGAAGAGAATACAAATAGAACATCTGGCTCTACTAAAAACACAACAGATAAGACAGGGAATCTGTTGGCCAGATAACATGGCATATTCAGAGTCATCCATTCAGACAAGGATTTGACAGTTCAGAATGGCATTGTTTTTCTGTTCAGAGTAGCAGTATGGCTTACCTCATGGCCAGGTACATAGGCCTGATGGCAAACAGGGGGAAGGTGTGGACCTTGATCATGATGGTCATGAACGCCATATAAAGGAGCACTTTGATGAAACCTTAAAAGGGAAGAGTATGTCTTAAGATGCAAAGACCTGACTTTATGTCTCAGACCTGGGTTTAAATTATAGCTCAAATATTTATATCTCTATGTACTGGGAAACACGTGGAAACCATTGTGTTAGAAAATAGCCCTATACCAGATACTAAAAAGACACATTCAACCTACATCTGGTAAATATTAGGACACATTTCCCAGACACAGATTAAGCCAGGACCTGTTCTTAAAAGTACATTGAAATGGTTCTAAGTCCAGTAAACTAAATCTGTCCACAAAACCTAACAAAAACATTTTCCAGAGCAAGAAACAAGAGTAAATGGGGTTGCTAGTGATATTTTGTTTACCAGTGAAGAGCTCAGTATACAGCATGTAGACAGCCTTGTTGTCCCAGGGGTTTTCACTCTGGAGGTCCACAGTATGGAGGGTGTACTTGATGAAGGTGGTGAGGACCATGGTCATCAGGATGGCATACTGACACACACACAAAACAGATTCAGATGGTTATTTTAAAATCACCAAAACATTATCACTTAAGTGACATGTATGACTGAAGTTGAAATCACAACATATAGTTTAATACAAACCTCAAACCCAAAAACCAGTTGGACTGAAGCTCCCCGTGTTATGATGCTGTGACAGGCATGGTTGACGAACAGGAAGTCCAAAACAGCCAGTAGCACCATCAGAGCTGTGAAAAGCACTGGGTTTAATTAAGGGGCAGGCAGGTATGGTTCGGTCCTAGACTTACATAGACAAAGCATCTCGTTACCATTCTAGCAAGGCGTGTCAGAGCATGGGCATGGTAGCTAAATATGGTACATTGTTAACCCATTTATAAAGTGGGACTCAACCACAAACTACAGGAAGCGTTTGACTGCATAGCCCTTCTACAAAATGTTCCCCCTATCTCCCTTAAGCACATAGTTTCCATTAGGTGATGTAGAATGTTCTGAATAATGCGGTTTTCTGCAGTTTAATGCAATATATTTTTTTATAAAGGCATGATAACTGTACTATTACTTGTAGTTCAGGGTCAATGCAGTGTTTCTCAACCAGGTGAAAGCATCCAACTCATATTCAAGACTTAACAACTGGTCACTTCCCACTTCCATGATTAGGAATTCATAATTAGAAGTAGTTTCACAATCTAGTGCTAAGTAGTGTTACAGCAATAACTTTAAATCTAGAGGGACCGTCACTGTGCTAATGATAAAGTTAGAAACTTCAAAACTATATCAAACAGAGATGGGCAAAAAACAACAAGAAATAATCGACCAGAATATTGACATGCAAGGTAGTCTTAAAACTTATCAAATGTAGTTAAAATACAAAATACTCTAATGCGATTTTATATTGCGATTCATTTTTGCTTTCTTTGATCAAAATTTGGGCTAAATAAATTGAGCTGTCTGCAAAATATCACCATGCAAACAGAGAAAGCCAGGTAAATGCCAAACTATACATAGTCAACAATGGTAGTTAATGTTCAAGTGCAGCTGAACTTTCAAAGTCGGGGAAAGAAAAAATATATATACAGCTCCGGAAAAAATTAAGAGACCACTGCACCTTTTTCTGTCCTCAAGGTATTGAGTGAGGAACAGAAGGGTTAAAATTAAGATACCACTGCAAGTTGAACGCTTCTGTTCCTCACTCAAAATGTCTTAACAACATTATTTTGAATAGAAAAGCAAAAATCTAAATTATTCTTCTTTATCAAATAATTTATAGAACATACAACAAACCTTGGTTTAGGGTAAAACCAATACACAGAGCCTACAATTAACCATGAAGACTTGTTTTCGCAAATCCAATATTGTTTTGTTTTCTGATTTAGGAAGCAGCTTAACTGGCACACTGATCGTTTCCAGTATATGGATAGGGACGTGTCATCTCTGTCCCTACTGATTGTCAGGTATGGATAAAACAGGCCAGTTTGGTCACATCCTAACGGCAGGAAGGCAGACGAACGGGAGAATGAGTGTACTTACCAAGATAATCAAGCAGAATTAAAAACACCATTTAGGCTTACTCAATATTTATTGAGTTTATTATTTTACTGATTTTTCAAACGGATATCTGAATATGTAGGCTATTAAGGAAAACAGGCCTACCAAGCTCATTCTACAAGACTAGACGAAAAAGCACAACTAGACACTTATTAGGGGTATTTGTTAAATATATTTTATACTTAATATATATGTAACTACAGACCGTTGTTGTGAAAATCCTGCAAAATGATACCTTCTCTATAGATGGGTTCATCACATATCACCTAATCCTACAACATAAACTATGCCTTTTTAAATGTTTAAACCATTATGCTTATGCTTATCCAGCTCAATTATGGTATACTCCTGTGAATCCAAAAGCAGGTGCAGAAGCCTGATATATTTGCATAAACCTGTAATTCATGAAACAGACAAGGTCTCAAAATACCAGTTTCACACATCACTGAACAGTGGCCTAGTTGTACTACCAAGAGTAGTAAAGATTACAGAACTGTTATAGACCAGCAACTATTCAAATATATCCTATAACTCATACTCACATAACACCCTGAAGTGGAAGACCCAAGATATATTAGGACTCCTCTCCATCTGCATAAGAAGATGAAACGAATGCCTTGAGGACAAATTTCCTTTCATGATTTCAACAATCAACCTATGGAATGCATTTGAGGATATGGTTCATGGATGGAGTCCCTGACTATGATTAGTGGCATCAGCTTCTTTAACTAAGAATCTATTAACTGTTATCTCACGCATTATACAGATATTTCCACATTCATTTCTACTCACAAAGTCTACCCTGTCCTCAGCCAGCCAGTGGAAGCACTTGAGGAAGAGCAGCAGGGTGAAAAGGGCTACGAAGCGTGGAGAGAAGTCATCTCTGAACACAGTAAAGGCCAGGCACGTCTCCGTCACGGCATACCAGGACCGCTCAATCAGATGCTGAGGGCAGAAAGGAATGTAGAGCGCTGTCACGCTATCACACCAAACCAAACTGTGCCGGCGTTGATATTATTCTGTTATTGATATTTTATGTTCTTTCCCAGCATGCTTTTAGCAAATGTGGAGGCTTTGTAACTAGGCCAGCACTGACTAGCATGGCTCAACAATGTTAAAAACAGTTAAATACACAGGGCGAAACAACAGCAGCATCTCATAACAGACACCCTATGACCTGTTACTGACTCATACAGATCTAGGGCCCAAGTAAAGCAAACAAGAGAAAACAAACACTGAAATGTGATAGGACTAACTCATACCTCCATCTCTGCAGCTCTGAGCTGTCCGAAGAAGACTTTACGCATGAATTTTCCCAACAGGAACACCAACACAAATGCTTGTATGTACAAGACCTGAGGTAGAAAAGAGGTGTGAGTGAAAAAGCCCTACCCTACGTCTGACAAACATATACATGAAATTCGATAGAACAACTGTTGTGTGAGCGAAAATGTGGGGGTACTCACAGCCATACTGGGGCTGCTCTTTGTAAGGTAGACCACAGTGGGGTAGAACTGGTGTTTGAGGAAATAGGCATGGGCAATTACTGCTCCGGTCAGCGCCAGACTGGTAGCAGTCACCAAGGCTGCACGCACCATTGCGCAGGTATCTAAAACTTAGGTAAAAATAAAAAGGCAAATAAAACAATTAGAATAATGGCAAAGCAGGTCATAATCTTGGTTGTTGGTCATTTCAATCCAGTACAAGAAGTCCATAGTTGTATAGTTCAGTGGAAACAACTACTCTTAACACCTAGTGAATGTCTGCTGACAGCTGCTTAGTGGCAAGTGTAAACAGAACAATTTATTAAACAAGCCAATTAGATATACTGTCATTCTGATAAAAACCAGACAACTTAACTAGTTCGACATACAACCAGCATAAACTAGACAACAACCCTGGCAGGTATAATATTATAAGCCAATAGAACCAATGGCATGGGTTAGCTCAATCTAGCCCGGAGACCAATTTACCTGCATATCCGCCCTTTTGGTTTGACTGCACAAGTGTTGTCTACATAGCAAATTAGACGGCTGTACGTAATTACAGCCACTGCAGTACGAAACTGACAATGAAGTTGTTAGCTAGCTAGCTTATGTTAGCTAACTTACCGACTCGATGTCGCTTTCGCTTCTGAAAGAATGCACTTGTTAAGCTTGCTGCTACGCCTTTTAGGCGTTCACTAGTGCTTTCCTATAATTACAATATATATCGACTCCCTCCACCATCCACTTAGGTGAAGCAGCTATCTCACGACCAATTTCTTTTCCATTCGTTATGCATTTCTATGTCTATTTCGCTAGCATGTATAACTACCCCAGCCCCAAATACGCCTTTCTGATACGTGTTTATCTTTGGCTTGTTCCTCCAAGTGGCCACCTCACTTCCGGGACAATCAAAACTAGCTAGCTACTACCGGCTACGATAGCTTGCTAACTAGCAAGCAATTTTTTTGCAAGCGTATCCTGTCAGTATTTTATGAAATATGCCACTGTCGAAAGAAACCGTTTAACGCTGTTCAACGAATATTTGTCGGTTTTCTTTCGTTGAATTTTTTTTTAATTGCAAGCCAAGTGATATAAATAGTAACATGAAATTTATAAAATGTGCAGTTTTGTTAGAAATATTGTTACTGCTATCTATCTTACGTTTGCCTTTTAGTCTCAATATAATAGGCGTGCATCGTTTTCACAATAGCCTACCCGAGGCTAGTTATAATATTAGATTTGTAACCTGAAAGTTGACTGACGTGTTAGACATGCGGTAACAAACCCAAAAGCGGACCAATGAATAAAAAGTGAATACAGTCCCACCAATAGGGGTCTGGCAGGTTGACTTACTACCACCAATGAAATGATGGATTTCAATAACCGTAATGATTGAAGTAGCATAAGGAAATTGGCATCCAACAACGTAATCGGCAGTGCAGTTATTTTCTCAATTCTCACAACAGCCGCCTGAAATAACTAACGAATAAACGTTTGTCATCCACTGCCTGCGTACCTTTTGTTAATAAAGTTGACTTTGTCATACATAATGCACAAAATGTACCACGCACAACACCAGAATAAAGGTCTGGCAATACACGTTAAATATCGGGCAAATGCCATTATTGTTATAAATCAGTGTAGTACCTTGTAATCCTGCTGCTTTGCAAAACATGCCATCTCAAATGGTTCACACCTATTGCTGGCAGAAAACAACACATGAATTGACCTAATTCTGGGTCCATCAGTTCAGTTCAGGGGATCTATTTCATAGCTTAGCTTGACTCAACAAGTCTACAAAAGGGGTAAATCATGAATTCATATTCTGTCCATTAAAGATTCAATGAGTAATTGTAATTTCAACATACCATACATGTATTGAAGAATAAACAAATTGACAGTGATGTCCAATTATATTTTGAAAGATAACTTGTTCTACTTAGAAAGAGATAAGTGTGATGTCCACAGCTTTCCAACAGTTCAAATCATTCAACAATAGATCAATAGTTTTCAGTTAGACATACTTTATTTAAAAGCCAGTAACTCAGTGTTTTATTTCTAGCAATAGAAACTATAAAAAGCAAACATTGTTATGAGATCTGAGTCAATAGTAAACAATGGAATCTATACCTTCAATGTAAAATATCTGGCATTAGACAAGATGCAAGAAAGAAAAATATGTTTTCAGAGTAAAATTGCAAAGGGTTCAACTGTCGTAAAGGTGTAGAAGTAGTGATACACAGAATCATCATTTTCTTTTAAAAACAATACATACAGAAAGATAAAATCATTCACAAACATAAAAAAAAAATATGCAAAACATTAAAGTACTTCCTTTCCAGTCGTACTACTCTGAATAGAAGCACATGGATGGTAGTGAACTCAGAGCAGTAGTTTGTCCATATTGTTGTGCCGCTACACAGAACACCCTTCTGCTGCGTTTTCATCTGCTTGTAGCCTCAGTTTCTTTCTCTCTCTCTCTCAACATTAATCTGCTGCGGGTTCAATATCCCTTCTGCAGCCAGATCTTGTAAACAGTTCAGCCTTTTAAGACCTCCTTTTTGCTCACTGAACATTGGGGAACAAAAAAAAAGTAAAAAAAAATTTGAACGTAAAAAAAAAAAAAATTGTGTATAAAAGCTCCCAGTCAAGCCAGTTGGGGGGGGCACACCATTAAGACACTGAAGAGATGGGGTTGAGAGGAGAGCCCATCTGTGTTAGGACTTTATCCAGCCACTGGAGGGGGCCGTGGAGGTGCACTTCTATCCAACAAGGGGTGCTGGTGACATCTTGTCGGTGATACTCCGCTCCCCAGCCCTGTGGAACCACCAGGGAGAAAGAATATATTAGAAAGAGGGACTTGTTGGTTAAGTAAAGTAATTCTTAAATTGTTCACGTCAAATCACTGTCTACAAAACGTGCACTTCCCAACGGACTGACTAATAGCACCAAAAAACAAACTAGAATTTTTTTTTATGTAACATTCAGCAAATTAGGCTAGTCATGGCATACCTTTACAAAGCTCATCCGGATAGTGCACATCTTGGTGAGCTCGTAGACAGCCTCAAAGCCGTGGTTGACAGACTGGGCCAATAGCTGTGCAAACTCCTGGTTGTTGAAGATCTTCAGGCTGCAGCCACTGGGGATCTTGCAGACAGTGGTGGGGTGGAAGCCGTGGTGATAGTTACAGTTCCGACTCTGGACAAAAATACTGGTGTCGCTCAGACACTCTGCATACACCTCCCCTCCCACGTAGTAGAGATGGACCCCTGGAGAAGAAAACCAATATTGGGTTCCATCAGAGTCAATTACAGGCAGATGTGTGAATAGACAGCATTGGGTTACTTTATGCACACAACACATGGGCTGTCACGACAACCGTGCAAGTGGTCAACCAAACAAACAAAAGCGATGAAACGATCATTCCCATCCAAAAGGGTTTCGGACCTTTACACCTTAAATTAGCTCTGCAGTCCCAGAAACGGGAACAGAAAGTTTGAACACATTGAACCGCTTTTAGTATACATTGTCTTGGGCTAATTAAATGAAATGCATGGGGTCTCAAATGTGCAATATGCCTTCTGTTCCCTCGGGGCTCAACACCCACAACGCCTTTTTGAATAAAAGAACCCCCTCGTCTCAGAACCTGCCGTCTTTTCCCAAGACACCATCTTCGAACCTACATATCAGCAGACTGACTTCGCTCGTTTGGGTGTCTTCTCACCTTTGCCGATGTGGCGCCGCGTATTCTCAATGGTTGAGTTGCGGTTGACGTTGGAGAGCAGGCCCAGGCAGAAGCGGTTCTTGTTGTTGGAGGGGTCTGTGAAGCCGTCCACCAGTACGCTGGTAGAGGAGGCATGGTAGGCCTCGCCCACTCGGTTGTTCAGCTCATAGTAGACGATTGAGCACCAGTGACTGGGTTCCTCGTACTCCACTGGCTGAACATCTACAGAAAGGGAAACGGTTTGAATCCGAGGAACGGAAGGAAGGCATCTGTAGAGCCAAGATCTCCGCAATAGTCTAGGCTAAAGTAAAAAAAACTAAGAGGCTAATGTTTTTCCATTATCCAAAATGTCAAAGTTGCGCAATAATACAGTCCTGCCCGTCTATCCATTACGTGTCTCAGCCTGCAAATACCAGCATGAATTGAATGCAAAAAGCGATAAGTGTGTCATACTCCAATAATTCTCATTATCACTAGGCTATTTTGTAACTTGCCCTCATGTCAGCCTAGAGGCAGGAGGGCACAACTTTAAACTGCAACATGAAGCAGTTTACATTTCTTTATGGCCAAGTTGGATGGGAAAATATTGTTGAATAGCAATACACTGATTGTGCAATCAGTAAACCTAGTCTACGCATTGAAAATGAAAAGTAGAGCTCAACGTTAGGTGACAACATCACACGCCTCGCGTATCTTTCAACATTATCGGGCGATAACCCTTGATTGGATAATCGATTTCCCATCCATGAGAACTGTGTGAGGAGTGCTTACCTCCACTAGGCATGTTCCTGGGCCCCGCACTGCTACTGGTCTCCATGGACCCCTCCGGACCCACCTGCTCATCGGGAGGCATGTAGGCCGGGGGCGGGGTGTCAGCTGGGAAGGAAACGCCACAATGGACGGATAGTTAGGAGGAGACCAGCAGCTGCTGATGACAAATGGTTGTGCATGCAAGTGCACACACACACTTATCCTCTAACCCTTAATCGAACTCTAATGTCTAACCATAAGCCACACCCAATGCCTTTGTGAAACTTTTACCATTTACCTAACGGTTCGACCAAAAAAAGCTTTTTTTCTTTCTAACGGCTGGGTTAAAAAAGACCAAAGTGCCCAGTTAGATAATTTCAGGGACTTCCGTTTTCCACATGTATTGTTAGCCCTGGATCTCTCTCACACACACACACACACACACACACACACACACACACACACACACACACACACACACACACACACACACACACACACACACACACACGATACGCCCCTACCCGGAAACGTGTCAGGTTTCACACACATCCATCAAATCAAACACTAATCCATAGATCCATGGCCAGACAATCCCATCAGCATCGGGTTACAGGACCACTTATGGTGGAGAAACGTCTCAAAGGGGGTGTGGTTGAGGGACAGTTGCTAATGGTTTTTGTGAGAAGGCAAGTCTTTTTAAAGGGGCTTCAGAAAAAACTTCTGCAATTTGAAGCATCCATGCCAAAAACACCCTAACCATCCCTTTAAGAGAAAGTACCCCATCCCGCTTAGAGGGCGGAAATATTATTTAGGCAATGCATTCCCACTGAATAAAAGCACACAATGACAAATCAATCAACACTCTTCACAATCCAGTCATTGTTCCCACTAAACACCCAGATACCCCACAAACCCATAGCAGGGGGCAGGGCAGCCAATCCAGAGAACAATTATAGAGAATGAAGCCTCTTTTCTCCCTCTGCCATTAAACATTAGCTTCCTTCTGCTTGACTGAGTACAGCGGCCGGTGTACATTTGTGCGTCAGCAAATCTCACTGGGTGGGGATATATCCGGCAGAATGGGATCTGGTGAGCCGGGCTCGTGCCGTGCCGGGCGACGGGTGAGCTGACCCTCGGCACCCTCAGTCTGCCCTGACGCAGGGCTTTGGTCTCCTGCTTACTCAGCCTTTCCCTTGTTGGTCTGGCAGTTAGGGTGGGACCCTGGTTTGTGTCATCCCATTATTGTCAAACTTCATCCCATTATAGTTTTGCCCTAACCCGAATTAACGAACCACTTTTGGTTTGCTTTGAAAGTGAATGTGAACTTCAAGCTGGAAAGAAGGTCGATAACTTATTTTCTACACTGTTTACCAGGTTTGGGTACACTTCAAATTGAAGGTGGTCAATATAGGACTCAATCTGACAACTCAAAAATTAAACAAAACAAATATTGAAATCAATATTGATTACTTTAACCATTATTTTATATTTTTTACAGCAATGACCAGACAGCAATTAGGGTGAATCGTCTTGCACAGCAACATGCAAGAGTTTTTCACCTTGTCAGCTCTGGGATTAGATCAAACAGAAGTGCTGCTGCAGGTTTTAATCAGATAAAATCGTTTTTCCCTTAATTTGACTAGTCAATCGTTGGCTTATAATGCACAGTGGAACTTTTCAAATGATCTGAACTGCCTAAAATGAGTTGATATTGAAGGCCCATTCTCCCTAGTCACGCCGCAGTCTAGCGTGCAGCATAGGAATCCACTGCGGAATACAGAAGTGTTTACTAACGTCTACCTGGCATTTGGAAGGGGCTTGACGGCCCAGAACTGGCTGGAGAGTTGGGGTAGGTGACCACCCCTCCGCTGGATGCCGGTGAGGGGGGGTAGGGAGAGTTGGGGGAGATGGGGAAGGAGGAGCCGCTGCCCCCGCTATGCTGCTGGAAGGACTCGGGGAACGTGGCATTCAGCGGCATGTGGGGCTCGTTGTGAGACATGTTCCTGAACTGGACCAGGAGGCTGTGCTGGGGGTTGAACTCGCTGTGGCGTGGCACCAACACCGGCGGGAGCACTGGGGGGGGAGAGACCCAGAACAGAACTGTTAAGAACAATGTTGGCGTGACCTGCAAGTGTTCAAAGAAGTTGAGATCTGATGAATGCAAAGGACATAGCAGATTATGCACATTTTCATTCTCCTTATTAAACCATTCAATAGACCCCCTCACGCCCCGTGGATTGGGCACTGACACCATGGAAAAGACTACACCCACCAGGATACAAATGGTTCACCAGAGGATTAAGGAGATCACTCAGATGAACTGTAATGATTTACAGTGAAGCTTCCCTCTAAGGGGACAAATGGACCCAAACCATGCCTGGAAAGTGGTATAACTTATTCAGGTTTTTCCTTTAATTGTCCTTCTATATGTCGTAGCTTCAAAAAGCTACGACACAGCCAGAAGAGGACTGGTCACCCCTCTGAGCCTGGGTCCTCTCTAGGTTTCTTCCTAAAATTCGACCTTCTTAGGGAGTTTTTCCTAGCCACTGAAATTCAACACTACTGTTGTTTGCTCCTTGGGGTTTAAAGCCGGGTGTCTCTGTAAAGCACTTTGTGACAACTGCTGTTGTAAAAAGGGCTTTATAAATAAATTTGATTGATTGATTGAAAAAGTATTCAGGCCCATTCACCTTCCACATTTTTCTATGGGCTGAATTTGTGATAACCATTTCATTAGGTTTTTTTTAATCTATACATAATACCTCACAACGACAAAGCAAAAACACGTTTTTAGAAATGTGTAAATTTAGAATATAAAACGGAAATTAGATTGCAGCTTTGATTCTTCTTAGTTATGCCTCTACCAATGTTGCACACCAGACTTTGCACATTTTCTCTCCTTCTTCACTGCAGATCTTCTCAATCTGTCAGATTGGATTGGGAGCGTTGGGGAACTGTGATCCACACAGATGTTCAATTGCGTTCAAGTCCCGGGCCACTAAAGGACTTTCACAGACTTGACCCGAAGCCACCACAGTGTTGTCTTGGCTGTGTACATTGTATTGCTGAAAGATGTATCAGGTAGGTGATGACCATTACCTTGTTTTTGTTATAGCATTCACATATGTTAAGCATTCACAAAAATTTTTTTTATTTTGCTCTCACTGCTCAATGCCCTCAAGTGCCCCCAACTGTGCACATTTTTTTTTGTAAAATCAGCATTGCCAAGCAAAATGAAGAAGCAAAATAGACAGAACGATAAAGCAAACACTGACCAAATCTTAATTATGTTGTCTAAATTTTAATTGATATCTTGTGAGATGGTTAGAAGAAAACAGGGAAGCTGAAGACAGAAAACCGCAGTGCAAGGCCCAAAACGCTGTCTGTAACTGATAAATAGTACTTAAAGGTCACTTCCTTGAGACACAGAAGGAAATCCAGTGGAGTCCTTACTCAGCATCTGGTTGAGTCAACTGGCACCAAAGTTAATGCTACAACCATGAGAAGTCAAGAATTTGGTATATTTGACTAATTGGCGAAAGCTTTAGACATTCTTTTCAGGCGGCCTAAGACTTTTGCACAGTACTGTAAATCATTTGTGGGTGATAAGGGCCTTTTAACTACAGAAGCCAGACACATCCTTGAATAAGGCAGAATAACCTGATGTCATCTCAAACATTGTATAATTTGGCAAAACTAGTGAGAATAGTTTGGTATCCTTGACTGCATTAGTGAATATAGATTAGAATTACACCTAGGTAATTTCACATAAACAACATGTCAAAGATGTGATATATCCAAACGCCCAACGGAGTTCGCAGTCAAATGTCCATCAGGAAAAGGAGAAAGCATAAAAGCATGAAACTCAGATTTCCCAGCTTTAGACAGAACTTGATTAAATCTATACCATCATGATAGAGAATGGCAATCATTTGACACTGTTTCTGAGAAACCAGACCTTGGTATTTAGTGTGTATGTGAGAGAGAAACTGAAAGCACGCCTTCTGCTAAATCCAGAAATCCAGGAAATTCTAGCTGAAACTGACTAAAGGCAACAGTGATTATGGACTGGCTTGTAAATATTTCAAACCTATTAAGTATTAGTGTTTCCATCATACACAGCAAATGAGTGCCAGTTAAATGTTGCTCACCTGGGCTCTCCACTCTTTTGTAGTGGTAGGGGTTAATGCAGACCTCCTTTTGCTTGGAGCCAAACGGGTATTCACACACTTCCAGGGGCTTGAGCTCATGGTGCGACTGCAGGTCGGGCCAGCGCCAAACCCTGCAGTAGATGACGTGGGGGAGGCCCTTGCGATGGGACACCTGGAGACGCCCGTCCAAAGACCGAGGAATGGTTACGCACTTGCCTGGCAGGGGACGTCAGGGAGAGGGACAGAAGTCACTTTGTGTTGACAAGGATATGAAACACTGAACGATTATGAACACTTTAGCAAATTTCTTACATCATATCACAGCAATTTATAGCAATGAGAATTCTTTATAATTTTGGCGTAACTTTTTTAAGTTATGTAACTTCGCAAAAACCCAGCTATCATTTATCTTATTCTTCAAAAGTGAGGTTAAACATGTTTACAGCAACAGCATGACCATTTCATTTTCATGGCTCTCTGCAGGAGACATACGGTTATGTTTGGAACATCAAATAGAGGAATTGTAGACTGCGAGCAATACATATTGTATCCTTATTGATGTATGGTGATAATGTTCTGTGGCAATTCCCAGCCCTAGTCATTTAGGACAGACTGTTATCCAAATCCCTCACAGTTTGACACACACACACACACACACACACACACACACTCACTGGGCTGTCCTGGACTGCTCAAGGCCTTCTCCAGGTCTTCCATGGCTCCCTTCTTCTTCTTCAGTTTCTTCACCAGGGCATCCACAGCCTTCTCTGCCCACTTCTCCTCCTCGTCCCCCTGTTTCCAGCCCAGCAGACGCTTCACAGCTGGGCTGGTGAAGGAGAACAGGCTGGACATGGAGGTCATGGTGCTGCCGTCCGTGGTGAGGGATGGACGAGACCAGGGATGTTTAAGGGGACCGAGGATCGAGCGCTCCTTTATTTGGGTGCTTCCTGGATGGCAGTGAACGGGAGTGTGTGTGGGTGTATGGAGAGAGTGTGTGTGTGTGTGTAGGGAGTGACGAGAAGAGGCTTAGCCTTGCACACCAAGGACAGGAAACAGAGGCAGGACGCAGCTGCTGCTGCTCAGGAAAGGAAGAGTAAAGCCTGCCAGGGAGCTGGGATGTACCCTGGAGATGGCTCCCAAACCACCCGGTGGGTAAAGTGCAATTTCAGGGGAACAAGTTCAGTTGAGATCAGCGCTCTCTGGGACAAAGCGACCCAGAGGATTTGCCACTGTAGGTAGTCAATAGGCAGATATAAATAGTTAAGGAGCTAGAGTATTCTCTCCTCTTACTCTGATCACTGATTTAGTCCATGCCAGAGTAGAGAAATTGGCCTGAGCAAAGGTGTGGCAAGGAACCTGGAAAAAATAAGAGTTTATTTAGCATTATAAATCAGTTGGTTTGAATCCTGTATGACGATTGGTTGAAAGCCATGGTATAGGAGACCATATACCACGGGTTAGACATTGTTCTTACTGCTCTCATTGCATTGGTAGCAGATTTATGATTTAAGTAAGGCAAACCAAGGTTGGTAGTATATTGCCAATATACCACAGCTAAGTGGTGTGTCCAGGCACTTTGCGATGCGTTGTGCCTAAGAACAGCTTTTAACGGTGGTATATTGGTCATATACCACACCTCTTCCTGACAAATTGCTTAAAAAATAAAACAGTAGTTTGTTCATGTTTACCAGTAACCTCATTCAGGTGACATCTGTAATTAAATGTCTCATGGCACACAATTTTGCTAGGGTGGATAAAAAAACTAAAAGATGACAGACAATCACAAGGCAAGACAATATAGAGAAAAAAGCCATATCATGATTAACTGCCTAAATTGATGCAGGAATGAGACATAATGTGCTCCACAAATCACCCTGTACTATTAACACTATGCTGTAGCCATCCCACAATTACCTATACATGCAAAGAGTTGAATTTGAATACACATTTCTCTACTACAGGCTCCTAAGGGATTTTAGTAAAATGCCATTGATAAGTGGTCTGTCTCAAAAATGTCTGGTTCATAGTCACAGTCCAAAGAGTCTAGATGAGCATACAGGCACACCTACCAACATGGTAGAACGCTACACAGACAGACCTCTGGGCGGGGTGGACGGACAGGACAGACCGAACGACAGACTGACGCGTTCACGTGGCCACACAGCTGTTGAACACAGCCACAGCAGAAAGGATACAGGGCCACGGAGAGCAGCTTCCTGTCCCATCCCATCACCTCCCTCCCTCACAGCACACAGCTGTCCACCAGCACCAGGCTGTTTCCTGCTTTCTGCTTCATTGTTACAATCGGGTGTGTGTGTGTGGGGGGGGGGGGGGGGGGGGGGGGGGCAAAGCACAAACGGAGCCCTATAGGCAATAAAAAGAGACACCCAAAATGTCCAGGGACTGATAAAAACCAAGTCACTTAACACCCATGTTTTAACCTCTACAGCAGCAGTGACATTAGGAGATTGCGAGAAGATGGAGTGACAGCCCCCCCCCCCCTCAAAGTAATAGGAGTTGGGACGGCCTCGATTTCATGCACATTGTCCAAACAACTAATTACTTGGTTTTCCTAAAGTGAAATAGCAATATAGCACTGTCAGAGTTGTCCACATTGCATTTGCTGACACTGTCTAACTACACAGTGCAATGTTAAATCAATTCGAAGTAACTGGGATTACAACATACAGCATCTACTTCGTTTGCCGAAGCTCTTTTAGGTACAAAGCTAATGAACAAAAAGAAAAGATGACCAAGCATGACATGTCTCCCGATCTCCACTCCAAGGTGATACTCAAGAGGATATTGCCTAATTGCCAACTGGCTGATAGTTTCTGACATCAGACACCCTCAATATCCCTGGGGCCTTTCTTCATCATATCGCATAATAACAATAAAAAATGCCTGACTAGTGACAAGCATAAACTGTTGGCAATAATATCTCAACGGTGTGGTTGAAAAGATTTACTTCGTTACACAGACAGTACTAGCTATTCATTTCGAAATACAGCTACAGTATACAGTCTTTACAATCCGTTTACTCTAACCACATAGTACGTACAACTACGAACTGAAGCTTGGCATTAATCAAATATATGTCCCAAAAACTTTGTTCAACGTAACCACTTCTAGTTAAAATGTGCCAAAGTAACTTATCGAGGTGGCGCAATGTCATGCCTGCCTACCTAGCAAGTACAGTAGCCATATCTTTACTGTAGCTAACTAGTAATCCAGCATCTGTGGATTAAAAAAACATATAAATCGGTACGCTGTTTAGTCAGTAAGCTGAGAATTTATATGCTAAAGATATACCTGTACATTTACGTGTGGCAATGGCTATGCAGATAGAGGTGAACAATATCAACTCACTCACTTTCGATAAAGTTAGCTAACTTCAGTTACTGTACAGCTTAGCCAGCTCTACGCGCTACATGCTCAGCCAGCTCTACATGCTCAATAGCTAGTTGGCTAACGTTAGCCAGTTAGTAATGAAGTTGAACCGAATGGATGCTAACGATACAATCAAAGTTCATCTTGTAGTTTCACATGGATGACATTCATGAGAACACGTTCTGTTGAACACAAATCAAGTCGGTATTTTCCTTATAACAAGTCTAAGTTACCTCCTCCATCTCAACAATTCCAAAGAGAAAACTTTTTAAAATCAGTTCTCAGGCTAGCAGCTAGCTAGCAGCTACACCCCCGCACCCCCTCCCACTAGAAAACCCAAGCTTAACTTTACTGTTTGAAAGTTAGTGATTTCGTAGCCTAGCCATGGAACATGCTTATCTAGTGGATAAGCTATCATTCATCGCATACCTTTAAAGAATTGAGGCAGGCTGGTTGCTTCCTTATTCCTTTTCTCTATTTAAAGCACTCCGACATGAAACTGTTTTTTCATTTTTTCCTAATGCCTTTCTCCCACTCTCCCGACTCCCCCCTGTCCTGGCGTCAAGATGACTGGGGGGGGCGGAGTACATATCCCTCCGCTAAATTAGAGATTTTACCCTAATTTCTCCTATTTTACACTAGGCATGTCACTAGTCTTCTTGAAATTATACCTATTGTGTAAAGATAAAGCTATACTGTAAAGAAATGTATTTACATTTATTTTAATCAACGAACTGTTGTAAAGATGAATGTTTTGATTTTAGTGCAAAATGAAGGATACACAGAGAATAAACCCTGATTGGATCACTTTTAATGGATTAAATACATTTGAATCCTATTTATTCCTATTCGTACAGTATATTTGATGGGTGGATGCATATGCGTTAACTGCAACCGTGTGCCTTTGAGCTAGGCAACAATGTATCAATGTTTTCGAGCTCTATGGTTGTGCTTCGCCAATAGGACGTCACACAACTTGGCTCCAGTGTGTCTGGAGTTCACTCGTATTTGGTTCACTTCACGATGGAGAGCGACGACCAGTGGAGTCTGTCTCACAGTCCCTCCGAAATTTGTTACGTTGACACACGTATTCCAGATGATATTTCTATGGTACTTGTCTTTACACCGTAGACAAAGTTATCAAGTAATTTGTAGCATAGTAAGAATAATGCTCTCACTAGCCTAAACACACAAACAGCATTACTGTACAAGTTATTACGTCTAGTGCGGCTCTTTTTTGTGCTTGCTGACTTTGTTTGTAAGGTTATTTTTTGATTGATCTGACATGCTTCATCGTCGTTTATATATTTTTACTTTTGTGGAGATAGTGGATAAAAGTAAATAAAACCGCTCCAAAACGTGTTTTGAAATCAAGATGCAACTTGAGCAATCAACCACTAGCGGGCAATCTTTCTTCACTCATAGCAAGTTCTCTTGTTATGGTCAGACTAACAGATACATACTAAACATTTGTTAGAAATTAATGTGAATATTTATATATTACAGCTAACACATTATTAATGTTTAACACAGATAATGGAATGCAAATAATGAAGCTATTCGTAACGTCCAAAAAAACGTTACGAATAAAAATCCCATATGAAATGCTGTAAGGGAAGGACCCAACTAACAGGCACAAAATATACACTTATAAGGGGGTATCATAAACCTAATATTTTTTATGTAAGTTTGGTGGTTTTCACTCCCTTCTTCATGTAATTTGTTGTTCATTTTTTTCAATGTCCGATAAATGTCATTTAACATATTAGACAAGAAGCACATCTTAATAAGTAGGCCAGGGCTATAGCATATTGGGAAGGTGGGGACATAACTATTTTCTTCTATAATGTTCCTCAATATTGAGGGAAGATGATGACATGTATTACCAGAGATTTGTGGTTGTTTAAGAAAAATACTATTTAGCACAACCTCTGAACCTTTATTCAGTGTACATTACTGTTTTTATGCTTGCTTTCTTGTTGGTTAACAGGAATAGTTTGAAAGTGAGATAAAATACCAATTTGGTCTGTTTTCCTAGATTTGTTGCCTAATCTTGGGTGTTCTCCTCTTGACATAAGTAGGCCATTGTAGGTCAAGCCTGGCCATGTTTATAGGGCGTATCAGGGGGGCAACAGAAGGACTGCAGGTCAACCGTGGTATACAGGCTGGAGGCCTTCCGTTCTGGAGAGAAACATCTGTGACATTCAATCAATACATAAAGAGAAGGAGAAAATCTTGAGGGGCGCGCTAAAGGTTAGCCTTGTCCAAAAATCTGTCTGTGCTGTTTTGCCAACTTCTATGGACATGAATTATAATCATCGGTAATTACAGGAGTTGGAAAGACAGCAAAAGAGAATGTAAGGTCAAGACTAAAACCTCTTCACTGATGTTGCAAAACATCCTGCGTTGTTGGAGATGAGTGATCATTGTTTTAATTTTTACTTTAAATTTAGAAAGAACAAAGCTCTCAGACTAAGCTTGGTATGCTACCTTTATTACAGCTCCTAGTAAGGTTAACAGCTATCCCCGTGTCCTGGCTTGGTGTCTTTAGGACGTGTTAAAGCCACAGGAAGAAGAGCAGGAGATGAATATATCAGTTAAAACTTTATAAAAGAAAACAGGGTCGGTGAAAGTACAAGGTGTCAGTATTACCAGGGTGCTATAGGCCAACTTCTTAATGTTCAAGCAGGGGACAGTTAAAGTGAAAAATGAATGAAAGACTGGTTTGAATTCTAACAATGGTTACATTGATATTTCATTTCAAATGGATTGCCAAACTACCATGCCTTTGGGCACAATATAATATTGGCTAAAACCATATAATAAGCTAAATGACAACCAGAAAAAGCATTAAGTCAAATATGTTTGATTACTAAAATATTAGTGACGATTTTACAACAGGATTAATACTTGTGACATTATTACCTTGAGCATTATGTCTATAATCAGAACTCTAAGAGTAAAGTTCCAGAATCCACTGGGAATTCCAGTACTCTAATAAGTGCAGTGACCTTTGTCTGGTCCGTAATCTCTCAATATTTAGACTTGTTAAATTGTGTCTTGGCATCAAGACCAGGCTGCCACCATCCGTTCCTGACCAGAGCTTTTAGCCAGTGGTCGCTTTGCCCCCTGTAGCTAAAACAGTTTGTCAGTGTCTGAAAAAGAGTCTAAAACACTTTTGGAATGTTTCATTCACTTTTACGGATCATTTGTCCGGAGGCCCGCCAACTAGATGCTGGCTACTGCACGCATAGATCTGCCTCAAATACACATACACACACAGCTCTCTTCCCAGGAACCAGGACAGTGGGACTCACAGTCAATGTCTAAGTTCTAAATATTTCCACAGAACAATTCCTCCTTTTATCTCAGCAGAGAAGTTCATGAACTAACTTCAAAGATGTTTTAAAATGTAACATCAATATTCAAGGTAAGCAAGTTGTGAAATGAAGGTATTGGTCTTGGATACAATTATTATTGATGTCATATGGATGAGATTAACTCTAAAATCTGTCAAATTCAGTCTTTAGTCCTTGCCCTTTGTGTTTACTTTGAACTCCTGATGGATCTGAGATGGTGGTTTTCAACAGCAGTTAAGTCTTATTAAAACAGAAGGAAGGCATTGTGCTCAGACCTGGGTTCATTTCCATTCCAAATGACAACCTATTCCCTGCGTATTAAACTACTTTAGACTGGAGCCCCATCGGATCATAGTCAAAGGTAATGCACTGTGAGGGAGATAGGGTACCATTTGGGACACAGGCAATATGATGTAATATACGCAAGTGCTGTGCCAACATAATGAAACACTTTAGTGCCTTTATGGATAGAACTTTGATAAATCCAAACATTAACTCGATGGCTACAAAATGAACATTTTATTTTTTAAATGTGCAGACATTGCTCTTTGAGTTCCACACCAAATATATTGGTACAGTATGGTACAAATGGGCTGTATGTGACTTGAATATAGGTGCATTATGAAAAATAATAAGACCTCAGAGGCCAAAACATTGGCCTCCATTTGTGTGTGCCTGAATAGCTTTTTAGTTCCAGCCTAAATCATGCAAACATGCTTCATGTATCATATCGAAACAAATGACAGTATACATTTCTTCAAAATAATCTGCCCTGTATTGTATATTTTAAACAGAAGTCATGAATGAACATTCAAGTTACTTAGATTTATCTAGTCAAAGCTAGTTGTTGTTCTTTGGTTTACAATTTACACATACAAGAAAAAGTAATTTCATCCAAAAGTTTTGTCTTTAGTGTATGAAAGCTATAGAAGAACTTCAATTCAAAGATATCCTATTTACTTTATCTAGTGTTGGCTTATTATTTACTGTGACAATATTTGACAAAATTAGATTGGACATCCTTTGAGAATTCCAGAGAAGAAAATATTCTACAAACAAAAGGAATAACCCTTGTATCATTGTCGATGCACCACAAAAAATGTGGTTTTTTTCTCCACTTTCATTGTTTTACTGCATGCGAGTCATTGTCCGGCTGGAGTGACTATTCCTGATCTTTTGGAAGAGATCATCTGAAATAAACACAAAAATGAAAACAACATTGTAACCAAAATCATCAACCTTGACAACATGTTATATACCATGTAAGAAAACTAAATATTTACCATTTCTGACACCAATTCTTGAGTCTGTCTGCAAAGAAAGGAATACAACAGAAAATAATCAGAAAAAGAAAATGTAATTAATATTTACTTTTTTGTGTGTTAGACTATTCTCCTCATCAGGTTAGGCTCCAGGCATTAACAACATAATCGTCCGCATAGGTCCCCTGACCGCTAGGTGACCTCTGACTGCTAGGGAGCCCCCGCGACCAATACAAGAGAGTGGGCCCAAAATCTAATTTTGTTTAGGGACCCCAAATGGCTAGAGCGGGCACTGCTCTTCATACCTTTAGTATTACCCAGACAAGGTTTTGGGTCAATTCCTTTCCTGAGATGATTTGGCCAGATTGCTTGTGTAAACCATACTAGAAGTAGTACTGCCACATGCCACAAAATATCTCCACAAAAAACTCTACCACCATCTGAGGTGTTTTTTGGGCAGAAGCTGGGGAATGGAATTTTGATGTTAAATCACTAAAAGTATGTTGAAAATGAGGGCTAACATGGATTTTTTTTAAAGATTATGATCAATCACACAGCTGCAGACTGACACGGAGAGTAATGTAATAACATTTACAAATAAGTAACTATGATCTCATCCAGAGCCACGTACAGTGGTGGATGAATCATTGTGAGAGCACCTTTGCCCCCTGAACCCCTACCCCAGCGTTACAATTAGTGTGCTATCAACTGAGCTACACAGGAGCATCAAAGAAAGACAGCCAAAGAAATATAAAGTAAGCTCTTATAAATGCCTTACTCTGATGGCCGAGTCGGTTCTGATGGGGGAGTCAGCCTGTTCTCTGTCAACCTTGGGAGCTGGAAGAGATTGAGTTGCAATGACAATTGCTGTATGAAATAATGTTATTATTTATTCAGTATTTGCGAATATTAATGTCATTGGCCTTACGCAGTGGCTTTATGATGGCTCCCACAGCGTGAACAACCCCATTGGTGGCCATCAGATCTGCTTCAACTACAGGAACCTTGTTGACGTAAACAGTCTGGTTCTTCTGAAAGACAAACATCATCCGTTTATACGGTGGGGCATCTTTTCTATGCTTACAATGAAGTCACATCGAAAAGAATTTTCTGAAGAATTGTGTACAAGTAATGTAACGAATATAAGAATGCACAACAAAATAGTACCTCTGTCCTCCACTGAAAACCAAATCATCAATAAAAAGAAAAACGTACATGTTAGTACTGATACTTAACATGTTAGTAGTGTCAATAGCAAACATTTTGGTTATCGGATCAAATTGTTTATAGGATAGGGTCAAATAGTCATAGGGTAAACTGTTCTAGATAGTGGTCCTACCATGTTGAGCTCCAGTTTGTCTCCGTGTAGGGGCTTCAGTCTTGTATGGGAGCCCACTCCTCCACTGACTAATATCTCCTTACCCATATGGTACTTCAGCACACTGGCCAACTCTTGGGGATTTCCTAGACCATAAAATAAAAAAGCAATGAATTATATTTCATCTCTACTGCCTTGGTGTTAACAAACAAAGCAATTGCAAAAAATTACTAGGTTGCAATGTGGATTCATTAATATAGTTTTTTGTGAAAAGGAATCGTCGTTCACGTTGCAAGGGTTAATGTACTTGGATATGAAAAGTCTACACCCCTGTTAAAATGCCAGGTTCTTGTGATGTAAAAGAATGAAACAAAGATAAATCAGAACTTTTTCCACCTTTAATGTGACCTAGAACTTGAACAATTCATTTGAAAAACAAACTGAAATCTTTGATGGGAAAAGTGTAATAAAAAATCTCACAATAACCAGGTTGCATAAGTGCACACCCTTAAACTAATACTTTGTTGAAGCACCTTTTGATTTTATTACAGCACTCAGTCTTTTTGGGTAGGAGTCTATTTGCTTGGCAAATCTCGAAGTGGCAATATTTGCCCACTCTTCTTTGCAAAAGCACTCCAAATTGATCAGATTGCGAGGATAGCTCCTGTGCACAGCCCTCTTCAGATCACCAACAGATGTTCAATTGGATTCAGGTCTGGGCTCTGGCTGGGCCATTCCAAAATGTTAATCTTCTTCAAGTGAAGCCATGATTTTGTGGATTTGGATGTGTGCTTTGGGTCGTTGTCATGCTGAAAGGTGAACTTCCTATTTATCTTCATCTTTCTAACGGATGCCTGAAGTTTTTTTGCCAAAATTGCCTCGTATTTGGAACGGTTCATAATTCCCTCCACCTTGACTAAGGCCCCGGTTTCAGCTCAAGAAAAACAGCCCCAAAGCATGATGCTGCCACCACCATGCTTCACAGTGGGAATTATGTTCTTTGGGTAATGCGCAGTGTTGTTTTTGTGCCAAACATACTTTTTGGAATTATGGCCAAAAAGTTCAACCTTTCATCAGACCATATCACATTTTCCCACGTGCTTTTGGGGGCCTTAATGTTTGTTTTTGCAAACTTCAGCCGGGCTTGGATGTTTTTCTTTTGTAAGAAAATGCATTACAAAGATGTCCAGTTCTTTTTAATGTCTCTGTTGTGCCATATTTTCTCCATCTGATGATAACTTTCTTCACTGTGTTCCATGGTATAGCTAATGCTTTTGATAATTTTTTTTACCCTTCTACTGACTGATCTTTCAACAAAGAGATCCCTCTGATGCGTTGGAAGCTCTCTGCGGACCATGGCTTTTGCTCTGAGATGCAATTAAGATGTCAGGTAAATCTTACTAGAACAGCTGAACTTTATTTGTGATTAATGAGAGTCACTTTAACTGATGGCAGGCGTGTAAAGGCTTATATTTAACAGTTTGAATGTGATTGGTTAATTCTGAACACAGCCACATCCCCAGATATAAGAGGGTGTGCACACTTATGCAACCAGGTTATTGTAAGGTTTATGTTTTACATTTTTCACCCTCAAAGATTTCAGTTTGTTTTTTAATTGAATTGTTCACATTATAGGTCACATTAAAAGTGGAAAAAGTTCTGACATGATTTATCTTTTGTCTCATTCTTTAACATCACAAAAACCTGGCATTTTCACAGGGGTGTGTATACTTTTTATATCCACTGTAGCTTAAGCATGACCAATACATTCCTTTTGCTTCAGCCAAGTAATTGAACATCCATTCTCCATTCAAATGGATGTTATTTGTATACAAACCATCACATCTGAACACTTGTTGTTACCAGTAGGCTAGGCAGTGATGTTTATTCGTTGGTAATTTGTATGTATATCTAAGCACACAGCTGTGAAAGTAGTTGTGGCTGCAGTGTACTGTAGTTAGATCATACTGTGACTGTAGAACTGTCTCCAGTTAACCACAGCTGTTTGGCATTCAAATGGCTCACAGCATCCAGGAATTCCTGCATGTCATCATTTCCTGGGTGTAGATAGGTTATTCAGTTTATTCAGAAAGTTCCATATGTCTGCCGAACATACTCTCATAGCAGGCCAAATCAGATAGTTGACTTTACACAGTAGGTGCCATTGATTTTCTTCACTGGAAAAGTACAGCGTTGTGCAAACAACTTTTATTCCCTAGTAGTGTAAAACCTAGTTAAAATTTTGTTTTTAAGACTGGATACCAGATACAAAACATAGGCATTTACTGATCTGTCATTTCCTGTTTTACTTCCTTAGGTAATGCGGTTAATAGTATTGGGATTACTGTTGTGGAAACAAGCGAATTTAAATATACATATAGGGTGTGTATATATATATATATATATATATATACATACATACATACACACCCTTCCATGCAAAAGTAAACTCTATAGCTTTTTACGCATTGTTTCTGCCCAATCCTAATTCATAAACGGCAAACCAGATTGACTAAACGGCACCACTTGAGCCATTAGAGATTCTCTCCATTTAATCTGTCCACAATAATCTGTCTTTGTGAGATTAGACATCGGCATTATGTTTTCTGAGAGGTTTCTGTTAGTAGATGTCTTTCATTTTGAAGGAGGCAGAGATGACATTTAAGATTATTTTTTTTTAACAATTCTGAATAGGCCAGAGCGTGAGCTGCCACTCAGCATTCCCTCCAGGTGTCCTTCCTTACCCATGAGTCTATTGAGGTCAGCTTTGGGTAAGGCACTGAAGGCATCATTGGTGGGGGCGAAAACGGTGTGAGGGCCTGCCTGGTTCATTAGCTCTGTCATTCCGGCCGTCTGGATGGCACCAACCAGGAGACTGAGAGAAAAAAATGGGAACACACACTCAGGAACAGCATACTCAGAAGAATAAAGACGACTTATTTGCAACTGACCGAAGTCCAACACACACAGTTTCAAAGGACAAGAAAGAGAACAGTGTTTGACCGCAGTAGGCACGTTTTAACCACGTCAATGACTTGGCGGTTTCTGATGCGCCAAACCTACTAGACATGGACACATCACTGACAGTGAAAACATACCAAGGAAAGAGAAAATGACCCACTGTCTGTGCGTGGGAGGATGCCGAGCTGCATATTGCCTTTCAGTTCTGGTAAAACCATTAAATACATGGGGGCTTGTGTGTTCTAGCTACAGAAGAAGAACCCACAAAAACTGCTGCACGTAGGCAGAAGCAATTACAGTAGAATTTGTTTAATACCAACCTGTTTCCACTGAAATCGAATCAAATTGCCTCAAGTACTGTTTTCACAGTACAGAATGTGGTAGGCTGAAAACGTAGGTTATAATATGGACAAAGTCCCAAGAGAATGGTAACTCAATCTCACCTGAATCGGTCATCCGCCTTCAAGACATCCATGATAGTTCCCATGGGAGGTGTAAGGACCTTATCCACGGTGAACATGCTGGCGAAACGACCAGTCTTGTCATGGGCAGCAATACAGGAGTTCTCAATACACAGGCTCTATTATGAAAACAGGCAAATACAAAAAGACAAAGGTTATAGGAGTGTTTGCTGCATCCATCACCTTGGCACCCTAATCCCTATTGGCCCTGGTCAAAATCAAGTGGACTACATAGGGAGTAGAGGGATGTGCCCTGTCTGTCTGCCTAGCAGTCTGGCACATTGTTTCCTATCTTTTTATCATTCACTCTAAACGGACGGCTTACAAGTGGTATCTCGCTCAGGAAAAAGCTTCTTGTGGTCGTCTGGAAATTCCTTAACAAAGCAGAAATACGGAGAGCTGTCGAAGAACCTTAATCTGCCACCCAGGAGAGAACTGAGCTGTGAATAGAAGAGTTGAGTCCAGGCAAGAAATATGCTCAACTCTCCAGTAAGAGACAGATGTGTCACTTTGATCAAAGCCTGTTTCAGAGGGTAACATTTCACTGTTCAGGCCTGTCTCTTTTACTCATTTAGTCAATGATGATCAGCTAAACACTGTTTATATGAAAACAGAACAATGGTGCTTGGTATATTGGAGTCTTGTGTACCTCAGTTGGTATAACACAGGGCTTTCAAGGCCAGGGTTGTGGGTTTGATCCCCACATGGGGTTAGTAGAAAAATAATACAAATGTATGGATTCACAGGTGCCAGACTGGCTCAGTGTTAAGTCACCACCTGGCAGTTAACTTCCTCATCGAGAGGCCAGGGTTTGATTCCTGCTTGTGGATAGCCCAGGGGTCCCATTGAAGGCTGTGGGAGTTTGTACTCTAATCACACACTAGTGACTTCTTGTGGCATGGGCACCTGCGAGTTTGATCAAGGTAGAAGACTGGAGCCTCAGGGATATACAACTTTGTAGAGCGAACAGCATGATAAGAACCAGAAATGTTCTTATCTCAACATCGACGGTCCGAAAGTCTGTTGAGAGTTGTGGCGATGAGGAAAGTCTTTAATCACGAATTGAATGTAACAAAATTGAAGAGAAAAATAGGGTAGAAGTAAACAAAAAAAAGTATGCATTCAGTACTGTCAAATAAAATAATCTGCCACATAACTTAAATAAATAACAAATATTTGGAATAACCGATATAAGGACGGAGTCCTTGAGTATCTTCGTTTTATCAAGGTGAAGTTTGCTCAGATAGAGACATCGTTTATAAGGGTCCTCTCAGAAGGCTTTGGTGTGTTCTACTCACATTGCGGTAGACAAACACTCGGAGCTTCATGCCTCCCAGCGTTTCTAGCTCTTGACCGTGATACAGGGACTTGGAAGAAAGCTGCTCCTTCAGGATGTGGTTCCTCAACAGTCTCTTCAGCTGATCCGTCATCCTCACACCATCTGTTAAACAACACAGAAAACTTGATGCAAATTCATGAAATAAAACTGAATAGGAATCATTGCTCAAGTCACTCCTGTGACAGTGAGAAAGAAAGGGTCAGAGTCAGACGGTATAGGTCAATCATGATGACCCCAAACAAATATTTCCACCTGAATGGTTTACTTCTCAGTGCCATACAGAATAACAGGACTACGATCACCACACAGTCACCTCCAAACAATAAACAAAAAATCAGTGGAGTTATCTGAGATACACATCTCATCATCTTATATGTTCACCATCCTTTTGTATATAATTAAATCTCCATTTTCTATTAATTTTATATATTCTGTCTTAAACAGTTGTCTACCATTAGCAACACCATCACACAATGTCAAATTTGGAGTAAGTGTAAATGTACTTGGTGATAATGAGAGAAAAAGTAAGAACTGGAGATGCATGGAGAGGGGGATGAAGAGAACAAATGTGAGAAAGTGAGACTGACAGAGTTGGAGTGTGAGAGAGAGAGTCTGTGGTCGATCGAGGTTACCTTTGAATGCTTCATTCTGAGGGGCCAGTAGAGTCAAAGGCTCGGAGCCAATGAGATGGGCTTTAAGACCGGCATCTACAAACATCTTGGTTGCTGTGGTAACAACGGATCCCTGGGCCAGCTCCAACAGGGTCTTAGCTTGAAAAGGAATCAAATATATGTAATTCTTCCTAATGTACAGATGTCTTCTGAGATGTGACCTTGGTGTCTTACCTCAACTAAAACCATTTGAATTTATATTTAGTGATTTCAGACATGCACATTATTCACACACATAATAATGTGCACACACACGCATATTACGCACATTCAGACATTCAAAATTACAGTCGCACCCTCAAAGACATGAATCCCCATGACTAATAATCTCAAGGCATGTCCAACTGTTTAAATTACAGACTTCTATTTGGACTTGATATAACATTTTCTACTTAATGGATCTGGTTTGGATTTGGTTGAAATCCCTGAGGCTGAGATGAGGAGCTTTTTAATGGTATGATGATGTCATTAACAAGGCAGAGGTCTGGGAATTTGAATACATCATACTTGATGTTCAAATACAGTGTTTCCCTACAATTTTCTTAAGCAGCTGTTCCCATAAACCTCCAGTCTGACACTAGTTAGAAGCTGCCTTCAAACTGCACACAGTTCAGTTACTATGGTCAAGTAAAATAAGATCACTTATCAATAACAAGTGTGTCTTAGCAGAAGTATATAATAATAATAATACATTTCTAGAGTGTATATACAAAACCAAAATGACATCATAGACCATGGTGCTCAAAAGTAGGGGTTACATTACAGGATCCAGAGGACCCCAACAGAGATCATTGTGTCACGATTAATCATTTCAAGCAGAGGGTAGGTGGTCAACTTTGGAATTAAAAGTTTGTTTGTCTTGCTGATCTGTTTTTTCTTCGCATTATATTCTAGGGCTAGAAACCATCTTTGTTGCAATATTTCCATACTACATTCAATGCCTTGTTAGCTCAATGTCAGCTGATCATCAATACGTCCAATTATATTGAGTGTATATGTTGATCAGAGTTTTTTTTACAGTGTAGACATTGTTAATGTTGAAAATGACACTTTTTCCAATCTTCCTCAGTCCAGTGTCTTTTATTGTCCAGTCTGGAATTTGGCCACTCTGACTAGAAGGCCAGCATTCCAGAGTTACCTCTTCACTGTTGACGTTGAGACTGTTGTTTTGCGGGTAATAATTAATGAAGCTGCCAGCTGAGGACCTGTGAGGCATCTGTTTCTCAAACGAGACACTCTCATGTATTTGTTCTCTTGCTCAGTTGTGGATCGGAGTTTCCCACTCCTCTTTCAATTCTGGTTAGAGCCAGTTTTCCCTGTTCTGTGAAGGGAATACTACAAAACATTGTATGAGATCTTCAGTTTCTTGGCAATTTATTGCATGAAATAACCTTCATTTCTCAGAACAAGAATAGACTGATGAGTTTCAGAAGATCATTTTTTGTTTCTGGCCATTTTTGAGCCTGTAATCAAAACCCACAAACACTGATGCTGCATATACTGAACTAGTCTAAAGAAGGCCAGTTTTATTGCTTATTTAATAAGCAGAACAGTTTTCAGCAGTGTTAACATAGTTTCAAAAGGGTTTTCTAATGATCAATTAGCCTTTCAAAATGATTAAACTGATTAGCAAACACAACGTGCCATTGTAACACAGACGTGACACAGGAGTTCTTGCTGGGTTTATTGTCACCGGGCCAACAATGCAAAATAAATAAACAAGGAAATCGTGGAATACCTGAGTCTGGAATGAGGAGCTCGTTGATGAAGTGGACAACTCCGTTGGTTCCCAGCTGGTCTCTCTTCTCTATGATGGCCTTCCCGTTGAGGGTCATTTCAGAACCATCGCAGCCCACTTCCAGAACAGTGCCCTGCAGTGTCTCCATGGGGGTACCAGAAACAATGGACTCAGAACAGTGCATGTTCTTCAGGATGTGATAGTTCAACAGGTCTGTGTGATGGAAACAACGGAGAGACGTGGGTTACAGTGATACAAGGGGAGACGAGCCTCAATGTCAATCACAGACAGTGGTTAGTTCTATTCAGATTAGGCCAACATAATATTAAGTCGTTGATATTATTAATTTCACTATCCACGTTGTATGATGTGAATACCTTATGGAAGAAGAAAAAGGAGAACAACAAGAAAATTAAGAAGAGCAGGTTTGAATTGAATGATGCAGCTTTCAGAACATTTCCTTTTCTAGACCACACATCAAGTATCCCCTAGAAACAGGGATTCACTGTGCTCTTTTGTCTGTCTCCTCCAATAGCTATCTCCTAATTGCATTTCCAAATGTCCTTAAAGAAAGATGACATTCACCTTTCAGAGCCACTGGGTCTCCCAGGATTCGATTGAGCATCTCAGGGGGGATCTTCTCAAAGGCTTCGTTGGTTGGAGCAAACACGGTGTAATGGCCGTCACTCTCCAGCATGCTAGTCAGACCTGCAGCAGCGACGGCAGTCTACAAACACAGATTCAAACTGCGATTGAACGCTGACTCAACACTGACTCGAACAGCAAACGCAGCCCTGATTCAAAAAGGGTGATTCATATTGGCTGATTCAAAATGTGCATGCAATGCAAAAGAAAGCACTTAAAAGATCAGCTAAGGTAACTTGCCCAATTGCCAGCACAGCATTGCATAGCACATGTTCAATACATTAAACGGTCAGAGAGTTATATTTGACTGTTGCATGAATGAATGAACGGATGAAGTAAACAACGACGCCATTGATCCCCGACGTACTCACACGAAGAGTATCCAGATTTTCGTCTGTGTCGATGAAAGAGTGCACGTCATTGGTAATGGCGGTGATGACTCTGTCCACTACATGCACAATCCCGTTAGTAGCGTGCTGGTCCGTCTTCACCAGGCGAGCACAGTTCACCGTTACAATCTGCAATGGCGAGAGAACATTTTAAATTGTAGTTTGTTTCAGGATTTTGCTGAGTCTCGACACCTTGCTTGATGGGCTCCCTCACGAAAAATGCAACCACAACAGAATAAAAAAAACTATCAATAAAGAAACAATAAGGAAACGATAACAATGAAGGTAGTGATGTGTTTGTTTCATGGTCCCTCTGTAAGTCCTTAGAACATCGACTGTTTGCTGGGCAACTCCAACGGTTGTTAGCTATAAAACACAAGCTGGTCTTGGACAAGTGCTACTCACCCCGTTGGGGTAGTGGTGGATGTGAACGTTGAAGTCTTGGTACATGGAGGGGAAGGATGATCCATGCTTCAGCTCCTCAGAGGTCAAACGGCGGTTCACCATGTGGTAATGGAGTGCATTGAGCAGCTCGATGTTCACATTGCTCACCAGGGCGTCCAAGATTTCCTAATTAACCAGAGAGAGAGAAAGCCATACATATACCATGACACTTGGGATTGTCAAATGCTTACAAATCCATGAGCTTTAAAACATGAAGACAAATTTACTCCAGTTCCATGGTTCACTCAATGCCAACCTGGGTTCGAAAAGTAGCTGTTTGATTTCACTTCAGCCTAGTGCAGCTCGGTTGTTTCAAAGTAGAACTGTAAGGCAACCAGCAGCTAGGGGATTATTAATTTCCTCAACAGCTGGGAATATCGCCAAACCAACAACCAGTCTCAAAATAAATTGTAGGTTCACTCAACTTGGTGGTGCTTTTGGAAATTCGAGAATGTATTCTGTCTTATTGCATATGTAGTTATTACCAACTACTGTATTTTTTACTGATATAGAGACATGGTTGTTGTATTTGTTGGTCTTTGTGTTCCCCAGCCTTCACTATGGGGATGTTTATCATTCAAATTAGACTATTTTTACCAATTCATTGCATAGAGTGTCCTAAGAAAATTGGTTATTACATTTGAACAAAGGATTGGTAACTACTTGTTATGCCACGGATAGGCCCGGAATTAGGTTAAACTGCTTTTACTTTCCTTTCGCCACAGAAGTGAAATAAACTGCAAAAAAAGCTCAGACTTCAATGCCTTATACCATTAATGATTTGCTTGAGGAGAAATGTGTCTATAATAATTTACATTCAGTATTGTG
This sequence comes from Esox lucius, assembly GCF_011004845.1. Taxonomy (NCBI): domain Eukaryota; kingdom Metazoa; phylum Chordata; class Actinopteri; order Esociformes; family Esocidae; genus Esox; species Esox lucius. The sequence goes on from NC_047572.1 coordinate 11,699,341, forward strand.
TGTGAACATGTTTATTGTGAATATGCTTTAATTGTAAAAAAAATAAAAATAAAGAAAATAAACTGTTCTAAATGGCTTGCCAGTTTCAATCTAGAGTAAGGATATCCCAAAGATGTGAACTTTAAATAACCTACATTCAGAGTGACTGCCGGGGTAGAACATTTTGAGAATTGCAGCAGAATGTGTTAGTGCAACCCACTTCAACACATGAGCTTAAACTCTTGTCTGTCTTAATCCTATAAACTCTCATAAACAATGCTGAGTTGGTTGTCAGATTTTTTTCCCCAGGGACTCACGGTAGGTAGGGCAGCCCAGGCCTCATTGCTGGGAGCGAAGAAGGTGAAGCTTCCGGGCCCCTCAATCTCCTCCCTCAGCTGAGCTCTCTCTGAGTACATCTTAGTGGTGGTGGCTCCAACCACACCCAGGGTGTTGTAAATGTTCACCAATGGCAAGGCTGATACATGTTAAACATGCTTAGGTTATCTTCATGGAGGTGACTTATTCTGTAATGTTCATGGGAGTCTACAGGCTCCTTAATTCTGCCAGACACTGCATGCTGATTAATAAAAAAACAGTGTTCTTACCGGCAGGACATCCCTTCTCTCCTGGCAGCTTCTCATATCCGGGGCAACACTCATAACTGATCACCCTGTTGACCATAAAGAACAGACGTTAATGACTGTACACAATCAAAGATGAAAACAGGCGGTTTCTTTCCTTTTCCCTCGTCTTATCAAAAACTCTAGCCTGGTCCCAGATCTTGCTTGTGTTCCTGTGGTGTAACAGCCATCTTGTGCCGTGCCGACTGTTACATATCTACAGTATGTTTATTGTATTATGGTTGTTTGTTCTGTTTCTAGGTTTGTTGATTGATTTCATCTGTGTGAAATTAAGAAAAGAATAAATCCAAAGGACCTGAAAAGAAAACTCTCAGAGGACCTGTCATCCTTTCATTTGCTTCTCTCTACCTTCTCTTCCTCTGTTTCTGCTGCTAAAGCCAATTTCATATCACTCTAAATTTGAAGCATTTGCTCCTCACCTCAGGAAACTCTATGCCACCTTTTTCTCTCCTAAATCCCCCCTCCTCCACCTTCTTCTTCCCTATCGATAGACGACCTTGGCAACCATTTTTAAATTAAGGTTGACAAGATTTGCTCCTCTTTCACTCAACCTGTTCAGGCATCTGGCACCACTGTCAGTGAACTACCTTATTCCCTGACCTCTTCAGACAAAGTCCTGCATCTAGTGATGTCTGGGCATTCGACAACCTGTCTTCTTGAACCCATCCCTTGCTCCCTTCTCCAGACCATCTCTGTAGACCTCTTACTTCCCTCATCATCTTCTCCCTATCCACTGGCTGTGTTCCCTCTGACATCAAGTCACTTTGTGTCACCCCATTCCTCAAGAAACCAACTCTTAATCCCTCTGATGTCCAAAACTACCGACTGGTATTCCTTCTTCCTTTTCTTTCTAAAATGCTTGAGCGTGCTGTTTTTAACCAATTCTCTTCTTATCTGTCCCAGAACTATCTTCTGGACCCTAACTAATCAGGTTTCAAGACAGGTCATGAGACCGAGACCACTCTTCTTTGTGTTTCCACTGCCTTTGACACTGTAAACCACCAGATCCTCCTCTCTACACTCTCAGTGCTGGGGGTTGCAGGTTCTGCCCATTCTTGGTTTGCATCCTACCTGGCAGGTTGCTCCTACCAGGTTGCATGGAGCAGGTCTGTATCTTCAACACGCGCGCTCACTACTGGTGTACCCCAGGGATCAGTCCTTTGCCCACTCCTCTTTTCTCGATACACAAGGTCACTTGGCACTGCCATATCCACACAGGCTGTCCTATCATTGCTATGCCGATGACACTCTACTATTCTTCTCATTCCCCCCTTCTGATTCCCAGGTTGCAACATGAATATCTGCATGCCTGGACAACATCTCAGCTTGGATGTCTGCCCACAACCCCAAGCTTAACCTTGATAAGACGGAGTAGGCTCTTCTTCCCGGGGGAACGCCTGCCCGCTCCAAGATCTTTCCATCATGGTTGAACACTCCACAGTGGTCCCCTCACAGAGCACAAAGAACCTTGGCATGACACTCAACAAGACCCTGTTATTCTCTGCAAACATCAATGCAGTGATTTGCTCCAATATATTCATGCTGTACAACATCCGCAAAATACATCCCTACCTTACATATAAAGATGTCACTTGACATCTCCTGTCTGGACGATTGCAATGCACTGTTGGCTGGGCTCCCAGCTTGTGTCATCAAGCCCCTTCAACTTATCCAGAACACTGCAGCCTGTCTTGTGTTCAACTTTCCCAGTGTCACCCCTCTCCTCCGCAAGCTCCATTGGCTTTCGGTAGAAGCTTGCATCCATTACAGGACCATGGTGTTTGACTATGGCGCAGCAAAGGGAAATGCACCTCCCTAACTGCAGGCTATGCTTGAACCCTACAACCATACCCGTGAACTCCGATCTGCCACTTGGTGGAACAAACCTCTCCTTGAAGCCAGGACAGCAGAGTCCCTGCCAATCTTCTGAAAAGGCAGAAAACCTGCCTTTTTGATGAATATCTTAATTAACTTCTGTATCCCCCCCAACTAATGGCTTCCATGAAGCTATGCCAACTAATGGCTTTGATGAAGGAAAGTGTACTTTTTATGATTGTCAGATGTTGGTTTTCCAAGACACCTTAAGAGGTGTCTGCTAAATAAAATGTCAAATGTGTCTCGTTTACCCACCGTTACTGTACCCCTCTATTTAGTTCCCCAGTTTCTTGTGTTGGTTGTTGGGCATAGTTTTATTGTGACGTTGCTGTTCATGTCTTTTGTTTTGGAGCCTGTGATTATTGAGCCTGTTTTATTAGTCCTTGTACCACCACCTCTGAACCCCGTTCCTGCCTTACCTCGCACGTCACATGTGGGGCCAGTCTAGAAACATGGTGTGTATAAGGCCTAAATCTTGCACTCAAAGAGTTCTGCCATTTCTGCCTTTCTTACCTTTTGTGCACATAAGATATTCCCATAATAATTCAAAAGTGGGCTCAGCTATTCCAGGGAGGTAGTAAAACTGAATTTCCTCAGAGAGAAAGAAGAGGAACCAACAGACACAGGGTTGGCCAAAAGAAACCTATACTGAAACACAAGCTCCCGGTAATAAAAACATATTATACCAAAAAGCTACCAATAAGCCACTGGATTAAAATGCGGGGCTCCCAAATGGTGCAGCGGGGTTGGGATCAGCAGGGTTGCCTTGGCTTGTTACGCTTCAGCGACTCCTTGTGGTAAGTCGGGTACACACTCAGACATGAATCCCCATGACAAATAGTCTCAAGGCAGAGGTACAACCGTTTAAATTAGAGACTTCTATTTGGAGTTTACACAGCTTGTATTTAATACTCTGGATTTGGTTTAAATCCCTGAGAATAAGATAAGAGTTTTTGATGATACCATTAAGATGATGATGACATTAAGGAGGCACAGGTCCAAACAGTTTAATCAGTCACCTACCAGCAGTTTGAATACAGGGTTTCCCCCAGGATTTTCTCTTGAAACTGTGAAAACAGTGGCTGGTTCCCGTACATTTCCAGTCTGACAATAGTTAGAAACTTCCTTCAGGCATCACACAGAGATATAAAGGGTATTTATGAGTTTAGCCGACCATGAATAACGTTGTTGGCTGGTGAATGCAAGCAAGTACTTCCTGCTTGAGCCAACAGTGTGATATTTAGCAGAATGGATAGGCTAAATTTTGCTCAGTTGTATGACCATTCTTACATGCAACCAGACAACAAACATCCTGAATAAAGGAGTCTTATTATTGTGTGAACTTCAGCAGTGATAATGAAACAGTGGCACACAATACAGTAAATAATAAACATGGGAAAAATAAGGAACACCCATTGAAAAACAGACAACTGGGTAAAAAATCAATTGAAAGCTATGCTAGAAGGGGTTTCCATCTTGTAGACCCCTGCTGCCAAAAAGAGGACCAACTCTGAGACCTCACATTGACAGAGGTTGATGGAAAACTACCTGAGGAATCAAAGACATTCTTCAGACAGCCACTTGTCATGTCAAACCAAGCCAACCCTGCTGACCCCTACAAGCATAATGAACCATTCTTTAGAAGAACGGAGAAACTTTTTTAAAACCTGGTCAGGCGAGGATCTGAGTAATCAGCTACGCTTAAAGTCAGAGAGTGAGGTTAGGGAGGTTATGGGGTAGCTCGGGAACATGTTTGGGGGACAATCCTTACATTCAGCAATGAGATGTGGGGCGGGGATAAAACACAGTAGCCTGGAAACCAGGCCAGACTGATTATGAAAACAGATGGTAACTCAACTCCTGTTTGTTCTTGTCAAGGATAAACAAAGATGGTAGCCATGGATTTTCTGCCAAAATAAACAGAGTGGTTGCATAATTCAAACACTGTGTACATTGAAACTTCCAAGTGTTGTGGCAAGCTATCCACCAGACAGAAAGGCCGCTGAAGAAAAAGCACAAGAGCCGTTAGACTGTGGATGCCATGTTGGAATCAGCATGACAGCCATCTTTCACTGTGATAATATTAAAGGATAATTGTAATACAATAGTATCCCAAATGCATTATAGACAGCTATTTTGTTTTTATTTCACAATAAAAAAGGGTATGTAGTTACTGTGTAAGTGTTTAAAGTGCTTTACAGCTAATTTTGTAATTTGTCATTGGTTAAACTTGAAAACATGATTTTGTGCAATGGTTGCTGAGCAAAATATATAGCCAATGTATTTACCTTGAGAGTGGGTCTTTGTTTAAGGTAGGCAGGGGTTTTGGGGGGTAGCAAGGGCAACATTAGGGTGTTGTCAGGGTTATTGGTGACCAGGAGACGAGAGTTGACCTCTAACCTCTGGCACCGGCACCACCTTTGCCCCTTGCCCTACATTATACTCTATCATCATGATAGCTTCTTTGCTAGTGAGTCACATAAAGACAAGGATTATTTTGTTCACGACAATGAACGCTGCTAAATAACTCTGTGTTCAAAAACTTCCCTTCATCCGTACAAGGGTTCAAATACCATTTCAAGTAATCTGTATTTTATATTTGGCCTTACCTGGCCTAATGGACCAATAAAATAGTCTGAAAACTGCCAAACCTGCACATCTGGCACACCAGAGAGCCTGAAGAGGAATATAATAAATATTTGAAATGGTATTTTAACATCCTTCCATAGATGTCTGTCTCTGTAAATGTAATTAAATCAAAGCTGAAAAAAACCTGTTGAAAAACATTGTTTACTCAAGCCCAGGTTTGCCCTTTCGACCTCAACTCACACTCTAGTCCCGTCGTACTCAAATAAACACGGCTAGGTCGTTTCTTTGCTATGGAAAAAGTATTTTCTCACTTCCTCTATGAATGATTTGTGTGTGTTTGGAGATGCTAGTTCCTCAACAGTGCCCTCTAAAGCCATAATTTCCTCCAAACATCAAGCGCCCACAGCAAAGTTTCACTTCCTCTTCAGCTTTCATGAGATTTCCAATGAAAGAAACACTGTTGTGAAACGCCAGCAAGCGTCTCCCGTTACCATGTCATCAAGTTTGTGTCAGTGATTCAATATCCTACAGGAAACAGACAGATCATTTCACAATATCTATCAACGGAGATCGAATAACAGGACAAAAAAACAAAGACTTTCTCGTCTTTCTCTCACTCACTTACTCACTCATCCATTCTCTCTCTCTCTCACACACACACACACACACACACACACTCACACACTCACACCCACACACCCACACACCCACACACCCACACACCCACACACCCACACACCCACACACACACACACACACACACACACACACACACACACACACACACACACACACACACACCCACACACCCACACACACACACACACACACACACACACACACACACACACACACACACACACACACACACACACACACACACACACACACACACAGGTCTTCTTAGCACTCCAATTCCCATACACTGCAGGGAAAGGCAGTGTAATGGCCAAAGGTTTTCCAATGGCTTGCCATGCAAAACCAAACCTAAAACTCAATCTCAGAGGAATGTTAGACAAAGCAACCCATACCGCTTCTCTTCCTGCAGGGACATTAACACTGACGTCAATCAAACCAAACTAGTGCTACTGTGGAGGCCTGTCAATCCCTTTACAGCCCAGGGTCTTAGACAAGGCCTGGAGACTGATTTAGTAATCAGAAATTACATTTTACCCTAAACAGTGGTCAAGCCAATTAACACAACTGTGACTGATTAATTACACAGACACACGGTATTCATTATCCACCGAGCAAGCCCAGCTATTCATCTCCCCAGTATGAACATTTAAACTTAGGTAGGGCTATTGTCCAGAGAAGAGATGATGTTCCTACAACAGTGCTGACGTCTCATTGGCTCAGGGATGTGTCATTCCCTTATAGCTAAAATGTAATGTATCACTTCTCAACAGTTTCCATTGTGGGGCAATAAAGTGAACTATTCTGTTAACATTCAGCCATTCAAATGGAATGAGGTTATATATATCTTATATTTCAATATATTAGTATTCGAGATTAACCACATTTTCTTTTACGAGCCATATTGAATGTTCCAGAAGGAGTTTTCCATGCTTCTGTGCCATACACAGACGCAGCCCACACCACAGAAATTAATGCTGTTAATGTTCAGGTTTTACACACTGGACCATTTTAGTCATTAACACATTTACAAGATGTTAAGATGTATTCACATTAGGACTTTTTACTTCCAATACATTTAAGAGTCTAGACTTGTATTGTAGCTGAATAATTTTTTCGTCCCAAAGGACGTACCCCACGCTGTTTCCCTAAGTAGTACATTGACCAAAGTACTAATAGGGTGACTTTTTGGATGCATAAATTGTCTGATTGACACTGGCATCAGACCATACTTGCAAGACCATAACTACTGCAGGAGAAATTATTGTGAGAGTATGAAGAAAAAAGGGGTTTCCCCCTTCAAAAATGGTTACTTCAGCATGCAACTAAACAGTTTACTGACTGAACAGTTTTAACAAGGTTTTGTAAAATATATCCTCAATCCCTGCAGATGATTAAAAGCAGACCTCCTTATGGTTGACGTCAAATGCATTTCAGTTCCAGTCAATTGAAGAAGTGAACCAAACTCCAATTAAAAATTCCAATTGTTCCTCTTGAAAAGCATTGAAAATAACTCTTACTGGAATTTTGAAATGGAATTGACCCCAGCTGTGGACCACACTGTATGTCACTGTAAAAACAGTACTGTTAACCATTAGTCACTTGTGTGTTCTTTCAACTTACACAATCTTCCTTTCTACTTTCTCTGAAGATTTATATGTAATGCAGTAATGCAGACTGGTGTTTTGGATAGGAAAATGCTAAATCAGCATTACTCATGACAACGCTTAACAGTAGGCTCTCTCCATTCTATACCCATATAGTACACTACTTTAGCTATAGCCCCACAGTCCCTGGTCTAAAGTAGTGCAGTATTTAGCAAATAGGGCGCCATGGGAAGCAGATTATTATTGATGGCAGAACTCTTTGTGGATTTGTAGGTTTCCTTCTTTATCACAATCAGACTGGACGAAATGATCTTTATGCCTGAAACTCAAGCCAGCCATGGTCTTAGTTGGGGGTTGTCATTATACAAACAAATTTAAAAGAGGCTTCATGAAATAATCTGAACTGTGACTGAAAACTTATTTGCTTTGAATTGAACATTACCTTTTTACCACTGTGGAATCCTTATAAATCAAAAGCAAGTGTTTGCATATTTAAATGAACAGTAACCTAAAGAAAATGGCTCACTCAGCATAAATGACCAACATGTTTGAGATCATAATCATCAAGGAAAGCTTATCCAAAACTAAACAGAAAATAGGAAAATCAGTGTGTTACAAATATATTGACAGCATACTGTAATCAATGCACTTCCTATCAACCATTCAAATTCCCACCAGTGGTAATTATCTTCAAATAATTATTAGCAGTTTTTTATTTAGACTTACGTTGGTTTGCCACAGATCTTGCGATGGTACCATTGCTTGCAGTTGGTTAAATATTTCTTGTTAGTCCCCTGTATCATTTGCATCGCGCACACGTTGGGTCTGTAAGAAATTGAACATTACAGATCGATCAGAGATAATACTTCATGTTTTATTAGCCACATAACATTATGTAATGTTCACTTATCGATTTATATTCTCACTTGAAACAGCTGTGATGCACAACACAGCATCAGGTCAATATATATTTCAAACGGTGTTAAAGTGATAAAACACACATCTTTCTTTGTATTTATCGGAACAAAAGTCATATTTTTTTCTTCTCAAATTGCGTACGTCGCCGGGAGAACTTTATCATGAATAGCCTAATTTATGAGACTCACCCATGCTGTCTGCCTCTTATCCTGCTATGCTGAAGAACTGATTGATACGACGACTTTGCATCACAAATCGCAATCAAAGTCAGCGCCAAAGAAAGCAAAGTTAAGTGCTTCATTTTGGCCTTTTTCCTTATCCAGCCGGCCTCTGCACTCCAGAGAAGTCGAAGAGAGGTGCGACTATCAATATATAGTGAGGGGACTCCTTGGTTATGGGGAGGGGCATGAAGAGAAACTTAAATACAAAAAAAGTCTAACTAACGCCATCAATCATACTGAAATGAAGCAATGTTATGGAAAAAAAGGTAAAATGCATATTTTTGATAACTGAAATATGTTTATTATACTGGTATCATTTTAAGCCATTAGGTCGGACATTTAGGCACCATGCTATACAGGATATGTTGTGTATTCTTTAATCAAGAGTTCTCCCAGTTCTAGACATATCTGAAGATTAAAATCAGCTCCCTAATTAAGATAATAACAAAGGCCTCACTGGATTAAAACAGACTGTAGTGGCACACCCACAGATGAACACAACATAGATGAATACAATAAAACAGGGTGCACTTAAAAAATACATATATTTTCTACACATTATTTACCCAATCCTTGCAGCTTAAAAGGTGATTTCAAGATATTATATGTTACTTCTGAAAATGTGAAAGCATAATTATCATAATGTGGGGAGCGGGGGAAATCCTGTTTTTGATCCTGGTCAGCTACACATTGCCTAAGGACATTTTACATTTCTGTAACACTCACCAAGTCCACTATTGTATCACCAGGTCATTGATCTGTTTTCTCAGACTGTTTTACTCATAATCAACATAGATCTCAAGACAAATAAATTCAGTCATTGATTTCAGCCAGAACTCAAGACGAGAACATAGACACAAGAAGTTTTTGTCTAAACATCTGTCTCTCACCCACACGAAGAAAATGTCAGGAAGGACCTGTTCATTGTTAGTTGTTTCGTTGTGTTTACTGGTGATACATGGTCCCCCTAGGTTCAATTGAGCAAGGCACTTACCGTGTCAGCACTGTGAGTTTAATTCCCCCAGGACCACCCGTGGAAAACATCTACATGCGTACCCCACAGTAAGTCTTATGTGGTGTGTTAATATGTTTGTATTAGTGTTCTTGAAACCGAACAAACCAAACAGTCGTATTGAGGACAGAATGTCTTTTTAGGACTCAATCTCACCAACAGTGAGAATGTAATGAGTTTAACAGATTTCAACCTGCAGTAACTTATTTTGGCTTCTTCTTCTGATTGCTGCCATGGAAACAAAGACATACACATTTGAAAAGAAATCTGAAACTTGATTGTAATCAAAACACACTAATTAATAGTTTCCAAAAATATCAAGTACATTTGTGATTGAATAACCATTAAAAATGGTTCAACATTGAAAGAAAGTTAAATAATAAATTAGGAAACAAATGACTTGATAAAGAAAATAAGTAACAATACACTACAAGTAAAAGATTTATAGATCCACACCAGCTAGAAGACATATACGAATAGCCTATTACAAACTGAAAACGTATTGCGAGATTAATTAATGTTACAGTTCACATATCTGGCCAAAAACTGAATTTGAATTTGATCTTGATTACGTAGCTACTTAGGCAAAGGGTTTCTGAACCATTGCTTTTTACTTAAATATGATTGGGCTACATCCCTACATTACACACTAAATATTTGTCAGATATTCAGTCATTCCAATTAATGCAATAACATTTGATCTTCCAGAATCTGACTGTTTATCTGAACATAACCCGAAATCTAAGGATGTTTTTGCCTATTCTGTTATTTGTGTTTTATTCATGTTTTTTATTGCTTCAAAACATTGTTGAAAACCAAATGGCAATATCCCAAAAAGGGTATTGACAACATTGTATATAAAACGCTTTTCGCACGTACACTAAATCTGCAGTAGTCGGTTTTGCTCCACAACCACCAACATTGTCAAAACGATGCAGAAACCCCAGTCAAGCGAACGCACGTTTGCAATAATGAACACTCGCATACGAATACATTTTGCCCACGATAAAGGCCACCAGCGATGGATTTTCAAAATGCTAATTAAAGAAATAAACTGTGATTTACACCTGCACTCTGCAGCCAATGAATGCAATTTCCCGAGATGCAAAGCAAGCAGAATCACATGGCCTACCTGTATGGCGCTGAGGTCGCTGCATCTAATGCAAATCATCATCCGTTGGCAGAGTGCTTCCCGACACATATTTTCCTCTCCAATTTTGTGATGATTTTCATATAATGTTTTATCTTGAAGACAGCACCATATTACAGCTATCAAGCAAACAGTTGCCTAATCCTTTAAACAGTTCCTGTCTGAACAAGTTAGGCCTATCGCCTATCATCATTCTGAGAAAGATGCGTTGATAGTAGATAACTTAATCACATTTAATATGAGTCGGCTAATATCACTATAGATATAGCTACTCTGGTTTTACCAGCCATCCATGACACAACGGTGCACGGGTGGGGACCCAAATGCGGACACAGAGGCAGAGGAGGGCGGTCCAAAGTATTTATTGAACTACCAGGCAGTGGGCAGGCTCGTAGTGGTGGACAGGCAGTGTTCGTTATCGGACGATCAGATGGTCGAAGGCACAGGAGAGGGCAGGCAGGCTCGTGGTGGGGGACAGGCAGTGTTTGTTGTCGGGGGGTCAGATGGTCAAAGGTACAGGAGAGGGCAGGCAGGCTCGTAGTGGGGGACAGGCAGTGTTCGTTGTCGGGCGGTCGGATGGTCGAAGGTACAGGAGAGGGCAGGCAGGCTCGTAATCCGGAAAACAGGCAAGGGTCGTAACCGGGGAATAGAAGGACAGGTAGACTGACTGATGAACACATAGAACGCTGGAAACGACTGTACGGGACAAGACGATCTGGCAACTGCCAAACAGAGAACAGGGTTTAAATACACGGGGCTAATAGGGAACCGGGAACACCTGGTGAGGGGCGGGGACCAAACAACAGGTGAAACACATCAGGGTGTGACAGAACCCCCCCCCCTACGGACGCCACCTGGCGGCCGACCCGGGCGCACACCCGGCTGACCGGGACACCGACGATGGAAGTCAGCGATGAGGCTCGGGTCGAGGATGTCCCTAGCCGGCACCCAGGAGCGCTCCTCCGGCCCGTAGCCGTCCCAGTCAACCAGGTATTGGAAGCCCCGGCCCCGGGCCCGAACCCCCAGGAGACGCCGAACAGAATAGGTCGGGTGGCCGTCCACGAGACGGGGGAGAGGAGCAGGCCTAGGGAGAGGAGACAAAGGACAGTTAGCGACGGGTTTGATACGAGACACGTGAAAGGTCGGGTGGACACGGAGGGAGCGGGGCAACACTAAGCGAACAGCCGAACGGCTGATGACCCGAGAGATCCGAAAGGGCCCGATGAAGCGGGGAGACAGCTTGCGGCTCTCCACACGAAGGGGCAGATCCTGGGCGGACAACCACACCCTCTGGCCAACACGGTAGCGGGGTGCTGGGGTCCTGCGGCGGTCGGCCTGTCGACAGTACCTGGCGTTGGTGCGCAGAAGGGCCGCACGGGCCCGCTTCCATGTCCGGCGACAGCGCCGAATGAAGAACTGGGCGGATGGAACCCCGACCTCCTCTTCCTGCTCTGGGAACAACGGAGGCTGGTAGCCCAGAGAGCATTCGAAGGGGGAGAGCCCAGTAGCGGAGGAGGGTAGGGTGTTGTGGGCATACTCAACCCATACCAGTTGCCGGCTCCATGTGGCGGGGTTGTGTGAAACCAGACACCGCAGCACCGTCTCCAGGTCCTGATTGGCCCTTTCCGATTGGCCGTTTGACTCGGGGTGAAAACCGGAGGACAGACTGAGGGAAGAACCAATGAGGGTGCAGAAAGCCCTCCAGAACTGGGAAGTGAACTGAGGACCCCGATCGGAGACGACGTCAACAGGCAGACCGTGGATTCGGAAGATGTGCTGTACCATCAGTTGGGCCGTCTCCTTGGCCGATGGCAGCTTGGGCAGGGGGATGAAGTGTGCCGTTTTGGTGAACCGGTCCACCACCGTGAGGATAGCGGTGTTGCCGTCGGAAAGAGGCAGGCCCGTGACGAAGTCCAGGGAGATGTGTGACCATGGGCGACGAGGGACCGGAAGCGGTTGCAAGAGACCGGCTGGGGCTCGGCGTGACGTCTTGTTTTGGGCACACACCGTGCAGGCGGATACGAAGGCGGGGACGTCCACCCCCATGGTGGGCCACCAGAACCGTTGACGGAGGAAGGCCAAGGTCCGTCGGGCGCCGGGGTGGCAGGTAAGTGTCGAGGAGTGGCCCCATTCCAGGACTTTGGACCGGACATGGTCAGGCACAAACAAGCGGCCAGGCGGCCCCCCCCCAGGATCCGGATTTAGCCGTTGCGCGTTCCGTACTGCCTCTTCCACCCCCCAAACCAACGACGTAGCCAGACAGGAGGCAGGAAGGATGCGCTCAGGCTCTTGGTGGTCCGCAGCAGGTCCGAACACACGGGACAGCGCGTCCGGTTTGGTGTTCTTTGAGCCAGGCCGATAGGAGAGGGTGAATTGGAAGCGAGCAAAGAACAGGGCCCATCTGGCTTGGCGGGAATTGAGCCTCCGGGCCGAGCGCAGATACTCAAGGTTCTTGTGGTCAGTCCAAACGAGAAAGGGCTGTTCCGCCCCCTCCAGCCAATGTCTCCACTCCTCCAATGCAGCCTTGACCGCAAGCAATTCCCTGTTGCCCACGTCGTAGTTGGCCTCAGCAGGTGTCAGGCGGCGGGAGAGGTAAGCACAGGGGTGCAGTTTCTGGTCCTGGTCCGATCTCTGTGACAGGACGGCCCCTACACCGACGCTGGAGGCGTCCACCTCCACTACAAACTGCCGGGCCGGGTCCGGGTGAATCAGGATGGGGGCCGAGGTGAAGCGCTGCTTGAGGGCCGCGAAGGCACGGGATGCCGCGGGGGACCATTGGAAGGCCACTTTAGTGGAGGTCAAGGCGGTGAGCGGGGCAGCCAACTCACTGTAACCCCGGATGAACCTCCGATAGAAATTGGCAAAGCCAAGGAAGCGCTGTAGGTCCAGGCGTGAAGAGGGCTGTGGCCAATCGGTGACGGCTTGGACCTTGCCGGGGTCCATCCGGATGCTACCCGCAGCCACTATGTAGCCCAGGAAAGGAATGACGGAGCGGTGGAACTTGCACTTCTCAGCTTTTACGAAGAGGCGGTTTTCCAATAACCGCTGAAGGACCTGTCGGACGTGGGAGGTGTGTTCCTGGGCAGAGCGGGAGTAAATCAAAATGTCATCCAGATACACGAAAACAAAGCGGTTAATCATGTCCCGGAGCACGTCGTTCACCAGGGCCTGAAAGACAGCCGGAGCGTTGGTCAGCCCAAACGGCATTACCAGGTATTCATAGTGGCCACTAGTGGTGTTGAACGCCGTCTTCCACTCATCTCCCTCTCTGATCCGTACCAGGTGGTAGGCATTGCGGAGGTCAAGCGTCGAGAAGATGGTGGCACCCTGGAGCATCTCGAACGCGGAGGCAAGCAGAGGGAGTGGATAACGGTTCTTCACCGTGATGTCATTCAGGCCCCGATAATCTATGCAGGGACGCAGGGTCTTATCCTTCTTGGCCACAAAGAAAAACCCCGCACCAGCAGAAGAGGAAGATGGTCGGATGATCCCGGCCCTGAGGGAAGTCCCCACATACTCCTCCATGGCCTTTGTTTCAGGTCCGGACAGGGAGTACAGGCGTCCACGGGGGGGCGACGTGCCAGGGTGGAGGTTTATGGCGCAGTCATATGGTCGGTGTGGTGGTAGGGAGGTGGCCCGGGCTTTGTCAAAAACCTCCTTTAAGTCCCAGTAGTCAGCAGGGACAGATGACAGATCGATGTCCGTGGACAGGGGGGCGGCCCTGGTCAGAGCCTGTGGAGCGGCCTTCAGACAGTGTGCCAGACAAAAGGGACTCCAACCTGTAACAGAGCCAGTAGTCCAGTCAATGTGGGGGTTGTGTTTCACGAGCCATGAGTGGCCTAACACGATGGGAACATTAGGGGAACGTAAGGGCAGGAACTGGATCTCCTCACTGTGGTTACCAGATAGGGTCAGGGTAACAGGAACTGATATCTCAGACACCCGCCCAATAGAGCGGCCGTCCAGGGCTGTGGCCTCAATGTGTGGGTGTAAGGGGCTTGAGGGGATGCCCATCTGCACAAGAAGGGAGGTGTCGATAAAACAGTCATCAGCCCCGGAATCAATAAGAACGTTCACACTCAGGGTTTGGGAACCCCAGATAACAGTGGCAGGAAAAGGAAAGCGCTCAGTGGGTGCCCACCGCGTCTTGGTCTGACTCACCCGTATTCCTGCGGTTACGGATGAGCCCGTCCTTTTAACGGACAGCTGGCGGCGTAATGTCCTAGCCCTCCGCAGTAGAGACAGCTGTGGCTGAGCATTCGCCGTTGACGTTCCTCCGGAGTCAGACGCGCCCTGCCCAACTCCATGGGCTCAGGTGTAAGGGCTTCGGTTACCCTCGGTGAGTCTCGGAAGGGCTCGGGTGGTGTCGTCTCTCCCGGTCCCGTTCCCGTAGTCGGCTACCTATTCGAGTGGCCATGGACACGAGACCATCCAAACACGTGGGCACATCTCGGGCAGCAAGCTCGTCCTTGATGGGGTCACACAAACCGTTGTAGAACGTGTCGAGTAGCGCCTCAGAACCCCACGAACACTCCGCTGCCAGGGTACGGAATTTGATGGCGTAATCCGGAACGCTACTGTTGCCCTGCCTGAGTCGTAGGAGCTGGCGTGCCGCTTCCCTGCCGGACAGAGGGGCATCGAAAACCTTCTTTACCTCCGCCGTGAAAGCCGCTAGGCTGTAACAGATGGGCAATCGTTGGTCCCAGATCGGCGTGGCCCAGGCCAAGGCCCGCCCGGACATCATGGTAATGATGTAAGCAACCCGTGACTTCTCCGTAGGGAACGAGGACGGCTGGAGCTCGAAGATGCGCGAGCACTGGGACAAAAAGGGAACACAATAACTGGAGTCACCAGAGAACCGTTCGGGGGCAGGTAAGTGTGGCTCCCTTTGGGGCATCGGGGGGGGCGTTGGGAAGTCGGGAATAGACGGGGCAGGAGGCAGGTGGGGAGCTACCTGTGCAGGCAGGGCTAGGGTTATTCTCTCCAGCATTCGCAGCAGGCTATCGTTGGTCTCCTGTTGGCGCACTCTCTGCTCACGGAGTTCCTCTGCGATGCCGTGGAGTGCCTCCTCGTGTCGGCCCACGACGACCCCTTGGCAGGCCACTGCGTTGTGTAGGTGTTCCAACTCCGCTGGGTCCGACATGGCCAGATCGTTCTGACACAACGGTGCACGGGTGGGGACCCAAATGCGGACACAGAGGCAGAGGAGGGCGGTCCAAAGTATTTATTGAACTACCAGGCAGTGGGCAGGCTCGTAGTGGTGGACAGGCAGTGTTCGTTATCGGACGATCAGATGGTCGAAGGCACAGGAGAGGGCAGGCAGGCTCGTGGTGGGGGACAGGCAGTGTTTGTTGTCGGGGGGTCAGATGGTCAAAGGTACAGGAGAGGGCAGGCAGGCTCGTAGTGGGGGACAGGCAGTGTTCGTTGTCGGGCGGTCGGATGGTCGAAGGTACAGGAGAGGGCAGGCAGGCTCGTAATCCGGAAAACAGGCAAGGGTCGTAACCGGGGAATAGAAGGACAGGTAGACTGACTGATGAACACATAGAACGCTGGAAACGACTGTACGGGACAAGACGATCTGGCAACTGCCAAACAGAGAACAGGGTTTAAATACACGGGGCTAATAGGGAACCGGGAACACCTGGTGAGGGGCGGGGACCAAACAACAGGTGAAACACATCAGGGTGTGACAATCCAACCAACTAACCAAAACCTGAGAACATTTAATTAGCGCTTCATCCGTCACTAATCTGGATATGTGTGCCCACCTTGGCCCGCATGATTATCAGACACACAACTGAGACGCGCAATTGTTATTTGGGTTCAAATAACTATGTTTTTAAAACGTTAAATAAAAAAATCTAACATGCAACTTGTTATAATTATTTCGCAAACCTATTCTTTCTCAATTGAAGTAATCCAAGAAATAATCATAATATTTTTTACTGGACCAAATCAGCTGAGCCAGCCTAGAAGAGTGAATGTCTCTTACTGACTGAATGAGTGGGTGAGGGAGCGAATAGCTGTTTTAGTTAAATAGCGTAGTGGTTAGAGATGCTGACTACAGAACAACAAGTCCCGCGTTCAACTCCTGTCACAGTCAAAATACATTATGCCTTAGGATTTGTTCAAGACAGACAAAAGCTTTGCTAGCTACAACCTTC
This sequence comes from Esox lucius, assembly GCF_011004845.1. Lineage (NCBI taxonomy): Eukaryota > Metazoa > Chordata > Actinopteri > Esociformes > Esocidae > Esox > Esox lucius. Next base: position 11,716,133 of record NC_047572.1, read on the forward strand.
AATAGTTACGTAATAGGAAGCCTAAAATAAAACAGTTCTGGTAGATATTAGGATGTGTTTGGGATAGACAAACACTATGCTGGCTGCACGATTCTCCCATTTTTCACTTGACAAAAAAAGTCACCAATATTGATAGATAATGTATCAGTGTCATTCACGAATGGCTAATTAGCTGTTATAACAGCCAGTGGCAAAAGAGGATTTGTTCAGGATAGACAAAAACGTTGCTGGCTCAGTAGCTACGTTATATGGTCGCAATGTTATATTGCGACCATTTCTGATGGATTCGTTCAGAATAGACAAAAACGTTGCTGACTACATGATTCTCTACACGAAAAAGTCTTATCATCACCTATATTGATACAGTAGTTATCAATATAGACTAGCTCGATTCTGGGGAGGGCAACAACTATCAACACTTATTATTGCAGGCTGGCTATATTAGGCTATCTGATTCCAATATTTTAGTTGAAGTAACAGCTTACAGTTACTGTTTTTTTGTAATCCGTTACTCCACAAATCTGTCTGTAGGCTAGCCCGGGGTAAACAAGACTATAGGCTGTCAGGTCAACAGTTGATAGCAGGAAGGAAGGAGTGTTCTTCTTATATCAAACAGTAATCTCTATTCCATTAAATCTGTTTTTGCGTATAATAATGGATGTCCCGCGATGCCCCTGGTGCACATGTACTGTTTGTTCTTTCAACAAAAACTCTGTGGAAAATAGTAAAAATAAAGAAATACTTTTAAACATGTAGGTGTGAACAACATTTTTACTGGTACTGTATATATATAAATACACAATAATATATAGTGGTTCTCAAACGTATTCACAACACACAAAAAAACCTCCATAATGGCAAAGTGAAATAAAAATCAGCAAATTGTTCTTAGTTACCAAACTGAAGTCCATTATTAAGAACCAAATTCTGCACAACCGTGAATCTACCAGGAAAGGGGACGTACTCAAAAACTGAGTACCCAGAAGGGCACTAGTCAGATAGGTATCCAAGGGGACCAAGGCAACTCTAACTTACAATTTTCTATGGTTGAGCTGGGAGACACTGTGCATACTGAAACAATAGTCTGGGTGCTTCTCAATGTTAAGCACCTTATTTAGTATAAGCCTAACCCTACACATCATTCTGAGAACGCCATCCCCACCATGAAGCATGGTTTTGGCAGCATTATGCTGTGGGAATGCTTATCTGTGTCAGGACCTGGAAAGCCTGTGAAGATAAGAGTGCAAAAAGGATGCAGCAAAGTACAGAGAAATCCTGAAATGGGAGAAGACTAATCTTCAAGCAGGACAATGACCCTAAACATACAGCCAAAGCCACACTGGAGTGACTTAAAAACAAAAGGTCAATGTCCTGGGGTGGCCCTGTCAAAGCCCAGACCTCAAACAAATGAGAAAATGCAGAAAGAGCTGCAAATTGTTGTTTACCAAAGGTCCCAATCCAACTTGATGGAGCTTGAGCAAAATATTGACTTAAGGGAATGAGTATTAATGCAATCGATTAATTTAGAATGCAATCAATTAATTTAGAATGCAATCAATTAATTTAGAACAATTAGTAGACTTTATTTTTCACTTTGATATCATGGATTTTTGGTGTTGATCAGTGGCAATAAAAAACTAATTAAATCCATTTTGATTTCATGTTGAAACACAAAGAAACTTAGAAAAGTCCAACGGGGTGAATACTTTTCAGAACCACTGTAAGTACCAGAAGTGACATGCAGTATATACTATATATTTTGTATTTTCAAACTCGTTTTTATTTTGTAAGGCAAATTACCGAAATGACCATCCAATGCAATCACTTTGATATTGCTGCAAGTGATAATTAACTGTCAATCTCCCAGTGCAAAAAACACCTATAACAGCCACATGAGACTAGAAAGAAATAGCTGTTTTCTAACACAAGGGCATTATTAACATTTTAACCATTCAGTGTTATTTCAAACTTATATAGTGTGCAAACATTGATTAATGATTCAGTTTATTTTTATTACCAATTAAGTTACTGACTATACAGACTATTAAGCTCCTGGAATGTAATACTTTAACCAGTCTATCTAACTCCACTGTCTTGCTGCTTCTGACACCCAAACTAATAATTGAATTAATGTTGATTCAGGTTTACTACACCGCTATTTGACAGAACACAGGAAGTCTTGCCAAATTCGACCAAGCCAGCCAAGAAAGGTTGGTTTCTAGTGTATAGGAAACAAGACCAACTGACACTTGAACCTAGATTTGGGTCCAGTCAGTCAGACGAGGGTTTGGAATAATTTCCACCCAGCAGAAGGAGTCTGTAGTCTCCTGTGTGTGTCAGGTCTAGAGAGGGACCAATAAATCTACAATACAAGTTTCTAAAAGACCTCTCTTGTTCCCTTCTGTACCGCCATAATGCTTCATTGGCCATGTGGTATTTTTTGGTAGCTCACTTCCTTGTAGAGAGAGAGGGAGAGAGATACAAAGACAGAATTGCCTTTATTGATGAGTGCATTTACACATACTACTTTGTAAATTTGTGCTGCTAGAGGCAGATAACATATAGGAACAGGATACACACAATCCATCAAAAGTTAACATTATTGTAAAGAAATGGGTGGGTGGTCTATGAAATGAGTGAAACAGGTCAGTGGTGACAGACAGAGAAAAAGGCACAGCGAAAAAGAGCTTGAGAGGGAGAATTACAAAAAGATAGAACTATGTGACGAAAAAGACAGACAAGAAGAGAGAGACAGCGGGATATGTTTGAGGTGGAGAGCTTAATTTAAAAAGATTTAGTTTGCGTTCCAAATGACACTCTACTCCCTCTATAGCATGCCACTTTTGGTGCGGAGCCCACATACTCTAGGTTTCTAATAAAGAAATCACCCCCGGTAGCATTGCTAATTGGATGATCCTTCAGTTCCACAAGACTCTAACATGCTAAGCTAATGTTCATTTGTACGTACTGGGATATTTAGCTGTTGCTCAACATCAACTGTGCCGGGTTCTCTTAGGCAAACGGGGGAAAACACCCAGACTTAGTAACTGTGTAGTAATTATTCATACATTCCTCCTCAATCAGTGCAGAAACAGTAAAAAACACCGCAGGTACACAGGATGCTGCATGGAGTGAAACCAAGGCCAATACAATGCACCGAGGGTCAGGTCGACCATCATGCCTCAGGCACCAAAGTAATAGACGTAGTAGAGCACTGTCGTGGGGAGCTTGGCTTTCTTGTCCTCAGCTACGTTTAAATGGGCAGCCCGATTCATATCTTTCTTTTCAGAAATCACCTGGACTGTTGGGGAACAAATGATTTGATTTAGACTGCCTGTGTACACAGCCTGAGTGTTCTCGAGTGGCCATCTAACCAAGCGTTTCCCACTGAAAGTATTTAACATTTTATGACTAGCGTGGTATGTGCGCTGTCTAAATAGACTGTCTCAGGTATTTTTACTGGCTGGCGTGTTGAAGGGGGAGAAAACAAACATTATAAAACATCATTTCTCGGGAAGGGTCAGAGTGGTGCTCTGAACTGAGTACCACCTGAGGAGGCCTCTACATGCGTGGTTCCCTGCTGACTGTACTGGTTGGGAGGTGTCTTGAGGGAGTTCTTAGGAAGACTAATGAGACCATAGGATAAATGTTAAAATGCACACTCGGGGGTACTCCAGGGGTACTCAGTGCAGAGCAAAATTCCAAAGGTTGTACAGTTACCGCAAAAGGCTGATAACCACTGACTTGTTAATGTAGGACACATTTACAGTCCCCCTGCAAAACAATCAGGGAGTACATGACTGATTCAATGTACGGAAAGCAACAGGAACATACAATTGAAACAGCACAGAATATGATGGACATGGAAATGTAACTAAGAAAAACCTAGTTGGTCAACAAGATCTCGGGAAAACACGTTGATTAATTTTAAAAGTTTACTTTATTCAATTTTTTCTTTTGAAATAACCTATTTGAACTGTGACATCAATTCACAATCAGACTAAGTAATTTAATGCTTCCAAATCAAATAATTTATGTATAACACATTTGACTTGTGGACCGGGGTGGTGGTTCCCCTGTTCAAAAAGGGGGACCAGAGGGTGTGTGCCAATTACAGGGGTATCACACTTCTCAGCCTCCCTGGGAAAGTCTAATCAAAGGTACTGGAAAGGAGGGTTCAGCAGATAGTCAAACCTCAGATTGAAGAGGAACAATGCGGATTCCGTCCTGGTCGACCAGCTCTTTACTCTTGCAAGGATCCTGGAGGGGGCCTGGGAATATGCCCATCCAGTCTACATGTGTTTTGTGGATTTGGAGGAGGCGTATGACCGGGTCCCCCGGGAGATACTGTGGGAGGTGCTGCGGGAGTATGGGGTGTGGGGGTCCCTTCTGAGGGCTATCCAATCCCTGTATGTCCAAAGTGAGAGCTGTGTTCGGGTTCTCGGTAGTAAGTCGGACTCATTCCAGGTGGGGGTTGGCCTCCGCCAGGGCTGTGCTTTGTCACCAATCCTGTTTGCAACTTTTATGGACAGGATATCGAGGCGTAGTCAGGGTGGGGAGGGGTTGCAGTTCGGTGGGCTGGGGATCTCATCGCTGCTTTTTGCGGATGATGTGGTCCTGATGGCATCATCGGTCTGTGACCTTCAGCACTCAATGGACCGGTTCGCAGATGAGGATTGGGATGAGGATTAGCACCTCTAAATCTGAGGCCATGGTTCTCAGCAGGAAATCGATGGAGTGCCTCCTCCGGGTAGGGAATGAGGCGTTACCCCAAGTAAAGGAGTTCAAGTATCTCAGGGTCTTGTTCACGAGTGAGGGGACAATGGAGCGGGAGATTGGCCGGAGAATCAGAGCAGCGGGGGAGGTATTGCATTCGCTTTAACGCACCATTGTGACGAAAAGAGAGCTGAGCTGGAAGGCAAAGCTCTCGATATACCGGTCAATTGTCCTTCCTACCCTCACCTATGGTCATGAAGGCTGGGTCATGACCGAAAGAACAGGATCGCGAGTACAAGCGGCTGAAATGGGTTTTCTCAGAAGGGTGGTTGGCTTCTCCCATAGGGATAGGGTGAGAAGCTCAGCCATCCAAGAGGAACTCGGAGTAGAGCCGCTGCTCCTTTGCGTCAAAAGGAGCCAGTTGAGGTGGTTCGGGCATCTAGTAAGGATGACCCCAGGACGTCTCCCCAGGCGCGTCCAGCTGGGAGGAGAACTCGGGGTAGGCCCAGGACTAGGTGGAGAGATTATATTTCGACACTCGCCTGGGAACGCCTTGGGATCCCCCAGTCAGAGCTGGCAAATGTGGCTCGGGAAAGGGAAGTTTGGGGTCCCCTGCTGGAGCTGCTGCCCCCGCAACCCGATACCGGATAAGCGGATGAAATGACATTTGACTTAACAAGAGTATTTTTGAAATGAAGAAATAGCTAATCCTATGCCTACTTTGGCTCCTCCTCTCCGGTTGCTTACCCTCAGGTACAGCTGCTGATTTTGTACGTTTGTCCACTGAGAAAGAAATGATAAGTCTATAATTTTAATGGTAGGTTTATTCAAACAGTGCGAGACAGAATAACAACAACAAAATCCAGAAAAACGCATGTCAAAAATGTTATAAATTGATTTGCATTTTAATGAGTGAAATATGTATTTGACCCCTCTGCAAAACATGACTTAGTACTTGGTGGCAAAACACTTGTTGGCAATCACAGAGGTCAGACGTTTCTTGTAGTTGGCCACCAGGTTTGCACACATCTCAGGAGGGATTTTGTCCCACACCTCTTTGCAGATCTTCTCCAAGTCATTAAGGTTTCGAGGCTGACGTTTGGCAACTCAAACCTTGATCAACTCCTTTGATGCCTTGGTCGTGTGTTTTGGGTCATTGTCATGCTGGAATACCCATCCACGATCCATTTTCAATGCCTTGGCTGAGGGAAGGAAGTTCTCACCCAAGATTTGACAGTACATGGACCTGTCCATCGTCCCTTTGATGTAGTGAAGTTGTCCTGTTCCCTTAGCAGAAAAACACCCCCAAATCACAATGTTTCCACCTCCATGTTTGATGGTGGGGATGGTGTTCTTGGTGTCATAGGCAGCATTTCTCCTTCTCCAAACACGGTGGTTTGAGTTGGTGCCAATGAGCTCGATTTTGGTCTCACCTGACCACAACACTTTCACCCAGTTCTTTGGTCATGGTGGAGAGTTTGGAATCTGATTGATTGCTTCTGTGGACAGGTAACAAGCTGAGATTAGGAGCAGTCCCTTTAAAAGTGTGCTCCTAATCGCAGCTCATTACCTGTACTAAACACCTGGGAGCCAGAGATCTTTCTGATTGAGAGGGGATGACATACTTATTTCACTCATTAAAATACAAATCAAATCAAAAATTGTAGTAGCTGTAAAACATTTTTTATCTTAAGCAACTTGCCTGGTTAAATAATTGTAAAATATACAGTGACGGTCAAACGTTTGGACACACCCATTCACTTTGGGTAAGTTTGTCCAGAATTGGCTGGTATTTTGGTATGCGACTATGTCTTTGTAAACATTGTTGTCAACAATAAACCACTTAGGGCACTTCCAGTTTCTACTGTGATGCTTATTACATTAACATAAAGCCAATAGCCAATCCGGTTCCAGTTGTGTGGGATATTAGCCTTTACATATAGTAGTCACCTTTGTTTAGAACATATCCATCAAGCTAAGGTGTCACAATCCAAGGAGGGAGATGGAGGCAAGCGCAGAGTTTTAGGCATATTTAATGAACAAATGGGGAAACCAAGAACTGATTGTGGTGCATTATAAAAATGTCACCAAGAGTCAGGACCAGAAACCGTGACACGTACAAACACAATGACCAACAAGGACAGGGAGAAAATGGCTGAACTAAATACACAGACTAACAAGGAGAACAGAGCCAGGTGGGAGCTAAACACAGGTGAAAGGAATAGACCGATTAACTGAAACGAGAACAGGAAAGACCATACAAGGACATGACAAGCCAAGGACACACAGAAAACACAAAGCAGAATGGTCCCATCAGGCTGGGACCGTTACACAAGGGAGAGAGAATTCAATGGTTTATTGAAATTATTGTAGTAAGTGTTGCCTCTTTGGTATTCAACTCGATCACCATCAGGAAATGACAATACACACTCATTTATGCAGGGGCGTGGCTACCCAGAATTCCATGAGCTTTGACAGAACGCAATTTCCTGTGAACGTGACTTCCAGTGAACGAATACAAATGGATGTTCTGTTGTATAATGAAGCGTACATTCTTAATGATATTTCCATACTTGTAAACAGCGGATCAAAAGCATGGTAGATATGTTCATTTACCCCATCCACAACACAAGCCACGATATTCTAATATCCACTCACATTGTATATACGTTGTACATACAGACGTGTATAAATGTGTTGGAAGTTTGACAGATGTTGAATACTGAAGTGGATCTCGTGTGAACTGTCGGGAGTAATGGCCTTGGCGGTATCTACATTTTTCACAATTTCAAAGCAACATCTAACTCTGGACACATAGATATACAATTTGATATCTGAGTGTGGTTGCTGGGGTTGTATTTATTTTGTTACTGAAAACAGAGAGAGAAGAAATATGACATGTTACCTTGTGGACTGACGTCTGTTTCTTCTATCAGGTTTTTATAGCCTTGTCCAAACGTGGTGAGTTGTGGCCTAGCTAGCTCTAAATGTTTAACTATACCACTTCCAGAAGAGAAAACATACCTTCCTCTCCTCACAGATGATCTGTAAAGGAAGATGGGATGACAATAGGGCACATTAATATTTGCATAGGAATGAATAGGTTTGAGATAATGATCCACTGAAAACGGATCATTCAGATGTATTGTACCACCAAAATTAAGCTTTGAACATTTGGCCACTGAGTGTAAAAGTGATGCTGTTGAGCCAAAAATTGAATTTCATGGCTAACTGAAGTATGATAGTGATTCTACATTTAGATACACATATAAACAATATTTTACACATCCATCCCAAAATGGATGTTAGACAATATATTACGCAGCATTTTTTATTAAAAACATTTATAAAACTCTCCTTTAAGACCTAGACAGCCAGGAGGTCCTAAAAAATCTATGTCCTCATTTCTTCAGTAAAGAACTAGTGAGGAGTGAATACCTGCAGACATTCATCAATCCAAGACTCATGTAGAGTATGTTACTGAATGTATACTAGGGATATTGCTTTTGAACATTAAATGTTTTAAAATTGCTCTTTAAAGCACGGAGTCTCACCTAATAAGTTGATCTATCTGTTCTGACAGGCCTGCAGCATTTTCAAACCATCAAGATTTCTTCAGAAAACCTGGGTTCATATACAATTTAAAATCTTTTAAATACTGTTAAGCCTTTATTGTAGCCGTCTGGAATGCCAGATGGGAATGGTTTGCATTTTTGCAACTGCTGTATTGGTCCGATCAAGCCAGGCAAACTGGGTCAAGCACAAACACAGTATGCTTGTGTTCATTGATTTTACATGGTAATTGAACCCAGGTCTTTATTGTATGTGGATTTTCCATGTTAAACCAGCAGCTATAGAGTACTGTACCTTCAGGGAAAATAATTAGAAGTATTTTTTTTTTCTCCAATCTCCCGCAGGATAGAACAGGTCCACTCTCTGTCTTTCACCACTTCCCAGACATGATGAGGTTAACCTGAAGTATAAAATAACCTCAAGGTTGCCATGGGTACGGCATTAGCTGTAAATAAAACCGTCCAGGACACTAATCGTGGGACCAACAGGGACAGCCCTTGGCCCCCGACTGTCTGCACCTAGGTATCACTGCATTCTGCAGGCTCACACCAAAGACCAAGGAAGAAACCTGAAAGAGAATGCCAGAACACAAAGTGGGAGTCCTGTGTCTCACTGCGACAAAATAAAGAAAATGCGAGCCGCATAGAACCCTGCATCTCACTGGTGTTTTGCCTCGGAAACAAAACACTCCTTACATGAGAGACTCGATGCTGCTAAAAGTGGTGTTCACCCAAACCAATGAGAGGGAAACTGCCCTGTGTAGGGTGCCGTCTGTCGGATGGTATGTTAAATGAGTGTCCTGAATCCCTGTGGTCACAGAAAATCCTATAGCACTTTTTCTAAGAGTAAGGATGTAACTAAAGATGTCCTGGTCACATTCCCAATCTGGCCATTACGGTGACCTTAACACCCCTAACTTCCAATTATTTATCCCCTTTCCTACTGTAAAATACAAAACAAATTAATGTTTCAATTACTGTGTAAAAATACTATGTACTAAATAAATGTATGCTATGAATAATATATGTAAGTCACTCTGGATAAGAAGTTTGTAAATGTAGTAAAGCAACTCCAAATTGTTATAATGGAAAGATGTAATCTACCTGTAAATTCACGAAGGCTTACAAAAGCACACAGACATTAAATCTGAAATGCATACGTTTTGGTATTGCTATTGCTATTCCATTAATCTGGGTCGTGGATGAAATCCTACCATATCACATGGTCCCAGGCCCGCATCAGGAACACCTCTGTATTCAGTGTACTGCTGCTAAGGAGGAAAGTGGTGGGCTTGCACGGTGGCGGGAAAATGTTCCAGCGCACAGGAAGTGATGCATTTGATGTATCAAACAAAGAGCGGAGGCTGAAAAAAACAAGTGACTACTCTCAGCACACTAGCAAGACAATTTTATAACAATAGAAGATCCGAATATAATGGTACAGAAGAAAATACAGTTCAGAAAAATGCACATCTGCTAAAGGAGAGGCAGATACTGTTTTAAAACATGAGTGAACATGTTGAAATGTTGAAATAAGGCACGTATAGATCTATGGTTCTTGTGGAGCAGATTTTGCTAAACAGATTTTTCCTGCTGGTGAATCAACATGTGTATTTGTAGAGAGTAAGGACTGAGGGTCAGGTCTTAATACATTCCTGAATAAGAGAGCAACACCTGATGGAAAGGCATCAATTACAATGGCAAAATCTCTGGGAGTGACAGGGATCTTGTATAGTGATAAGAATTCCTCATAATTAAACAAAATGCCTTCTGCATTAAAAAGTTGACTCACCAGTCAATGTCTGAATGTTATTTCAGAATTAATACTCTGAAAAGATAGATTTGGTTTTATAAAATATGTCCCGATTATTCCAAATATAATATATGTGCAGTGAAGAATTGTGTTTCTAAATTAACGACCAAGGCAAGAAAACATGCCCACCAGAATTTTGTCAATATTAGATTTGCAACCCAACATAAAGTGAATACCACCAAAGGAAGAGAAGACATGATGGGGAATAAAGTTCCAAATAGAATAACTTTTTATAAATTGTTATGTATTCAGTGGCGTTTTTTTTATATGTAAAGAAATTGTGGGGCACAAACTAGTTCAAAATATAGGATACATACCAAAGCTACAAAACTCCCTCGTGCTACTGATGTGTTTATTTAACACATCAACAAACAGCGTGGCTCCACAAAACACTTTTAACGACTGAGCGGCTTAGAGAGCGCGCGAGAGAGCGAGAGCGAGCGCGAGAGCGAGAGAGACCTTCTTGTATAATTGCTCTCCTTCTCTCTCACACACATGTAAAATTACCACATTCACATTAGGAATGCAACCAAGCTCAGAACCAATGTGCCTACAAGGCCATGTGCGAACAGCCATGAGCTCAACACCACTGAAGGCCACAACAAAGCAGACATTTTTTTTTTTAGGCATGCAGATCTATTCTATGACAACAACCTTAATAAATAAGCATGGACACACTGACACTCGTCACAATCTATATCAATCGATCCAAGACAGAAATATGACCAATGTACAGAGCAGCACCATAAAGGCAGAATGATAAAATATGCTTTCACTCACCAAGCCTGAGGGCTCACTTGAAGAGAAAGGTGGCATGGCGGTTCTTCCTCTGGGCAAACTTTTCGATGTATTTGGGAATTAAGTCATGTAGTTGCTGAATCAGCTGGCTTTCGATGGACAACATGGAAAATGAGTCGCGGCTGTCCCATGGTATAGTGAGTTACATTTTTTTACCCTCCAAGGTGGAAAAGTACCTCTCAGACTCAGATGTCGTCATAGATGTTGTTATGATAATCTTCAGCAGAGTGACGGTCTCAGCAAAAGCCTCCTCTAGGTTGTTCTCATGGATGGATCTTAAAAGAGACAGTGCCGTCTTACCAGTGTGAAGTTCAGTGTGGCGGAACAGAGTGGTCAGCTCAGACTTCAACTTTTCCTCGTTACCAAGAGGCCATAGTTTCACCGCACAGTCAAGCTCAGATGTACGGAATGACAGGACAAATTGTGGGAAGAGCGAGCTGTCAACCAGCTTTGCAGCGATCAGGTGGTCACTTTGTGAAAACCTCTGCTCCACCTGGGAGATGACTGTGTCGCATGCCTACTTTATCACCGCCGTTGTGTTGGTTACTCGTCGGCCTGGCTCGTCTGTTCCATCCTGAACGGTGACAGCCCATTTATTAGTTTGCTTCCGCATATTCTGGACATTCTCCATGAAACAGGTGAGCGCACTGCTAATCCCAGATGCATCGATGCTCCGTTTTTGCAGAGTGTTGTATAAAACAAACTTCTGCCATAAGGAAGGAAAACAAATCCAGCAGCTGCAGAAAGGCTTGGTCCCTGAGTTTTTTTGACAGGCTGTATGCCTCACCTCATTCCATCCAGGTTGTGTGTGTATGTTCTCCAAACACAGGAGCAGCGCAGAATGTTTTTCCCAAACTGCATAGACAGTTCTACTTTTAAAGTGCCTCAGCAAGTGCCACCACACATTTTGGAGTGCCAGAGAAAAAGGTAGCAAAAGCAGATAAATCTGCAAAAAATACCTTAAGGACAAAGTTGCTGCAAGGTCAGGTTCAGCTGGTGAGCATAGCAGTGAATAAACTGGGCATGTGGGTATGTCTCTTTCATTAGCGTCTGTACTCCTCTGATGTTTCCAGTCATTACAGCAGCACCATCAGAAGTCTGAGCGATCAGCTTTTCTCCCAGCTTAAGTGTTTCCAGCACACACTTGATGCTATTAGAGAGGCCAGTTTTATTTTTGACTTCCACAAACTCCGAAAAACTCTCTGTCACTGTATTGTAAGGCAAGATGTATTGCAACACAACCAGCATTTGTGATTTACAGGAGACAGTTGTCTCATCTGCCTGTATGGCAACAAATGATGTCTCATCCACTTGCTTGGCTATCTCCTCCCTGTACACTTCATAAATACAGTCTAACAGTTTGTTTTGTACAGTGCTAGATGTCCCTTTGAAGATGGGCTGAGCGTCATAGTGCCTCTGAAGTCTTGAATCGCCCTCACACAAATGCATCTGAATATTCCAGGATTCAGGGAGTCCACCGACTCGTTGTGCCCCCGAAGTGCGGTTTCACATTTTCCAAACAGTTTAATAAATGTTATGATCCGAATGAGAATGTACCTGTTTTCCTCCACCTGTTTGTTATGCTGCTCAATGGATCGCCTGTATGGACTGTCAACTTGGGCTGGGACATTTACCCTTCCATGTAAGCCCAATTTCACAGCATTGTCCAGATGACTCTCGCTGCTGTCATGTTTTGCAATCCTCTCAGAAAGATGCTTCAAATCTTTGTAACCCGTCCTCGGCCAAGTACCATCTCCACCAAATAGCAGACATGGAAAACTAAACTCCACATTAAACCCGCGGTTACTATTACCAGCAGTTTGAGCGATGACAATATCCTGTGGCTGATGGGCACCAAGTCGCTTTACTTCAAGTTTCTCCTCCAAATTAAGGGTTTCAAACCAGTGCTCAAGTTTGAAATCCACTTTATTTATTTTCTCAAGTTATCTGGCATTTGTGAAGCTAACAAGTTAGCTAAGAAAATCTACCATCCTCGCTCTTCTTGCCGACTTATGTTGGCGCCAGAAAGACAGACAGCCAATCAGGTCTGAAATACGAAATTATGCTGTAGTGGGGCTAACGGCTGTTTGCCCCACCTGGCATCAAATTTGTGTGATCATCACACTAACATTCTGAGCATGAGTATTAATATTTTCACACATACAATGTATATTGCATTGTGAGAGAGGGGCTAGCCCCACATTCACACTTAGCCTATGGCCTACTACTGCAAACTCGAATCGGCAGAATGCAGTCTGAAGCAGCAAGGCAGGGACAAATGAACATGAAATAAAATTCTAAGACAAATGATATGCAATTTAGGAAGATGCTATATTCATAGATATAAAATTATAGGAAGTAATCTTTGTTGCAGTTCTTTCTGTTGACAACAGAAAGAAGTGTTCATTACTACCGATTTTCATTATTACAGATTTAAGTGCTCATTACTACAGATTGTCTCAAGTAGTGTGAATGGTTCCTCCATAGAAAATTAAAAAGCATCTGGTTTATTTCTTTGCACAATTTACAGTCAGGATGTTAAGAAAGCATAGCGTATGTTAGCTTTTGAGATTGCCCCAACCTTGGTAATCAGGACCTTTCGGGGAGAGTGTCCCGCTGATTTAACTTCTTCTGGGTAGTTTTAATAACAGAGTTAAAACTCTTCAAAGCCCTGTCTTTTTTAATCTTTGATAATGTTTATGCCTAAATATAAACTATAATCTTTCACAGAAATATGATATGAGGATGTTACACAGTCTTTGACAGCCATGAGCTCACATTTATTGATGTTAAGATAAAGACCAGATGCGTTGGAAAAGGATTTTCTAACACTGATTCAAACAGGAGTCTGTTCAGCATCTCTTAGGAAAAGAGTAGATCGTCCCCCAGATGGCTTATAACAATTTCTTTACCTGCTATGGAAATAACCTGTATAAGACTATTCTTTATGGAACATGTAAGGAGTTGTGAGACTAACAAAACAAGTATTTCGAAATGGTACACCCTTGCCTAATTCCTCTTTTTAAATCAAACCTTGGTGTGGAGCCATGTTTCAGTTTAATAGAGCTGTTATCTCTGCAATAAAGAGTCTTATTGAACCTACAGAAAAACTCTCCAAAGCCGAACATCTTAAGGGAATTAAAGAGGAACTTGTATGTCTAATGCTTTATAAAAGTTTAAGAATAATATAAAGCTATCGTGTCTTATTAGATTTTAGTAGTCTAGTGCTAGTCTGACATTGTTAGAGGTATGCATGTTCTTCATAAATCCATCAATAATAGTGTCCAGGACCTCCATAATTGGTTTTGAAAGGACCAGGGCTAAAATCTTGTAGTCGTTATTAAGAAGGCAGATATGCTGTCAGTTATCAATAAGAATCACATCTTTTTTAGGCTTGGGGAGGGATCAAAGTAAATTCTGACTCACTGCAGGAGGGAGAGCTATCTTTGATAGTTTCTTAAAACACCTCAAGTAAAAAAGGGGCAAACAATTCAGGAAATATTTTATAAAATTCTGATGCAAGTCCATCAGTACCAGGGGATTTGTTGTTCTTTAGATGTTTAATAGCTTAAAAAAATCTCTTCAACAGTAATGGGCTCTTCAAAGTTCAGATAATTCCCTTAGTGACGCAGTAACATTATTCAAAGAATATATCTGTGGATTCCAGAGAGAAAATTTAGCTATATAATTTATTGTAAAAATTGCAACAATAGTTAGCTATTATTTTTTGATCCTCCATAATAACACCATCAATGTTTAACTTATGGATAGTATTATTTCTGGAGAGGAAATTTGCAATTTGAAAAAAGTGAAAACATTTCTTTACCCTCTCCAAGCCATTTTTTCTAGATCTAAGAAATTGATCTTCTGCTTTTAACCTATACATCTTATTCAGTTGATGTTGTAACAAAATCAGTTCCATCTCCTCTTCCTCCAAGAGGCAATCAGGAGGTCTTTGAGAAAGAGAAAATCTAAACTACAGTATGACATTCTCCTCCTCAGCTCTGAAGGTTTTAGCATTTTCACTACCATATTTAAGATATTTGGCAACTTCATATTTAAAGAGCTCCCAGTTCTTACAGTAAGACCTTTCTATACAGGCTCTTTCCGAAAAACGTAAAAGCAGATATTTAACCTTAACCTTCACTATCTCATTAGTTAATAAGGAGCTACAGTATTTAGCTTCCAGTATGAAGGTGTATGAATATTAATGTCAGAATGATGTAACTTGACAGTTAAGTGAATGGCTTTCTGATCTGTGAGGGGAATGGTAAAAATGTGTGTAGTAACACATTCACTGTCAATACATGTTGATATAATAAGTGAAAAGATAACGTGTG
Source organism: Esox lucius (assembly GCF_011004845.1). Lineage (NCBI taxonomy): Eukaryota > Metazoa > Chordata > Actinopteri > Esociformes > Esocidae > Esox > Esox lucius. The sequence continues at coordinate 11,731,372 of NC_047572.1, forward strand.
GAGCTTTATGAGTGAACTAACATCACACATGACAGAAAATATTTCTGTGAAAATGATGAAGAAATACCTCCTGTTCTTGAAAGTGACATATTTCAACTTTAAAGTGCATAATGTTGTATAGGGTGCTTTTGCTACTGGAAACACTAGCTAGTGACTTAGGACAACAAAGTTCAAAGGACCAACAGTGGGTGGTTTGAAAGGAAACAGTATCACTACTACAATAGTTTCAAAAATGCCAGCTAAATGTAAACTGCCCTGCCCTTTTGTTCTTATTATTACATCAGTGACATCATAGAGTGATGATTTATGATGCCCTAAAAAGTTGTTGCAGGTTGTTTATCTTTATTACTTATGGTTGTAATATTTTTGGGTCTTGTTGTCTGACCTTTCTGGTGTGTAACTGCTATCATGTCATAGACTCTACAGAAAAAAATCCTACCATCGCCCTGAACCATCGCCCTGAACTGTTCATAGAGATCTTTTCAAACTAAACAAATGTCTTTCTGTTCAACGAAAAATTTTGACGTGAAGTGGTTACATAGGAGCTTCAGAATCTCTGCTGTAAACATTATCAAGGCATATATTTGTATTTTCATTCATAAGAGCCATCCAACCCAATATCCTATCCAGGCCTTTTTAAAACCAGTGACCAGGGCAAAACATTGGTCAAATGGTCACTCCAAACCATTTAGGAATGGAATGAATAGTCTAAACTTTATTTTCAAGCATTTTTCTTGTTCACAAATCATACCAGTTACACCTTGTGTTTAAAATGTTGCCTCTGTATCCCAATTTATCACATCTGAATGCATAGTTTCATTAACCAAGGTCTTTTATTATTCACATGCCTAAGATCATGGACTGGTGTGCAATCTATCTATTTAAACTAGCATATGGTCTTCTATAGCTGCTGGCGAGACAGGTTACCAAGACAGGTGTCAAAGGTCAGTGGCTCACAAAGTGCTGTGGGTTGTGTTATTGCATGTAGCCAGTGCAACAACGAATTGAGTTTACAGATTTATTTCTTTAAAATGTTTGTGGCTGCTGGCAACAAATCTTTCATCCCATGTGCTTGATATTTGTCATACAGTTCATTTGGAAAGTATTCCAACATTACAGCCTTTTCCTAAAAATGATTCAATTGTTTGTCACCCCCCAAAATCAACCTGCAGATAATATCCCATAATGAACAAGCAAAAACAGGTTTTTGAAACGACTGCAGATCTATTAAAAAGTATTCAGACTACTTCACCCAGTACTTTGTTGAAACACCTTTGGCAGAGATTACAGCATCCAGTCCTCTAGGGTATGACGCTACAAGCTTGTTACAAGAGTTTCTCTGCAGATCCTCTCAAGCCCTGTCAGGTTAGATGGGAAACATCGCTGCATTGCCATTTTAAGGTCTCTTCAAATATGTTCAATCGGGCACAAGTCTGGCTGAGATACTCAAGCACATTCACAGACTTGTCCTGGAGCCACTTCTCAGTTGTCTTGGCTGTGTGCTTAGGGTCGTTAATCTGTTGGAAAGTGAACCTTCACCCCACACTGAGGCCTTGAGCCCCTTGTAGCTGGCTTTCATTGTGAATATGTCTGTACTTTGCTACATTCATTGTTCCCTCAATCCAGACTAGTCTAACAGTCCCTGCCACTGAAAACCATCCCCACTGTGCTGCCACCACCATGCTTCACCAAAGGGATGGTATTAGCCAGGTGATGAGCTGTACATGTAGGCACATGCTTGGCATTTAAGTATGGACATTTTAGTTGCAAATTGTGAATTGACTTGCGCGACCAGACATCATCACGTAGGCTGTTATCAGCGATGTGACTTTTTTCCCTTCTTCACCAGAAAGCATGAAATGTAGCTAAAACTTTCTAGTAAACACATAATTGAAACTGTGATCAGGCATTTGAAACACAAATAAAGAGGAAATGAAACATTATTGGACAAAATAGTAAAGGGGTCGTATTTTGCAGCGTCGCTAACCAATTAGCTGAAAATAGTAATAGTTCCACTGGAATTTCAGAAATTAGAATTAATGGGTTCGCATTGCCGGCAGTAAGTCAGACATGTTCCCAGTGCTGCCCAGGGCTGCCCTTTGTCGCCGGTTCTGTTCGTAATTTTTATGGACAGAATTTCTAGGCGCAGCCAGGGGCCCGGAGGGTGTCAGGTTTGGGGACCACACAATTTCGTCTCTGCTCTTTGCGGATGATGTTGTCGTGTTGGCCCCTTCTAACCAGGACCTTCAGCATGCACTGGGACGGTTTGCAGCCGAGTGTGAAGCGGTTGGGATGAAAATCAGTACCTCCAAATCCGAGGCCATGGTCCTCAGTCAGAAAAGGGTGGCTTGCCCACTTCAGGTTGGTGGAGAGTTCTTGCCTCAAGTGGAGTATCTAGGGGTCTTGTTCACGAGTGAGGGAAGGATGGAATGCGAGATTGACAGACGGATCGTTGCAGCTTCTGCAGTAATGCGGTCGATGTATCGGTCTGTCGTGGTGAAGAAAGGGGGACACCGAGGCGTTACTCGATTTACCGGTCCTACTCTCACCTATGGTCATGAGCTTTGGGTCATGACCGAAAGGACAAGATCCCGGATACAGGCGGCCGAAATGAGCTTTCTCCCCGCAGGGTGGCTGGGCGATCCCTTAGAGATAGGGTGAGAAGCTCGGTCACCCAGGAGGAGCTCAGAGTAGAGCCGCTGCTCCTCCACATCGAGAGGGGTCAGCTGAGGTGGCTTGGGCATCTGTTCCGGGAAGGTGTTCCGGGCCCGTCCCACCGGGAGGAGACCCCGGGGAAGACCTAGGACACGCTGGAGGGACTATGTCTCCCAGCTGGCCTGGGAACGCCTCGGTGTCCCCCTGGAAGAGCTAGAGGAAGTGTCTAGGGAGAGGGAAGTCTGGGCATCTCTGCTTAGACTGCACTTCCCCCGCGACCCGGCCCCGGATAAGCAGAAGAAGATGATAATTAATGACATGCTAGTTAACATTTGTATGTATCTAATAATCACTAAACATGAACAACTTGATCAAGTGATTACTCTGTACAAGATATTTTTCAAAACTGCTGTTGGATATGCCGACTGGGTTTGTGCATTATTAATTTACTGTGGTGTGTTTGTGTTTATTTTTCTTAGGAAAGAGAAAAAGAGACACAGACTTCCTTGACGCGCTGAGGGACATGGACACTAACTGGACCGTCCTGCAGCGAGGACATGAGCAGCAGGACCAGTATATGCAGCTGCTATACTGAGGAAAGAGTCAGGCTGAGGAGAACCGCATAAAGAGCGATAAGGAGGCGAGAGTTGGCATTCCTCAAGTCTCAGGCAGAAGAAACTGTGTTATGTATTTTAACCATGTACAATGTGATGTATATTATTGCTTTATCTTCTTGCTCTATTTTTATAATTCTCACTACGTAGTTGAAGTGTGCTATGCCACCATTCATAAGCATATTACACGCATGTATCTATAATATACTACCAATTGCTCCTAGTTTACTTATGTTAATGCCATATACCTAAATGTTCAATAATACTCCCCAGATTGCTGCAGGTTTACAGTACTCTGTTTTGCACCTACATTTTTGCAGATAAATAAATAGTTGTGGAACCATGTGTATAGTGGCTGTTTGTGTAAATCTGAAAACACACCGTCTTGCTCACTGCTTAAATATTTATTACATCTCAACGTTTGCAGATATTGTATACAGTGACACACCGGAGTAATGTCGACTCCAAATGAGAAATCCTCCTGTACTGAGTAGGTTGCAGGTTTCCACAGTACAATGGCGATCTGTTAGTGAATGGGTACACAACGGCGATGTCGTGTCACCCCAGTTAGGGTTGCAATCGACTGCACAGGTACAGAAACATGTCCTTAAATTCTTTATCCACTAGGCCTCTGTGAAATTTGAAACCACGCTTTCCCACCGTTTGTGTACCCAAACGGATGGAGAAACACGACACATTCTGTAGTACTGTCAATATCTGAAACAAACACAAAAAGGTCCCACTAATAAGTCGATGTAGTTTACAGTAACATTATTCCCAGTTGTGATTTACTTAAACGTATATAGGCCTACTATAAAAAATCTTACCATTCTCTTTTTTTGTACACGATGACGCGAATCCGTCTCATCAATCATCTCATGGTCAATCTCCGCGATAACTCGTAAAATCCGTTCACTTTATTTGTATTGCAACTCCACTATCATTTCGGGGATTTTGAATCCGCGTTGCTACTACTGCTCGTCTCTTCCACCATTAACTCAATGACCACATTTGCAAACCAATAAATTATGATCAACACAACTTGAATATCCCCGGTTGCTTTGGTGTTTTAGTGTCGCATAAATAATAAAGATGCCTGTCTGTGGCTTTGTTTGGCGTATGGTGCATACGTCATCTAATTAGCCTCATCTTCGCGGGTCTTTGGACCGCGGTGGAAACGCACACAACAATGGGCTGAGGGAAACCTTCAGTTCCTTGAAAAGCAGTTCCTGGGATTCAAAGTTCTGGGTACTTTTTGGTGGAAACGCAGGGACTGTTTTGGGGGTAAAATGCAGTTCCTGGTTCTAGGCCCAGGTTCCTGCGGTGGAAACGTAGCGAGTTACTGGAAAAGTTTCTAGTTCCTGGGTATCGTTCCTGCGGTGGAAACGCGGCTATAGAGGCCACTGAATTCTTGGGGACTTCCAGTGCTGCAGAATTTCTTTGGTACCCTTCCCCAGATCTGTGCATAGACACAATCATATCTCTGAACTCTCTAAACAATTCATTCAACCTTATGACTTGGTGGATGCTCCATGGGACCCAACAGTGGGCCCTTATATAGACAAGTGTGTGCCTTTCCAATCATTTGAATTTACAACAGCAGGACTCAAACCAAGTTGGAAACAGGATGCAACTGAACTCAATAGTAAAAGCAAAGGGTCTGGATAATAATGTAAATGTGATATTTCGTTTATTTTTTAATACAATTGCTAAAATTACTTGCTAAATTTAGTTTTTTTATTTTGCTTTCTGATTATGGGGTATTGTGTGTACATTGTGTAGCAGCCCTTGGTACTTCAAAAATCACAGGAGAGTCTCGACAGGTGCTAGAAGTTTATTTCCTTTTTTGTTTTTCTGGTTGCACCAACTCTGTTGCACCTCGTGACACTGTGAAAACTTGCTCCACGTACCAAGACTGCGAAAGTAAAAGGTGCCTGATGACTTGTGAAAATCTTTATAGCCAACGTCGACAAGAAAATGTGTGGTTCAGTTGGTAAAAGCGTGAAAGATGCAAGCTTCTAGAAAACGTGAGCTGAGATTATTGAACTCTTGGAACCTGTTGACCTCATGATCTCACAGCGTGTGTGGCAATTACTATACCTATCCAAAATCTTAAATTGTGTGTGTGTGTGTATATATATGTGTATTATTTATCTTAAAGCTAAGGTTAGACTATGCCAATTTATGTGGACATTTACACATTGATGGGGAAAAAAATACGAATGTAGTCTATTTTAAAATTTGCCTGTAACATAACAAAATGTGGAAAGTTGAAAGGTTCTAAATTATTTCCAAATGAACTGTATTTCCCAATGCTCTGAATAATTTACATTTACAAAAGTTGTATTAAAAGAAAATCTGTTTTTCCTACTTCAGCTAATATTTTTACTGTGGTCCAACAGAAGGGCCATAAATGTGCAGCTCGATACCAACACTACACAGTTGGGATCAGGGGCTTGTCCTCAGTTAATTCTTTATGTAACTCCATTCTGCAGTTCTGCTGTTTTAGTTCATGCATTACTTGTACTTCACTCTTATTTGACCAAGTATATTGACTAAGAACAAATTCTCATTTACAGCTCCAGGAGCATTTCCAGTTATTTGCAATTGCTCACAAACAGAACAACATATTTTTGAAATTGATTGGTTACAGTTTACACCTAAGACAATTTAGATCACATAAATGGTCGAAGAAACCAATTGGTTGGGCAAGAACCAGAATACAACTGAGTAAAAAAAATTTTTTGTCATTGGCTTTTTAATATTCTGATTTGTTAGAGATTTTCTAATCTCTGATGACTTCGTTTTACATCACTTTTCATACTGAAGTCACATAAACAACTGCAATGAAAGGAGTCTGAGACTGACAGTGAAATTACATTTATTTAGTTTTTGACATTTAAAGGTTTAATTTAAAAATATTTAATTGTTAGTAATTTAGATGAATAGTGGGCCTAGTGAATAGCCAGGAAAAATAAACGTCACACAACTGAAAAAATATATTTAACAAATCAATGTACATAATATGCTTAATGAATGTCCTAATTTAGAATGACTAATACGTGAAAAAGAGTTAAATAATAAAGGGGTGATTAAAAAGCCACGGAAAACATATCCTGTAGCCTTAGTCATATAAGACACCTGATATTGTTATGGATCTGGAGCTAAATCGTTTTTTGTGTGTTGTGTTGTCTATGGCTACAGCGCTCTTACGCACCTGCAATCCGGATATCGGTAACATCACGCCTACTAACATCCACGGTTGTGATGAAAGGTGGGGGCGAGGACGTACGAGGGACGCCACAACGTCAATGCACCTGCTGAAGTAGATGACAGGAGCAACAGGACTCTCCGGGCAGCAGTTCTCTTGTTTTTTTGATCGTTTCATTTTAAATTGTTATTTTCGAACCTCATTTGAATGTTCACTTTGCGTTTATCTATCAGCTACAACATCGAACATTTGTGAGAGCACAACGAGAAAAAGATCAGTTGAGAAAGGGATTACAGCTATCTGCCTTTCATCAGTATCCAACTGATTCATTTGTACCATTATTTCAAGGAGGGTACAAGAAGATGCCAGTTCAGATACCGGACGATACAGACTTTACCTCTTTCAAGGAACAATGTGAAAACCACGACGGTTGGACAGCGCGCTACAACAAGGGCAGCGTGACGGTTTGGTGCAGGGATGAAGAGTGTAAAACTGTACAGAAACTAAAGGCAAGTGTTGCTCAGCAAAAACCTCTAGTGCGTCTAGTGTCGTGCTTAAAGGAAAGCACTGCACTGCGGAGAGTGGAGTGGAAGTGTGAAACTCGGGTTTACAATAGAAACCTACTACTGCACTTCCTCAAATAAATGTAGGCTATTTAACTGAAACAGTTCTAACCTAATTAATGTCGGCCGATTATTTTAAATCAACTACAGCAAATCTACTGAAACGTGATATATATTTACATTAAGAAACATCACTTATGGCATCGACCAAATTCTTATTTTGTCATTTGCAAAAAAAAAGAAATATATATTTATTTTACTAAATGCGAATTTAAGTTCTCCAGATTTAAGATCCAGAAAGGTGCCGCGCATGTGCGGGATTATTGTACATTGCTGCTCATGCTACCAACCGTTTTCAACCCGCACAATGATCTGATATCATTGTCTGTTCTAGTCTATACCGGTAAACTGAACATAGCTAGATGATAGCTTCACATTCCTGCTCAAGCTACTGTGCTATTGATGGATATTACCTGTCTGCCAACTTTGGGCTCGTTCCACTGCTCAAAGGTTGCTGCCATCTGATCATGTCAGATCTTACAATGGCTGGATAGTTATTTTAAGTATCAGCCAAAAATATATATAAGTAACCTATTAGTAAAACCATTGGTTGATGCTTGTGAAATCTGAGCAGGGGAATGCATAATTTGTCTGGTGTGCTCCTGCAAGTGCATGTGGCCTGTGACTAAATTAACAGCAAACTCTTTATTAAGGCAATTTAGAAACATTCCATCAAACAAAATCAATTTGACAAAAAAGCTTTTATTTTTATTCAGCAGTCTATGCTGTAAAATGGGCCATTAGCTGTGCCTGACTTTTAGAAATATACTTATTTTATAGTACTTTGTGTGAACTTTCAAAGGTCTTCTTTCCTGGGACTTGTGTTTGATGGGTCACTGTACTCGCAATGACAGGAGCGGCGGCACACTTCAGTAAATATGGATCCAGATTGTCAGCGCCTAGTGATTTCTTAGACTCTATTGCAGATAATGCAGATAAGACCTCACTTTCTGAATCTAGGTCCAACTATCCCTTAAAATGTCTCCTCTCAAATTTTCACAGTAACTAGCAGTTTCTATTTGTAGCACAAAAAATTGGTCTCAGGTGGGGGGGCTCAGATGTGGGCCTGCAAACAGTAGCTTTCCAGATGGATGGTCGGCCAAATACTTGTGCCTTTATTAAATGATTCCCAAATTCAATGAAAGGGGCAGCAATTGCAGAAGGTGGACTACTTGAATAATAGGCAAATGCACAAGTTATAAATAGTGGATTCACACATACAGCTCTGCCTGGTCTTCTCCTTATCTGGGTTTTAGGAGGAAGCTGAGAATTGAGGACGCTAAAAGAGAGAAATGTTCAATTTCTTAGAACAGAGCATTCTGAAGGATACCAAATGTTGTGCACCTGTTAGGCAGGATTCAAGGAAGTGGCAAATGAACTAAATTCACAACATGAATACCTACCCTTCATTGCTATATTGGAGAAAAAAAATACCTGTGAAGCGCTCTAACCAAAAAGGCTACCAGTACACTGTTGCTGGTCCTGAAGCCACTCCAGCGTTGTATTGGAGTGGTATTTGTGCTTTGGGTTGTTGTGGTAAATGATACGTCTTTACCAGATTTATGGGATGGTGTTCCCACTAAGGCCCTTCTTGCCAGATGGCCAGCTCTACCATGGGAGTGGGAAAGGGAGGATACAAGTCGTGTCACTGTTTGAAATTCAGTTTTGTAAAAATTGTAGGCAGGATTCTACATAGTGCATCTTTAAAAGGTCAGTGTTTGCAATGTATTCTCCATGTTGAAGTTAAGTCCAACAACAATTTGCTTTCAAACCACGGTCAGTAAAAAGAAAAAGATAATATATTTCATAGCAATGTAGATGGAAAGGTGACTCCCAGACTATTCAGTGCTTGTTTAATCACTTGAACAGTTTTGAACTGTGCTATTCTAAAACTGGCTGGGTAATGCTTCTTGTAACCTTCAATGAGCTAGCTGCTCCTTTCAAAAGGAAATGTTTATTACTTTTAAGAAGCAAAATTCTTCCATGTTTGAGTGATGTCATCTACAAAGATTTGATCTGATCCCAAAATATTATTTTTGTTTGCACAGTCTAACATTTCTTCTGGGTGTGAGTACGGGGTCATCATCTGGCTTAAGGGGCCAAGTGCTCTAATTCTTCAGTGTTTTATCAATGTCCTTTACCAGCTGCTTTATTCAGTTGTAATTGTATGTTTAGGATATCTTTCAGATTGTCACTGGCCACCCCAGGGTAGTCCATGTGGATTTCGGGGTCATTATCCCACTCAAAGGCCCACAGAGTTAAAAAAAAAAAAAAATGCTTAAGTTACTCTGTTTATATTTTTTTGTTTGTAATGTCTACATTTAATGTTTTTGTTAAATTGTAAAGTTTATTTGTCTTTTCTGTCTTTTTCATTAAGTGTCTGACCCCAGAAGACTAGCCGTTTCCATGGCGTCAGCTAGGGAGAATCCATATTTACAAAATGTACATCCTTCAATGGGGGCACTATTTTTGGACACTGTGTTTAATATTGAACTCCAAAATAATATAGACACTTGTTAGGTATCCAGTGCCAGAGGCAACATAACAACCCCACAGCATAATCAAACCTAGCCGATCCCACAGCATTATCAAACCTAGCCGATCCCACTGGCTTATCATACTTCCCCCATCCCACAGCATTATCAAACCTAGCCGATCCCACAGCATAATCAAACCTAGCCGATCCCACAGCATTATCAAACCTAGCCGATCCCACAGCATTATCAAACCTAGCCGATCCCACAGCATTATCAAACCTAGCCGATCCCACTGGCTTATCATACTTCCCCCATCCCACAGCATTATCAAACCTACCCGATCCCACAGCATTATCAAACCTCCCCCATCCCACAGCATTATCAAACCTCCCCCGTCCCACAGCATTATCAAACTTCCCCCGTCCCACAGCATTATCAAACTTCCCCTGTCCCACAGCATTATCAAACTTCCCCCATCCTACAGCATTATCAAACCTCTCCAACCCACATCATCATGAAATCCTCTTCATGTCTGATTCAGTGGAGGGTGTTCTTTTCATTTAAATCATTCATTCCATTATCAGTACACACAAAACTGATCTATATCCAGATCCTGTGGTATGAAAACACCAGTTGGTGGATGGTACACCAAAACAAAAAAAGAATTAGAGCTATTTGCGACAAATGACTGATCTAAATTGCCCATGGAAAGATGCTGAAAGCTCCTTAATGGCTACAAGAAGAATTTGTTGCCAAGTACTAGCTCTGGGGTGTCTATAATTGTGTCTATGCCATTTGTTTTTCTAAATTAAAATGTTTAATTAAAATGTAATAATAGTTCAGCAATGTTGAACACCCATGACAGAATGTTGAGAACAAACTTTTTAAGTTTTCAATGTTGTTATAAACATTGGATAAGTGGGCAGACATACAGGGCCATACAAAATAAGGTCTGGTGAAATGAAATCTGAGAAGGTTGTAGCTTATTACATCCTATTAGTCTATACATTTTACCACATAGACTGTGTATAGTATGTTCATTTTTCCTGTATTCCTGCAGGGATTTATTCCTGCAATTGTCATTGCCTTTACCTGCACTGGTCCAAAAGGGATGAATGTATTTCTTGTGTTGATTGGAGGAAAGAAAATACACACAGACCACATTTAGAAAGGATGTGCAATTCTAATCTTTATCCACTCATTTATCTTTTGACGAATCAGATCAGATTGTTTTTCATCAGAATGTTTTTGATTGGTCTAAATACCAATACAAATATTAGTATTGGCCAGCTTTTTAAACCTCACCCAGCGGAGGCCAATGTAACTACTGAGATGCACCTTTTGACTACTGCGGGACATGAAGCCAATCCATGTTGGTCAATCAATCAATAATCCAATCAATCTAATGTGTTTCCAAATCCCCTTAATATATCATCAGTTATTCCCAGGTGTTTGGTTTTGAGAGGATCTCAAAGTAGGTGAACTGCAGTTTTTTGTGTTCCTCTGCATTTTCTCTGACACCGCCCCCCCCCTTTACATTAACCCCACTGCTGTGTCGGCTCAAATACACCTCTCCTACACTGTAACATCAGATAACTGCAGAGATTTCTGGTCCTGCAGTAAATGCTGGTGGAGACGAGAGTAGTTTCAGGATTCAAGTCTCATTTGGTGTTCAGTGAGTGAATGGAGTTGTGATGATGTAATCATGACGGCCAGAAGAGTGGGAGGGGAGGGCACTCGTTAACAATGACGGCAATGATCATCAAAATAATTAGAAAGTGAAAGCTTACATTTTTTATATTGTGAGGATGAAACTATTACATTTAGACTGTGGTGAAATCCTCTACGAAGAATAGAGAGATTTCCCGACCTGTTGTCACTTTACCAACTGCATGTTGTTCCAAGGTTTGGGTTAAAATGCAGAGGTTTTCCAATTTTGCCCAGGAATGTGAGCACTGCATAAATACTCCTGGGTAATTTCCAAAGCCTGTATGTCCCAAATGTCATTTTCCTTTATTAAACTTGCAGCCGAAATGGAATCCTTCTTACTTAGACGACATTACGCAATATGTATCGTATCACCCACAAGCTCTTTAAGGGGTGCCTATGTAATACTGTAGGCCTACGTAATACGTGAGACTAGGGGAGGTGTCCATGCCACAGCAAGAGCATCTCCGGTGCCCTCTAACACAGTCTGAGGTCTCAATGCAGGGCCGTGGCCAGGAATCCTGGGCCCCCTGAAAAGATATACAGTTGTGATCATAAGTTTGCATACCCTAGCAGAAATTGTGACATTTTGGCATTTATTCTGAAAATATGACTGATCATGCAAAAAATATTTTATTGAAGGATAGTGATCATATGAAGTGATCATATGAATTTATTATCACATAGTTGTTTGGCTCCTTTTTAAATCAGAATGATAACAGAAATCACTCAAATGGCCCTGATAAAACATTTACATACCCTTGAATGTTTGGGCTTTTTACAGACATAAAAGGTGACACACACAGGTGAACTAGCAATTAAAGGTGAATTTCCCACACCTGTGGCTTTTGAAATTGCAATTAGTGTCCGTGTATAAATAGCCAATGAGTTTGGCGAGCCATGGGGAGCAGAAAATAACTGTCAAAAGACCTGTGTCACAAGGTAATGGAAAAGGATATAAAAATATATCCAAAGCCTTGAAAAATGCCAGTAAGTACTTAATAAGAAGTGGAAAATTCAAGGATCTCTTTATACCAAGCCAAGGTCAGGTAGACCAAGAAAGATTTTCGCCAAAACTGCCAGAATAATTGTTTGGGATACGAAGAAAAACCCACAGGTAACCTCAGGAGAAGCATTTACTGCGCCTATGCCACAAAAAAGCCTGGTTACAATATGCCCGACAACACCTTGACACACCTCACAGCTTCTGGCATACTTGGAGTGACAAGAACAAAATAGAGCTTTATGTTCACAACCATAAGTGCTATGTTTGGAGAGGGGTCAACATGGCCTACAGTGAACAGAATACCATCCCAACTGTGTGGTGGTGGCTCAATGATGTTTTGGGGTGTGTAAGGACTAAAGATACAGGGAATCTGAATATTGATGGCAGCATGTTATCAGAAAATACTGGCAGACAATTTGCATTCTTCCGCACGAAAGCTGCGCATGGGACGTTCTTGGACCTTCCAGCATGACAATGAACCTAAGCACAAGGCTAGGTTGACACTCCAGTGGTTTTAGTAGAAAAAGGTGAAGGTTCTGGAGTGGCCATCACAGTCTCCCGACCTTAATATCATCGAGCCACTCTGGGGAGATCTCAAACATGCGGTTCATTCAAGACGACCAAAGATTTTGCATGACCTGGAGGCATTTTGCCAAGACGAATGGGCAGCTATACCACCTGTAAGAATTCGGGGCCTCATAGACAACTATTACAAAAGACTGCACGCTGTCATTGATGCTAAAGGGGGCAATGCACAGTATTAAGAACTAAGGGTATGCAGACTTTTGAACAGGGGTCAGTTAATTTTTTCTTTATTTTATGATTGTGCCATTCTCTTATGACCAACAGTTGAATGTGAATCCCATAAGAAATAAAAGACATGTGTTTTGCCTGCTCATTCATGTTTTCTTTACAAATGGCACATATATTACCAATTCTCCAAGGGTATGCACACTTTTGACCACAACTGTATGCCTGGGCCCCCCTAACTTATAGACATCATTGACAATATCACAATCAGTGTGCCCTGTCAAGACATGGGTCCTGTGAATCATATCCACCTTTTCCCGCTTTAGCGATAGCCCTGCCTCTGTGTAATGTTGTAGTTCTATGTGAGTCTAAAGAGTTTGCCTGAGATTACTGAAGGCCCTCTGCTTTTGCTAAAGGGAGACAGCCATGCCTTTGAAGAAGCCTCTATGAGCACCGGCGTCACAGCAGAAAGGGCAGAATATTCAAATGTGTCCTATATAAGACCAGACCCGTGTAAAACCTCAGGTCGATTTCTCCCCATCAGGAAGGAAGGACAGCAAGCTGGCCAGGTCTCTGAGGCAAGGCGATCTACCAGCACCCAGGAAAACATCCTGAAAAATTAAGAGCGGAAAGCTGGGGTAATTGCTATTAGCAACTAGCGACGGCGAAACCTGAGTCGCTCCCCAGCTGTCGGGCCACAAGGGTAACGACCCTTACTGAAGAAACTTCACCTGACCCCCCCCCCCAGTACCAGGAAAGGGGTCAAACAAAGAGGGAAAGGGGAGAAACCGGGTACGGGGATGGACGAAGGGGAGGACAGGTTGATTGAGAAAAATAAGTTTCGACACCCAGAATGAATGGCGACAGAAAAAGCGATGACAGATAGGTATACCTCACTGTATAATGTATGAGCCTTTCCGGGGCAGCGATGCGCCTCTTGGCTCGTGAATAATAGAACACAGCACAGAGGCACGGACAACATTCCATTCAGAGAGACCTAAACCTAAACACGCCTTGTTCCAAGGACATGGCCAACGCAGTGGAAATGATGACCCACTGTAGTGCGCTGGGCTTTGTTCCAATTGGCATCCTGCTCCCTTTATGATGCACTATTTCGGACCGCTGACTCTATATGGGCAATTCCACTGTCAACCTGAGGGGCTGAAAAACAGAACGAGTCATTTCCAAATGCAGCCGTGTTCGCTGCTGTCGTTTAGGTCTATACTTAAAGGTGCAGAATTTATTTTATTGGCATATATGGGAAACTACGTGAGACCTGGCCATAAGGTGTCTCAGTCTCAAAAAATGCATTTCAGTCAATTATTTCTAATGGCATTTTTACGTGATCTAATAGGATTAATTATTTAAGTGCATATAGCTTACAGTCCTACTGGTTCTTGACATAGTTAATTGTATTCATAATGTGCATAGCTTTTCCATTCACCAAAATGCGTGTGCTTCAAACATTTACCTTTTTGAGTTTTCCCGTCAACTAACTTAAATTCACCTATGGTTTTCACTTCACCTTTTGATGGTTACTTTAACTTCACCCACTGACAGTCTCCTCCCGGGCAAACAATGAATACTGACTAAAGCTGTCAGATCATGTTAATCGGGTGTGGCCAATGGCAGTAATTCAAACAGTTGTGTGTGTACAAACAGTGAACAAAGGTAACCACAGATGGGAGGTGGCAGTGAGAGGAGCACTGGGCACCTACAGCTGAGTTAGCAACAGAGTAAAAACTAGGACAGAATACTGTTTCTTTAGCCACAGAAATGTTGGTTCCAGGAAGAAAAAAAACCCAGCTACAGTAAATTATCATGACATCAGCGGCATGGGCAAAAAAGGGATGGGAAATATAGGGTAATACCCGCCAAAAAAGTCTGGTCAAAATTCAAATGGTTTTGATACATAAAAATAAAATAAGTCTCGTCTAGGGTGGTCCAAGTGTCTAAGCTTTTGACTCACATGTACTGATGCAGCATGATTTTATTTCAGCCTACAGCTATTTGAGCACACTCTCCTCTGTCTTTACCTGAGACATACAAACTTAAAGATGTTTGCTAAGCATAAAAAACCTTTTGAAAATCTTATATGTTTCATGAAACATCCGATTTACATATCCAACATGCTGGGATTTAAAATTGTGTCTTTTTTGGTATACTACCCTCAAGTGCCTGCAAAACCTAAACAAGTGGAACTGGAATTGCCCACATGTCTCTGATCGAAGCATTGCATTTTGGGAGTAGACATCCCTTTGGGAAGCAGCCCGGTAGTCTGTAGGTCAGTTAAATGGTGAACGACAAGCTGTTGAACTCAGGCCTGGACAGAGAGATGTGCTGGTGAATTATTAAAGCAACAGCAGTGGCGTACTGATTGAGTTACATGGAGCCATTTGCTAGGTTGACCCAATGCACAATATCTGCTTGTGTTGCAGCTGACACGCAATACCGACAGCACTTTAGTCCAGACACTGATCCAATACCGACAGCACTTTAGTCCAGACACTGATCCAATACTGACAGCACTTTAGTCCAGACACTGATCCAATACTGACAGCACTTTAGTCCAGAGACTGATCCAATACCGACAGCACTTTAGTTCAGACACTGATCCAATACTGACAGCCCTTTAGTCCAGACACTGATCCAATACTGACAGCCCTTTAGTCCAGACACTGATCCAAAGAAGTCATCTTGTGTGCTTCGATTTAGAAAGGAAGGAATGGAAGCGGTCCATAATGCTTTCCAGAGCCCTAACCACCGTGAACGGCATATCTAGCCTGCTGTACAAATCTATGGGACAAATGAATTTAATGTATCTTCTCTGTTCTGTAGTTCTCATATCACGGTTGAATCTTGCTACTTTGTTTCATAAACACATACTCACAGATAGTACTGCCATTCGTGAGCTGTTGCTATAACACAAATCCAAATAACAAAGATCCTAAAATCTCTTGTGGCATTTTCATGGTTAAAATGATATTCAACTTTTAGTATTGGTCATGTGCAGACACTGAATGCAGCGGAAATACTTGTGTCGTTAGCTCCTAACAGTGCAGATGTGTGTGTGCGTGTGTGTGCGTGTGTGTCACTGCTTTTGTGTGAGTAAGAGAGCGTGGGGGAGTGTGAAGGGGGCTTCTACATAAACCAAACGTCTTACCATCTCACTAAATCATTCCTCCGTCAAACCCAAACATATTAACAGAAGGAACGGCTAACTTTAAGGGTTATGCCCCCAGATACACAACACATTCACCGCAGTGGTGCAGCAAATCATTTATATATTAACCAGCTATCGTCAAGTTACACATTTCCTTGTTTCCATTGGAATATAAAGGCTTGCATTTAGATAATCTTGCAGTGCTTTCACACAGAAAACGTCTAGTAGTGTGTGCCGTGCTTTTCCATATGAGCTACTCTGGAACTTGTAGCCAGACCTGTGCTTTAATATGATACACACTACTGCCTGTTGTTAGTGTGTAATTAGAGGCTTATCCAAGGAGCCCTGCATAAACAGAGAGCATTAAGATGCATGTGATCATACGTACTCAAGGCAGCACGTGATATACAGAATCATTCAGCTAACATAGCTCAGATGGCAAAGTAACGGTTCCTTTTTCATTTCTTAATTTCCTTCTTCAGATCACTCCAGTATCTACTGTTAGAGTGCTAAATACGACTGTTAGATATATAAATATTCAACGCCCTTAAATTGAAAAGTTGTTGTTGTGCTGTATTCATACATTCACGCTGATCTGTGATTAACATTCTCAAGTGAGACTGTTGTAGCTGTAGAGTAGAATCTCACTTTAGAGCATGGCACTACATCAATCTCAGGTACTAAAGCTTGTTCAAGTTTGAATCACACTTAATAATGATGATGTTCTGTTATTTATATACTGTTAACAATGTACTTTGAATTGGCCCTGTTCCTATGTAACTACACAGTAATAATTATATTACCGTCATACCAGTTACACAGGCATTTATTCCAAGGTTATTCGTTTGTTTCGTTGAAAAAAATATTTCAATTTCCGTATTGTTCCAGATGAGGATAGCGTGCAAGGACGTGACCGCAGAGACACTTTACGATGTCCTTCATGACACCAGCTACCGGAAGAAATGGGACAGCAACATGATTGACACCCACGACATAGGACGGCTCACTGTCAACGCGGACGTGGGGTATTACTCCTGTAAGTTAGCGTCACATTGTTTATTGATGATAAGCCTCCTGGAATCCAATCAATATTCAGGACACCAGTGTAAACTATAGCAGGGGGACAAATGGAAGGTTGCTATGACTCATCTGACACTCATAGTGTGTGCGCTCATGTATGTGTGGGTGTTTGTGCTTTCTTGGTGCTGCGAGACAGATATTATGAGAGAAATACTTGTAGTAGACTAAACAATGTCCGCCGCCAACTGTGCTTTGTGAGTTTTATGGCTTAACTAAATGTAACCGCAGTTCATTCTGTACGGCTGCATTTAGCTGCTTGAACACATGTACAGCACTCAGAGAACTGAGCGTCCCACATTTGGCAGACTTAAAGCACTACTAACTAGCAATCTAACCAGGCATAAAACCAGACAGAATAGATTAGGTGGTGAGGCAGTTAACTAGAGAGAACTCTGTATAGACTTGCAAAAAGAATGCTACAGTGAGTGGTAACGTCTTCCACTAAAAGGAAGTTCTTTTTCATAGGGAAGTGTCCGAGCCCCCTGAAGAACAGGGACTTTGTCACCATGCGTTCGTGGCTTCCGCTGGGAAATGACTACCTGATTATCAACTACTCTGTCAAACATCCGGTGAGTACAGCCAAAATGCTATCCTCACACACCTTTTACAGGCTGTCAATGTCATATATTGACATGTTGGCATTGGTACAGATTTCCATAAAGACAACCAGCTGTCACAAAATAATGGATTGTTCACTTTTAGAACACCCTCCCTTAAATAACTAAGAGTTTAGCATTAGTCTTATTTTGTAAAGTAGATATATACAGTATGCTTTATTACAATCTTCATACAAGCAAGACCGACCGTGCTGGTTTCTCTGTTCGTCTTAGTATAATAGATAGATGCCGTCAGTGTTGTTTTATCGCAAAAGGGCCCAGTCCAACAAAAACAATCTGGTCAACCACTGACTGTACAGACTTTGTTGTGGCTTGTAACCGAGGAGGTTTGGGTCAGTACAGAGAACTTTAAAATAGGTCACAGGTAATAGAATCATATCAACTCCTGGATGGTTTCATTTGCAAGTTCTAATTAATGTCAAGGATACAAACTCATGAATGGTCTTGTGTCTTCCAGCAATACCCACCCAAAAAGGACTATGTCAGGGCAGTGTCCCTGCTGACTGGCTACCTAATCCAATCTAATGGAGCGAACTCATCCACTCTGTATTACCTGACCCAGGTTGATCCCAAAGGTAAGCCTTTAAACTGGATATATTAAGTACTGTACAGCTAAATAATGTGCCATGTTTTGGAGTTTACAGGGTAGCTCTATGCTAGTCAACGCTATCTGGACACAGTGAAACACTGTGCTTCGGGTGCCAGAAGAACAGAGCTTTGACTGTTAGTGTGTGTTACGCCATTCCAGTCCAATGAAGCCCCCTTCCCACTGAGCTGGGGGACCAGTTGAAATGGGTCTTTGTGTCTGTATAAACATGGTAACGAATCACACCAGATCACACACACAAGATGACACACTTTATGGAAACAGATTATGCTGTGGGACCTACAGGAGATGTTTTTAAGATGTTTCGCAAGCTGTTTGATTGCTTCTGCTTTAACTCAATGCTTTGCAGTTCAGTGCCTAAATCGCATTTGATGCAAAACTGCAAGCCAACCTATTCATCAAGTGTGTGTTAGTTAATTTATTTCATTAATTTTTTTTTTTTTACTTAGCCTTCCGCACGGCCGATTACAACATTGTCTCATGCTATGTAGTTGGATCAATGCATTTTCATTGGGAGTTGTAATCATGACTACATGTGGTCTATATCATATTATATCATATTATTACAGCTCAACTTTAGCGAAGGTCTGCCACACACAGACACACACACACACACACAGTGTTAAGACAGAGTCAGGAAGCCTGGGATGGCCCTAGGACCAGTGAACCATGCACCACCACTTCAAAAAACAGACATGTTTTATGAATCTGCTGATGTCATGGTTTTTCCATACTGCTCCAAGCTACCCCATTGATAATTAATGCCTTCCGTTGGTGGTGTGTGTGTGTGTGTGTGTGTGTTTGCGTGTGTTTGCGTTGCTTTAAATGTAAAATCTTAAACTTGCAAAAAAACTCATGGCACAACTCTGCCAGCATCTGTACTAAATAATATTTACAGCAAGATTAGTCTTCCAGAAGGACATGGGAACTGCATTCACAGGAAGCCACCGTTTGCACCCTGTTATTATTTCCAATGTAATGGCTAGCATTATTTCTCATTGTTGCATTGTACTCACTCCATGTTTACATTGTGTTTAAGGCTCAGTGAAGGTTGTCAGTGCTTGTTACCTCTTGTTACTGTGTTGCCGTCAAGAACAAAAAAGATAATCCCTTTTTGCGCTTTTGATTGGTCTGCAGGTTCCCTTCCAAAGTGGGTGGTGAACAGAGTGTCTCAGTTTGTAGCACCCAAGGTAATGTTATAATAATCAACAGGTTTTGAACTGTTTTCCATCTCTGGTTTGGGAGGAGAGAAATGGTTGGATACCTCTGCCTTCATGTATAGGTTCAGGAAGTAAGTGTGCTTTCCACGTAATTCAAAGCCCAACAGTCAACATACTTTAAAGGCCCCGCTGAACCTGCTTAAACATTTTTTTGTAATTTGACTATACTATTTTTGATAGCCTGGAACATCAGCCTGGCCCTAAATGTCTGTCCTCCCCCAGGCAATGAAGAAGATTTACAAGGCCTGTCAGAAATATCCAGAGTGGAAGAGGAAGCACAACCCTAACCTGAAGCCGTGGATGTATCCAGAACAGAACACCTTACCGTGCATCAGCGTGGCTGATCTGACGATACAGAGGGCTGACTCACTGGAAAACATTGATGAGAGCAGCCTGAACGAGGAGAAACAAGCCCAGCATCACAGCGATGATGAAGAGACCTAGGCTTACCCAACGAAGAGACTGTTTGTACATACATTTGTGGCCCAAAATCAAATTGGCCCTTTTGACCACATTTCTTAAACACTTGTGGAGAGGATTTGAAAGCTGTTAGAAATATGGTAGTACATAAAAATCTCTTGAAAAGTGCATAGGATATAGGCCTAAGGGTCAATTTGAGATAAGGCTGTATTGTGCGCGAGTGGCTATGTGTGCGTGTGTGTGTGCACGAGTGCGTGCGTGTGTGTGTGAGAGAGTGTGTACAGTACACATGATGATACATCTATGACTTTCAATAATTTTGATCTGCAACTTTACTTTGTTTTCAACCCTCAACACTACAATTCATTGTTGCATTTAGATGGTCATGTATAGCTATACATCAATCAGAGGAGTTCGATAGGGTATATAGATATAGCATGACACATTGGAATATAAAATTCTATGGAAATTAGCAACGTATGCAAAGTGGCCTTCAATGAAATGCTATATAATATTTAATTGATGAAGATAATAAGTTGACATATAATAATTATCTGTTATTTGTTAGAGCAGTAGGTCAGCTTTGATCGCTCACTTGATTTTCCAATGACAATGATGTACTTTAATATTAGGACTTATTCTTCCTGATTCAAAATATCATTTGTTTTATGACCCGTTGTCCTCACACATTTGTATTTTGTATGTTTTATTTGACGTATAGATTTCCTTTTGAAGTGACATATAATACCATATACCCAATCTTGCCGTCTATATTATTTCCAAGCATCTAGTGCCTCCCAGTGGCAGTAACAGGTCAAGACATTTCCTCATTTAACGATATTCCGGAAGCCATGAGTGGTCGTTAGAACAATGGTACATTGTTAGTCTTTTTAGGAAGCGAATTAGCATAATACACAAAGACAAGTGTAATTTTGTACAGTCAGTGAGCCAGTGAAGATTCTAATAGCTGTCACTGGAGAAGACGGGTGGAGAGATGGCAGCGTGACAGCGCCTAGTAGGTAGTACAAGCCCTGGGCTCCCCCACCCGAAAAACAGAAAAAAGATTCAGTCATAATGGTTATAACCTCAGGGTCGAGAAACTTGTTTAGCTGTTGAAATGTTATCAGTACAGTTCTGTTTTGTCTTATTGTTCCTTACTGAGTTTTAAACATTTTGTCTTTACTAAAAAATAAAGTTATTATTAGGAGTATTGTGTGATGGAATTATTTAGTATTATTGGTGAACGTGTCTTCTAAATTTTATTAGAGCAACTTCACACATTTTAATGCACAGAAATTAAACTATTCTTGTCCCTGAGTTCTGTTGGTTAAGAGCATATGTGCAACTCCAAAGACGTGGGTTTGATTCCCATAAGGGATTAAACGGGGAAAAAAGAAGCCTAGTCGGTCTGGATACGACTGCTAAACGACGTGTGTTTATTTATTTTTTTGCCATGAGACGGAACATTTTCCATTTTCAAAGCCAATGTCCTGCTATTCAACACCGTTTTGCGAAGACGTGATCTGATAAGGGCTAGTGGGTTGCCCGCACTCCGGGGGTATCTAGGAGTGTGGGACTGTATGTGAATGCTCAGACCAAGATTCTCCTTATTTTTCCATCTTTTGGGATTTTTGTTTTGTTTTTTCTTTTGATTGTTAACTGAAACGTGCTATAGATTAGCTTTTGGGCTGCACGTTTGCTGCTCTTCGTCGATCAGTTAATGATATGTGGCTGTATCCTTTTGCAGACATAAAAATCCAGCTGCGGGCCAATTCTTGGAATCTGTATTGTCCCAGGCCTTTCCTGTTTCCCTAAGGCAACTTCCTGTCCGCATCAGTCAGATTGTTTTTGAGGCTGTCTTGATTTCTCACACTTAAGATATTCTCCCTGCTTTTAGAACTTCTACGACTTCGTTGGATTCTTCAGACTGACTTCCATTTTGATTATTTATGTAAATATGTAATGTTATTGTACTGCAAACCTACACAGATGATGTCAGATACTTTCTTAACCTTGTTTCGTAAGAATGTTTAGGCTTACTTGAAGAAAGTTATGTGTTTCATGTTGCATTTTATAACTTCTGAACTAATGTGAAAAGTGTGTAATATAAGTTCGGGTGCGTGCGTGTGTCAGGCAGGAAAACGAAGGTTATTAAAATCTGGGACCACACCTTCTTGGTCCCTCCTCTACATCCACATTATTTGCAGCCTGCAGTCTATTAAAACATTGTTCTGGTTTTTGGATCTGTCCGAAACGTCTGTTGGCGAAATGTACAGCTTTCATTTTTTAACTCTTGTACCTGAACGAGTTGCAATTTTAAACGTCTGACCTACATAATGCACATACAATTTACGTTTTCTGTAGGAAATTTCAAATGTAAAAATGACAAGATCTTAAGCCTTATTTCTGAATTTAGATTAGATTAAGATTAATTTTAGATTAATTTGGTAAAGACGATGTAGTGGAGACAAATGTTTGTAATCATTACGAGTAACTTAAAGGTCGATAAGAGAAAGTGAGCTGTTGAACAGAAAATAAATCTCGGCTAAACATCACAGACGCCCTTCCCTTTAAGATCTCCTTGATACTTCTCTAAGTAAACCGTTGGTACAAAGTTGCGGACAGGCTTCCTCTGTACAAGTCATCTGCGCACCCGGTCTCAACTGAGAAATCGAGGGATTAAAGCTTTCTGCTACACGGATACCAACAAAGCGCATCAAGACAGCAAAAGGTAATGATGTTCAGAATATTGTAACTAATATATTGTAACGTTTCAGTGACAATGTTGAACTCGTAACCGGACCACAACCGAAGGCATGTTATTTTGATTGTAATGGACGGCTTAAAAATCGATGTTTTTCTATCAGCTAATTAGTTAAATCATCAGTATTATTTACCTGGGGCAGTATCATACTTTTAACAGTACCTGAATGATTAATTCAGAATTCCATTATATTTAGTTAGCATAGTTGTGTAGAGTACATAATAATGGGGTTCTATATAAGAATGTATTTTTCAAATAAATACTAATTATCTTATTTTGTCGGGTATCTTATGACACCACATGGGCTTGGCATGTGAACCTAGTGTCAATCATTTCCCCTTTATCACATCAGTTGTGCAGTAGGTTATAGAGTTTCCAGAGCGACCTGTAGTTGGTCCCAACCTCCTCGTCTCTGCCAGTTGAGATTTCATATCTGAAACCTAATTGAATCAAGAACCACCTTAGAAATAGTATTGAGTACGTAGGCCTCAGTTGTTATTGTTGTTGTTCAGTCATTATACATAGTAACAGCAACAGTAGACATACGAAAACTTCTTCAGCGCCGTTGTGGGATAATTACCATTAGTATCCCTAATGTACTTAATGAATGTAATGGGATTTGCTGCTAGTGTTCGCCTATTGTAGCAAGACCCAGATGATAGTATCATCTAGGCCTACTGGATGAAGTAGCTTTATTTTTTGTCAGTCTTCGGTTTTTATGTTTTGTGACGCACGGGACCAGAATCACTGACCTTGAAAGGCTTTTCATCTGTCTATAGATAGCCATCGTTATCTTTGACCCTGTTTTAAGGTTTATATATGACAGTAAGTTGCCATCACTTTGTATCAGGGAGCTATACAGTTGGTTATACTTCACACAACATAGATAATATAATTCTGAGCATTCTTTAATGACATGCCTTGGTCAAAAATACAATTACTTCGCAAAGCCACCTGATCCTGCGAGCTAACATTTAAAAAGCGTTTTCCTTTCCTCCTCACGAATCAGTTGTGCATAAACGAACTTATTTCCCACAGACTTTAGATATTTCTGTGAGAAAAAGAGCTGGACAGGATGTCAGTCATTAACGTTGTCTAAAATCCAAATGAATCATAGCTGTCTTTCAGTTAGTTAATTTGGGTGTTATCAGTGTTTTGTGTTTTTCCATCAATTTAGGCTGGGGTTAATTCAGACCCGCCTTAGCTGTGTTTACGTGTTGCCATAAATGTAAAATGTGCAATATACATCACTTGCTCACACTCTTGACCGCATACCTATGAGGTTTTACACAGCACACAAACAATACTGGGTAAATACTAGAATATGGCTTTGATTTAATTTCTCCATTATAATGCTGCCTTGCAGACTTAAATGATCCCAGTAAGAATCTGGTCTAACTGATTACACTACCTCATCTGGGAAAATATATTGTTAGTTAAGGAAGTGCATTGGACATGTAGCTTGTCCTCCCCTGGCTATGGGGCAGGCTACTGCTTCTGTGGGAGTTGGAAGCACAGACAGAATCAGCTTTCCTGTTGAAGTTACGACTCATTTCATAGTTATTTACATACTCAATTACAGTCTGGGCTAGATTATTTTTTCCACTTACCACTTTGGTCATGCAACCTAAACATCTAATCAATGAGACCATCTTTAGTCAAGTATATGCAGAAAGACAGAAGAAAAGGATCAGAACGAGAGTATTCCTTGTTGCAAGCACTCCCCTAGCTTTTTAGTTGGTAGAGTATGGTGTTTTCAACACTGGGATATTGGGTTTTGTTCCTGGAACCACCCTTAGTCATGCTTGCATACATTTGACCAAAGTCGCCTTGAATAAAAGAGTCTACTGAATCATTTTGGAACGGGGTATCAGTCAATACTATTGTAATAGTGTCTTTTTTGGAGTACGGTCTGTCTTATAAAACTGTTGTCTGTCCTCTAGCGCACATTGACAGGAAGAACAAGTCGCAGAGACTCTTGATTTATGTGTCTAAGTTATGAGTTGCTGGGAGTTTGCCTTTTTTCCTACCCTATCTGAGCAGTAAACATGTATTTAAATCCAAGTTTGTGTGGGTGTGTTCAGAAGAATATCCATCTGCATGGTTTCAAAGCAGTTTCTCCCAAACAAGTGTTGTAGTCACATCCTCCCGATCTGAGACAGAAAGAGACAGCGAGAGAAAGACAGCCCAAAATGTGACTGAGCTTGTTTGCCAACACACACACACATCGCCACCCGTGCATACACAACGTCTGTACTGTTATCCGGACAGCGCGGTGGCCATAGCTAGCCTAGCAGTGAACAATGACATTGTGTCTCACAATAGTCTTTCACTGTTATTTATATACAGCCTTACCACCCCCAGCCAGCCCAGCCAGCACCCTGTATAT
Organism: Esox lucius; assembly: GCF_011004845.1. NCBI lineage: Eukaryota > Metazoa > Chordata > Actinopteri > Esociformes > Esocidae > Esox > Esox lucius. The sequence continues at coordinate 11,756,675 of NC_047572.1, forward strand.
ATCTCAGAGGCCTGCTCCAGTCCTCCGTCCCTCTAAATTACTTTTGACTCTACCTCTTCTCCACTTCCGCTAATTGTTTGACTTGAAGGACCTACAGTTGTTGGAGTTTAGGGACATTACGACCTTGGAAGAGCATGAGGTTTTCCATAGTAACTTGTATGTTTCTTACACAACGTTTTAGTGTCCTTTTTTACCAGATTTGGACTGGTTAGATGATTAGGTTAACATTAATGAGGAGTTGACAGAACTGATTCTGTGCTTATGTTCAGACAGCTAGTGTGATGGACATGCCAGTGAATAAATTACATTTTCCTCAGAAGATGTGTTTTTGGCTGTCACCCACACGTAATTGAGACATGCTTGATTTTCCAAAACAAAACATTGTTTGTTTACAAGATGAATTGGAGTCCTTAAAAAAGAGAGTTCTGCCAATCTCTCTGTACAGGAAGTCCTTCCAGGGCCTGGATTTGTGGTCAGAACGTATGGTGCTTGGCTGTTAACATGCCTTAGTTATAATTAAGATCAAAACCCAAGGAGTTTCACAGTCAAGATGTCAATTTATTTAGATGGGTTTCATTAGAAGCAAAACATGGGTACAACTCCCATGGTAGACCATGAGATGTCACCAGTCTCTCAATTAAAAAACATGAACTCCGTTCTGTAAAAAGTTAGAGAACAGGACCATAAGCTATACAATATTACAATGAGTTTAGGCAGCCCGATTCTGATTCTAAACTTTTTCTTTTATTTTGTATCACCGTGTGATGTCTGGGGAGCTGTAGTTGCAGAACGGTGAAACAGGGAAGGAAGCAATTGTGTACAGGACGTAAAGTGCGTGTGAAAATGTGAAGCCGACTCATTTCATAATAAATGGTGAGTTTGCAATGTTTTAACATCCGACTGTAACAAGAAAGGGTAAGCAGCTGACCAACGTGTGTTGCAAAGGCGCCACGTGACCTAAACACAACGTTTTCGATTTGGATTATGTAATTTCATTGGGAATGTCCAGTGAATAGACACAAATACCACATAGTCTATAGTATAAGGTGCATCATGAGCTTCTCTGCCTCTCAGCACGGCAGATGGGAGCTCCTATGTGAACTCGCCGCTCAACGTGATCTGCTGTCAATCACCTGAGCTCTCGCCACCTCTCCCGTTAAAGAAATCTAGTTTGACGATGTCCCTTCGCCTCTGAGTTGTCTAACCCTCCCCCGACATCAAATACAGAAGGCAGGGCAGAAGGAAGCATCTTTGTCATGTGCTAGCAGGGCTAGAATCCCCCCGTAGCAGGAAAAATCACACCAAATCATTTACTTCTTTGCTGACCCGCTGCCTTTCCTCCGTCATGTGCATTGCGTGTTACCATAGGAGAAGCTGAGGTCTCGGTTTCATGGTGACCCACTACCGGTTGTCTGTCGGTGAAACCAGAGCATGTGCGGCTGATTCGGCATGGGCGTGTTGAATGCAACACAACATCACTGGGGCTAGTACAAGAAGTAAATCTTTGAACTCACAACTGTAGGTCAGTCTAGACAAACAGCTGTGCTAAAAATGTAAACGTGAATCATTGAGGGGATATTTAGTTAAAAAAAAAAAAAAAAAAGAAGAAAAAAAAAAGAGTGGACGTATTAGTCAATTGGAAGCTGGGGGTGTAAGGGGCAGGTTTTAAATGTAGCCAGGAAAGCAGGATTAACATAACTGTCATAAGGCAATGTTAGTGACCATAAAGAGGCAGGACACTTGTTTAAAATCCCACCTGAAAGATTGCATTCTATGCAGGGCGATGTCGCTTCACAGCACTGGCACATTGGGATTTGAGCCCTCCAACATCACTTCCTGCAGAATCTGGTCTGCCATCCACCGAGTGAGCAGAACTGACACTCCTCTACCAGCAGCGGGATGTAGTGGGGAAAACCCCCAACAATTTGTTCATTATTGACTTGTGTGGTTAACTAAAGGATGAATATAAATACATGATATCATCTGGTCAAGTTGTTAGATCTCTAGAATCAAACTTACTAATGGTGTTGGGTTGCAAATTCAGTTCTAGGTCACCATGTTGCAGCTGGAGCTATTCAAGTGGAAAGTGACGGGAGTGACGACATCCTGTCACCCATCCCTCCCTCCCTCCCTCCCTCCTGTCCTGAAGCCTTCCCAAACCTTCCTCACTCATGGCAGGCTTTATCAGCCCTCGTTCATAGGTCTCCTGCCTCTCCACTGCACCAGACCACTTTTAGTTTTTTGAATGTTTTCATTTGGCTTGCCTAGCCCGCCAGGTGGGCCGGTGGTTTAATGTTCAGGGACTTATCTGCCGATAAGCTAAGCTTAATCAAGCGCACAAAGGGTTTGTAATCATATGAAATCTGATTCTTTTTGGTCTGTACTAAGTCTGATTTCGGTCCAGAACCAGTGCCCTGTGTTCCTCAGTGTGTATCAGTGGGCATGAGGCAAAGGTTACCCTCCAGAGTGGAGACAAAGGAAGAGAAGGATATGAGTCATAGACCCCTTTTCATCAGCTCACTTCCTATTCCTCTGTTGCCTTCCTACTGGAGTCTCCTTTTTTAAGGCTAGAGAACCGCTGGGACCCGTTTCCTGAACGCAGATGGAACTTAGTCCTGGATTGTGTAGCTTTTTCCATTCTCAATTTAAAGTCAGTCTTGTCTGGGGCTGGTCCACATTGTACTCCCTGTGAACTGTGTCTGATTATTGTTTGACGATCCAGCTGTAGCTCAGGGCTTTGCATACTGAACCGCTGCTCGTGCAGATTCCTGCTTTTGGAATGTTGTATGTTGGATGTGCTGTGCTGTGCCTCCCACAAACAAGGCTTGTGAAGTACTTCAGTTGGCCTTGAGATCCTCTTCAAGTTGTGTTCTCAAGCTGAGTCATCCGTGGGGATGCGCATAGCCGACCTGGGTTCAAGCACTATTTGAATATGTTGAATATATTGCAAGCTTCATTTGACATGCATGGCATGACTGACCACCTCATAACTACAAACCACGCACCCCTGGCACTCCATGTGGGCTTGAGAAAATTGTTTGGTTTCAAACAGGACTTGAACCCAGTTCTGAGACATTAAAATGGAAGGCATTCCAAGTGTTCCTACAAGGGCTTGAACCCAGTTCTGAGACATTAAAATGGAAGGCATTCCAAGTGTTCCTACAAGGGCTTGAACCCAGTTCTGAGACATTAAAATGGAAGGCATTCCAAGTGTTCCTACAAGGGCTTGAACCCAGTTCTGAGACATTAAAATGGAAGGCATTCCAAGTGTTCCTACAAGGGCTTGCCTACAGCCTTGCCTCAGATGCTGCTGGACCCCAGGACACTGGGTTATTGTTTTTTCTCTTTTCATTTGTGCAACATTATTGCAGTCATCTTGAAAAGGTAAGTTGTCTGCAAATGATTAAATAAAATTTGCAGTTCAACAAATGATTGCTGTTTACCTTGTGTTTTTTTTTCTTTCTACCATGAGTCTGAGTGCTATTTCATAATCTCCTGATCTTTATTGTGAACAAATTCTCACTTCTTATCAGTCTGCAGTGCCAAGTCTCTATGTTTCCTGGCTGTGTTTTCCCATCAGAGCCTAACTTTACAGACCTGTCCTAAACACAAACAATCAAGTGTCTTTGTGGGATCAGTGACTTAAGCCTTTGTTCCAACTCTGAGATTTAAGAATCTGGCAAGAACATGAATGTTGACCTACCGGGGAAGATTCAAAGTGATGCAGTTTCCCTCCATTTTATTGGCCTCCTGTTTCAGTCTAGTGAAAACAGCCCTCTGTCATGGGGCACATTTCTGAAACCCTTCCAGCCATGCGGTCATTGTGCGGTTATGGTTCTGCATACCGTGCATCCCTAAATGTAAATTAATCACCAGCTTTCTGCCTCGTTAAGTGACCAGGCTGACCAAGGATGAAACCAGTTGAGACGTGATCCGAGACAGCCACCCATGTACAATATACTCAAACACACATGGTTGGAAGAAAAAGCTATTGAATTGTATCCAGTATTTCCATGTTTTATAGATGTTCTCCGCCTACAGTGTTACTACAGGAGTACCTCAATATGAACAAATGGATACATAAATAGATGAATTCCTTCCTCTGTTTTACAGATGCAGTGGCGTGTCCAACATCTTTGTGTTTAGGTCAGTAATGGCCGTTGCCTCCTCCGTCGTAGCAGAAGGCCCCGTCCAAGCCTGTGCGTGTGTGTTGTTATGGCAACAATAGATGGAAACACAGACGTGGAGACCCTGTTGGCTGCTATCCACCTGGACAGGTACCTGAAGACCTTCCGCCAGTCTGGCTTCCTCTTGGCCAAGGACCTCATCCACTTAGACAATGGAGCTTTTATCCGACTGGGCATAACTGCCACCGGGCACAGGAAGAGAATACTGAGGCTGGTGCAGCACATTCAGAGGGCAACCAATCAGAAGAAGTCGACATCAGAGCCCTTAGATCCTTTGCTGGACCGCTGTCAGTCAGAGTCAGACATTAACTCACCATCCATCCAATCAGGAGGGCCGAAGTCCGAGCAGGAATGCGGAACGGGTGCCGTTGCGTTTGAAGCATTTAGGAATAGTTCCGTTCCAAACATTCCTTCCATGTTGATGAACTCTGCGTCAGAACAGCCGCAGCAGAAAAATGGGAATGTTACAGGGGTGAAGCCAGTTCCAAAACCTAGAACAGTTTTCCACAGACACAAAGCAGAACCCACCCGCTTCCTCTCGTGTCCGATCCCGCAAGCACCCCTGGAAAAGCAGGTTCTGACTAAGAAACCATCTCAGGAATCTCTCAGCTTTCCCATAGTGGAAGGATTACCTTCAGGTGACCCCGTCAGAGTGGTTTCAGCCACAGAGCCTATCCATGCTCCGACTCCTGCCCTAAGACATAGCCTGAGCCTGAGAGAGAAGAGTTTGAGTGGCGTGTCCGATTCTGGAGGACCTCTTCCTCCTGTTCCTCCTAGGATGAACCGTGGTGTACCGCCAGCCTTGTTTAGGGGAACCACACCGCCTGGTGAAATGACTGGCCAGAACCAGGACCAACCACCCCTCTCAGGCTCTCCTTCCCCTTCATCCTCTTTTCACTGCGACAACACTGGATTTTCTTCTGTGACTGCTTCCCCTCCCGGCTCCCCGATGGAGATGGTCCCTAATGAGATTTATTGTGGCACTTTACCTAGCCCTGTAGCTAGTCGTGGACAAACGCCAGGCAGCGTTCCTCTACCACCACCACGAAATGAGATGGATTCTACTCCTGAAAGAAACAGGTAGGTCAAAGTCAGACTTCAGGATTATTTGAAATGGAAATGTCTGCCAGCATCAAAAGAGAGTAATTTTTTGTTGACCGCAACTTTTGTTTCATGTGTCCGTAGCACTTTAAGTGACAGCTCTTCTGAATCGTCCCACGGAGGTTTGTCTACCCCTCACTTTCTGGGTGTAACCAAACAAATGGATTAGTAAGAGACTAATCAACATGCATCCATTAGGCCTATAAATTACAGCTCTTTAGAATGAGGTCATTAAGAAAGTGGCAAACACTTTGAATTGCTTAGGCTTTAGTTTTTGCTAACAAATTAGCATTCAGGTATAGATTTTAGAAGACTTTATGAACTGTTGTAACAACAAGGCTTGTAATATTTTAATTAATTTCTCCAACACAGTTCTTATGGAGGATCCAGAGGATATCAGTCCATACTGTGAAACAGTCTTCCAGAGACAGCCACTACAACACTCTGAGGTAAGACTTGGAACCATCCTTTACGTTGCCCTAGTACAAATTCCTAATCTGGGTTCCTATAAAGAAAATACATATAAAAGCCCAGAAATAATAAGAATTGTTTCCAATAAAATGTTATAAGAAGAAATCTATTATGAAAACTCAGAAAAAGTTAATTATTGTATTGTTAATGTATACAATAATGAAAAACTATTGTATATAATGGTTCCAAATCATGATAGAAAATGTTATGATAGAAAATGTTGTTACTACTTGGGGTAAATGTTAGGGTGTTCTTCATAAAACCCTGAGGCTTTTCAGGTAAATATCATTTCATATCTGTAATTGGCTCCCTCTTCCCCATCTAGTTCACTTCTGTTGGTCAGAGCCAGAAGTAGGGCCCTATATAGGCTGCCATTTTGGATGAAGCCTGAGTCTGTTATTTGGTTTCAAGAGCATGTCATAGTTCTATTGTCTTTATTGTTCGCTCACTTTGGTTTTCTGGAATGTCTTCCTAATTTTGTGATGTCTTAGGTGGAATCGACAACAAGTGAAGGAAAGACAGGGACAAAAAAAGCATCAGAGAGTCATGGAGAGGATCATGGGTAAGATGATGCTGTCAAGAAGACTGGACAAAACAGATGTTCTCTTTTCTCTCAATTGTTTCAATATAACTCACAAGGAATTAACTAATTATGCATTATTTAACCAGTAACAGAGACTCTTTGCACTGTCAGGTCACACAAGCTTTCCTGGGCCAAACGTCTGTCTCACGCCCTCTACAGTGAATCCCAGGGTTATAGCACGGTAGGAGGGCCAGCAACGTCCCCACGCTGCCTGTCCTTACCCCCCAGCCTCTACCCCACCGAACCGGATGAGGACCAAACCATCTCCCCGTACGCCAGCTACACCTCCCTCTCCGAGCAGTCCACGCCCATCATCAGTGGCTGGCTGGATAAGTTGTCTCCACAAGGGTACGCCTGGCCTTGGCCTTGGCTCACCGTCCTCTGCTCCTTTTCCTCTTCCGTGTTTTCTTCCCGCCTGAGGGACTGTCTCTGCCTCGTGTGTGTCCTCTCAAACCGGTTTGTCTCTTCCTCCTTTCTTAACACTTTCTCCAATCTGTTATATGTTCGTTACAATAACCATGAGATACACTTTTTAATGCTATTGGGTTTCATGTGTGGCGTGATACGAATCCAAAAGAGTGGACATTTTGTTGGCTTTTCTAATTCCGCACTGCGATTTTATGTTTGCATCCTAGGAACTATGTTTTCCAGAAGCGCTATGTGAAGTTCGATGGCAAAAATCTGATGTACTTCGGCAGTGAGAAGGTATGAGAACAGTTCTCCACATTTTCTCTTGAAATAAAATTTTCAAGGAAATTGCAATCTATATAAGTCTACCAGACTATTCTCAGATTTTTGACCTCACTGTACTACATTTAGTTAGGAATATCTGTAGTAATGAGTCCAATATGTATTCTTCAACATGCTCTTCCAGGATCCTTACCCAAAAGGAGTGATCCCTTTGGCTGCAATACAGATGGCTCGACCGGCCAAAGACAATAAATTTGAAATAGTGACAAGTCACAGGACGTTTATCTTCCGGGCTGATAACGAAGGTAAACAAAGCTCTTTAAGAGCAGCACTTAAGATCCTACACAAGGCACTTTACCGCATGAACACAGTAGGCTTATAATGGCTGCTCATAGTTGTATCGCTTCACAAAATGTTCCCGTGTGAAATGGAAGTGGTCTTTCTGCACTTTCCCACTCCCCCTGGGACGGGTTCACAGCCAGGGATTAGCAATTACTGGCGTGGTTAAATGCCCGCTCAATGGCAGAATGATACATATCTCATTACGCTAATCGCTACCCTAACTATCACCCTAAAACCTGACTTATAATGTAACTTAAAATCAAGTGATACCATCAACTGAGGTGTTTCCATCTGTCCTCTCCTAGTTCATAGACAGCGGTGGTGCAGTACTCTACAGGGAAGGGTGAAGGAACAGCAAGTGTTTGGGCGCCCTCGCTTTGGCCCGGGCAGCCACTGCCAGAAGAGTGGCCCTCTGGAACTCAAAGGGACCAAGTCCAAAGTCTATGTAGCCATCAACACCGACCAGGTGTGGCTGTACAAGAGCGAACAGTGTTTTAAGAATGGGATCGGAATCACTTTGATCGAGGCTAGAGGAGCCACAATCAGAGACGGCAAAGGAAGAGGCTTCGACATGATCACCCCCTACAAAACATTCAGGTACCTGTTTTCTAGATGCCCTAACAACCCTACTATTCGTTTCTCTTGTTTCGGAGATGCTACTGTTTGTCTATCATGAACCTCCTACACTGTTTTTGAGGCCCTGAAAACACACAGAATGTCGACGTGGCGGAAAAAGGTTTTGATTCGTCGATTTCTTGACTACAGTTTCACAGCCGAGTCCGAGCGGGATAAACGGCAATGGATGGAGGCTCTGCAGGAGTCCATAGCAGAGACCCTGTCCGACTACGAGGTGGCCGAGAAGATCTGGTCCAACAGGTCCAACAAGATCTGCGCCGACTGTAAAGCCATCAATCCCGACTGGGCCTCCATCAACCTCTGTGTCGTCATCTGTAAGAACTGTGCAGGTGAGGCAAAGCCTTTCGCTACTGACATACAGCAAAAGTCGCTGCTGCACTGCATTGTGGGGCCTCGGAGAACGGCGACCTTCCGGAACCCCAGAGGGAGTCTGTAGGATTGGATATGGCCCTGGTGGGCAGAGGATTCTGTCACAAAGAAGAATCCCTTGAGACCAATTGAGATAAATGTTAAGCTGTGGATGAGTTTGATTGATTGGACCACAACTTTTTGGCCAGGTGTCTTATCAGCCCTTTGACATTGAAACACAATGGAAAAGGTTACATTTGACCTATGGCCCCCTTGGACAACACCTGTGTTTTTTCAGCCCTTTGCCATCGAAACAAAACGGAAAAGGTTACATTTGACCTATGGCCCCCTTGGACAACACCTGTGTTGTTTTTAACACACCTGCCCCAGGTTGGAGTCGCAGAGTTGCTCTGAAAAATGTTTCTAAATACACACACATTACTTCCCACTCCGACATGGTTTAGAGGCAGAATTTGTGGGTCGGGATCCTGTTACGAACACAATAATGATGTCTAGTGCCTGAAGAGTGATGGCCTGTTCTTTTGTTCTTTTTCTCTGCAGGACAACATCGAGGTCTGGGGACAATGGTGTCGAAAGTACAGAGCCTGAAACTGGACACCAGCGTGTGGAGCAATGAGATTGTGCAGGTAACGGGGAAGGCAACCTTAAAAAGGCAAGAGGAAATGTTGTCTTGAGTCCAATGGCAAGGTTTCTTCTGGGTTATTGCAGTTACAGCAATGTTTACCAATCCTGGTCCTGTGGACCCCAAGGGGTGTGTGTTTTTGTTTTTGCCCTAGGCCTAGATTAAAATGTTGCCCTAACACTTACACAGTTGATTGACATAATCAACTTGTCATCAATTCTTTCATTTGAATCAGGTGTGTGAATGCTAGGGCAAAAACAAAAATGCGCACCCCTTGCAGACCCCAGGACCAGGATTGGGAAACACTGATCCCAAAATACCAAGCTGTGGTTTCAGTATGCTGTTAACAAAGATTGTTTTGAGATCTGAGTTCTTTTTAAAGCTGTTGCTGACTCATACTTCTATCTGGTATTTGTTTGTCTGTCTGATTCGAAAGCTCTTCATAATGTTGGGGAATGATCGAGCTAATGAGTTCTGGGCAGCCAGGCTACCTCCAGCTGATGAGCTGGACTGTGACGCCACACCAGAACAGCGGAAGGAGTTCATCATCCATAAGTACCGCGAGGGTCGTTACCGACACCCTCACCCCGGATTTAACACGCAGGAGGAGCTTCTGAAGGTAAATGCAAAACGATTACCCATGATACCTTGCATAAACACTAAACACATTGTAAGGTAAATAGTTGCCACGTTTATTTCCTATGTAAACATAACAATTAGTTGTGACTAGTGATGGCCATTCGAGGCTTCATTACCGTTCTTCTAGCAGCAGGATATTATGCTAGCAGTGCTAACTCAGATTTTCTTTCTCAAAATAAAAGCCATCATTGAAATATATAAGGTAACATGGTTAACAATCTAGTTGGTACATTTTATGTTTAATGTCCGTTCCAATGTTGTTCTTTTTCACAGACTAGATTAACTATATTTCTTTATATTTCTTTATACATTTCAAAGGCTTTTATTGTGATAAAGACAATCTGAGTGCTGCCAGCATAATATCCTGCTGCTAAAATAACGCTAATGAAGCCTCGAATGGCCATCACTCGTTGTGATTATGGTTGAGAAGGGGAAAATTATTCTATAGCCTTTTGAAGTTGTGAAACGTAAAAAGTTCTCCTAAATTTACCGTAAAACATTAACTTACAACATTGACAGGCATTTGAGTAAAGTTAGTGTTTCAGCATGAACTTAACTACTGTAAGTCGTTCTGGAGAGGAGTGTCTGCTAAATGACATACAGTTAATACAAATGAAACGCTGTCATCATCTGAAATTTGTAATGGCTCTTTAAAGAACTGAACTGTGGGTTACAGTTTCACTGTAGGGACCATGTAACGTCTGTGAAACTGTCGTTATTAGGAGTTTTGCAACCCTATTTTGTCAGCCTTACAGTTAAAACACAGCACGCAATGCCATGCAATCGGTGCTATTTTAAAGTGCAAACGCTATTCTGGGGTTCAAGTTAGGGCTACAGCTGCCTGTAGCTGCTATGCAGCCAGGCTGTTAACCTATAATGACATGGAATGTGCTTTGAAATGAGAACAATTATAAAGACCAGATGAGAGGGGGGGGCAGTTGAATGGAGAGAGAGGACTGTCCCTATGGCTCTGGATGCTTTTAGTGGTGTGTGTGTGTGTGTGTGTTGCCTAATGTCTCTCGGCCACTCTCCCTGTCTCTGCCCTGCAGGTTTTATGTTCTGCTGTGACCGAGCAGAACCTGTTAAAGACGGTCACCCAGATCTTCACAGATGCAGAGTCTGCCCGAGCCCAACTTGCTCACTCTAATGGATGTGACAGTCGTCTCTCTCTGGACCTTTCCCAGTCTCAGGGCACCGCAGGTGAGGCAGGGGACCGGCTTTAAGCCTGCTGGAGCTATTACGCATTATGAGCCTATCATGCGTCCATGCTGTGTAACGCAGAGTGCCTTGAATCCCTCTGCAGAAGGCTTTTAAATCATTAGAGCATGGTTGATTTGATAGCGAACTCGGCTGACCTTCGGCTGTCCGGTCTTGCGAAGACCTTCACATACGAGATATTTGTGTTTTGATCTATTTTAATGTAAGACCTCTGTAAATGCTGTGTTCAAAACAGAGAGCTATTTCATGAAGGAGGTAGTGAGTTGTTGGGTGTTAACAGATCTGCCTTTGGGAAAGTTTGAGATTTTCTGCAGTGTATTTTGACAAGTATCCTGGAAGTTTTTGCTAGCTTAGCGCCTTTGTAATATAAGAAAAAGAAATTGAACAAAAGGTCTGTTCTTGCTTTGTATGTTTGCCTCTAGTGCTGTTTGAGTAAAAGATTAACAAAGTGCAAGCTCTGTCAGTTAGGATAGAATAATAAGGAACGAAACCTCTTGTTTATCTTTTACAAGTATTTTAAGAAGCGGTATCGGCATTGCAATTCATAAGCATTTATAATCCTCTACACATTGACCTGGAACGCTCTCATGAGCATTATTGCCAACGTTTTCTATATTCCCACGGCCCTGAAAATTGTCCATGTTATCCTTTTTTCTGATTTGTTGTCCTTCTACCAGAGCCTGGTGTTTATGATGAAATAATGCAGGCTGTTCTGCATTCCGGCTACCTCTACAAGTCAGCTTCGATGAATAAAGGCACACTATCACGGAAAACCAGAGAAGGTGGGCGACTGTGTGGGTGCGTGCATGTGTTGGCCGGTGCTAACGGCACACCACTTGGCACTGGTTGAAAAGGGGAATGTGCCTCCTTTGTAGGCAGTAACATCAGTCTAAAAGGCCTGTAGGGAAGAAAGTTTATACAACCAAATAATTTACAGACTTGGGCCAATATGTTTAGGGATTTTTTTTTACTAATTATTCATGTTATGGTTAAAATCCCTAGAAAACCAAACTTTGTGATTTACATAGAAGTCACTGGTAGTTTATTTTCCTTTTAAAACAGCCTATGGTAAAATTCCAAATGTCAACTGTTCTGTTATTTAGAAAGGCACCTCGATGTCCAGGATTGTTGCATTTATTTGCTACAAAGGCTGAGTGATCACTGATAAACTCAAGTATGGCGTTGTGAGACTGTGAGACGTAACAGCATGTGTCTTTACTGCATCTAGATTTCCAGAAGTACTGGTGCACGGTGGAACGCTCTCTTCTCTTTTATGAGTCTGACAGATGTCCTGATCCTAGCATGAAGATCAACGTCAAAGATATCCTCTGTCTGGGGGTCAGCAGGCCCGACTCCTCCGATAACAATGGATTTATTGACAGGTGAGCGAGCCAATCGGTGTGTAATAATTAGTTCGGATGTTGCCAATTCTACTGTCTATATTTAACATGCGGATGAGGAAAGGAAGCGTGCCATCTACCAACGTCTGTTTTTCTCCTAGGTTTCGCTATACATTTGAACTGTACCTGACCTCTGAGAAGCTCTATCAGTTTGGTCTGGAGACTCCTGATGCACTTCAATGTTGGACCAAGGCTATTGGGAAGGTGCCACATTAAATATTCTCAGACTACGAAATAATTTATTTAGTTGAATTGCTCCAGATGCTGTCATGTCCTCTATAACTGTAATAAAAATGAATGAATACAAACACAGAGTTAACTCCCATCTTAGTAACACCCTCAATGTACCCTGGGTCTATTCAATGGTCTATCCTGTACTGTGACATAATACAGGAAGTTCTTTCTTCCCCAGGCGTCCACGCCTTTAAGCTGCCACTGCCTGCTAACACGGGAATTTGAGCGGGTCGGGGTCCTGCGCTACAAGGCCATGCTGGACCCTTCGCAGTGGAAAGAGGGATACTTTGTCCTTCAGAAGTCGAACCTCTTCATCTGCCCCGGGAACGACGGGGCTGCCGAGGACATTATCAACCTCAAACGTCTGCAAGAGCTCAGTGAGTCTCTTCCTGTCCTGAACGTAGCTTCACCACGATACACAGCGCCTTCAGAAAGTATACAGACCCCTTTACTTTCTCCACATTTTGCTGTGTTTTAGACTTAATGTTTTATTGATAAAAAATTTACATAAGTACTTCTACAAAGTACCCTTTATTCAGTACTTCGTAGAAGCTCTTTCAGCAGCGATTGCAGCTTTGAGTTTTCTTGGGTATGTCTCCACTAGCTTTGCACACCTGGTTTTGGTTACTTTCACCCTTTTTTCCTCGCAAATCCTCCGTCAGATTGGATGGCTAGCGTGGGTGAACTGCAATCTTCAGGTCTCCCCACAGATATTCAGTGGGTTAAAGTCAAGGATTTGTCTGCGCCAATCATTGACATGAAAGATACAATTTCAGTAAAAGGTCATGTGCGCTGTAGATCATGTCTACTTCATGAAACTCTCTGTGTTTTGCTCTGACCATCCATCTGGACCAGTCTCCCAGTCCCACCATCTTCCATCTCCCACCATCATGCCTCATCATAGGGATGGTATTAGCCAGGTGATGAGCAGTACCTGATTTTTCCAGATATAGTGCTTGGAATTCAGGCCTAAAAGATTTGGTGTCATCTGACCAGAGAATCTTTTTCCTTATGATCAAGGAATTCTTCAGGCAGCATTTCATGACTTCTACTCAGGAGTGTCTTGCCAGTCTACCATAAAGTGCTGATTGATGGAATGCTGCTGAGATGGTCTTTCTGGCAGGTTCTCCCATCTCTGCATTCTGTTAGAGTGGCCAGTGGGTTCTTGGTCACCTGCCTGATCAAGTCACTTCTTGTCCAGTTACTTAATTTGGCCAGACAGCCAGCTCAGCCAGTAGTGTTTCCTCCATTTCACAATGATTGAACCCATTGTGTTCCTGGGAAATTTCAGTGGTTTTGCTTTTATTTTTATAACCTTCCTCCGATGAATGCCTCTACGAAATTCTATCTAGGAGGTCTATGGAGAGTTCCTTGAAGCTTTTTTGCTCTCATTCACTGTGAACTGTGCGACCATATATACAAAGATTTATGCCTTTGTAAGTCCAGTTGAATTCGTTGAATTTGCCACAGTTGGCCTCAGGTTCTAGAGACATCTCGAGCATGATCCAAGGATGCAGGCTGCATATGAGCTCAATTTGGAGTTGTCATGGCAAAGGGTCTGAGTACTTATGCACGTGAGGTTTTTAATTTTTATCGGCATTCATTTCTGAGGGTGTTTTCTCTTTGTCATTATGGGTTATTATGTTTAGACAGATCGCAAACAAATTCATTTGAGTAATTGTAAATTGTCTAGAAAACAACAAAGTGTGGATGAAGTGAAGGGGTCTGAATATTTGTTCACTGTATTCCACATTCTAACAAACTATCCCTAAACCCAGTTCCCTTTTGGTCATTCACACGATACAACACTAGAGGACCGTGCACATATGTGTTTAGTGTTGTACCGTTTAGTGTTGTACCTTTTATTGTACCTTGTTCCCTCAATATTCATAACCCCGTTTCTTTGTTCTGTTTTTTTACGTCTAGGTATAGTTACTGAGAATGAAAACCATGAAAAGAAGGAAATTCTAGTTCTGGTTGAAAAAGGAAGGTCTGTTCTCAGTCTCTTTCCTCATTCAGTACACAAACACTACAATTCAAAAGTTTGGGGGTCACTTAGAAATGTCCTGGTTTTTGAAAGAAAAGTAAATTTTCTGTCCATGAAAGTAACATCAAATTGATCGGAAATATAGTGTAGACCTTGTTAATGTTGTAAATGACTACTGTAGCTGGAAGCGATAGCGAAGATATTTCATGGAATATCTATGGAGGAGTACAGAGGCCTATTATCAGCAACCATCAATCCTGTGTCCCAATGGCACATTGTGTTTGCTAATCCAAGTTAATTATTTTAAAAGGCCAAGTGATCATTACAAAAACTGTTTTGTTAGCACAGCTGAAAATAGCACAGCTGAAAATAGTTGAGTATCTACAACTTAAGCAATTGTGGGTTTGATAACAGACTCAAAATGGCCAGAAACAAATAATGTTTTTCGGAAACTCATCAGTCTATTCTTGTTCTGAGAAATTAAGGTTATTCCATGGGAGAAATTGCTGAGAAATTGCCAAGAAACTGGAGATGTGTACTACTCCCTTCACAGAACCGTGTAAACTGTCCCTAACTAGAATAGAAAGAGGAGTGGGAGGCCCAGGTACCACAACTGAGCAAGATAACAAATACATTAGTGTCTAGTTTGAGAAACAGACACCTCACAGGTCCTCAACTGGCAGCTTCATTAAATAGCCCCCATAAAAACACCAGTCTCAACGTCAACAGTGAAGAGGAGATTCCGGGATGCTGGCCTTCTAGGCAGAGTTACAAAGACAAAGCTTATCTCAGACTGGCCAATAAGAAGAGAAGATTAAGATGTGCAAAAGAACACAGAGAAGGACAGAGTAGGATCAGAATTAAGTGTTATGTACAGGCAAATCTGTCCACCTAAAGTATATCCAGCCAGGGAAGAACATTATGGAGAGCATGTGGACACATTTTCAGGAATGCAAAAAA
Organism: Esox lucius; assembly: GCF_011004845.1. Classification (NCBI taxonomy): domain Eukaryota; kingdom Metazoa; phylum Chordata; class Actinopteri; order Esociformes; family Esocidae; genus Esox; species Esox lucius. The sequence goes on from NC_047572.1 coordinate 11,772,114, forward strand.
ACAAATGTTATGCGTTTATTTAGATTTTATTTAGGGAGCCGTATATCTTCTCCATATTATTCCAATGATTGTGGACATTTCTTCCCCCAGAACTCTGCATCTCCAGGGTATGGGCCGGTTGGACTTCTCCCTGTGGTACGCAGATATCCAGAGGGCTGCCGGAGGGAAGGGCAACACGTTGAGGGAACAGCAGCTCAGCAGGAATGACATCCCCATCATCGTAGACAGCTGCATCGCCTTCATCACCCAGTATGGTAAAGACTGGGCTGAAACAACTACTTCTCTGTGCCATAAGAAACAAGACATTTCCCGAATTTACAATCACCAAATGTCAGGTTCTTTTGTATTTTTGCAATAATAATTTTTGTTCTGGATCGATGAATTGCTTCTTCAGGTTTGGGCCATGAGGGGATCTACAGAAAGAATGGGGCCAAGTCCAGGATCAAACTGCTTATGGAAGAGTTCCGGAAGGATGCTCGAAACGTCAAACTCCGTATCGGCGATAACTTCATCGAAGACGTAACTGACGTACTGAAGAGGTTCTTCAGGGAGATAGACGACCCCATCTTTATGGCTGACCTTCATCCTCTTTGGAAGGAAGCTGTCAGTGAGTACTGTTGATTTGGATCCCTAAACCTTCAAAGGATTTTTCCACAAAAGGTGGGCAAACTGTGATATTAAAAAGTAAACCGCCAGTGGCGAGCAGTGGAATCTCTCTCTGTGCCACTGCTCGCCACTAAGCTGCGTTTCTGGGGCTTTTTTATGCCATTCATCCAATGACGGCCTGACCTTGTTGTTAGGATGTACCATGACGTGGTAGTTTAACGGGTACATTTACGTCCCCCTTAGGAACAGCCAAGGATAAGACTCAGCGCCTGGACAGATACAAGGAGATCATCCGTAGCCTACCCAGGGTTAACAGAACGACTCTGGCTGCGCTAATCGGCCATCTCTACAGGTCAGTAAAACAGAACCGTTTCCATTACACAAGCTGGCTACAAAATAGTGTTGGGGTCAAATCAATTTAAATGAATTAAGTTCAGGAATTAAACCACAATTCTCCAAAAAGTCCAACATAACAGATTTTTCAATATACTTCCTGGGCTGTAACGTATTTGACCTAGTTCCGGAGCATCGTTGTTAGACAGCCTCACTGGCGAGTAAGTGATTGTGATCTTTAATGTTATTTGTTTGCTCTCATTGTTCTAGGGTCCAGAAGTGCGCGGACCTGAACCAGATGTGTACCAAGAACCTGTCCCTGTTGTTTGCCCCCAGCCTGTTTCAGACCGACGGGAAAGGAGAGCACGAGGTGAAGATCGTTGAGGACCTCATAGACAACTACCTTTATGTCTTCGATGTGAGTATAAAAGAGCGAAGTGATTCTGCAGTTCAAATGCATCACCTAGAAATCAGTGTTCCGTGGATACAGAAGGCAGTTTGATTGATGGAAAAGGGTACTGCAGACCGGAACGTTATCTATCAGAGTGTAGATGATCACATTCCATTGCAAATCGTTTTGTTAAAGTTTGCCCTACTGAAGGTCAACCCTGTTGTTTAACATCAGGGCCGTTTAACGCGTTATGGTTTTGTCTGTTCAGATTGATGAGGAGCAGCAGACTCAGATTGAACTGGAAATCAGCCTCATCACTACCTGGAAGGACACACAGGTATGACAATATTCATCAGTGTATTACCTCCTACTACAGGCAAGATCCTATTGCAAACTTCCAGTTAGTGCAATTATCTTAAAATAGTTATATTGGACAACCACACAACCCAGTAGTAGGAAGTACAATTTCCTCTGTTTTCCCAAAGAAATAACACCTGTATTGTGTTGAAAGTCCTGCCCCTAACAAAACCATCAGGTCCTAGACCGTGTCAACAAGACATAAAGAATGGTGAGCAACGATTATTCTGTGGTAGTCTTATGCTTAAATACAGAGAAGATAAATCAGGAAATGCTAGGGTCAGCTAACTGGTTTGCACTGCCAAAAACCTGTTGGCTGTTCCTCTTCTCAGGGCATAACTACAGGGAAGATAAATCGGCATTTCCTTGTTTCTGCTCAAAAGTGAGCTCCAAACCTGTTCAGATTCCCGTCCTGAGGGTGCTTAAATAAGGCAGTATACAACAGTTAAAAACAGGTAGAATGAGTTCTCAATACCCTACCTACCCCTCAGGTTGGGTTTTCCCCCCAAGTCCATGAGTCTCCAGGATGTCGTTCCCTCAGATCTTTATTTTTTATTGACACCCCAGAACTGTGTTTGGATTGCATAAGATGTTTGTGCCAATAAAGCTTTTCAGATATTGCAAATTGCAAATGTTCTTTTTCTAAAATCTTTTTGTGCAGTTGTCCCAAGCCGGAGACTTGATCATTGAAGTGTATCTAGAGAAGAAGATACCAGACTGCTGTATAACTCTCAAAGTAAGTACATTTCCTGTACATACATTTATTTCAACAAACATAAGGTTTTTCAATGGATAGCCTGTTAGACTCTACAGCGTACAGTGTATTGTTTTTATAAAAAAAATAAGTAGCATTTTACACTGATTTTATAGTGTAGTACACAGTTTTTATGTTGTATGTATAATGTCTTTTTAAGCGCATGATAAGTTTCCCCCAGTGTGATGGTTATGTTGGCCGAATAGTATAGAACATGTTACACATTCTGCCACAAGGTGGCGCCTAATAACCATCCTCCCATCTATACCTTACCAATGCACTGTAACTAAAATGCTCCTGCTTATGTTTGCCAGGTCTCTCCTACAATGGGTGCTGAAGAGTTGACCAACCAAGTGCTGTACATGAGGAACGTGCCGGCGGAGGAGAAGGATGTCTGGCTGACTTTTGAGGCCATAGAGGAAGGACAACTGGGTAAGTGTCACGACACTGCTTAGATGTGGAGACAGGGTTTCTCGGAGGGGGATACATTCCAATGGACCCCTATATATTTTAGATTATTTTTTAGAATAACATATCTTTTGAACATAACAACCTCATGCAAACTGTAAAGCCTGGAGGTGTTGCATTATGGTGTGGGGCTGCTTTGCTGCATTTTAAATTGCATTTCTTTTGGTTTTTGGCAAATAAAAGATTGCAAAATATTAACTTTCAGCTTCATGTGCTAAATTAGGTTACCTTCCTTTATCAGTCAATAATGTTGATGTGAAGTAGTTATGTAATGTATACTTACTCTTTCTGAAGCCCAAGTACAAAGATGTTGTTAAAAACAAGAAACTAATGCCATTTACAGTGCATCTACTAGACTATAGTTAAATCTGACACTTGCATATGCTATTTTAAAACATTATTCAAGCCTAATCCCGATTCAGATGTCTTGAGTTGGGGACTAAGGTAAATTAATGTACAATAAATGGGTAATTGTCCATTTTTAAAATGGTAAGAAATAGGACGTCGTCATGTGCTAATGTCATCATCCTTTATTGTAAAGAAGAGGTTGTTCAGTTCACCCTGAATTGTTTTGTTGTATTCCATTACAAGCCTCTCCAGAAGTTACCCATCTAAAAAAAGAAACCGTTCCAGACACTAGATGCATTAAACTGGCACACTGTGTTGTTTAGACTGTAGTTAAGGCGAGGTAAAATTAGTGTTTTTTCTGCAAAATTAGAATTGTTGCAGCCATAATCAGCGCAAAACCAGTATTCTACTGTGGGCTCCTTAAGCAGGTATAGGAACAGACTGCTTTACATTTCTTTATAATACAAGACACCCCAGCTCGAATCAATTACAATGTTGAATGTTTTAAAATGTGTATACTATATAAAGAATGATTTACCTTTTAGTTTTTTGGTGAATCACCATTTAAAATGTTGTTTTACAAATCTTCTGTTAAAATAAATCTCAGATTCAGAATACCATAGGATGTCTGTAAATAGCAGAAAAATAGTATTTATTTAGAACAACTGAAATTACCCTTCCTAGATGTTGTCCTGGTTTATATTGAATTGATTCAGCAGTCACTCTTATCCACAGTGACTTACAGTAGTGTGAATGGAGGCTTTACCAACTAAGCCATACAGGACATTTCATTCTGTAAATCCCTGAATGGGAGACTAGATGCAGCTGGAAGTGGTGTAGGAGTGCCAGTAGGAGTGCCAGTAGGAGTGCCAGTAGGAGTGCCAGTAGGAGTGCCAGTAGGAGTGCCAGTAGGAGTGCCAGTAGGAGTGCCAGTAGGAGTGCCAGTAGGAGTGCCAGTAGGAGTGCCAGTAGGAGTGCCAGTAGGAGTGCCAGTAGGAGTGCCAGTAGGAGTGCCAGTAGGAGTGCCAGTAGGAGTGCCAGTAGGAGTGCCAGTAGTCTAGATTCTGTCAGTGGAGTTAGAGTTGATGTTCTTGTAGCTACTATATCATGGGCCCATCAGACTGGACATTAAAGTGGCAGATCCAGCATCGGGCACCATGAAAGAACCCATCTGCCTTCTTCTAGGGGGCCCAGCATAAAGGAACCTGTTTGCGTATTTCTAGGGGGCACGTCCACTCGTGTTCCCTGATCCCACGGCCCTGAGTAATGGCCACAACTAACTTACATTGTCAAGTACTATAGGTACTAATTGTGTCCAGTTACTGTATGTACATCACTGTGGATATGAGCGTCAGCTGAATGATTCAAATCTGAACAGATTAATGGGTTGTTTTAGTTGTTCTAATGTTTTGTTTACCCCGGTAGAGCGACCCCTACACCCCAAAGAGAAGGTGCTGGAACAGGCTTTACAGTGGTGCAAAATGGCCGATCCGAGTTCTGCTTACCTGGTGGTGAAGAAAGTGCCCAAAGGAGAGGGTATCAACATACTCACTGGTAAGTGCTCTTCAGAGGACTGAAAGGACAGTTCGATTTAACCTGGGCCCCAGATCTGTTTGTGCTCACTTGCAATCTCCTAATGGTTATTGGCCCCACAAAAATCTTTGTAAGAAGGCTCAAGACTGACCGTTGAATCCATCTGATCACAGACAGTGTGAGTGTTTTTACTTAACAGCCTACAGTAGTGAAATAATGAAGATGGGAGTTCTGAAGTGTCGTGAAGAGCCTCCCAAACTTCTCCACGGGAAAGGCTTTCAGGAACATACCTTTCAGATCAAGGATCACAAGCTGCTACTTCTGAAAGACAAAAAGGTATTCCCATGTTCAGGTTTCAAGTCCAAGCTGATTGAGAACAGGGTTGCCATGACATGTGCAGGTTTTGTCTTCTCACTGTAACATTCTGCTGTTATTCCAGAGCATCAAGCCTGAAAAGGAATGGGCGCTGAAATCGTTGAAGATCTACATGGGAATTCGAAAGAAGCTGAAACCACCCACTAAATGGGGTTTTACTCTCATGATGGAAAAACATCAATTGTAAGTCGTCACCTCTAGGATTTTGTCGGTTTATAAAAGGAAACACAAAATGTTCCTACAAGTGATTTCTATCACTGTAAATAATTTCTGTAAACACTGAAACTAATGGATTGAGTCAAATTGGTTTTCTGAGTATTTGTTCTTGTTTAGATTTCCCTGTTGTTTATTGTACTTTGTAAGGCTTTGCTTGACATAGGAAGTTAGGATGTTATGTAAGTGGGCTACATTGTTTTAGAGGAAGTGTGGAATGTCTTGTTTTAATGCAGCTTCTCCCTCTCCTCCCCTTTAAATGAGACCCCCCCCCCCCACCCTTTCTAAGAGCTAATCAATGCTCTCGTGTTTTGGATTTGTTACTTTCTCTTAGGTACCTTTGTTGCTTCTGTGAGTCAGACCTGTGGGACTGGGTAACCAATTTCCTCAAAGCTCAGGTGTGTTGTGGATAAGCTTCAGATTTCTTCTTTTATACATTTCAGTCTTTTCAGTTTTGGTTCCATTTTGATTCACGACTCTCTATGCAGAATGATGACCCCCGACCTCCTGTACTGAGACGTCACTCCTCCTCAGACATATCCAAGCAGAAGTTCGGGACCATGCCCCTAGTACCCATCAGAGGGGAGGGACACGAGAGCAACTCTATCATGCTGTCAGCCAATCAGACTCTGGTATGTTTCCACTTGACTATGCTCCAAGCCAATCACACACTGCTATGGCTCTGCCGGAGACAACCAGCCAAATCTCCCACCTACACTGTCCCTCATACGGGTTGTAATGTTTTGCCAAAATTTACTTTGCCCTCCTTATTAACGTCACACATACGTTTTTAAATTATTAATATTCATTTTATTCATACAGCGCTTTTCAAGGACACAAAGACGCTTTACAGAATGGAACATGTAATAGAAACAAACAAAAACTACAGTAGGAAAACAGAAAACAGGCGATATTTAACTCATGAGTCTTGAGGCGTTGCTGGAAGATGGGGATTGTCTCAGAGTCATGGACAGTTTCGAGGAGAGTGTTCCAGAGCCTGGGAGCAACCCAGGCTCCCAGGCTCTGGAACATTTCTTTTAGCTGTTCAGCGTCTAGTATCTGTGCTATTCCATATACTTCGCTATCCCACAAATACTGTCCTTCTGTAACACTCACTGTGGTCACTGGACAGACCTACAAAGATAATTTCCCTGACCAGGACTTCAAGTTGTTTATCAGCAGAAGGCTGATTCAGGGAAACCATTTGGATGTGCCTGTATATTAAGGGGTGCACTGGTTTTGTCTCTCTACAGCGAAAGCTTCACAACAGACGGACCCTCTCCATGTTCTTTGTAAGTATCAACCCACTGGTGCAGTGACTTTCATGTTGTTCGTTTGTTTTGCATGTCATCTGGAATCCCCACTGTCCTTCTCACCACCTCGACCAAAGTTGACCACTCCATTCATCTAACCAGAAACTAAGAACAACATGACAGCAGAATGTTTGTTTTGACACGTTCCCATTAAATCTGTTTGAAGCTCTCCCAACTTGCATATCTATCATTTTTTAAGACCCTCTTGTCTGTATGAAGACATTTCTTTGGTTTATATAGGGACTATATCTGACCGAACCACGCCTCCTCTTCCTGTTGGAAGCACAGACTTCCTGGAATGACGCCATCAGGATGTTGATGTGGATGTTTGAAGTGTAGACAACAGGATGGACCTGGGAGGAGATATTGTTCTCCTGTATTGTTCTGCATCAATGGTCCTTAGTCTTAAAGGGAAGGCCTGGGAAGCCTTGTGAAGGCCCCTTATGTTTTAACAGAAAATAGCCTGTCTTGCCTTTTTGTCTGTCAGGGTGTCTGTTGAGTTTTTCTAGTGTTGTTCCGGGTATTAGGCAGTGGTCTAGAGATGGTTGCCCAAGTGATGGAGCAACACCCACGCCTAAGAAGGGATACTTTAGCCAAATGACTAAATTACACATTGCCTTGGCATTAGTTGGACCCATTCCCCTCATGGGACAGATATACATTTCTCGTATAACCCAGTCTAACTCTCTTCTATGACTGTCTTCCATTACATTACATTGTCGCTCACTGATGCCTACTTGAAACCCCATAATCCCAAACAAATACATCTCAAACCCCTTATTTCGATGTGAAATTCTTATTGTTTCTAATTCAGATTTTGCCTCTGAGCTTCCAAAGCATCTACATTTAACCACAAATGAGTTTCCAACTCCCACCTCTGATCTATCTGATCTCCTCTCCTACACCCAGCCGATGAAGGTGCAACAGGACTCTTTTGAGGAGCGTCCAGAAAGTCCAGATCCCCCAGAGCCCCTATATGAGGAGGTGGGGGACTTTGGCCTTCAGGTCCTCAAGTCCCTGGAGACCAGCTTCCTCTCTAACAACTCCTCAGAGACCCAGGAGGTCCCGGACCGCCCCCTGAGCCTTAGCCTGAGTCCCCAGAAGACAGGCTCCCTGGATCGCATGATCGGACCCAACCCAGTGCGCTCTTTGGGGCTGGGAGACGAGGCTCTGCTGCCCCCTGCTGGGTCTCTGGATGCACTGGACCCGGGTGGAGAAGGGTACCCCCACGGACCCCAGGTTCATGAGAAGTCTCCCCGGCCAGTGCCTAGGAGAAGGCAACAACATGGGCCGTGCACTCCGTCTCAGGAGCTGCTCCTACAGGAGCTGTCCTCCGTCTTCACCAAAAAGACAGAGAGCCCAGAGGAGAAACCGCCAGAGGAGAACGTTGTCTGAGGAAATTATCAGATGTGTGCAAGTTGCTCATTGTAGACTCATCTATGACAAAGAAAATGGCAGTGTAATGGGATTTTGGACCCAACCTATTGGTTTTGATGTGGTGGCCTAAATATTATGAGAGATGAATAACCAACCAACTTTGTTTTGTTGAAATTACTTCCTAGTCTGCTAGCACTGTTTTGTACATTCCTGTTTTACAGTAAAATATGCATTTTGGACTAGAACAACCTTACTAATGCTATTGACAGCAGGATACATTTTATAATAGTTTATTAAACCAACAATTGAATGATTAGAGGTATTTCTGTCATCATGCAACAGGGATTAGACATGCATTAAGTGGCCAGTTTATCAGGTGCTCTCCTTGTGCTAGATCGGAAACCACATTTCCTCTAGAACAGCCAGTATTGTAGGTAGGGATTCTATAAGGTATCGGACACATTTCACAGGGGAGTTGGTCCATTTTGACCCAAGGTTTTCATGCAGTTGCTGTTAGATTGGATGGAGGTATATTCATGCTGCAAATAGCCTGTCACATCTCACACCAAAGAGTCTCTTTTGGGTTGCAAACTTGGGGTTTTAGCAGGCCACTCAACAAAACTGAACCGGGATTTGTTCGACCAGGGTTTTTCCACTTTCCTGTGTCAGCGATTGCATGCCCAAAGGAGCATCCTGTCGTGACCGCTGAACACAGATGAGCTGGGTGTTCTGACATTTCCTACCAGGAGGGCCCCCTACAAGCAGTGCCCTTATCGGCTTGTAGGGGGCCCTCCTGGTTGCACAATTCTTGACATTCTCTTTCGACCACTCTCATTAACAACCTGTTTTTGCCCAAAGGACAGACTTTCCCCCCCCACAGATTTTTCATGGTAAACCTTACCAAGGAGGGTGGATTTATTTTAGATACGTAGACATGCTGCAGGAAAGAAGCACGTCTATCCGCCCCTCCGTTTGTTAGTGTTACCGTGTCAATACTGCCTCTGGATGTGCTTCGTCTGTCCACTCCAGATCTGTCGCATACTGAATCGCGCTTGGCTCATTAAAACAAGTTCACGTGGGTATCTACTGGAAACTGTATGTCTGACACAGACGACACTCAGTGACTTACGTTTTAACACTGAATTGAACATGAACTGAACACCTCGAAGCTTATCTGCCAGCTTTAAACAGCAAGCCAAGGCCATGTGACTCACTGTAGGATCTATCAATTTTTTATTGAACGGGTTGGCATATCTGATAAACTGGCCGCTCAGAGTATTTTATTCGTTTTAAACAACTGCATATTTAAATGTAAATGTTTTAGTCTTTTTATGTATTAATTTATTTTACTTTTAAATATTTGGTCAACTTCCATTTGTCTTTAAGCTGTGAAAGTGTCGGGAATTTTGCTATTAAACTTCCACAGAGAATCCACATTGTCTTTACTCTATCTAGCCAGAAGGTGGCAGTGTGCCCACTATCTTATAGATACTACAATTGTTTTGGTTATATTCCCTATGTGCAACCACCGCCAAATATAACAAATATTAGTGAGTGCATTTGAAATGTTCTGAATTCAACATCTGCACTACTATGTTGATTTGCATATCATTTATATGCCATGCTCCAGAAATCCTTTCAATCAAACGATGTGGGAACATTTGTTTTCCCATTGGTTTTTAAAGGCCTCTGCCAAGGGTCTGAAGTGTTAATCCATTTGCTTTTTGTCATATGTTCCTTTTTATTTAGAATGTACTACTGTCACTGTAAATACTGTATATTAATCTATATTCCGTTTCAATATTGCGTATTCCACTTTATTGTTGTTGCAGAAACCATAATGTCCATGATGTACTATAATAAATATGATTTCTGTGTTTTTTCATGATTTTGTCCATTCCTTTAGGATTGGAAAGTTGATGAATACATTACATTTAATCAGATTTAAATAACATCCTAGTAACATCCTAGTTAGGGAGGATAACACATCAATGTTCTTCCATCCTCTTTCCTGACAGTGACACCTCATGCAAACGATGTGCCATTGTCTCTTTATTTCCCCCTGACATTTATTCATGAAAGTCAGACTTGTTTTGATGGGTTGTTTTGGTCTACCATGTGGTCTAGTTTAAAGCACAACAAATGACTGGTCATTTTTGTAGGATTCAGTCTAAGATGAAATCAAGCAAAAAGGGCCTTTTGTCATCTTTTTTGTTTATTTTTTATATTGTTTCTAATGGCCTCTTATAAGAAGCCTTTTCAAAGGAGAATGGCTTCTGTTTTTGTTTGTTTATTTGTTTGTTTGACTGCTCATTAGCTATTCCCGAAGCAGCGGCTACAAATCCCAAAATACATTTTCATCAAAAAAGAAAGCCAAGGCTTGTAGAATGCTATCCTTATCTCTTCTCCAGGTCATGGACAATGGTTGTGATGTTGAAAATGACTATTAAAAGTCGCTTTAATAATGGTTGCCAAAGTAACTTTTTCAAGTCTTCTATAATCTTTATTTCTCACATCCCTGATTCAGGTTTAGCGCTGTTCCTGCTAACAAAAAAAATGGCATCCTTCCCCGATGCCAAAGCTTTTATCACATTCCCTTCCTCTCTGCTCTCATGCGACTCTCCCCCACTCTCCTAGCCCACAGCTTTCAGATGCAAAATAAGCAGACATATGGAGAGGAGGTCTTTCTCCGGGCCCTCCTAAAGATTCAGATTGTATGACAAATCACGTCCCCCCCACCGCCTCCACCGCCCCACACAGAATCAGCAGACAACAGCTTCATTAGAGTGAAAGAGGGAGTTTTTTTGCAGCTTTGTCGAGTCAAGCTCAGACCCCTTCCCCTTCTCAATTACCCCATTGTTGGCACCGGCTTCAAGTTATTATACTCTAAACCATATGGCTCAGCTGAGAGTCCACAAGTGATGCCACCTCTGGAACAGAACTTTACCTCAGAAGTCCAGTTCAGGGAACCCGGGCAGGCTAACACCAATAGTTGCAGACTGAGAACACGTTGGGATCTAGTCAACAGTTGTCCACACACAGGCTTGAGTTGAATATCACCACATGGACAAACATACTGTTGAAACTACAGCACACTGATATTACTGTGTAATACCGACCTTCACAATAACACGGCAAATGTCACCTCAGAATCCCTCCATAATTAATTAGTGTTCTTTAACGGAAGTCTCTCAGTCCCATGGGTGTACGGAACGCAGGCGTGGCGTTGCCAACTGCCCCAGGGGCCACCTCCCTTCCAGGAGTCCGTGGACATACGGTGATGTTTATTCTGTTGATAGGGTCAGGATATACATCACAGTAAAGTATTGTGGTATATTTGTTCTTCTTTTAACACTGTTTTAACCCTGCCGCAGACTGTTTCCTCAATCCGCTGAATAGTAACCATGGATCTTTAGAATCATAAGGTCTTTAGAGACACCGTTTTCATTGTGAACCCTAATGCAGTGTAAACCAGAGGTAAATTATGCACTTGTGTAAATACATGAAGACATTTGAATAGGTCCGCTGTAGGACTTTCATTTAGGCCTGAACATCTGATTGATAGCGGCAGGTTCACAAACTGCTGCAGTCAAGAAACCGGTTCACAATGAGGGCAGGCTATTAGCATTCAGATAGTCCTAAATGAGATTCCATTACATTATAATAATAGCACCTGTTTGGTAATCAAATTTAGTCTGAGATGTTCTCAAATAATATGTCTGTTTATCTACAGTAGTTCTTCAACGAAGTAATTACAGTGGAGAGATGGATGAATGTGTCACCTTCCTCTAAAAACATACAAACAGGTGTACAGATAGAGATGGGGAGAGAGAGAGAGTGTGTGTGTGTGTGTGTGTCTGTGTGTGTGTCTGTGTGTTTTAGGTCTTACTGAACTCATGGGGACCAAATGTCCCAATGAGTATAGTAAAACCAGAAAAAAATTGACTCATTGGGACCTTTTGCCGGTCCCCGTGAGGCAAAAGTCAATTTCCGGTTTAGGTTTAGGGCCAAACTTACAATTGATTTTATAGTTAGAATTGGGGATTCTTTAAGATTCAAGTGTTGTTGGTTAAGTTTAGTGTTAAGATTAGGCATTACATCTAGGTAAAGTTTAGGAATAAATGTTACTTTATTGAGGTTAAGGTTAGGGTTAGGTTTAGGGTTAGATTAGGTTTAGGTTAAGTTTAGGGTTAGGTTTAGGGTTAAGATCATGGCAAGGGAGCATGCAATTTCTATTTTCTGGTCCCCATGAGGGTAGCTGTACAAACTTGTATGTGTGTGTGTGTGTGTGTGTGTGTGTGTGTGTGTGTGTGTGTGTGTGTGTGTGTGTGTGTGTGTGTGTGTGTGCGTGCGTGTGTGCGTGCATGTGAAATTGTTCCTCACAAGGTTTTTTGCAGTGTCCAAGAAAGTGCAATTTCTAGTTAAAGAATTTGCTTGAGGGCCTCACTGGTTTGTTTTAGGGCTAGGGCTAGGTTAAGTTTAGGCATGAAGGTTATTTAGGTTAAAGTTTGGGTTAGGGTAAAGATTAAGTTTAGAGCTAGGGACTAGGGAACATGGATTTCAGGGTTAGGTCTCATAACCTGACAAATATAGAGGACAGAAAGACAAAAGTGTGTATGTGCCCAAATTCAAGCAATGGACTCCATCTCATCCATCCATAGAAAGTATGCCCCTTTAAAATATGCTATAATATTGGGTTTAAATGTAGCCAAAATAACCCCACACTGCAATTTAGTGTGGAGTTGATGCAAGCCATTCTTTGCATAATTTTTATGTTTTAAAGTTTGTCCTTTTATCCCAGCTCACACTGAACAATACTATTTGGGTAGTTTCTCCCATTGTTCCAAATAGATCCTCTTAAGCACTGTCAGATTGAATGGAGAATGTCAGTAACTGTGATATTCAGGTCCCCCAAAAGATGTTCAGTAGGGTTCAAGTCCAACTTTGGTAAGGTCACTCAAGGACATTCACCGACTTGTCTCAAAGTCATTCCAGTGTTGTCTTGACTGTGTGCATTGGGTCGGCAGATGCATCTTGGTCCCAGTCTGAGGACCTGTGCACTCTGTATATGGTTTTCTTTAAGGACCTCTCTGTACTTTGCTCTGTTCATACTTTCCTAAATCCAGACCAGTCTCCCAGTTCCTGCTACTGAGAAGCATCCCCATAACATGATGCTTCCACCACATTACTTCACCATAGGAATGGTAATAGGCAGGTGATGAATGATACTGTGTTTTCACCAGACATTAAACGTCTGGCATTCAGATCTAATAGTTCAATTTTAGTCTCAGTGTTTTATATAATCATTTCCTCATGCTCACCGAATCATTCAGGCGACATGTCATACACCTTTTTCACAGGAAAAACAAAGACTGGATTAATAGAGCACTGCAGAGATGGTTGTCCTTCTAGCTGATCATCCAACCTCCACAGAGATATTCTGAAGTTCTATTAGAGTGGACATTGGGTTTTTGTCACCTCCCTGACCCATGCCCTTCTTTGCCTGGTTACTTGGTTTTTCTGGATGGCCAGCTCTAGGAAGAGTCTTGATGGTTCCAAACTTCTTTTTTTTCCACAATACTGGAGCCCACTGTGCTCCTGGGAACTTTCACTGCTGAAGCAATTGTTTAAAATATTCCCTAGATCTATGCCTCAACACAATTCTGAGGTATATGGACTTGGACCTTTTTCTTAGTTTGTGGTCTGACATGCATTTTCAGTCATGTCCAATCAATTGATTTTGCCACAGGTGGACTTGGAAGCAAAGCCTACATTTTCGTTATTTCCTAAATATTTTGTGCTGGTTTTATGCTATAATTGTTTCCAATGCATGTGAATATTAATTGAAAAAAAAGTATTTGTTTATTTGGGAATCAACAGTCCAACAAAACTAGTGAATCAGAAACATAGCTCAGTTGTTGTTTCTGCTACAAAAAAGTTGGTTTCTATCATGGTACAAAGCAAGGGACTTTGTTTTCTTTTTCTCTCTTACTGGCTCAAGCCTTTATAAAGATGAAGGGGATCTTTGAGATGTGGAGAGTAGTATCTGGGTACAATTGGAGCACTGGAGTAAGGAATGAATTACCATTGAAAAGTAATGGCCCTATTCTGCCCTGGTTGAGATTTTAACAAGGAGAAAAAAAGCTCTGCTGGCCCAGGCTCCTGCCTGAACGCCAAGGGAAGGGATTAACCAGCGGATTAACATCTGAAAACTCCGTTCAGACTTTCTGACTCAAAGATCTTTTGCGGAGAGTAATCGCGTTAATACCCGGGGATTAATGCTATGCCCAAAATACAAAATTGAATTTTAATTCAGGTTGTATAAATAGATATGAAATAAATTGAGGAATATTCCGCTAGAGAATAGAGACAGTCTATCCCCCCACACTTCCTTTGCTCTCCCTTTCAAAAGCCTATTATGACCACAACAGTAGGCACCTTGCACTAGGTATTTAGCCTATTCCTAACCGCGAGTTGATCAACTCAACAATCGCTTGAGCACCTGCCATGCAAATGTTAAATCAAATATAAACTCCACCAGAAATAACCTCAAATGCAACATTAGAGCATATTAAAAATCGGAAAAATAGCAAAAAATAAAAGGGATGGTGTAATAATATAAATAATAGAAACGGATAAATGTCTATCAATTTAAATAGTTTTTTTTCTCCCTTATTTGTTTAAATTTGCTTGCAACTCGAGATCCTATTGTATATACATAATTCGGTTGTTTCATTTTCTCACGTGTTTCTGCTATTGAAATGCAATCACATCTCGTGCACTTGTGCTTAATCCCGTCATTGCATCACCCAGGCAACCTCTCTCAAGTGTGGTCAGAAAACTCTGCTTTCTCTACTCCCCAGACGACTGGCCCTATCCGCAATTCCGTTCCTACCTCTATGCAGGCTCACGCTTCTAGTGCAAATCCACTAAAGTCATATTGTAAAACTGATACCTTTTATCACTTTATAAGAGCAATAAGCATGTCCACATTCTAATGTTCTAACTAAAACCAAAATACTCCGTCAAGCTGTTCCTCGTCTTTGATGTTATTAGTGACAGCCTGGTGTTGTAATAATAAAATCGTTCCCCCTCCCTGTAGGTTGGCACTTCCGAGCCCAGGAATAGTCTAAGGATTTAAAATGTTATTTTCCTCATTTAAAAAAAACTCGAGCGGGTGGCAGAAACATCTTCAACCTTCAAATCGAAATAATTAGGCTAACACAGGCTTATTAAACACAGGCTTATTAGAACAAAGCATATATATATATATATCTCGTGCACTGATTATATATATATATATATATATATATATATATATATATATATATTATTACATGATTATGCACATATAAGTTAAACAAATATTCAGCAAATGTACAGGTAAATCATATAAAAACATTTGATATAGAAGGAGCATGCTTGTGAGTTGGGGTGTTTTTGTTCCTGCTGGGAGTATTTGAATTAGAATAACGCCAATAGAGTGGCTCAAGCTGAAAAAAAGGGTGACAAAAGCCCAGAGGAGCCCGAATTTGGACGAGGGACAACGCGTATCAGAGTGAAAAGAAGTTAGGGGAGTCGCGCACAATGGAACAATTCACCTTATAATCGCTTTGATATATTATACATGCCCGAAGACTAAACATTGTGTAATTATTTATAAATGACTGTCCCCCTACTCTCATAATACCACAGGGAGAAAGGCACTGCAGGTCTCTGGCCAAACTATTTCTAAATAGTGCCCCCATCCACTTTTTCAAAGGAGAGGCGAGATGCTGGAAATTGAATAAATAGAATAATTAATGGGAAATGGTATGCTTGTCTCATAAAGATGTCGTTAAAAACACTTAAAGAAATTGCCCAGTGCATGTGCTAGACATTTTTACTGCTGTATCCTTCATGTTTTGAATCTTAATAAGCCAGGGTTTTATTTTATTTTTTTTTGGGGGGGGGGGCTTTGTGACAACTAAAAATGAGCTTCTTGCTTTTAAGCTAGATGCTAGAGAAGCTATAGACCTAGCCTACAAATCGAAATGCTTATGCATGTGTGCAACATAGTGCGTAATTACGCATCACAGACCAAAAAGATGTCGGGTTTGTACATTTGCTTTAAAATGTTAATAATTTTTTTGAAATAAACTATTTGAATACATCGTCTAGAAAACACATGCTATACCTGTTGTGTGCAGGTTTTGAACAGCAACTGTTAAGCTGTATTGAACAACCAGGAAAACTGATTTATCCAAATATTAGTCCTTCAAATACTCAGTATAACTGACAAAAATAACATAACATAATTTTTATATAATTTCGTTTCTTTATGTGAGAAATATAAAAAATAGAATACAATGATGGACGGTTTTGCCTTTTACAGTGATTTTCGATTTCAGAGGATACTCTTACTAACTTTTATAATTGGACAGACAGATTATTCCTTTGGAGCGTGCCCTTGCCTCGGGGACTAAGCACTTCAATCATTTGCTCCTCTTCTTCTTTCATTTAACTTAAAGGTTTAACTTAAAAGTGGGTTTGGTCTTTAGGTCCAGGGATGGATAGCAACAGTGGTGCTCGCGTGGCTGGGTAGCTGTCCCCTTTTCCCATTGGACGGTCGTGATTACAGGCACGCTTCGGAGAGCGAACAAACAACGGGCATACATTATGCTAATGAGATGGCAGTACGGCACGGGGCAGACCTGATGCACCCCATTCATCCATCCTTCACACAAATGCCAGCGCGAGGGGGGTACGACTATTGTGAGACCAGGGTATATAAGGTATCTGAGGCCAGTCGTGTGCCAGGCTCACTGGCTCACACGAGCTGAATCAAACGCAAGAGAAAGACGCGTGCCTTGTACCCTTCATAGAAACGACTTTTCGGACTTTGACTCCTTGCAAGATACCTAGTACTTCTTCAACTAGTACCTTCTTCAAACACATTACAAAGGTAGGTTTCGTTCTGTATTTGGAGTTATCCAGTAACGCCTTGAATATGCTTCCAAAACGTAAATTTTTTTAATGCAGTGCATTTGCAGAGTTTAACGAATTATTTCCTTTTTCTGCAGGAAAAACAATGTGCACCTCTATGGAGACCGTTTATTCTGACATGGATAGTTCCAGCTGCGACTACTTTACGCACGATGACGAAGACTCGTGCAGCAGTATGCATGCTTCCTCCCCGTCTTCCTCGATCGGCAAGCCCGCCTCCCCGACCAGCGACATCCAGATCTCGAGCGTTACGGAACTGGGTCAGAAGAAGAGACGCAGAGGCAGAGCGAGGAACGAAGCCACTGTGCACGTGGTCAAGAAGAACCGGCGCGTAAAGGCAAACGACCGCGAGAGGAACAGGATGCACAGCCTGAATGACGCTTTGGACACCCTCCGGACAGTTCTACCGGCGTTCCCCGACGACACCAAACTAACCAAGATCGAGACTCTGCGCTTCGCCCACAATTACATCTGGGCGCTCTCCGAGACCATCCGCATTGCGGATATTGAACAGCGCCAGAGCAAGTCACGGGCAGATGCGCCTCTGCTGCTTCCCAACCTGTGCGTGGTGGACGCACCAAGCCCGGGCAGCGACGCTTGTTCCTGGAGCTCCAGCTCATCCTCCTCCTCGTCGCCTTCGTATTGCACTTCCAGCCCCAGCAGTCCAGCCACCCAGGATGATTACGGATGTTTCCAGAATGATGTGCTACAATACGGCTACCAAAGCTTTGTACCGACAGGCATGTCCTATTAACTGAACTGTAGTCTTACCACAGACATTTCTAGACTACGAGATTCTCACAATAGACTAATAGCAGAAAAATAACTGAATTCAGTTCATATTTCAGTTACTCTGTTGGAAGGGAAAAACGGAATTATATATTCACTGTCTGCCTTAACTCATGTCTCTTTGGGCATGTTTTATACAGTTTGTATGTTTTCCTATTTTTACATGCTCTAATTGACTTTCAAATTGAACATTAATTTAAATCTACAACGTTTTGTACGTTTTTTGTGCTACATTTTGTATTCCTCCAAAACCTTGCACTTTTTCCCCACCACATACGATGTAGATGTAGGCTACTAGAAGTCCACTTCACAGATCTTGATCCCCACATTTAGGTAGGCTATTAGAAGAGTATTACAATTAAAAAGAAGGGTACAGATTTGCTTTTACAGACTGAGGTGAAAAGTCAATTTTACAATTTGTAGAGCTATAATGCAGAAAAACGAGCGTGGAAATTCGGTTTCAACGCTCTGACAATAGAGTGAAAGGCCGTCAAAAGAAAAGGAGCTGGCCTCATGCATTATGTAGATTGACCCCCTGAAAACTGCAGTCCTGTTCAATAGAATCAATTCCACGAAGAAAAACATTTCTACAATGTTTTTTAACTATTTTATTTATTCAAGTTTCGCCTGTCATAATGTATTTTGTATATAAATAGATTTTTATTCTATTTACATGAAAAGTGTGCAAACAATTTTTCTACAAATAAAAATATAACGTTTTTACAAATATTTCTCTGTGTTTGGACTTCAAATGTCTCTTTGTTGCTGATTGTTGTGCACTCTAAACATGCTGATAATCGAAATCATAACACGTTACACACTCTTCAAAACTCCCAGAAACACAACACCCCTTGTCATAATAACGAAACAAACAAGGCCAGTTACCATCCTCGTGTATATGCTTTATTCATGAAACAAAGGGGGTGTCATGCATTAATAAGATAACGGTTTCGGAGAGAAGGCACAGTAGCAGGTGCATCTATTGGTTATTGACGCACCCTTGTCAGCTATGTTGATTGTACGATTAGACTGCACATTCTTAGATATTAATTATGTTATTTTTGTGACCAACATCTTGCTCTAAAAACATCTAAATTCAAAGGCTGCACTACTGTAAATAAAATGTTATCAAATCGCAATACAAAATTACTATAGACCTATCCCTCAAATGTGCGTGTTTTCGTTATTGTTTTCTAGGTTTGGGGGCTATTCCCTCACACCAGATATGTCTTTAAAAAGGTTTCCATTGAAGGTTTATTGTGATCAGTCATCCCACCCGCTGGATCATTTTATTTCTAAAGCGGTTCAGGTTAAATCCTCCAGTTGGGTTTTAGCGTGAGGTCCTGCCAAGGCTCTTGTATCTACACGTGTCAGGGATAATATGTATTGGGAGTGAGATAAAAAGCTCGCACAGCCTGTCAAGGAACTGACCAAATCTAATATCACATTCCCCACATGAACTTAATAAATAATTCCACACAATTTGAATAAATGTTTATTTAGCCTATAAATGATTCGTGTGTAGTTAGTTTTGCCCCTGCACAAGAGTAGTTTTTAGGCGACCTACTGTAGGTGCAACATTTTGTTTTACAGCATAAAAATCTTCATCCTTCTTTCCAAACATTAACTTATATTGGCTGTGAGTTTTTATTCATGAATACATAAAATGCATTCCCTTTGCACACATTCTGCATGGTTCATTATCACAACAAAATGTTTTTTTTTTTGTATTTTTTTTGACAGAATCACAAATGCAAATCTGGTTTGGGAGTATTTTGTCTCTTTCTATAGGATTTGGTACCATCACACCTAGAAACATATATTTTAATAATTCCTTATTGCATATGCAATTACTTGTTTACAAAAACTATATTTTTTAAGTGAATAATCACTTACAATGTATAAGCAGTTCCATTATGAGCATCTCAGTGTTCTACACCTGAAGAAGAGACAAGTGTGACATTGACATTATATATATATATACATAATAATACTTGTAATATGTGTAGACTGTGGCAGTAATGACTGTGTGGTAGTAATGATTGGACTGTGTGGAAATATAAATGTCAAATGTGTTTGATAGGTAAATGAAAAATATTAGTAGTACAGTAGTGCATTGTAAGGCATGTAAAAAATAATCTAATAGAAAAAATCATGTAAATCATAAAAACAATCCTGCAGTTATAAAATTGGCCAAATACTCCCACCTGTTTCAATGTTGTGCTATATGCTAATGGGTGCATGTGCATTGGTGCTGGCACATCATTCTGTGCACGCTACATGAATATATCTCTTTGTTCTTATGCACAGGACCATAAGAAATAGGAAAGACTAGGATTAACGGCGCAGCTCTTGCACCTGCAAACCAATTACCAGTCAGGGCATGCAGTCTCTGAAATACTTCTTAATTAGTTTGGCATTATAATCATCTCTATTCAACTAAAAAACAACTTTTTGTGCACTGGCATCCCAAGAACTAATATACAGTGCCTTGCAAAAGGATTCAAACATCTGACGAATGGTCTAATTTGACAGAGTTACTGATGCTTCAAATAAATTATTGTAAGGGGGCATTGGCTTAGTGTTGCTCTGTGGCATTATTTGAAAACTGAGTACACAAGCATATTCCAACAAACTTTACAACCTATAACAAATCTGCCAAGAGGAATGGGCCAAAATCCCCCACTGTGCAAAGTTTATACATAATGACAAAGATACTCAGAGCCATCAGTGCAGCAAATGGTGACTCTAGAAAATATAAATGGTTCGGGTTTGAATACGTACACAGGCAATATACTTCAATTTTTATTTTAAAAATATTTCTCAACATAAAACCCATGTCATAATACCAATGACACCTTACAATAAAATTATCAGTGTTTTCAAATGAAATATCCAACAGAAAATAATGTAAATGCGCCATTTGAAATTCAATAAAATGGTCCTAAAAACATTTTAGCAAGACACTACAATAATCAATTTTAGCTGAATATAATGAATAACATTTACAAAATATGTGTTGCTCAGTTTTTGTAGAGTGATGCTTGCAGTGTCTGGGTCTTGGCTAAAATGTCCAATTTGGAAAGGTTATGAAAGTTCAAAAACCTATGCACTGCCTCCTGTAATTCGCTGTGAGTAAGAGATTTTGCTAAATGACTGAAATGTCCTTAAAACGTAAAGTGTATGAGTTCTCCCCCATTCATGTAGGAGTTGTCATCCATTCATATTTTCATCTCATCTCGGATAGAGTGATTTGAAAACAGCCATCTTTGAACACACTTCTGGGAGTTTAAGGCTATTATTCCTCCTCTCTCTGGACTTGCTGGCATGGCTGAACACCTGTAGTATTATTATGGTGGACAAAGAACAACATTTCATCAGGGCCAGACAGGGAGACCCTTAAACTCCTCAAGACACAGAACCTTCTAGAACCTTCCATACTAAAAGGATAAAAAAATCCAAGCAGAACGACAAGAACATATTAACACATTGATTTAGATCTGTATGGACTCTGGGTAAGCTGTTGTGTCAAATGGGCCTTATTACTAAACATTCCTGATACAAATAGTTCCTCGGATTTTGATTGTGCTGTTGCCTAAACCAATTAAATGCTTATTTATATATACTCCTTTGGTAGCTTAAAATGTGCTCATCTGCAATGTTGATCTATTATGTTTGTCCTGAAAGATTGGACCAGACATGATATAAAGAAGGCTGTTATTCATGCTTGGTGACACCAGAGGGGACTAACAATTTGAACAGGTTTGGGTCAGCTTGGGTCTCCACTGTCACATTTGGCTTTTTACAGTGCCCATTAAATATTGATTGGGTCAAGATGGCAGGAGCAGCAGGTTGCCAACCCCCAAGGCTGGCATTTGCCTCTGGCTCAGAGAATTAGAGGAGTGATGCACGCTAGAAGCAGAGAGGGCCCCTGGCTCAGAGCGTAAAGGGCTGTCACCCTGGGAGAGCGAAGCAGAGGGCCCCTGGCTCAGAGCGTAAAGGGCTGTCACCCTGGGAGAGCGGAGCAGAGGGCCTCAGCTGCAGCAGACAGGGAGAGATGAATGAACATCATACGGAGAAACTTAACAGGACACCTAGTGAGTCATTATGTAGCTGTAACAGAGTGGCTAGCTGAAATCGCCTGGTTAAGGGGCTAATTAAACAATAACATCCAGTTAACAACAAGCAGATGGAATGGGGGGGCGGGGTGACATTATCATTCGCAATGATATTATGCCAAGTTGAAGACACATTATCTCCGATGCATGAGCACTCAAAAGGTGAATATTATGGAGTCCCAAGTCTTCTGTGGGTATGAGTATTAATAACATGTTGAAATTTATGCAGGTAGCACATAAACAGCTGAAAACGCATATTCACGAATCCCCACGAATCTGTTCGAATTTTAAACATACTTTCAGATGTGCTTATTCAGAAACCCTTCTCCTCTGACTGCTTGTTTTGGGTTGTCACCTCTCTTTGAAGATCATGAGAGGTTAAATCTGTCAGTAGTCTCTTCCTAATCACAGGGATTAGCTGAAGCCCGCTAACAACTCCCTCTGCCAAGGACTGCGGCCACATATCCCCGTCTCAAGTCAAAGCACATCAAGGTCGGGGAGGGGAAGCAAATTCCCCACCCCACAGCCAGGTCGCAAGCCTCCCCTAAGGAGCCATCAAGACCCATCGGACAGCCTCTGACCCCTCACGCCTCGTCAGTCTGTCAGCGCCAGGACACCTCCTGAGGACCTGAGGTGAGGTGGGAGCTCTGCAGTTGGCAGCAGGAGAGGATGATTAGGGGAGCTAATGACTTGTTGGTAAAATAGAGGCTTATTTTCTGTCTAATTGGTGTTGTCACCAGGTCTAAGTATCCCATACTGCTTCTTAGTGCCTAGATGTCAACAGGGAGTTCTCAACCAACAGTTTGACAGCGTAAATAAATAAATACGCCATCTTTAAGATAAGAGCTAAAACACACGTCCCCAATCGAGCGATACATAATATTATTACTTCATTTGAGTTTAGTGTAGTGTTGAGTTTAGTGTTTTTTAAAACTAAAATGAGAATTAAATGAACTGTTTTGTACTGTTATGGAGTCATGGAGTGCTCTAACGAAGACTGCAGTCAGAAGAGCTGCTCTCATCCAGACAATAGTCCGATTAATCAGTACTGTGCTTGACCACAACGGAATAGGATTGATCCCATTGTAAATTCCTCAACATTGTTCTCAATTTGTAAACCCACTTTATGTGCTTTGTCTGACTGAACCAAAGGCTTCACAGTGCAAATCCCCCTTGCTGCCAGGGTGACTTCTTTTTTGTCTTCCCCCTGGTCGGATGCTGGAACCATCATGAGAGGAATGTGTACTATCAAAAGCCCTCCTGGCCTTTCTCCCTCTGGCCTGCTGAAGAAGACTTCCTTTCTCTCACATTGCCGTGTGCGTTTTGCCAGTGGCTCTGCTCTGAGCTACTGTACAAGCTGTGTTCCTCCCGGCACGTGGATACTTCTCTCAGACCTCTCACTGTTTATGGCACGGGGAAATGAGTCAATTACTATTTTACACCTGTTGTGATGGAGATAAAGCCTGGCCGTAAGTGCGGGGATGGACGGCACAATTACTGTGATATCAGGACATAGGTGGTAATCTCCGATGAGCACACCTCATTTCTGAGCATATTAATAGATATCACTAGTGCTACATTTGTCATTGATGTAATGATCAGAGTTTTATGAGGTAATATGACACAGAAACCTCACAGGCTAATCACAGTGCGTACTTCATAAGAATACTTTTTCTTGAGTTGTCCAATGCTGAAATGCAATAATGCCCTGACCCCGCGGTCACATTGATGGACTGGTCATTTGAGACGAGCACATCCACTTGTAGCGAAATGAATACTGCAAGTGCAGATGTTTCACCATGCTAGATTAGGCAGATGTCCCCCATAACCCATGTTACACAGAGAGGCCAAACTCACATTTGAGGGGAAAGAAGTCCACTTTAGAACTGGTGGAAAACAATGACTCGGAGGTGCCTAGCCTCAGGGCTGGTTCCGACTCACTGACCTCAGCATGCGGAGATATCTTGTCCCCCTTCGGAAAAGAAAGCTGCCAACACTCATCGACACCCATATGCCTCCTCCTACCAAACATGCAATCACAGCGCACACACTTGTGAACGCGCCCGTACGCAAACCGACGAATACACACACGACATGCATTTGGAAAGGGAAATACATTCTTTTTATGTGAAACATGCTGTGACTGAGGACATTAACATCCTGTCCCAACAGTGACACGGAGAGCCGTTATATTCTGTTTACTGAAGACTCTTCCAAGTTTTTCAAATCGATCCGTGATCATCTTTTGATTTCTTTTGCTAAGGAAACAAATGTCACAAATACAGACACACGCTTACGAGGCGCTTCAAGGTAAGTGTGCAGCAATGAAGGAAAGTGTATGTGTGTGTGTGTGCGTGTTCGTGTCAGGGTAGGCAGCAGGTTACAAGTGCTCTCGACCATGATAAGTGCTTCCTAATTAGTCTGGAGTGGCTGGAGAGAGATACAGAGGACAGGAGAGAGGGGGAGAGATACAGAGGACAGGAGAGAGGGGGAGAGATACAGAGAGAGGAGAGAGGGGGGAGAGATGGGGGAGAGATACAGAGAGAGGAGAGATAGGGGGAGAGATACAGAGAGAGGAGAGATGGGGGAGAGATACAGAGAGAGGATTGATAGGGGGTGTGGCCAAACGATATAGGGCTAGAGGTGCACCTGAATGGATACGCACTGTCACCTGCACCCCCCATCCCTCCCTCCACCACCCTTAAACACAGCTTTTCTCTGCAGGCAAACGGGGGCGTGGGTGGGGATGGGGGGCGGGGGGGCAACCAGGTGCCCAGAGAGGCAGAACAGAGCCACAGGAAAGTGTCAATCAAGAGGTTAGCCATGCAGCTAGCGCCCATATTCAGAGTTTCATTTCTCTCTAGACTGAGGTCAGCCCAACCCCTGTCATTCACTTCCTCACTCCGAGAGGAGACCAGGTCCTTGGAGACCGTTAAGATAAACATCACGGAAACAAGACCTCCATCCATTGCTT